>NC_137788.1:55973294-56621627 GCF_963383645.1 Muscardinus avellanarius
CCTCTGAGCCCTAGCCCTAGCCCTATTACTTTATTTTTGTTTTCTTTTGTTTTCTTTCTTTTTGGGGGGGGAGTGGTACTGGGGTTCCTGGAAACCCTTCTACTTCCGGGCTACACTCCCAGATCTATTTTTATACTTTTTTATTTGGAAACAGGGTCTCTTAAGCCAGCACACGGGCTGGCTTCGAACCTGCGCAATCCTACTGTCTCCGCCTCCTAAGCATGAGGATTACAAGCGTGCACCACCACGCCTGGCTATTTTTGTTTTCAATTCTAAAACAGAGTTTCACTAAGTTGCTAAGAGTCTTGCTAAATTGTTGAGGCTGATCATGAGCCTGCGATCCTCCTGTCTCCGCCTCCCAAATACTGGGATTCTGGGCATGGTGTAGCACCATGCCCAGATGGTAGTTTAGCTTTGTGTGTGTGGGGGGGTACTGGGGTTCCTGGAAAGCCTTTTACCTCCAGGCTACACTCTCAGACCTATTTTTTATACTTTCTATTTGGAAACAGGGTCTCTTAAGCCAGCGCAGCTGGCTTCAAACCTGCATGATCCTTCTGTCTCCACCTCCCAAGTGCTGGGCTTACAAGCGTGCGCCACCACGCCCGGCTAGTTTAGCTTTTTTTTTTTTATGATGGTGTCTGAGTTCCATGTCTGCAAGTGTGCCACTTTGTTCTCAAGCATGAGATATGTTGCCAATGCCCTGATGATATCATGAATGTATTAGTCCATGCAATTTCAAAGCATGTGACTAGTAAAGCAAGTGGCAGAATTTAGCCACATTTGTTCTTATGGAATTGGTATTTGTCCCTAGTAACTGAAATTAAGTAATGTATAATTAGTCCAAGAAAGAACATGACCTTGACCAGTGCATAGGTTGCAGGGCTCATATTTTCTTCTTGGTCAACATGGACATGGCTTCTCAGGGCCCAGGCCCTCCAGACCTCCTCGTCGGCATGCTGGTTCCCCTGTAACTTTTGTCATGTTACAGTATTGGATGATTCAGGAGTAAAATACACATTCACAGATATCAACGTGGCACAGAAAAGTAAAAATTAGGAATCTAGATTAATCTGGATGGTATTTTCTTAGATTTAATCCCCTAATCCTCAATTTCAATTAATGTAAACCACGTAGTAATCTCTTTTCATCTGTACTGAACTAGATACTTATAAAAATTATTTGGGGTACGCCTGGTAATTGAATTGGGGAACTGTGAAAATTGCAGGCTTCCAGGTTATACTGAAAACAGGAGATAGTACAAACCATACCACTGTGTGCAAGAGACTGAATTTAAATTATTCCAAGAGTCTTTTCAACCTAGATACATTTCCAGTCTGATTGGTTTGACATTTGTTTAGGACCTTTGGAATATAAGCTTATGCAATTAAAAACGAAAATGAGTTTCTATCCTTGTAAGCTGGAAATGTCTCAAAGTGCTTTCCCCCTTCTTAAATCATTCCAACTATTAGTATTTGTGGTGATATGGCTTCCTTATTAAAAAAAAATGCTATTATGCAACAGCTGTGGTTGTGTTGCCTGAATGCATGCCAATTCTGTTCAGATTGAGCCGCAGGGACTGCTTGTCAGCTCCCTAGCTGCCTGGGAGAGAAGGTAATGTAAAATTAATGTATGAAGAAAGGCCTGGTATCTGACACTATTTGGGGATGCAGGTGGTCTGAAGTGGTGTACAGAAATTAAACTAACATGCTAATCTGCCTCTGTTTAGGGAAAAGTGGTTGGGATTCACAATCCTAATTCTGTTGGTTTTAATTGTCAAAATTGGAGAGGCATTGATTCTGCTCCTTCCCTTGCCAGGCCCTACTTCTTGCCCTGAAAGCATGTATGCAGCTTGAGATTTTGAGATCTTTTCATTTATTGAGTTTCGGGTGTGCTTCACAGGGTTGGAGAGGAAGTGGTGAAAGAGACTGTTAATAGGATTCTACATGTAGGCTGTGAATAGCTGAGAAAATACTTGTTTATTCAAGTAGTCTTTTCCTTGATAAGTAGCGTGTATACCACATAGACACTGGATTTTCTTAAATTAATTGTAAGTTACAGGTAATGTCCCATGGGCCCCTCCTGTAGCAGTACACTCCCAGTTCCTATGTACCTATTTTTTCTTTCGCATTTTCTTGAGCCAAAACAGTTAATTTTAGCATTAAATGTCCTATGATGCCTGGGATCTGACTGCAGTGCCCTTTCTTGTGTCGTTCTTGAAGAGCTGCTGTGTTGCCCCACCTCATCTCTAGACTGGGAGCCTGTCATATTGTGTGACACAGCATAATGCTATGTCTAGAACCGTAACACCCGGCATAGTGCCTGGCATACACTTGGTGCTCAATAAATGTCTGTTCAGTAATCAGATTGTGACAGGGAAGTTGTCTCCATGGAGAGAAGGGTGAAACAATGAACCAGGCACCGCATCGTGCATTTTCATGAACATCTCATTTAATCCTTAAAATAATTTTGTATAATAAGCAGCATTATCCCTGTTTTCTGGGATTATTAGCTTCACATTGATCTCAGAGTTGGTTATGAGTCTGGATTTGAACCGAGATTTCATCATCTGATCATTGTTCTTTCTACTTTCCTACAAGGTAGGGGGGGGGGTTTCTCCAAGATAGAAACATTTCTTGGGAAAATTTTTTAAAAGACTCTTTATTTTCTCTCTTGGAATACACCGGAACAATTCTTTTTTGTACTTCAACTCCTTCCCCCTAGTAAACAAAACCACAAACCTTGTCTAGCAGAGCTGGCCTAAGAAATAATAACATTGGAGTTGACCGGAATCAGACAGACCTGATTTCACTGTAATTTCTCTGCTTCACGAGCAATGTGGTCTTAGGCCAAGTCCTTTAAGCCTCAGTTTTGTTTTATAAATTGGAATACTATGATATGTTGAGCTAATCTGAAGATTAAAAAAAGTGCCACAACCCAAAATATTTTAAACCCAATATGATTCTGCAAGTGGAAAATTCCACACCGACCTCATGTGACAAGTCACAGTAAAAACAGTGTTTACAATTACCTTCAAGCCGGGCCTAGTGGCACATGCCTGTAATCCCAGTACCTGGGAGGCTGAGACAGAAGAATTGCAGATTCACAGCCAGCCTCAGCAACTTAGTGAGGACCTCTGCAACTTAATGAGACCCTCTTTCTAAATATAGAAATAAAATTGGGCTGGAGTTGCAGCTCAGAGGTAGAACACCCCTGGGTCCAGTCCCCAGAACCCAAAACCAAAAACCAAAACCTTCACATGATGAATAATACAGGTACATGAGACATAAATTTTGTGTTTAGACTTGGGTCCCATCCCCAAGATATCTCATTATACATATGCAAATAGTCCAAACCCAAAACATGAAATACTCTGGTTCTA
Organism: Muscardinus avellanarius; assembly: GCF_963383645.1. NCBI lineage: Eukaryota > Metazoa > Chordata > Mammalia > Rodentia > Gliridae > Muscardinus > Muscardinus avellanarius. The sequence continues at coordinate 55,976,674 of NC_137788.1, forward strand.
AGAATTTTGCATAAGGAATGCTCAACTTGTGCTACCTATCTCATAGGGCTGGGAGGACCACAGGGGATGTACTTGCTTTTTGTGTGAGGCATAGTAAGTGCTGAAGCTTGCTGCTGTTGATGTAAAGTGTCATTCACTCATTCAGCAAATACTATTACCCTTGATCTTAGCCAAAAGGCGGAGACGCCTCAGCCTTATCCCCCTCCTGTTATGTTGCTGGGATCAACACAGGCTTCCTGCATGCTAAGCACAAGTTCTACCGCTACACTTCCAGCCATACTGGATTTTTTAATTTTTTAATTTTTATTTTTTTTAGTGTGTGCTGTGTGCTAGTCACTTTCTGGTCCTACTCATCACTTTGCAAAACAGACAAAGATCCCTTTCTGCATGGCATTTGCATTGCATTGGGGAGAGCCAGAGAACAGACATAATGAGTACAGGAAATAAATGTTATGTTGGAGGGCGGCTAGTGCTATTAGGAATGTGGAGAGCAGAGTGCAGTTGGGGGTGGCTCTGAGGCTACAGGTTAGTACAGGTCAGCAGGGCATTCACGATAGGCCTCATTAGGAAAATGATATTCGAGTAGATTTGAAGGAAATGACAGAGTGTGCCGTGTAGGTAAATTCTAAGTTTATCTCTGAGTAGAGCCTGGCAGGGTGGGGGTGGACAGAGAGAAAGACTTAATAAAGAATGGCCTTAGAGGCCATTATGAGAATTGTAGGGAGCCATGGGGGAATCTTGAGCAGAAGAGTTACATGATCAACTCTAGAGTTAGTTGGTCACCACCACCCTGAAGCTCATCAGGAGGAGAGACCTGGACTGTGTAGCACCTTTACCTGACGATGCTTCTTTCTCTTATTAGCTTAACCTCTTATACTTCAACAGTGCATTCCCCTCCCTGGGGTAGCTGCCCTGTCTCTCCTCAGTGTCATTGATTAAACCTGGCAGTCCCAGGGCTGTACTGGTTGTATTCCTTGGAAAACAAAGGAAATGATTAGGTCTTAAGAGGGAAGGAAAGTGGAATCCTGTGGTAGCACAGCTTGTGATCCTCTTTGAACGTGACTTGATCTCTTGCAGGCTCCCCTCACTGAACCAGGAAGCCTTTGTAGAGGATCCTGGGAGGTGCTGGTCTGGCTTCGTATTCTTTCTTTTTTTTTTTTTAATGTTCCTATCTCCTTACAGGGAGGATCCATTATGGGATGGGAGGAAGAGCTCAAGTGTAGTAATTTGTTGGTTCATGACCTATGCTTAACTTCTCACTGCAAGATAACAGCCACAGACAAACTCTTAGCCACACAAACCCTCAGCCACACAGGGGCGGAGGACCAGGTGGACCACCATGCTGCACTGCTTCAGCTTGCTGGATGGTCTTCCTCTCTTTCACTATGTCCTGTCATTCTCAACCAAGTTAATTTCAATCTAGTTTTTAATGTATACACAAGAACATAGTGCTGTTGGGGGATGGTAGAGGGGATTGGAGCAGGCCACGATGTAGCATTTAAAACAGTGTCACATGAGATTGCAGACCGTGGGTCTGGGTCTACCCTTGGATCTGTCAAAGCTATCATGCCAAGTCTGAGCATGAGTTTTGCTCCTCTCAAGATGGGTTGACTTTCTGACTCCTATGAACGATACAGATGTTGCCGACTTAGTTTCATGACTCGATGTTGGGAACGACTTTTCTGGTGACATTATTGTTTGGGAAGGGACAGAGGATGGGATTGTTCTTTTTTTAAGTTCATAGGATATTGACATGCCATGGATGTTTTTTTTTTTTTTTTTTTTTTTTACCGCTGCTTTTGTCTTTCCATTGTGTTCTGGAACCCCAGAGACAGACAAGGGCCTGGTCCAAGCCACCAACCTGTGCCCTCTGACATCCACCCCAATCAACTTGTCTGCCGTCTAGTGACTTTATAAGTATCTGTGCATTCCATGATACCCACCTGTCCCCACTCTGTCAATCATTTGAGGTATTACTAGAGATGAAAACCACTTCATTGAGTTAAAGCTTTACAACTAAGGGGTTACTCACTTAGCAGGAACTGCTTTTGTTTTTTTTTTTAAATTTTTTAATCTCAGCAGCCCCTTGTTACTCATTTGATAACAAAGACTTAAAGAATTTGCTCAAAATTCGCTGCCAAACGCTAATAGCTTCTCCGTCCCGACAGATAAACTTTCTGCCTTCAGCCATGGAAAAGTGGGAAAATTCCAGACGCTAAATAAGTAATCTGGCTTGGGGCCACCAGGTTGACGTGGGGGAGTCTTTCGATTGAGGCACAGCCAGGGACTGCTGTGAGGAGAGTCAACATCCAATACCCTGAGGAGGTCTCAGTTCAGATATTGAAACATGTGGAGCCTCTTAGAAAAATTACCCCTCTGCTCCAGGCCTCCCTTTTCTTATCTCTAAAATGAAAGGATTGACAAACCCAGGAACAGGCAGCTCATTATTCCATTCTAATACCTTAAAACATTCCTTCCCAACTGTCTGGTAAATCTTGAATTAACTTGCTTTTTGCTAGAAGGAAAAAAGTTATCGGTGACTGTCCATTAACTGTCAATCAGATCTTCTGAGCGGCTCAAGTTAACCAAGAATTGTGACACTAGGTTGCTATCATTTCAGGCCCAAACTCCATGTTTTAGTTGCTTTTATGAAGAGCGCATTTTGACTTTTTCATTTCGTTTTATTTTTTTTAATATCGGAAATGGTTCTCAATCACTACCACCTGTTGTAAACTAACCTAAGCCAGTTTGTTTACCCACAACTCCTAGTGGTCTGGAGGGGGTGGATTTTGATAGCAGCCAAGTGGCTTGAGGCGAATGAGGTTTAGCTACTATCCCACAGCCTTGCCACTGGTTATAACTAAAGCAAGCCCGAGACAGAATTCTGCTACACTGATAACAGCAAGTAGGCACAAAATCATTCATGCAAAAGTGCACTCTATGCTTGATAAAGACCTGACTCTCCTCCTCTTCCCCCTCCTCCCCTCTCCTCCCCCTTCCTCCCCCCTCCTCCCCTCTCCTCCCCCTTCCTCCCCCCTCCTCCCCCTCCTCCCCTCTCCTCCCCCCTCCTCCCCCCTCCTCCTCTTCCTCCTCCTCCTCCTCCTCCTCCTCCTCCTCCTCCTCCTCCTCCTCCTCCTCCTCCTCCTCCTCTTCTTCTTCTTCTTCTTCTTCTTCTTCTTCTTCTTCTTCTTCTTCTTCTTCATACTGGGGATGGAACCCAGGGGCATTCTACCTTCAAGCTACACCCCCAGCCCTATTTTTCATTCTTTATTTTGAAACAGGGTCTCAGTGAGTTGCAAAGGGCCTCGCTAAATAGCTGAGGCTGTCCGTACACCGTGATCCTCCAGTCTCAGCCTCACAAATGCTGGGATTACAAGCATGAGCCACCACACCTGACCCCGACTCTTTTCTTTTACTTGCTCTGATCACTGCTTTGCCTGAAAAGCTTTACTTGCAGACATGATAACATTTCAAATAAGAGTTCTGTTGTCCTAATTGTCAACACCTAGCCACTAGAAATCCTGCAACTAAGCTGGACATGGTGGTGCACGCCTATAATCCCAGTACTTGGGACGCAGGTTTACAGGTTCGTGGCCAACCTCAGCAACATAATGAGACTCTCAGCAGCCTAGCGTGACTTTCAAAACAAACAAAATTTTAAAAATCGAGCTGGGAGTGTAGCTTAAAGGAAGAATACCCCTGGGCTCAATCCTCAGTAAAACACACACACACACACACACACACACACACACACACACCACACACCACACATACACACACACATACACACACACACAATATTCCATCTATGCTAGACTCGTGGCCATTTATGGGGCATACTTATCAAAGCTCCACCCTTAATTTTCCTTAATCATACAAGAGTAGAGTAACTCTAAACTACTCTGGCCAACTCTCCTGTCTTGAATGTGTCTTTCATTTCACCAGCGAGGGCCCATTTCCAGAGTTTCTAATACTAGCAAATAAGCCATTCATTTCACAGACACGCACAAGCTCACCTCTGACATTCACTTTGTTAATTGGTAAAGTGTCTGGTGCTGATTAATGTGGAAACATTTGCAGCTCTGCTTTCTGGAATATGGACTTCATGCTTAGAACCTGAGCTGCCGACCCCTGGAGAGCGCCTTTCTGAATGTCATGCGAACTGCATTTGAGTTGTAGTGTAACCTAATTAGCTCACATGTGATATCACATTACCTGCTCAGAATTATCACTAAGTTAATTAGGCATCCTAACGTTGCCTTTGGAACCCTGTTGTGGAAACCACTGTTACTAACTACACTCTGTAGGAACGGACCTTGAAGTGACTTGTCAAGATCCTTTTGCGCAAAAAGCTGCATTGCTTAACTGCTACATACTCAGAACTGTCTCTTGTCACTGAGTGGGAAGTCATAATTGTTAACCACTTACTGAGCACTAATGTGTCAAGGACTCTACTTACATTGGTTCTACTTATCCTCTTGTCTACCTGTGAAGTAGAGACCCGGCTCCATCTCACAGATGAGGAAACAGACTAAGAAAGAGATGCAGTGGAACCTGTATCCATGCTAGGTCCCTCTGTAGGTGGTGTCCTCCCCCAGTGCTGCATCCTGCTGCATGAGATATCAGCACAATCTCAGCGCCTGCAAACACTGGATTATTGTCACAATTTCTTTCAGGCAGAGAGCTGGGCTTGGTATGGCTTGTTCCTGTGCAGGATCTCTTTGGATCGCAGTCAAGGTGGTACTAGGGCTTCAGTTTTCACGAGGGCTTGGATTCCTCTTCCAAACTTACTGGTCGAAGGTAGGATTTAAGCCCCTGCAATTCTAGGGGGGATGGCCCCACTTCTCCTTTATAGGCTGCTCTGAGTTCCCACAGGCTGGTTATTCCTGCCATGTGGCTTCCGTAGTCAGTTCACAACATGGGTGTTGCTCTCTCGTAGGCCAGGAGGAGTGCGTCTGATTTCCTTTTGGCACTAACCAGATAAAAGCCCTCTGCTTTTGAAAGGTTCATTTGACTAGGGTAGGCCTACTGGATAGTCTAACTTTTTGAAAGTCAGTTGTGCCATATAATATAATCCCAACATGAGAGTAAGATCTCCACCTTAGAGATTATGCATAAACAGAGGCGAGAAATGTGAAGGCATCTTAAAATTCTGCCTATCAACCCCTCCTTAGGAGTTTTGGTCTAGAAGGAAGAGAAGAGGAGGTGGCTTGGGGCTCTATTTTGGGCTGATGTCACAGTGAGTACCCCAAATCAGAAAGAATAGGAGAGACCAGGCAGGGCTTACAGGAACCCCAATAATAAACTCATTGTGTCTGACCATTTTGCTGAGGGCTAGCCCAAGAATCTCACATAGATAGCACTTCAGAACATGGTTTGGGCAAGAACCAAATGAGCCTTAGAGCAAAGGGCTCGATTTCCTAGCTACGTGATGATCCTAGTTATATTTTGTTCCACATAGCTAGGCTGCTAACCCCAAAAGTAAATGGGGTTAAGCATCCTAGCTATGGCCAGTGTTTTAAGAGCACCAAACATGGGGTTTATATCACACAATGTCTATAACACAGTCCTTTCCTGATAAATATTTCTGAATTGAAAACTAGTGGAAAATGTACAGCTACTTCTTCTTTATGGCTGGGTTCTACCTCAAAAACCCACTACCATTTCTTTCAACAACCTCCTAAAAATGATAGTCTTTTCATTTACATAGCACATGACAATTTACAAAGTACTTTCACAGAAAACACTTTTTGGACTTTAATTTTAGCTGAGATGTAAGATACAATAAGGTGCACAAACCTTACACACAAATCTTGATGCGTTTGTAAATATGTATATCTTTGTGCAACCCTATATCAAGATAAAGGACATTTCCAGCACCATTGGGGGCTCCCTGATCCCCATTCCCAGTTAAACTTTCCTCCTACAGGTACCCATGGTTCACAGAAAGAGAACAAGGAGGCAGAAAGGAAGAAGGTCCTGTGATTGGCTATCTGCACTGCCAGGAGAACCCATGTTACAGCTCTTCCTCACATGCTCTTGTTTCCTAAGAGACTGTTCCTGGGACCTGAGGGCTTCAGGGAGGCCTTCTTTACAAGCAGCACTAAATACGAAAACGACTCTGAAGTACTTTTAGTGCTTTTCTATCCTAAATCTTGTCAGTTGTGTTCCCAAATCAAGCAAACAAAATGCATTTCAAACTTACCGAGTACCAAAATGTGTCAGTCTCTACTAGGACAGACTTGGATACAGATGGAAAAGCATTATCTCTCATTGTATCTGATAGTCAAGAATACAATAATAGAGTGTGCTATGCTCATAGACACTTCTCTCTTTGGAGTAAAGATTTCTTTTCTTTCTTTCTTTCTTTCTTTCTTTCTTTCTTTCTTTCTTTCTTTCTTTCTTTCTTTCTGTCTTTCTTTCTTTCTTTTGTGGTACTGGGGTTCCTGGAAACCCTCCTACCGCCGGGCTGCACTCCCAGACCTATTTTTTATATTTTTATTTGGAAACACGGTCTCTTAAGCCAGCGTGGCTGGCTTCGAACATGCGTGATCCTCCTGTCTCCGCCTCCCAAGCGTGGGGATTATAAGCGTGCGCAACCACGCCTGGCTTGGAGTAAAGTTTTCGTATTGCCCTTTTGGCTCTCTCTCTAGAGCTTGCTAGAAACCCTGACATCACCAAGAGTCTTCTTCATGTCCCCTGTCTCTTGTGCAGAAAAGCCAAGAGCTTGACTGCTGCCAGGAAAAACTAGTTAAAACGACAAAATTAAGAACTGAAGGCTGGTGCTGTTTTGTTTGTTTTGTTTAATGCATCTACAGATTTTACTATATTTTTTGACAGCTTTATAAAGATTCACATACAATTCATCCATTTAAAGTGTATAATTTAGTGCATATTTACAGATACGCACAATCATGCCAGTCAGTTTTATGATTTTTCCATTACTTCAGAAAGAAACACTGTACCCTCTAACTCTTGCCTCTTTTTTTTTGGGGGGGGTGGTACTGGGGTTCCTGGAAGCCCTTCTATCTCTGGGCTATACTCCCAGACCTATTTTTACATTTTTATTTGGAAACAGGGTCTCCTAAGCCAGCGCGCGCAGCTGGCTTCGAACCTGCGCGATCCTCCTGTCTCTGCCTCCCAAGCGCGGGGATTACAAGTGTGCACCACCACGCCCGGCTTTTAACTCTTGCCTCTTATCCTCTAGCTCTTTCCTCAATCCTAAGCAACCAGCAATCTACTTTCTGCCTCTATAGATTTCCCTATTCTGGACCTTTCATTTGGATGGAATTCTATAACATGTGGTCTTTTGTACCTTGGCTTCTTTTACTTGGCCTAATGTTTGCAAAGTTGATCCATGTTGTGGCATAAATGAGCTCTTGATTTTTTCCTTCACTGATTGCGTTGTATAGCTATACCACATTTTGTTTATCCATTCTTCAATTAATAGGTCATTGGTGTCCATCTTTTGGCTATTAAATAATCCTGCTTCCAAGCATGCGTGAGTGCGTGTGTGTGTGTGTGTGTGTGTGTGTGTGTAAACTTCATTTTTCTTGGATATGTGTATATGAGGGGAGTTGGGTTGGGTCATATGGTAACTATTTAATCATCTGAGGAACTATCAGACTGTTTTCCACAGCGCAGACACATTTTTACATTCCCACCAGCAGTGTAGGAAAGTTGTGCATTCTCCATATCCTCATCAACACTTGTTATCTTTTTTAATTGTCCCAGTGGGGATGAAATTGGATCTCACTGTGGTTTTGACTTGCATGGTCCTAATGAGTAGTGACAGTGAGCGTCTTCTCTTGTGCATAGTGGCTATTTGTTTATCTTTTCTGGAGAAACACCTATTCAGATTGGGTGCTTATTTTTAAATTATTTGAACTTTTTATTGTTTAGCTTTAAGAATCTTTATATATTTTAAATGTAAGCCCCTTATCTGATATGTGATTTGAAAATATTTTTCTAATTCTATGGGTTGTCTTTTTACTTTTGATGGTGTCTTTTGAAGAAGTTGGTTTTTTTTTCAACTTTGATCAAGTATGATCATCTATTGTTGTCCCTTATGTTATTTTTGTTATATCTAAGAATACTTGGCCAAATTATAATTTAAGCCCTTTATAATTTGTCCTTTGGCTTTCTTCTAAAAGTTTTATAGTTTTAGCCCTCATTTTAAAGCTCTATTTGGAGTTACTTTTTATATATGGTGTGAGGTAAGGCTCCATCTTACTTCTTTTGCTGGTGGAGATCTAGTTGTTAAAGAACTGTTTCTTAAAAAGTCTCTTCTCTCTCCACTGAATGGACTTAGAACCTTTTCTAAAATCAGTGGCCATAAATGCATAGGTGGGCCCAGACTTTTAAGCTTCTGTTATGTAAGCTTCTATCATAGCAAAGTGGTTGTAGAGTGTGGGGGAACTCATTGTATTTTTCTAACTTGTACATTTGAATTTTTTAAAGAGAAGACTTTTGCGGGGCATGGTGGCACACGCTTGTAATCCCCGCGCTTGGGAGGCGGAGACAGGAGGATCACACAGGTTGGAAGCCAGCTGCGCTGGCTTACGAGACCCTGTTTCCAAATAAAAAAGTATAAAAAATAGGTCTGGGAGTGTAACCCGAGGCAGAAGGGTTTCCAGGAACCCCAGTACCACCAAAAAAAAAAAAAAAAAAAAAAAGAGAGAGAGAGAGAGAGAAGATTTTGTTTATTTGTTTGTTTGTTTGTTTTGCAGTTCTGGGGATGGAACCCAAGGACATTCGACCTCCGAGCTACACCCCCTGCCCTGTTTTTTATTCTTTATTTTGAAACAGGGTCTCACTAAGTTGCGGAGGACCTCACTAAGTAGCTGAGGCTGTCCGCAAACTGCAATCCTCTGGTCTCAGCCTCCCAAATGCTGGGATTACAAGAGTGTGCCACCATGCCTGGCTTCCCTTCCACCCTGAAGCAATGTTCTTCAGGCATAGTCAAAATTTAGCAGATTTTGAATCATTTAGTATTTTCCTCCGAATTATTGGAAATTCTAATCAGAAAAATGGCTTTCTGTATTTTATTCTGGTATGTCCCCTCTCTTCCAAGAAAAGAATATTGCATCTTGAATGCAGGAGAATGAGAGGACTTTTAGTAAAGTTCAGAATGATTTGAGCCCAAGGAACTAGACCTTACTAACATCCTAATTGCTGGCACAGTTTTTTTTTTTTTAATTTATTTTTATTTTTTGGTGGTACTGGGGTTCCTGGAAATCCTTCTACCTCTGGGCTACACTCCCAGACCTATTTTTTACTTTTTAATTTGGGAACAGGGTCTCTTAAGCCAGAGCCGCTGGCTTCGAACCTGCACGATCCTCCTTTCTCTGCCTCCCAAGCACAGGGATTACAAGGGTGCGCCACCACGCCCGGCTGCTGGCACAGTTTTAAAGCAAACGCATAGGTAGCCATGATGTCCTGCTCTATTTATATTTTTGCTCCCATTGCTCCCAGTAGAGCAGCTGTAACTACAGCAGCTGAATTTAAACATGACTAGGTAGTTGATGATATTCTAGAATTAGCAATTTAGCGTGTTTATGGGTTGTGATCATTAAAAAAAAAGTCTTAGTATTTTTTTTATAAACTGTAGATGACATTATTTAGTGTCTTTCATTTTCTTTGGAATTGATCTCTGTGTCAAGCAAAGTAGGCATATGGTTGGATAAGACAGACATCTTGTTGGTAATTACAGAAACTGGGTAATGGATTACGTTTATTTATCATCTTTGTCTTCTTTCATTGTGTTTCCATAATAAAAAGTTGCCGGGAGTTGTTTTTAATAAGGCAGCTGAAGTGTTTGAGGCCTGTGTCCACTTGGAGCTGGGTTTTCTCCAGCGCGAGTCTTTCTGATTCGGACGTCCGTGCCTAGGCTGGTGTGGGGGAGCGCTTGCAGCCGTTCCTGGAGCTGACACTCGGGACAGGGAGGACCTGTCTGAGACCCATGAGAGCTCAACAGCGTGAAACCTGCTCGCAGTGCCACGTTCTCTGTGTATTACAGATGCTCACCTGCCATGCCCTTTGTTTCGGAGTTAAATATGTTTATTTTTTCTGAAGCTTTCAGGAACCCACAATTGTGTAAATCTTTGCACTCTTTAAAGTGTGAGTTTATATATAAAATATAAACTTAACAGAATACATATAACTTTGATATCTAGAAAAAGTCAGAGTCTCTTCGAGTGTTTGGTCACTGAGGTTGAACTGTATTCCTTTCCAGTCACTGGCCGCGCTGTTAAGCAGAAAACTTTCACATGCTTTGTTCTTTCCTGCTCTTTCTAATAGCTTGAAACCTCAGTAAATGGAGTATGTGAGTCTATTGATCCAAGAACAAGATTCTTGCATACAATTGTTACAGCTCTGCATTCAGATGACTAAAGCTTTCAGAACAATGTTGAATTGAAAAATCTGTACAAAAAAAAAAGGACACCATCTGGAAATTATTCTATGCTTTATTCTTGGTTTTGCTAGTATAATGAAACATGAGCATTCTAACTTCTCCTGATTGTTAAACTTTGTGATGTAAATGGTACCAGGCTCTGAAAAGGCTGGTAAAGGTTCCGCTGACTCTTTTGGTTTTGTTTTTACATGTTTTCACTGAAACTATCTGCACTGCTTTAGCTGAGAGGGCAAGCAGTTGAGAGCAGCTCTGGATAATTTTACTATTTTGAAAAATGATAAAAGTATGTGAATAGTATTGATCACTGTGGGAATGATTTGCCTGGAGGAAGGTTTTCACCTTTTTTCCAGAAATGAGCCCAGTGTGCAGTGTTTTGTGATATGGTCTGCGTTTGCTTTTATGGAATGTGGTTCAAGATCAGATAGCACATTACGCCGGGGTTTTTAACCCTCTGCTGTGTGTGGGGTTGCTGTGTGCTCCGTGATTCCCTCTTCCTTGCTTGTGGGACAGATAGGAATAGTAAAACATCCAGGACTGAACTCTGTAAGAAGTACTTTCTAGCACACTATATATTTGCCTATCTAGCTCAATGAATTAATAAGACCGTGATAACTAGAAGTCTGCTACCAAGAGCCAAAGAGGAATTCCAGAAAAAGATGGTTCCAGAGGTGCCTCTCCTATTGAAAGAACAGTTAAATGCCTGAATTGGGGAGGGGGTGTTTTTGGAGAATATTTTTCTTCTCCTTTCCCTTTCCCTTTCCCTTCCCCTTCCCATCCCCTTTCTTTCTCCTCTCCCTCCTACTGCCCACCCCTCTCTTTCTGCCTGTCTCACTAGGTTGCCCAGGCTGGCCTCGAGTTCCTGGGTTCAGCCAATCCTCTTGCCTTAGTCTCCTGAGTAACTGGGACTACAGGTATACACCACCAACGCCAGGTTCTTTGAAAAATTTTTTTTTTTTTTTTTTACAGTACTGGGGATGGAACCCAGGGCCCTTCTACCTCTGACCTACACCCCCAGCCCTATTTTTTATTCTTTATTTTGAAACAGGGTCCCACTGAGTTGTAAAGGGCCTCATAAGTAGCTGAGGCTGTCCACAAACCAACATCCTCCTGTCTCAGACTCCCAGATGCTGAGATTACAAGTGTGTGCCACCATGCCTGACTGGAATCTTTTTAATAGTGTTTTTATTTTACAAAAGTAACTCTGGCAATAAAGACACGGGTGATGATGATAACTTTATTTATTTTGCTTACTATATTCCTAGCTCTTTCCATTCTCCTCCTCCTCCTTCATGGTATTTGGGATTGAACCCAGGGACATTCTACCTCTGTGCTGTATTCCTAGCCCTTTATTATTATTTTTATTTTGAAACAGGGTCTCTGAGTTGTTGAGATGCTCACTATGTTGCTGAGGCTGTTTTCAAAACTGTGTTCCTCCTGATGCAGCTTCCCAAATACTGGGATAAAAGCATGGACCACCATGCCGTTCTCCTCTTTTCTCTTCTTTCTCCTTTCTTCTTTCCTTTCTCTCTTTTTCTCCTCCTTCTCTTCCTCCTTTTACATCTTCTTGCCATCTCAGAGGTAAGGGAGATTTAATCCCATTTCTTAGGTGAGGAAACGAAGAGTAGCCAAAGATTAGCCTAGAGTTGCCCTGCTGGTGAGTGGAGAGCAAGGATCTGAATGTCCTTTGATGGAAGAGAACTGACAACTGCCTCTTGCATAGCATCCACTATAGCCATAATTCCATCACCAGTAGACAGTCTTTTCAAATGTTTCCCCACTCATTTTTCTTTGCTGATATATTATCATATCAAAATATACAGTGTCATATAGTATCATTTTGTATTCTGCTTTATAATTCTTAAGCTTTTGTAAATCTAGACAAGAATTAAGCTTGGTATTAGATCTCCTGCCAAGAATGGCATTGAGAAATTAGTACTCAAGGTCAGAGACGAAAAGAACAAAAATATGATCCTCCAAGGGTTTAAAATAACAGAAGTGGTGAAGAGTTCCTCAATGATTAATATACAGTCAAAGAACGTCAACTTGAAGTTTACTGAAGATCTGAAACTAACCTATCACATATTCTTCCCCTTTCCTGTAAGATGACTGGGTCATATTAGATACTCTGAAAAATCTTGGCCAGTTTTGACAAGCTCGCTTTCAAGGCGGCTCACTTGACTCCTTATTAGTCTTCTTTTCTACCGTACTATGTTATTGATGATCAAATATGGTAGCTTGAAGGGCTTGAATCTTTAGAATCATGGCTGTTCTTCAGTTTCAGATGTAGGTCAGACATTCACAGGGCAGGCTGGCATTTGACGATTTCCCCAAATATAAAGGTCGTCTTCACCTAATTGATTCCGCATGTGCAGTGTGCTTTGACTGGCTAGATTTCCCTCTGGACACTCTAGGTTCCGTTAGATAATGTCAGCGTTGCCTTCTTCTGCCTGCCTGTGAGGTTATGAGATGACGCCTATATGCAGAGGGGAGAACGGATGAAGGAGACTCTTCCTCTAGGAAGTCTACTCACTATTGCTAATATGATTGCTGCCCAAGAAAACTGTAGGTGAGGATGAGCACACCGCCTGTGGGATTTTCATGTGGTTATGAAATGCGTGGGAATGTACACAAGCAGGATTTTGGGTTTGTTTTCGTTCGGGGAGTGTGTTTACTTTAAAAGTACTTATTGCTTTTAAATGGGCAGATGAGCCCGGGCCTGGAAATAATTGAATCTGTTCTAAGTGCTATGAGGGCCAAATAAAAACCCGCCCCAGCATTGCTTTATTAGATTTTTGAACTATGTTTACTTTCTGAGATTTAGGGTCAGAAAGTGGAAATATGAGTTTCAACTCGGCTCACTTTGGACAGGCCACAACTCCCTCCCCAGAGCCCAAGTGCCTTGGCTGCCAAGTGGGCACAGTTGCAGTAGTGCCCACCCCACAGCTGGGTGGGCACGCATCAAGGAGGACCGTGCCAGCCTTTCCATTTTGTTTTGAGTTTCTACGTGGGGTGTTTCTACGTGGGGTGGGTGCTAGAGCTGTACTTCTGGTGCTTGCAGGGTTCCAAGTTATGGGTGGTTTGTCACCTCTCCTGCCTTTTCATTTTCATTCATCTTTTGCTTAGTGAAAAACTGTTTTAGAAATGATTCATATCTGCCCAAACCTATGGGGCCATGAGGATCGCAAGTGCTTACAAAAAATGCAGCTCGAGAAAGAGACAAACAAAAGTCATTAATAAGAATAATAACATTATTCCCAGAAGAAAAGAAGGTTCCAGCCTGCCATGACTTGCTTTGGAATCTGTGAAGTCCTGAGAGGGCTGACTGCCCTGTAACAGGGTTTCTTTTAGACTCAAGTTTAAAGAGATTGAGGGTGAGGGGAGGGCATTAGGGAAAGAAGCAATTAAGTTAACGTTTCAAAATTGATGAAGTGAAGCAATTTCCCATTTCTGCTAATGTGCAAAAACCTCTCCAGATTTATTTATTTTTTCTATGTAAGTCAGAGTCATGCTCTTTTCTTTATAGGTGTCTGGAGCCTTGCCGTGCGAGCGCCTAGCTATTGCTGAGAGCATTTCTTCCAGCTTCCTTTCCTTCTTTCTTTCCTCTTCCATTTAGCCAGAGGGGCAAGAGTGGATGAATTAAGTTAACTTTTCTGGGCACTTAGTACAACTTTTAATCTGTAGCACACAGTCTAAAGTTGGTAGAGCTATCTGATTTCTATTGTTGGCTAGAAGGAAGAACAGCTAAGAGAGTTAAAGTTAGCTATTTCTCCTCCTCAACCTATTCCTCTTCCTCCTTTTCTTCTTCTTCAAAATCTTTGGACGAAATTGGTCAGAAAGATAACCTGATTCCTCTTCATAAGATAGGTGACTGCATGCCAGTGAGCAGCGTTTTGGGGGTAAATGCAGACCTTGTTTCAAGGACTGGGGTGCAGTGTCCCTGTCTATCTCTGCAGATGCTATTACAGGCTGAGGAAATCCCAGAATTGGAACCACTGAGTGTAGCCCCAGAGACATCCAGACTGTGTTCCTGGTTGGCATTCCTAAAGTATGATGCTTACATTTTTATTACCAAAACACTGCAAAGTCCTTATATGTCTTCTTGATCTGAGTCATCAAGGCAAATCTGTAGCTCATTTCCTTACTTTGGGTGAGAGGTAGGACCTTCTTGGAGCAGTGTTTTGTGTCCAGGTAGCAGTGTGAATACACTTTCACACAGTCCTGCTGTGAAATCATCCCACACTCTAGCATTTGCTGAGTTTTTAGGGCCTAGAGGAACTGAATTTTGATTTGAGGTGAGCCAATGTCTCATGGATTCTTGATTTTCTAGTCTACTTTTGCATTATGCTTTCTTCTAGTCTCCTCATTATGATGGTTTAAAACTTTCTCTTTGTTTTAACATGGAGCAGATATTACTACCATGCACAATATTAATATGAGTGTTACAGAACGATAAGAATATTGCATTTTTGTTGCTGCTGTTATTGTAGGAAATCAGCAAGTAGGAAGGAAATAGGAACACCTGTTGACCCTGTGATGCTAGAGTGCTTGCTGGGTATAAAAATCAAAATGGGTCTTCTAGGTCTCCTTCATAATTGGGGTCTGACAAGGAGCTTGCCTTCTCAGTTGGCATTTTGTATTGCTAATTGACCCAGTGCTTGTGGAATCTCGCTGTCTGGCTGCTTCTTGTGCTGACTTATCACACCTGTCCTGTATGTTAATGTATGTTGCATGATGCAGAATGAATTTGGGAAAGGAAAGGGGGAAGAGTTTCTGCAAGATTATCTCCATTTATAATGTGAGCAGCAGTACTTTAGAATTCTATAATACTTAATAAGCCCGGTATTTAAAATTAAATCTCTTACATGGTCTAATTATGTAGATCGATATTATCGCAATGTCCTAATGTGAGTTAAGTTGAAAGACCTTTTTCTCGCCTATTTCTGAAGGAAGGTCCAGCTAATTTACTGCAAATGAAATGAGAAGTATTTTTGGAAGACTAGGTTGACATTTAGCATTCTGGTTTGAAAACCCTCTGACTGCTAAATATTTAATGCACTGCAAAGCAGCCTTAAAAATTAAATATGAATGAGTTTTAGAAAACCTTGCAGTGGTATAAAAATTGAGATCCCCCCCCCCATTTCAAGGGTGTCTGCCTAGGGAATCTTAATTATTTTTAATGAAGATGGCATTATGTATTTGATCAGCATGGGGATATCCTAAATAATGAAGTTAATATAAAGAGGATCCTTCTGAATAATATCACAGCAGAGATTTGCTTTGAATACATTATTAGTTTGTCTCCGGAGGTTAATCACTCTATTCTCTTTTTTTGTATTTAAAGTTAAGAGTAGGATTAAATGACCAGAAAGAGAAAGAAAGCTGCTTTGTTGGGGAGAAATTTTTCGAGGTTTGCCACCTTGCTAAAAGTAAGAC
This sequence comes from Muscardinus avellanarius, assembly GCF_963383645.1. Lineage (NCBI taxonomy): Eukaryota > Metazoa > Chordata > Mammalia > Rodentia > Gliridae > Muscardinus > Muscardinus avellanarius. Next base: position 55,992,521 of record NC_137788.1, read on the forward strand.
TTCACTTTGGGGAGGAGTACTAGGGATGGAACCCAGGGCATTCTACCTCTGAGCTAGACCCTACCCCTATTTATTTTTTGTTTCTAAACAGGTTCTTGCTGAGTTGCTGAGGCTGGCTATGAACCTGTGATCCTGTTTCAGCCTCCCAAGCAAGAACTGGGAGTGCAGCTGTGCTCCATCACACCCAGCTAGGGATTTACTTGTATTGACATCATGAGATTAAGAATACTATGCCCGGGCGTGGTGTGCACGCTTGTAAGCCCAGCACTTGGGAGGCCGAGACCGGAGGATCGCACAGGTTCGACACCAGCCTCAGCTACTGAGTGAGGCTCTCAGCAACTTAGTGAGACCCTGTTTGCAAATGAAACATAAAATAGGAAATAGGTCTGGGAGTATAGCCTGGAGGTAGAAAAGCCCCTGGGTTCCACCCACAGTACCACCAAAAAAAAAAAAAAAAAAAAAAAACAAAAAACTATGAATATTTTTGTGCATTCTCAGAAAAGGAGCATTTGTATGATTATTATTATTATTATTATTATTAATTAAGAATAACTTTGTTGACCTTGATTTTTATAGTTACATATTATCTATTTTTTTAAAATGTCCCATGAACTGGAAGCAGTTCCCCAATGGCACTGGAATTTGTTCTCTGGTGCTGACATTTGACATTTTAAAAAATTACCTTTCTATTCTTACCATGCTTTTCTACCTTTTACTGGGTTGTATTCCATCTTAGTTGTATAATGACTTAAGTATGTGTTATGAATTGGGAAAATGGAATTTTAATTCATACCTATAGTCTGTTTGCTTTTATAAAATACTGTAAGTTAATTATGGTTTTTAAAAAATTGTCTTAACTAAATTCCATACATTTTTCTTGACTTTTTTTCTAAAAGAAATAGTTCAACATCTATACTTCGTCTATTAGAAAAAGGTGCTGTAACTTCCATAAACCATACCTACCATTTTTTCTGTCGTTTCAGTGATTATAGAGAATATTGCTTCTTTCTCTCTTATCTTTCTTTTATTTATTATTTTTTTTTACTGGATAAAATAAACATACTCAAAACGGAACCTATCACTGCTGGTCTTGTGATGTTTTTGGCATTTCCAATGTGTCTGGCATTTCCCACGCATTTCTCAATACTCCATAACCAATCTGCAGGTGAGACCTAACGCCCATATCTTGTACCTATTTTTCTTCTTTCAGTTCTAGAACCATCACCTTGTTCTAGCCCTCCATCTCTCTTTTCAGGTTTATTCCATAGCAACTATAAAAGCTGTTATTTATCAGACATGTAACATGTACTGCCTACTGAGTTATGGTGGTAAATATTTATTATTAATTATTATTGTATTAATACAAACTCCGTCTTATGAAATTGGGGACAGGAGATGAGGAACTTAGAGGTTAGGCTATGTGCCACAGACTCTTGACTAGTGACTGAAAGAGCTGGGGTTTGATTCCACCACAGCCTTTACCCTTAGTATCCACAGTCAACCTGCTATTGAGTTTTTGCTTGTGAACAGGCTTTACTTCTGTCTGTTGTTGCCAAATTATTGCAGGCCCAGACCAGATCAAGTTTTTTCTTTCTGCTCCATGACTATATTGCTTTGGAGCCTCCTTATTACTTCCAGGTCTTCCAGGGTTTTCCTCTAGGTCCTCCATGAGCTTGTCCAATCCACTTTTACATCCTTTTTCATTGGTAAAAAAGACTGACTGGCTGGAATAAAGCAAAACAAAAGTTACCTTTTGGTGTCCCTGCCCTACATAGTGCCTGGTGATCAAGGTAGATGGTCAGGATTTGATAGCAGAGTCCTTTTTTTTTCTTTTTCTTTTTCTTTTTTTGTGGTACTGGGGTTCCTGGAAGCCCTTCTACCTCCGGGCTACACTCCCAGACCTATTTTATATTTTAATTTGGAAACAGGGTCTCTTAAGCCAGAGAGGCTGGCTCCAAACCAGCGCAATCCTCCTGTCTCCGCCTCCCAAGCACAGGGATTACAAATGTGCGCCACCACGCCCGGCTGAGTTCTTCTTTTAAGCTGGACGTTTTGTTCTGCATTTTGCAGTGTGGTTTCGTTGGAAGGACACCAGGTGCTTGCTTCACGACTGATTCCTGGCTCTGGAGCGACTGCATTATTCAGGGACATTTACCTTTTACAAATCTCCATCTCTACAGAGTCCTATCATTCCTTTCTAGAGGTTTAAGAATAGCAGCCTAAATAACAAGTGAAAACTCTGAGAAACAACATTTGGGATAAAAATTAAGATCACTTACAATATCTTAGAAATCCCTGTGTATACATCTGGGGGTCAAAAAAGAAGTTTAAAAGTAGAAAATATAAAAAGTGAGAAATACCTTTAGCCTTATTTACCTAGTCATGGTGAGAAGTGATAGAGAGGTTTGGGAGCTTAGATGTATGTATGTATGTATGTATGTATGTATGTATGTATGTGTGTATGTAATGTATGTATTATTTGACATTATTGGCAAAAGTGGACCGACTTTTCCATGGAATGATTAATTGAAAAGAATAATGAGTTGATTGTCAGCATTCCACTGTCCTTTTTAAACCCTTTTTGTCCCATTGTCTCAGATGTGGCACAACGATCAAAACTTATATTGAGCAACAAATATACCACTTATGGTAACTTTTAAATAATTATGTTTTTAGAGGTCTACTCTTTTGAGAGAAGTAATAGATGAATGACTAGAATGTCTGAAAATATATTTTCGTATGTAGATACATATATATAAAGAACATATACTCTGTAGATCCCAACCTATTTTAATGCACCTATGTCAATTTTGTTGAAATATTTGAAAATTAAAAACTTGGGACTTAATGGTTCATGAAGGAAGACTATATTCAAACAAGTGCTTCTTTCCTAAATTTAATTCTCGCTAAGTGAGAATTTGTTTTTAAAAAGTCTAAGAAAACCTTATTGCGGTCAACTGTGTATCTGACTAACCCAGTTTTATAGCGCAGCACAAGTCCACTAATTGCATGGGGCGCTTCTCTGCTGGCTTCATTCTTTAAACTTGGAATTAATGCACGGTGGATATAATGGAAAGCATCCTTTTTGTTTGTTTTTTTTGTTTTGTTTTTACCTGCCCCTGCCCCTGCCTTTTGAAAGACTGCTCCAGAGGTCTGTAAGTGATCTACAGGGAATCCAGTTTTCTGCAGCTAAGTGCAGTCCAGTTCCCCACCACTGACATTAAACAAACTGATTTCACCTGTCTGCATTTTAATAGTATTAATGGATTCTTCCAAGTCCCTTGATTACTACTTACGGTTGAAGAGACTGAGAAGGGGGGAATCCAGGCAAATATCGAACTTATTTAAGAATCCAATCTCTGGACTTTTCATACTGGCAAATAACCCTGCCTTCTACTGTCCCTTTGATTTTCACTAGTGGCAGGGAGAACTGACATGAAAGTGTGCAGGGGGAGCGGTGTAGGGATGAGAGACCCAGAAAACAACTAGAACAATTACAGAAGAATATCTTCTTAAGCCAGGCCAGGTGGCACAGGCCTGTAATCCCAGTACTGGAGAGGCCGAGACAGGAGGATTGTAGGTTTGAGGGTAGTGTAACCAACTTGACAAGACTCTCAGTATCCTAGTGAGACTCTATTTCAAAAACAAAAATGACTGGGGGTGGAGTGTAGCTCAGAGGTAAAATGCCCCCTAGGTTCAGTCCCTATTGCCATAAAACAAAAAACAAAGAAAACAAAAATCCACCTACTTTGAAAAACTTATTTTGGAGAGGTTAAAAAGGTTAGCAAGACAATGAGCTCTGTCTGAACAATATCTACAAATGGAGATGTTAACACGCTCATGGCCCCTTGATGTCTTGTTGTTGCTCAAACCATAGATGCGCTCACCACAGCTGACCAAGCTGGCTTGTTACTACATGGATGGGCCTGGTGGGTAGTACCATTCTCTCTGGCTGGAGGGTCTTTCACATTTCAGTTCAGGCGAATGCCAGACTCTCATGCTGTTACCTTAGCATTGGCAACCGCTACAGGATGCATCAGAAGGTAGCACTCCACAGTACATTAAAAAAATGGGTGTATACTGGGAATACAATGTTTAGAACCAAGCTCTGTCTTCTAGAAACTCACAACGTACAAAGCGGATGAGGTAGAACTAAATATGGAAAGAAATCATTACAGGCTCTTTAAGTAACTGTATCATTTACAGGGAAATGGATGGAACTGGAGAACATTATGCTATGTGAGATTAGTCAGTCACAAAAAATAAGAAACCGGATGCTCTCTTTAATATTCTAAAGCTATGGAGAAAGTGGGTCATAGGAAGAACTCTAGATGAAGAAGGAGATACTATAGATGAGCAAATAAGGTGACCTACCTGAGGGTGATGGGAGGGGGAAGAGGAAAATTCCCTAATGTACACGATGCACATTCACACACATATCAAAGTCAATCACTAAGCCAAACATGAGAAGGAGGGAGAGGGAGGGAATGGGGTGAGAATTGGGGAAGGGCTAATTGAGCGATGTGTGCATGTATGCCTCCACCATCTTGTACTCCATTGAGATGTATGACTACAATGCGCCAATAAAAAATAAATAAATAAAAGAGCACATGTGTAAAAGTATGTTCAAAGAGAAAAAAAAAAAGACGGAGAAAGATATTCCAAAGAGGTGAACATTAAGGGAGACTTGATGATGAACTTCTGAGGCAGAGACAGCCGTTGTCTGGGTTCTGATTTCCAGCAGGATATGGTCCTCTGTGGCGACTGTACAACTCTAGGCTCTCATTAGTTGAGCACCGACTGCAGACTGGTTCTAGGTACTGGGAACACTGTGGGAAGAAAGCAAAGTCCTTGTGCTCACACAGTGGATGTAGCAATGTGGAGAGGCTGAAAGCAGAGAGGGCACAGCAGGTGCACCAAGAGCTACTGGAGTCACTATTTCGTGTGAAGTAGCATTTGGGCAGGGTCCTGGTGGCAGGGCCGGAGCGAGCTCATCCACAGGAGATATTTCCAAGAGCAGAACAAGGAGTGCTGGGCCCTGCAGCTGGAGAGGGCTGGGCAGGTTTGAGTGGCAGCCTGAAGGCCAGTACATCTGGAGCAGATTGAGCCAGGAGAGAGGGCTGGGGGAAGCTCAGAGGGCCTGTGTCACACAGGCAGGGCTTCGGAACCAGAGGCACGACTTGGGTGGGGCTTGGAATTAACAAGAACGTTGGCCTCACAGACATGTCTGAGTTCACATCTCAGCCCTGCCACTTGCTGGCTCTGATTCCTCATCCCTAACATGGGCTTTAGGAGGAGGAGGAATAAAATAATAGTGGAAGCAGCAGTAGTAGTGCTAAAAGGTGACAGTGGGAGGACCCATTACTTAGGTATTGCTATCTTTTGGAGAAAGAAGGCATGAATGACATGGATCCATAGGGGTGGGAAAGATATAGAGTATTAGCCTGGATCTTCTTTCTTTCTTTCTTTCTTTCTTTCTTTCTTTCTTTCTTTCTTTCTTTCTTTCTTTCTTTCTTTCTCTTCCTTCCTTCCTTCCTTCCTTCCTTCCTTCCGTACTGGGGTTCCCAAAAACCCTTCTACCTCCAAGCTACACTCCCAGACCTATTTTATACTTTTTATTTGGAAACAGGGTCTCTTAAGCCAGCGCAGCTGGCTTCGAACCTGCATGATCCTCCTGTCTCCGCCTCCCAAGCGCGGGGATCACAAGGGTACGCCACCACACCCGGCAGAAATTAGGAGTTTTACAGATCATTCCTCACATTTCAGAGGATTCATGATACAAATTTGATTTGAAAAGTTCTTTCACATAGGACTTTCAAACAGTGGTTAGTAGACCACCTCCATTAGGGCCACCATAGTGATTCCTTACACATGCCGACCTTCCCTGGTCTCCTCTGGGCCTGTGGACTAATTATGTATAAAGGTGGGGACCAAGGAACATGCATTTTATAACAATCAAACCCAATTTTTTTTTTTAGAATTTGATAACCACTACTCTAGTGACAGAAAAACAATTTACAGAACTGTTATTGACCACCTACTATGCTCCCTGTTATATTCTTCACAGATAGTAACTAAATTGTCATCACTATGACTACACTGCAGATATTATGGAGACAGTTTATTCCTTAAGTTACCTATTCAAAGCATACAATTCAAGTGGATTTCTAGACTTATACAGTGATCATCATGATTTAATTTTAGAACATTTCATGACCCCAAAAGAAAAATTGTTCCCAAAGGTAGATTTTTTTTTTTTTTTTTTTTTTTTTTGGTGTGTGTGTGTGTGGTACTGGGAATGAAACCTAGGGGCCTTCTTCCTCTGGGCTATAATCCCAGACCTATTTTATATTTTATTTGGAGACAGGGTCTCTTAAACCAGCTGAGGCTGGCTTCGAACCTGCACAATCCTATCTCAGCCTCCCAAGCGCGGGGATTACAAGCTTGCGCCACCACACCCGGCTCCCAAAGGTAGATTTTTTTATACCCATATTTGGAGACAGGAAAACGGGAGCTGGCATTTAATCATCATGACTCCAGCTCCACAGTAAACATGGAGCCAGAGTCCGAGCCCCTCGCTTCCACGGCCCGTGTTCCTTCCACCACACAGTGCTCCTCGCCAAGAGCTCAAGCCAAATTAAATATTTACGTGGTGGGGAGAATAATTTGATGTTACGGTTTTGTCCTTGTTCAGTAGTTTTGGATAATATATTCTTCCTTTCTATTCCAACTGGCATGTGGAGTAAATAAATATGGCATAGGTTTCAATTTGGTATGTAGTGCAGCCATATTTTAAAAATTACATGAGACATCAGCATGGTGGTAAAGTTTTAATAGCGGGGGACCGAAAGCTAGAGGTATTTGGTGCTATCTCTGCATGGTGACTCTCATATACCTCCATGGAGACTTGACTTCCTCCTCTGTCAACTGAGTAAGTCATAACAAATCTTTTATTCATTCACTAAATATTTTTGGATGTGTTGGTGCTTATGCCAGATGCTGGATATTCAGAGAAAAGGATAATAATTTTTATACTGCCTGTGTTTAATTGATCAAAAATAGTATACTGGACCCTGTTCTAGCTGATTCTCCCGTTAATTTTGTTGCAAACCCAGTGGGAAGTTATCATCTATACTTCCTCTGCAGGGTCGGGGTTATTGTTGCTTAAATTTGCACAAGGCAACAGGCTCGGAAGGTTTAAATCTTTTGTTCTGGATCATGCATCTGAGATGGCTCAAGTCTGAATGATCTCAAAGCTCAGGCATTAAATCCCCATATTTGACTGCTTCCCCAGTTGAGCAAAGATTTTTTTTTTTTTTGCCTTTTGTGAAGGTCACTACTAATGTTTTGACGTAAATGTTTGCAGTAAAATGTGCAAGTAAATATTCAGACACAACACCAAAGAGGGGTTAAGTTTTTTTATTTTGCTTGGGTGGTTCTGGAAAGATGTCTCAGACCAGCCTTGGGTCCTGAGGTGTAGCTAGTAATTCTATTTTTCTCCTCTATAACCACTTAGTATGTGCAGGTGGTGTTTTAAAATCTACTCAGCTTTTCAAGTTCTTGTGCTGTGGTCTACTAATAAGGAACCTTGTTTGCTGGGCAGTGCTCAGTTGGGAGGCACCAGCATCTCTGCAATGAATTATCCAACTTCACTTTACTCCCTGGGCTCTGGAATATGTGTCCAAAACCTTGGACTAAAGTAAACCGGATATTTAGGTTTTCCTCAGACAGGTGTTCCAAGCAGGGACTCTCAACCATCAAGGGAAAATTTCTCAAGGCCCCAGTGTGCCTGTTGATTTCCAAAGAAATTTGGAGAAACCAGTCTGTTGAGACTGACAGCCTTATAAAGACACGGGCACTGCTGCCATCACAACTGGATCTTCAACATCAAAGCCATTTCCCCAGAATGTAGTTTTGTTAAAGGTCTTGTTATATTGGAAGGCTTCAGATTTGCAGGCAGTCCTAACATTGGGATGAGGACCCAGGTAATCCCAAGTAACTATTTCTGAGAATAGCTGCTTCTTTTTGAAAGACTTTAAAAGTTACTATTTATTGAGCTCTTACCTAACTATTTATTGAACCTGGCAAACTGGTAGATTGAATGCAAATTGTACCTCTCCTAGACCACATCCTGGAAAGTAGCAGCAGAAGAGTTTAACTTCCTTTTTACCTTTTTTTTTAACCTAAAAACTTTCTAAGCAAAATAAATACATTTTAAATTTTTAAATTTTTATTTTAAAATTTTTAAAAATTTTAAAAAATTAACAAACTAAAAATTTCTAAGCAAAATGTATTTGTTTATTATGATTATATTGTGATTCTGAGCCCAGAGAGCCATCATTCAACTGAGACGTTAGTTAACAAGTATTGTTGAAAACCACTGCGTGTTGTGCTGCAGTCCTTACAGGCCAGGGCTGTTACCATGGTATTGGATATGCATGGCAGGCACCCAGACTGAGAGAGCCTGCAAAATGATACAGGCAGGAGGACCTGGGAGACAATTTATGTAATCATATTAGCATCACTTTATTCCATAAAGGCTAATTGCTTTGATTTGTGTCTTAAGTTTCCACATGGAAACTCATTATTTTAAAGAATGACTCTAAGTTTTTATCTTAAATAATTATCAATAGTTGACCATTCCCTATGCAGCAAATTACACACACACACACACACACACACACACACACACACACACACACACACACACACACACACCAGGAACCAGGAACCCTGGAATTCTTAACCTTCTGGACTTAACTGATGTTTAATTAGTATCTCAATCAGTTCAAGTCCTTTTTGAAAGAGAGGCAACATAAAATGTGGTTCCATGCACTTAAGGAGCTCATGCTTTTATTGAGAAAATTAATTCATTTAAATCCACACACTTATAGCCAATTGATTTTTGACAAAGGTGCCAAAAACATAGGTTGGAGAAAAGAGCCTTTTCAAAAAATGGTGTGAGGAAACTGGTTATCCATCTGCAGAAAAATGGAATCAAATCCAAACCTCTCACTCTGCACAAGAGTCAACCCAAGATGGATCAAAGACCTGGAAATTAGACCTGAGACTTTGAAAATACTGGAGAGCATAGGTCTAACACTCCAACAAATCGGCACAGGTAAAAACTTCTTCAGTAAGATCCCCAAAGCTCAGGAAACAAAAACAAGAATTAATAAATGGAACAGAATTAAACTAAAACGTGTCCATTCATCAAAGGAAATCATCAAGAGTCTAAAGAGAGAACCTACAGAATGGGACAAGAACTTTGTCAGCTACTTCTCAGATAGAGAACTAGTATCTAGAATATGCAAAGTACTTAAAAGACTTAATACTAACAAAACAACCCAGTAAAGAAACAGGCAATTAAACTAAATAGACACTTCACAAAAGAATTAAGGCATCCAATAAATATATGAAAATATCTTCAACACCATTAGCAACCAGGGAAGGACAAATCAAAACTGTTTTGAGACTCCCCAATTAGAATGGCAATCACCAAAAAGTCAAATAACAATAAATGCTGGCAAGGATGTGGGGGACTCTTGTGCACGGTTGGTGGGATTCCAAATTAATGCAGCCACTATAGAGATCGGTGTGGGATTCTTCAGAAAACTGAGAATGGATCCACCATATGATCCAGCTATACCACTCCTGGGTATCTACCCAAAAGGACCGAAACCAGAATATTATAGTAATATATGCACATCATGCTTATAGCAGCATAATTCACAACAGCCAAGTTATGGAAATCAACCTAGGTAGGTGTCTATCAACAGATGAATGGATTACAAAATTATGGGTTATATGCACAATGGAGTTTAACTCAGCAGTAAAGAACAAAATTATATCATTTGCTGGAAAATGGATGGAACTGGAGAATATTATGTTAAGTGAAATTAGGCAATCATAGAAAGTAAAGGGTCATGTTTTCTCTCAGATTCTGAAGTGAAGGGGTAACCTTGGTACAAAAGGTACTTCAGGTGATGGAGAAGAAACCCTATGGAGTGAGGGAGAGAGTCTAGGAGAGAGGGCGCTGGAAGGAAGATGGAGAATTAATGAAGGAAACGCCCCCCACTGATGTTATGTACATACGTGAGAATGCCAATGCCAATCTCAGCATCATGTGTGGAGAGAGCATGGGGGAAAGCCCACCACACGCTGTGTGCATGTATATAACCATCACTCTGAACTACATTATGATGGGAGACTATAATGCACCAATCAAAGTATTAAAAAACAGACACAGTAGTACACACTTGTAATTCCAGAACCGGAGGCTGAGACAGCGGGATTGCAAGTTTGTGGACACCTCAGCAATTTAGTGAGGCTTTTTTTTTTTTTTTTTTTGGTGGTACTGGGGTTCCTGGAAGCCCTTCTACTTCCAGGCTACACTCCCAGACCTATTTTATATTCTTTTATTTGGAAACAGGGTCTCTTAAGCCAGCGTGGCTGGCTTCGAACCTGCGCAATCCTCCTGTCTCTGCCTCCCAAGCGCGGGGATTACAAGCGTGCGCCACCACTCCCGGCAGTGAGGCCCTTTTTAAAAATAAAAAAAAAAATAAATAAGGCTGAGGTGTAGCTCAGAGATAGAATCACCCTGGGTTCAATCTTCAGTACCCCCCCCCCACACACACACAAATACAAACACAAAAAGTGAGTGCGTGTGTGTGTGTTTGGCAATTGAACCTAGGGGCATTCTACTTCTGAATTATACCCATTCTACCTCTGAGCTACACCCTTAGCCCTTTTTATTTTGAAATAGTTTCACTAGGTTGCTAAGGCTGGCCTTGAACCTGCAATCCTTCTGTCTCAGCCTCCAAAGTACTGAGGTTACAGACATGTGACATCAAACTTGGCTCAGAGATATATTTTTAATTTTTAAAAATAATTTTAAGCCAGACATGGTGGACCACGCCTGTAATCCCAGTACTTGGGAGGTTGAGACAGGAGGATTGCAGTTTCAAAAACAGCTTCAGAAATTTAGTGAGACTCTCAGCAATGTACTGCAACCCTGTTTCATCATTAAAAATAAAGTATGGGTGGGGAGTAGCTCAGAGCTAGATGCCCCAGAGTTCAATCCTTAATAACATACACACACTGTCAAATTTCACTAGCAAATTAATTTTCTTAAAACATCCATTTGATGGAAAGATTCTTAGCATTAGTAGATAGCAATGATAATTTCAGCAACATTCTAGCACAATCTTAGGCTCACAATATTTTATGAATCTGCCTCAGTTTCCCATTTTATAAGCAGGGAAAACTCTGCCTAGGGAGGTTAAATTACTCCCTTGGACATAGGGTTAGTCTGTATATAGCTCTAATGTGACATTATTAGTCATTTAGGTTTTGTGACAAGCCTTGCTTGATAGTTTCTGTATTAATGGTTACAATGTCCATGACGTACATTCACAAACATATCAAAGTCACTAAGTCAAACATGAATGAGGAGATGGGAGGGAGGAGGGAGTGGGGTGGGAATTGGGGAAGGGCTAAAGGAATGATGTGTGCCTGTATGCCTCTACCATTTTATACTCCGCTAAGATGTATGACTACAATACACCAATAAGAAGAATAAAATTAACATTTAAAATATGGTTCTAATTAGAAAGCATCTATTTAAATAAAAGGATATGCCAGAATCACATTTACACAAATTTTCTTTTTAGATACGGTATAAATGGAGGCTGGGATGTACCTGAGTGGAAAAGTGCTTGTCTTTCAATGCAGTGCACTGGGTTCAATCCCCAGTAATAACAACAACAGCAAAAAGACCCCCCAAAAAGTTAACTGTAGGGATAGCATACATGAATTGAAATTCATTTGAAAATAAAAACTCCAACACAGCCTCACGGTAGCGTATCTTGAAGGGTCAAAACTCGTATTTGTCTCAGAATGCAACAAGGCGATCTCGTTTGAAACTCCCACAGTTGTTTTTCATTAAGTTATTCTTAAATTTTTCTTGAAAGAAGGATTTTTCGGTCTCATTCCACAACACTTCCCCAGGCAAGTACTACAGGGATTGCAAAACTGAATAAAACAGTCCTCAGAGGGTTTTGTAATCCTACGGAGGAGGTAAGACATACGGGAAATTACAAGCCAAGGGCCCTCAAAGCTCACACTAGCTGATGATTTTATTCATTTGATTCTTAGAGCTGTCATGGCCCCTTGGGATACTGACCCATGGGCTTCTAAATGAACTAGGGGTGGATCCCCCCCCCCCTTCATGAAAAGCCTTAGGAACAGTCTAGGGAAGTGAGTCTGTGGCTCTGGTCATGTGGAACATAAACATTCTTAAAGCACCTGTTTCATCATATCACTCCCTCCCCAGTTAAAACCCTTTTAACAGCTCTTTATTTCTTGCCAAATAAACTTTATTCACTTACCCATTCAAAAAACTATTTACTAAGTGCCTACCCATCTGCATATACTCTTTCTCCGCTCGCGGGCTCAAAACCCTCTGCAGTCTAGCCCCATCCTTTCTCTTCCATTTAGTTCAAGTTCACTTCCAAAAGCTCCCCTTAGGAGACTTGGCTTTCTGTCACCACATATGACTTGTATCGTAATTACTGGCTCTGGGGCCTCTCTCTAGAATGTGAACTTTTCCAAGCAAGAATCTGCTTTCTTATCATTGAACACCCCATTTCCACGTATGCAGGCCACTGCTTAACCCTTTATAAAGCTTTCTTCAGGCCAACGGGCTGGAACGTGGAGTGCACCCAGATGGTGATTTTTGTCTGCTAGGCTCACTCTTATATTCCTAGGGCTCTAGAACAGCACCTGGCCCAAAGTAGGGCCTAATACGTAGTTTCTTTGTGAATGCATGCTGTGTGCCATGCAGATGCAGACTGTGTCAGATGCTCTCGGGGAATGCTCTGAAATGTCCGAGCTCCTTTTCTCTGTTTCTGATTAAATTCTACCTCAGAGCTCAACCCCTGTCCCATTTCGTTGGAATTTACCCCTCCATGGAACTGTGACAGTACCCTGGGTTGGAGCCAAACATACCATAGTTCATGCCGTAGTCTCTATTACATTGTCACGGTTGCTTTTTTTTTTTTTTTTTTTAACTTCTCCTAACAAGAGCATGAGCTTCTTAAGGGCATGAGGCCATATTTTGCATGGCTTCTGATTTATTCAGAAAGGATTTGATTGATTGGGGTATTAATTAAACATCAGTTGTTTAAGTCTGGAAGATTAGGCTTCCAGGATTCCTATAACCCCCTCCCTTCCACTGTGTGTGTGTGTGTGTGTGTGTGTGTGTGTGTGTGTGTGTGTGTGTATTACTAGGAATTGAATCAAGAGGCCTACCACTGGGTTCTACTTCTGAGCTACACTCGTATCCCTTTTTATTTTTAAAAGGTCTCACTATTGCTAAGACTGATCTTGAGGCTGCAATCCTCCTATCTGAGCCTCCCAAATACCGGGAATACAGGCACGCACCACAATGCTTGCCTTTCCCTTTTTCTTTAATGGTTGGATTCCTAGACTTCTGCATTTGAGTAGGCTTTTGCACACACAGATCACCAAATATGGAAAGCTTATACAAATAAAGTGCCATCACCCAAGAATAAATGTGCAACCATTAAATACCTCTCTTCTTTTTTTGCAAGGTGAAACAAAAATTGCCTTAATGGAAATCTGGGGGTAAGGGTGGAGGAATTTGGAGCCAAGGGAGCACGAGTCTGGGAGTGGAAATTTGGCACCATCTGCAATGCATTTGGGCAACTCGACTTTCCATTTGGGAGAGGTTGCCATGCGCATTGTCATGAATATTACTTATAGTCAAGTTACATTGGCTACAGGCTGAATCTTTCCAACATGTGGAACTGATTTACTTGCCTTTTTTCCTCTTGTCCCCTCTGAAAGCCAAAACAACAACAAGGACAATCCTGCATCCTTTCAGAACCTTTATTGCAGTTAAGGAAGTGTTTCCGTTTTATTTTGCTTGCTTTTGTTCTCTGGGTTTGTGCCCCCCCACACCCCCGGTTTTGAATACTCCGACAGGAAATCCAGTGACCAAGACTAGAAACTTGGCTTGCTGAGATGATTGCTGTAGATTTTTCTTGCTAAATCAGAGTGCAGGCGGTTCCTACTTTCCTGTAATTTCTTTTGAGGGATAGAGTGGCCCCAAACAGGCAGCCCTTTGTCAAGGTAACACTTGTCACCAACTTGTGACTCTCCCACATGCTTTCTTACTATTCAGAGCTCGTGTTGTTTTGAAGAATGTTAAAGGCCATCAGACTAAGGAATCCATAATTTCAAGTGTGTGTGTATGTGTGTGTGTGAGAGAGCCTGAAGGCTCCAGGAAGGAAACAACAGGGCGAAGAACTTTGTTAATAGATTGTTGAGAGACTATGGAACTTTTTTTTTTTATTTTAAGAAGAAAGGATATCTTTCTCTTTTTGCTAGCTGGTTGAATAACCAAAGTATAATGACGATGTATATGATATAATGTTCAGATTACTGCCTTCACACTTGCTCATTTATACTTGCTATGTACAGTGCAGCGAGGTAAGAAATCAGGCATGGGCCAACTTTCAGAGAACTGACAATAAAGTTAAAACATAGAAATTGAAAAGACGGAGTGGAAATAAATTACAAGTAAAAAGTATTGGGTTTTCCTAGACAGTCAATCCAGTTTTGTTTTGTTTTATTTTGTTTTGTTTTCCTCCTCATTGTGTATTTTCCAATTTTCTAGTTTGATGTGGTAACGCATGCTTATTATCTTGGTCCTTGGGGAGGCTGAGACAGGAGGATCACAGGTTGAGAACAGCCTAGACAACTCAGTGAGACTCAGCAACCTAGCTAGACCCTCTTTCAAAAGAAAAAAAATAAAAGGGCTTGGGATATAGCTGGGAGGTAGACTGCCTCTGGGTTCAATCCTCAGTCCTATTAAAAAAAATTCTATAGTGAACATAATTTCTAGACTAGTCTTTGTCACAAAAGTTCATGTAAGAAGGAAATTACCATCACCATGTGTCCAGGGGAGCTATGAGACACGATTGGCAAATAGCCACATAGGTGTTTTTGTTTTCCCCATATCTCCAACTATCATAGAATAACTGTCACTAAGATATTTAAGAATATTCTTAATATTCTTAGAAAATTAAAACACTATAACAGTAGAGTGGCTATCGTAATGGTGTGTGGAGTACATTCATAAATTTTGAGTTTACGCTATATAAGTTCTTATTTACCTTTATGAGATGGATGAATTAATGTATATAAGATACAATACCCAACAGACAGTATGCTGCATAGAAGCATTAGCTACTGTGATTATTTATAGCAACCTTAAGACAAAACAAGGAAGTGTGTGTACCTGGGGTACAGTTTGATCTGCACAGGGTCATCTATTGTGACACTGATTGGTTTTGTTTTAAATTGCTTCTTCCTTTGCCATGTATTTCAGTAAGCCTTTCTTTCCCTTTGTTATAAAACTGGAATAACTTTGCTTCTTGCCAGGCACTGTGGTATTCGAGATCTGGTTTTTATGGTGAGGATTAAACATATGCCCCTGCATTTATTTTCTCTTCTACATGTTCTTGAGGTGGCAATCCAGTGCAAAAATGCCTCTTTATGGAGTCTAGTTGTATCTCTCAATGCATACGCTGTTTTGAGTTTAATGGAGATGGATCTGTGAAAAATGTTTATCTGTTACAAAGGAAATGTGTGCTCAATTTTGAGATGGGGAAGGAGAAAAAATATAGGGTATATTCATTACTCACAGGCCAGCTCTATTGTTATTTTTGTTAATTTTCTCCATTTTACATAAGTTTTCTCTATTAAGATGGTTTTTGCAAGCTGGGCATAGTGGTGCATACCTATAATACCAGTAGTTGGGAGGCTGAGATAGAGGATCACAGGTACAAGGCCAGTCTCAGGAAATGGGTGTAACTCAAAAGTAGAACACCCTTTAGTTCAACTCCCAGTGACAGACAGACAGACAGACAGACAGACACACACACACACACACACACACACACACACACACACACGATCTTTGCATAAAAGACATACACAAACTTTGGAGCAAGGCCTATTT
Source organism: Muscardinus avellanarius (assembly GCF_963383645.1). Lineage (NCBI taxonomy): Eukaryota > Metazoa > Chordata > Mammalia > Rodentia > Gliridae > Muscardinus > Muscardinus avellanarius. The sequence goes on from NC_137788.1 coordinate 56,008,569, forward strand.
TGCATCCAGTTTTGGGCACATACTCACTAATGGCCAACTTTAGGCAAGTTAACTTCTCAGAACCTCAGTTTTCTCATCTAGAAAATGGACATGCAGTGACTACTATGAAGGGTTGTTGTGAATATTTCAAATATATGAGATAATGTATTATCACGCTCCGGAATACATTCTGGGCCCTTGTCATACATCTATCATCATATAGTATTATATTAATGTATACACACATGCACACATATAATTAGAATGATATTAATATATTCATGCTGTTTTAAAATATAAACAATAACAAAAATTATCGTAGATGTGTTTAACAGCTGCGCACTATGTTTTCAATGAATGAAGAGTAATTTAACTGATCTTCTGTTGTTGGATATCTGGTTACTTTCAGTTTTTCTTTATATTGGTAACCTTTCCAGTACTCATAGCAAAACTATTTTTCTGAGCTGCCTGTATCCAGAATGAACAAGTTCAGAGATTTTAAAAAATGACTAAGATCTATAGCAAAAGATTTATGACCTCAGAATGCAGAATGATTAGTTTCCTTAGGGAATTTAATTTCTCCTGGGCATTCCATAGGTCTAACAGTAGGAGGTTAAATAGTCTGGTAAAAACCAGACAATCTCTAATCTGGGCAGAAGGAGTTCCTTAAACTTAGTGAAAGATTGATTATTTATGGGGTATGCTTAGAGGAAAATAAATGCCTAGGTTTTCTTTCCTGAAACACTTCAATTAAGTTGCTGTTAATTCCCTTCCCACTGGTTTTTGGAGTTCCTCTAGATATTGGCATTTCGTCTTTTAGTGGTTAGTGTTGGTCAACTTGAGATAACAGTGGTGTCTCTATTTTCCTCCCCTTTGCCTATAATGCCTAGAATCATAGGAACAGTTGCAAAATCAAATGAAGCTGTTAGTGAACCAGCAGCCATGTGGGCTTGCCACAGAGGCCCATAAACACCAAGAGAATAAGCTTTGGAATGAAAATGCAGCCTGCACTTTCTTAGCAAAGATCACAGGAAGGGAGATCAACGGAATCTCATTAGGCTTGTCATATTTATTTCTTCGTCATGGTATTCCGCTGCAGCATTCATTTAAATATCCAGTTAAAATCTGGCAGAGCTCTTGGTGGAATTAAGGTGGGGCTGCCTGTCTGTCTGGACTGACCATCTTATTAAACACTCGTGGAATTGTTGTTCCAGCGAAGCGAAATTGTCTCGCCATCTGTTAGGCAGGCTCAGTTTAATAGAGAGATTTGGAAGGGGAGAAAAGAGTGGGCTGGAAGGGTAGATCAATGGAATGGGAGGGAGGAGGTGGAAGGGCCAGGTACAGCCCTGCAGTGGTAGGAGGAAGCAAGCCACACACACACACACACACACACACACACACACACACACACACACACTCTCTCTCTCTCTCTCTCTCTCTCTCTCTCTCTCTCTTCGTTCTCTTGGAATAATGGTAGGAGGAACTCTTAACATCATGTGACTTTAAATGTTTATTTCATTTGGTTTGAACATTTTGGTGGGAATAGGGATGTTAGCAGTGCCAAGAAATAAAAGAACATCATGTGCAAAGGGTAGATTTGATTAGATTGCGTTATGCATGCTTAGACCATTCAGGTCAGAGACAACTCAGATAAAGAGACCCTTTTTCTTGCTGGAAAGTCAGGTTTGTTCAATAATGATGTTTGAGAATCTGAAGAATTAAGTAATGTTCTATACTTAAATTTTGAGGGAGCAATTACTATGTAGCTTCAGGGAAGGCTCAAGAAAGCTTATCTGTGAATTGCTGGGTGACTCTTGGTAGCACAGCCCTATTCCACCCAGAGTAGAGAGTGGAATTTATATTTTTATTTCGGTACTTGTAATAGCCAGACAATAGATGTTTGTCCTTCCTTTTCTAAAATGCATACTTTAAAAAATATATGAAAACGCGTGAGTGTACTTCATAATTAATTAATTATTTTTCCTGTGGAGCGAACCCAGGGGTGTTCTACATATGAGCTACCTATTACCCGGGCCCTTTTTATTTATTTATTTTTAAATAGGTTCTTACTAAGTTAGACTCCCAAGTCCTGGGATTACAGGCATGCCCAGCTTGAACAGAGTATATTATAAATAGGCTGCCTAGAATAGATATTAAAAGTCAATTTATTGAAGTCTAGCATAATTACAAAAATGCACAATGTTAAGTGTACGGCTTGAGGAATTCCCACACGATCCAGTAAACAGCACATCGACAGGAAAACAGAACATATGGCCCTCGCAGAAGCCCCTCCACGTCCCCTGCTCACCATTCTCCCACCCAGGATCATGACTATACAGACCTCTAACAGGGTAGATGAGCTTGGCCTGGTTTTGGACTGATGTAAATATAGCCACACACTTTGTTTTGTCTGGCTCCTTTTGCTGTACTGGGTATTGAACCCAGAGGCATTCTACCTCTAAATTACACCCCCAGCCCTATTTTTTATTCTTTATTTTGAAACAGGGTCTCACTAAGTTGCAGAGGGCCCATCACTAAGTAGCTGAGGCTGGCCTCGAACATGGGTCCTTCCGACTCAGCCTCCCAAGTACCGGGATTACAAGCGTGCGCCACCACGCCAGGCTGTCTGGGGTCTTGATGTTGTGATACTCGTCATGTTGATGCATGTTGCAATTTTTTATTCATTCTAGTTGCTGAATATACCGTTGTGAGAGTGCACTTAATATATCACACTTTGTTTTTCTGTTTCTGATAGACATTTGAGTATTTTCTGGGTCGCAGCTATTCCAAGTAGTGCTGCTATGAACATTTTTATACTTGTCTTTTGCTGAGCACACAGCTATTTTTCTGCTAGGCACATAGCAAGGCTGGGAATTGCCGGGTCATAGTATGCATTTAATTAATTCTAGCAGATACTGCCCGTTTTCTGAAGTGTTTGCATGAATGAGAGAGAGGTCAGTTTTTGTCTTCAGAATAATCAGTTCCCATAAGCATAAGACATTTTATTGTTTTCTTTTAACTATGGGGAAAAATTTTAACTAATAAGAATTCGGTGAGATATTTCTACTTAAAAGTAACCTTAAAATTCCACGCCTACATTTCTACTCTACAGTAGAGCATATTTTTACTTTTAGTATCTGAAGAAAACATGTATGTGGGGGGATGGTAGTGGGGATTAAACCCAGAACCCACAATCTTTCTACCTCTGAGCTACATTTCGGCTCTATTTTATTTTATTTGCGGGTCTGGGGCTGGAACCCAGAGGCATTTGACCTCCGAGCTACAACCCCTGCCCAGTTTTTTATTTTTTATTTTGAAACAGGGTCTCACTGAGTTGCGAAGGGCCTCACTAAGTAGCTGAGGCTGTCCGCGGACCGTGATACTCTGGTTTCAGCCTCCTGAATGCTGGGATTACGAGCGTGCACCACCACGCCCGGCTTTTTATTTTATTTTTGACAAAAGGTTTCACTAAGTTACTGAGGGTTTCACTAAGTAGCTGAGGCTGGCCTTGAATCTCTGATCCTCCTTTCTCAGCCTCCCAAGTTCTGGGATTACAGGCCTATACCACCACACCTGGCTTGAGGAAACTTTCTAAGAACAAGAAGAGTAATGGGCAGTATTTTTAGCTTCACTTCCAAAGATTTGGAAACTGAGGAGTTTTGCCTTCCTTTGGGTTGCGTGCAGATTAGAAGTTTGGATTTCTGGAATTCTTTTAGTTCTTCCGGAAGTTAGGATGAGGGAAAGTGCCAACTTAGAATTCAGGATCCCCACCTCATCTCTGTGAGCAAATCATCCGAGAGGACTGAGGTTTCCAACCTGTCAGCTTTGCTCAGCATTTTTATGTTTTAGAAAAACCTTTCCTTTCAATTTTCATTTCTCAGCCTTCTAATAACCAAGAAATAACCAAGTCATCTAATAACCTCAGGGTCTATTAACCTTTCCCCATACACTCACACACTAAAAAACCCCACCCACCGGGCATGGTGGCGCACGCTTGTAATCCCAGCATTCAGGAGGCTGAGACTGGAGGATATGGTTCGCAGACAGCTTCAGCTACTTAGTGAGGCCCTCTGCAACTCAGTGAGACCCGGTTTCAAAATAAAGAATAAAAAATAGGGCAGGGGGTATAGCTTGGAGGTCAAATGTCCCTGGGTTCCATCCCCAAACCCGAAAAAAAAAATAATAAAAAAAACCCACCCATATTCTACTTCTACAGTTTTACATAGCAATAGAAAGTGGTGTGTGTGTGTGTGTGTGTGTGTGTGTGTGTGTGTGTTTGTGTGTGTGCACGCGTGCGCGCGTGTGTTTTAAACCTTTGTCTGGTACTCTTTAATTGCTTGCTGACATTATACCTTGCTCAAAATAGGTAAAAATCTCCAAATCCTCATTTTTCCCTTGGTGAACTCAGGGGCATTTTACCTCTCAGCTACATTTCCATCTTTTTTTGTTTTATTTTTAAACAGTGTCTTACTAAGTTGCTGAAGGTTTCATCAAGTTGCTGAGGCTGGCCTTGAATCTGTGATGCCCCTGTCTTAGCATCCCAAGTACTAAGAATGCAGACATGGGCCTAAAGGATTTAGCCTAAATCCTTATTTTTTTTCTAACCTACCAGTATTAGGATTCCTAGACTATCCTTAACAAACGTGGCGTGAATCAATTTTTTAAATGGTTTTGCTAAAAGTAATGCTTATTTATTTATTTATTTAATCTTATTTTATTTGGCGGTACTGGGCATGGAACCCAGGGGATTCTACCTCTGAGCTATACCTCCGGCCCTATTTTTTGTTCTTTATTTTGAAACAGGGTCTCACCGAGTTGCAAAGGGCCTCACCAAGTAGCTGAGGCTGCCTGCGAACCGTGATCCTCCTGTCTCAGCCTCCCAAATGCTGGGATTACAAGCGTGCGCCACCACACCTGGCTGCAATACTTGTTTTTTGACTCCAGACCTGGCTTTTGGGTCTCATCACTTTAACTTTTTACCTGGTATGAACTTTCTAACTTTTGAGTGGTCAAGCATGGTTTCAGATCCCTGCCCTGCCGGCCACAAAGGGCCATCTTGAGGATTCAATACAAGAATTTATATGGAAGAGTAAATTATAAAAGCACTAAGCTTTTGAGAGCAGAGCCTACCTTGAGCATGGCTGAAATTCACTCCGCACCTCGATATCCTGTGTGCATACATGGGCTGGCCTTTTAATCTTGCACCAGATGTGGCTGGTCACGAACAACGCGTTCGGTTGTATTGATCCCTCATTAAGTTCTTAACCTCTGCCCCAAAGCTGCCACCTGGGGAAGGAGAGGAGCGAAAACTTGTTTGCTTTGGTGATAGCCCCAAACTATGACCCTAGCAGGTTATCTTTCACCTCTCAGATGGTGAGAGGGCGGGATACAGTAGGTAGTCTACAGAATCACCACTGTTCACATCTAGACTTTCTTAATTTCTTTAAAAAATTTTTATTTACTCATTCATATTTATTAGGTATGGAGAATATAAAAATGTTTACAAGCCACAAAGTGACCCACATAAAAATATTTGCGATCATTGCTGCTAAGATCATAAGCAAAATAGGAATCTTGAACAGCCTCATGGAACCATTCCCAGCATGTATTCTTTATTCCTACAGAGTAATTCACCTTTTTTAATAAAAGGAGATGAAATATCTGATTTGGCCCTGGTTGGATATTGGTGTGAGCACAATTGGTGAATTCAAGCCAGATCCTGCCTTATCAGTTACCTTCTGGGGGGACCCTGGTCCAAGTTAGGATAGGTACAGTATCAGTTGGGATGTCACTGCCATGAGCAGTAAGAAGCTGGTTATGTTCATGAAGATCTAGAAGTCACTCTGAATTATGTTCATTGTTAATTAAAATATACTACTCTTGGTTTTTGTTGCCGAGTAGTTTATTTGGTTTTTTGTTTGTTTTTGTGGTACTGGAGATTGAACCCAGGGTTATTCTACCTCTGAACTATACCTCCAGACAGACTTCTTATTCTTTATTTTGAAACAAAGTCTCACTAAGTTGCAGAGGGCCTAAGTAGCTGAGGCTGGCCACACACCTGCCAGCAGCTTGTCTCAGCCTCCCAAGGACTGGGATTACACGCATGCGCCACCAGGCCTGGCTCGCCAAGTAGTTTTCAAAATCAAGTTGTATAAGAATACCGGATATATTCTGTAGGTGTGGGTAGTAATGCTGTTGGCCTGGCCTCTTAAGAACTAGAGACTTGTGGTTGGAGAAATGGAGGTCTAAGGTTCACGATTTCCTTTTCAAAATGAGATGTGTTTCAGAATCAGATTCCTGATGCCCTTTGATTGTAAAATAGTCCCAGTAAGCTCAGGAACAGAACTCTGTAACCAAGTGCATTAATTGACATTTGCATGAAAATAATGTGGTTTATACCAGGGCATTCAATGCCCATTGGTTCTCATTAGGATTTACTACCAGATAAGTTCGGGATATATATTATGCAAAACTTTTGATTCCTGGAGCCTTTGGAATTTTGAATACACATAGGGATTGTTGATCTTCACTGCTGTATTCAGATGTTAGCTTCTTATAGGAGTATTTTCTACGTGTGTAAAGCAACTGCTAGCAACTTCTTACGAGACATAGTGCACCAACTCTGAAGCTGCAATGCCTAGCTTCAAGTCCTAGCTTTGCCAAGTGAATCTGAGCAGCGTCTTTAACCTCCCAGGTCTCGGTTCTTCATCTTTAGAGTTGCAATAGTTTTAAAACCAAGATTAAATAAGATAGGCCCATGCGGCACAATGTGTGCACTGTACTAGGCTCTCAGTAAATATGCTTGTTTCCCCATCTATCGAATGGAGATCATGACAGGCTGTCCCAAAGGTGTTCTTATAAGACTTACTCAAGTAGATGTAATGTGCTTAGACATCAACCTCATAATAGATTTAACAAATATTAGCCAATGTTTTTATTATTATGAGTCTTACAAGCAATCTATTTTTTTAAAAAGTCAGTCGAGTCATTTTCAGGAAGAAAGGCCGGATCATGATGCACTGGAGGATTGGGTGACACGACCACTGAATGATGGATGGTGCCATGGTTATTCATGATTGAACATCTCCAAGCTGCATTCCCCCCCAGGCTTCCAAATGTGTGTGTGCTTCTCAACCCTGTGCTCCTGCCTCTGCCCCTCTAAGCCCCCAGCACCTTGATCCCTCTTCATTTGCATTCTGTTGAGATTGCCCAGTGCTTGATGAACTTGGCACTGACCTTCCTCACCGCACTGTGCAGGTGTGTAAGGCTGCCTGGGATGTGGTCCCAGATGCTGACAAACTCTTGGCAATAGCATAGAAAGGAAAAAAGGAAATTTTGGCTGACATCTCCAGGCCTGACTTAATCATCCGGAGAGTTCAGTGGTGTCTTTAGAGCTTTAAGGTGAACAATGGGGCTGCCTTTTCTGGAGGAGGTGCTCTAATAGATACATCACTTAGACTCTCCTCTTTCAGTTGGTTATTTAGTCATCTCTTGTGACTGCTCAGTTAAGAATAAATGGTTTAGTCCTAAATCCGCAAAGACTTTTTCTTGTTTTGGTTTCACTAAATTCCTGAAGCTGGCTTCAAACCTGGGGTCCTCCTGCCTCAGCATCCCAAGTACTGGGATTACAGGTGTGCATCAACATGACCAGCTTCCAGAGACCTTTCAACTATGGGCAGTGTGCAAGGAGTAGTTGAGTTAGGCAGGGACCCGTGGGAGAATGTGCTGTGTGCTATGGCTTCATGTATTGGCAAGGCTGTGGTGTTTCCTGGTATGCAAGAACTGAATCTTCTCTAAGGGGCCACAGGTACTGGGCTAGCCCCATTATGTAACTCCCCCAAGGGGGTGCTTGAATAGCAAGGTGATAGATAATATTAGGCAGGTACTAGCTGGATCAGGACATGAGAGAATATGGAAAGAATACTTCTTGTGTGTGTGTGTGTGTGTGTGTGTGTGTGTGTGTGTGTGTGCGCGCGTGGTACTGGGGGTGGAACCCAGGGACTTTTCTACTTCCGGGCTATATATACTACCAGACCTATTTTTATACTTAATTTGGAAACAGGGTCTAAGTTGCTGAGAGCTTCACTAAGTAGCTGAGGCTAGATTCGAATCTGTGTGATCCTCCTGTCTCAGCCTTCCAAGCACTTGGTTTATAAGCATGCGCCACCACACCGGGCTTGAAAGAACCCTTCTTAAAGAACTTTATTGCCTTCAATTTTAGTGTCTGTAAACAATTACTACATTCAGAGAGTGCAGGATTTAAATGAGAAACACAACTTCGTCACATTATACCAGTCGGATAAAATGGCACGGGCTCCGGGAATCTATAATTAAATATATTTTTGAAAATGAAAAATCTAGTGTAACATCTGGTTTATTTCACTATAGAAGTGCCTGGGTAATGCTTATAGAAGTGAGATCGACTTTGGGTTTTTTCTCTGTAAATTTACTGTATCTGAGTTAAATTTTTTTCTACTTGATTCTATTTGTGTACCTAGCACATTGTTCATACACTTATAGAAAATGGTGTCTTAGGAAATCTAACATTTGCTTATTTTCTTTCTGTTGCAGCGGATATTCAACTCCTTTGTGTACACTGAGAAAATCTCAAACGGAGAAAGCGAAGTCCAGCAGGTGAGCGTCAGTGAGCACCTGAACTCCCTGGCTCTGTCTGGCCTTTGACTGTGGCTTTATTGCTTTTTCCACGCCATCTTCCTGCAGCCTTCCTGTCTCTCTTGGTGTAGCCTTTCCTACGCATTTTACCCACAAGGTTGACAACCTCGCAGTCCAGGTTCGAGGAAGCAGTTGAAATAATGGTTATGTGGTTGACTTTTTTGCTATTCGTGCTATATCTTGGAAGTATTTAACTCCTTTTGATTTATTATTATTATTATTATTATTATTATTATTATTATTAATTTTTTTTTGGTGGTACTGGGGTTCCTGGAAACCCTTCTACCTCCAGGATACACTCCCAGACCTATTTTTATACTTTTTTATTTGGAAACAGGGTCTCTTAAGCCAGAGCGGCTGGCTTAGAACCTGCGCCATCCTCTTGTCTCCGCCTCCCAAGCGCGGGGATTACAAGCGTGCGCCACCACGCCCGGCTCCTTTTGATTTTAACATCCCTGAACTCACATTTAGAAATAGTGAAGATTATTTTGTCTGATGTAGGGAATAAGTGCCAGGCTTTGGAGTTAGATAGACTCCACATCAAATTCTGCGTTTCCTATTTACTCTGCAGTCCTGATGCACCGTTGATCTCTTGAGAGTTTCCCAGCCTTAAACACAGGGATCATCACATCTGCCTTAGGAGGTGGTGAGGGTGAAATGATGTCAGATTAACTGAGAATAAGATGAGCTCATGTGGGTGGAAGGCTCTGGCATAGAAGCAGCTCACTGGATGTTGGACTCCCTTGTTCTTTTCTTACATTTTCTCTTCTTTCCCTCACCTTCTTCCAGTGTTCTGTGGAGTCAGGAAGGTTCAAGGCCAAGGTTCTGTTTATTTATAGCTTCAAATGAACTGCCTCCTAAATTAAAACACAGCGTTGGTGAGCATGGCCATCAATAATTGATCTGTGCTTGAAAAGAAGAGTGGCAAAAAGGAGTGGGTTTTCATTTCAGCTAACCTACCAACTTCATTACAGCATGTGACTATCAACTGGTAATTTGAAGCAAGGCTTGAAACTTCAGTTAAACAAAACAAAAACAGAACCAAGCTAAAAACCAGAGCGTAGCCAAGTGCTTCCACAGAATGAAAGGATAACCGTGGAAAAAAATGCATACTGACTTAAACTGTTTGGGTTCCTGCCGTTGTTTTATTCCTGGAGAACAGCTTGACCTGGTCTGAACTTCAAAAGTGTGAGACAAGAAGAAAAAGCTTTGCAAGTGCCATGAGAGTGAAGTTATTTATAGGATAGTTATTTATTTATAATAATAAGTGACTGTGGTTTAATGCTGACGCTTAGCATTTCCTGCATATAGGCATTGGCATTTTTATGGGCTTCTGCATGTTAAAGTTAAAGCAGTCACACATATATTATTTTTTTTTTAAGCTTTAGATATTTTCAAAAAGGAATAACCTGAAATTGTAATGAGTATGCTATGGTCTTATCTTTATAATTCCTCTCTTGTTTTTATTTCAGCAAGCTAGAAAGTACTTTAAAATTTTTTAAATCTAGAAGAATTTTTTTAAAGGGAGAAGATTGCTCAAAGCATGTTTGAGGAAACTTTTCAGGAGACCAAAGGCCACTTGATAATATTTTAAAGAAACTGATCCAGGGATATCAGTGTTACCTCTTTCCTTGAAGTAACAGATACAAGTTCTTACCTTGGCTGTTTTCAAACCTGAAAGCAGCTTTGTTTTCTTGAACTGATGTCATTGCTTTAGTTATCTAGCTGTGAACATTATAGGTTTGGAAATCTTCAGCAATAATTATTAGAAATTAAACAGTTGATTAGCATTTATAGAACATCGGGCAAGGCTGTTATTACATTGATTTTTGCCAAATAACCTGAAAAGAAGGAGATTATGCTTTTATAGATGAGGAGGTCGAGGAACCAAGAGGTAAAATAAGTTACCTATAGCCTCATGAAGTCGGAGCTTTTTTCAAAGTCAATTTGACAAAAATGTACATTGGCTGTATTTTTAATTTGACGGTTTATTTTAAAAATATATGTTTGTACTTAAAACTGGAGTCTCTGCTAAATTATATATTTATCTGAATAATTCAATTGAAGGAGAATTACCACAAAGTTTATTCTGTGTGTCTTCTTACTGATTGTCTACAAAGTTCTTTTATAAACTGAGCCAAAATGTACTTTTCACTTCTCCACAAACTCTCCAGCATACCCACTAGAAGAGCCCTCAACAAATGAATCGCCTGTGCTTTTTTTATTTTGTTTGGTTTTGTTTGTGGTACTAGGGATAGGGATTGAACTCAGGGGTGTTCTACCTCTGAACTACATGCCCAGCCCTATTTTTTTTTTTTAAATAGGGTCTCACTTAGTTGCTGAAAGCCTTGCTAAATTGCTGAGGCTAGCTTAGAACCTGTGATCCTCCCGTGTCAGCCTCCCAAGTATTCGAATTATGGGTGTGCGCCATCATGCCTGGCTTGTATTTCTTTTCTTACTTTTGCTTGTTAACTGAAAAATTTGTTCTTACTATGATGCTACTTCTATGGATAGTTTTTCATTGAGTTGTTTATTGTAGAAGTGGTGTCTATGTTCTAAAACAGTGGTATTTAAAGGGAACTTTTTTTTTTTTTTGGTGGTACTGGGGTTCCTGGAAGCCCTTCTTCCTCCGGGCTACACTCCCAGACCTATTTTATATTTTTGAAACAGGGTCTCTTACGCCAGCGCTGCTGGCTTCGAACCTGCGCGATCCTCCTGTCACCGCCTCCCAAGAGCGGGGATTACAAGCGTGCGCCACCACGCCCGGCTAAAGGGAACTTTTTTATGCCCCTCATTGGTGCCATCTAGTAGAACAGCCAGCCACCAGCCACATTGACTACTGATCATCTGAAATGTGTCTAGAGCTATGAGTAATTAAACTTTATGTATTTATTTGTTTATTGTGTGTAGTACTGGGGATTGAATTGAGGGGCATTCTATATTTGAGCTATACCTCCAACCCCATTTTATTTATTTTTTTTTCTGGTACAGGGAGTTGACCCAGGAGCTTTTCTACCTCTGGGCTATACTCCCAGACCTATTTTATTCTTTATTTAGAAACAGGGTCTCACTAAGTTGCTGAGAGCCTCACTCAGTAGCTAAAGCTGGCTTTGAACCTATGTGATCCTCCTGTCTCAGCCTCCCAAGCGCTGGGATTACAAGTGGGTTCCACCACGGCTGGCTCTCATTTTTTATTTTGAAACAGGGTCTCATCAAGTTGCTGAGGGCCTTGCTAAGTTGCTACAAATGTCCTGAACCAGAGGTCCTCCTGTCTCAGGCTCCAAGTACTGGGATTATAGGCCTATGCCACCACAACCAGCAAAAAGCAGATTTTTTATTGTTGTTGTTGAAAGTACTAGAGATTGAATTCAGGGCTTTGAACATGCTAGGCAGGAGCTCTACCACTGAGCTACATCCTCAGCCTAAACTTTAAATTTTACTTGACTTTAATTAAAATAATCACATGCGGTAGATTGTTACCATATTACATTGCCTTGCAGATTTGTGTTTGATAATATGTTTGCCCAGTTTTTTGCTTATTCTTTCATTTTAATGTATCTTTCAAAAAGTTGAAATTTGAAGCCAGCTGTAATGGTGCGCGGTTGTAATCCCAGCATTCGGGAGGCTGTGACAAGAGGATCACATTTCGTGGCCAGCCTCAGCTACCTAATGAGGCCCTTTGCAACTCAGTGAGTCCGTTTCAAAATAAAGAATAAAAAATAGGTTTGGGGGTGTAGCTCGGAGGTAGAATGCCCCTGAGTTCCATCCCCAGTACTGCAAAAAGAAAAAAAAAATTGAAATTTTAGTTTTGAGGCAGTTTTTAAAATTAGTCTTGCTTTTTGGTCTCTGCTTCTTGTGTTCTGTTAAAGAACTCATTTCTCTTCTCAAAGATGTAAAGTTGTTCCACTATATTAACTGCTTAAAAGTTTCACCTCTCATTGAAAGCATTATTTGGAATTGATAGTGTAGTTGGATGCAAAGTAGATATTCTATTTCATTTTTCTATATGTATTTACAAATATTCCATCACTGTTTGTTGAATGATCCATTTTTTCTTGTTTTCAGTGTATTTGCAGTTATTAGTTGAGTTTCCACATATGTACAGGTTTGATTTGATTCCATTACTCTATTTACCTATCATTGTGCCAATTCCATGCTGTTTTACTGACTATACTTTTATAACAAGATTAATATCTGGTAGGGTAACACCCCTCCTTTCTTAATTTCTCATGCTGGCCAAGCCCAGAGATCTGTCTCCTATCCCTGCTCTTGACTCAAGCTCTAATTCTTGGGCTTTGAAAGCAGGGTTGGCACTGGCTCATTTCCAAGAGTTCATCCTTTCTCTTGGCAGAGCACCCAGTGCCCTTCATGGTGATTTCTTTCCCATTCACACCACTTTGTTCTTAACAATATAAGAGCAATTAAAAATACCTGCAGGGTATATTCGACATATATTAACCATTCAGAAGAAATGGTAACCATGGTTAACCAAAAATGTTAACCATTCAGAAGAAATGATTGACTTTTACTTATGCTCTTAATTTTAGCTCACATTCTTGCATATTGTGTACTGTCTAAAGTTCTCACATGTTTCTATTCATCAGTTCTTCTCCATATTACATTCATCTCTTGCAGTGTTAGGAACTGAACTCAGGGCCTTGCTTGTGCTAGCTTTACCACTGAGCCACACCCCAGCCAACTCTATCCATCATTTCTCCTTTTAGATCAATGAAAACCAGAGACCCACAAGTCCTTTTACAATCCTCTCTACCAATCAAACCTTGATCAACATTGGATCATATTTGTGCATATTATATAACTTGACAGGAAATCTAATGTATTGTTAATATCTCTGGTTAAGGAAGCAAAGTAATTAACCCTAATTAAAAACATTTTATTATTCCTGACTCTTACTACAAAACTCTATGGCATACATTTTTCCCTCCTTTTACCCATTATTTCTTTTAAGTTAACCCTCAGCGAATGGGTCTAAAATGCTGAACAATTTGTCTTAAATCTTTGATTAGTTCACTTTATGTAATTTTGCCGCCAAAGAAACTGGCAATAGCCTCAGAAAAATAAAAATCCCATGCACATATTCTTGGGTGGATACACTTCCCATAGACTCCAGTGTTCAATGCTTCAAAAATTAGTTGCATGTGCACTTAAGCGTATTATGTGAAATTAAATCTGCATCAAAAACATGTTTTGTGCAACTGGTCCAGAAAGTAGCAAAATATTTCCCTGAAACATAAGCAGCAAAGAAGAAACACAAGGAGACCACTGCTTGGGATGCTTGCCTGGATCACTAAAGGAGTCAGAGCCACCTTGGACTTGTTTCAAGAGTTTGTGCTTTAGTAATTATTTAATGTTTGTAGTTGACTCAGTGAAATGGCAAGTATATTTTCATAGTTAATGTTTCAGAAGCTATGGATTTCTAGCAGCAATGGTTTTGGAGGATTTAAGATTCAGCCTTTTTTGTTTTTCCCTTGTGGTACTGGGAATTGAACCCAGGGGCATTCTACCCACAAGCTACACCCCTATTACTTTTTATCTTTTGTTTTGAAATAGGATCTTGCTAGGTTGGGGAGAGTCTTGCTAAGTTGCCAAGTTTGATCTCAAACCCATGATCCTCCTGTCTGGGACTACAGGGATGTTCTACTATACCTGGCTCAACATTTTTGTTTTTGGAATGGGCAAATGGATACAAGAAGGTCAAGGGTATTCCTCTAGCACCATTCCCCCCAAACCCCATACAGTTTTAATTTTAGCCCTTCCGGGTCATGTCCGTCAGCATGTAAACATGCTATTCTCCTATCTTAAGTGCAAGGAAAACCTTTTCTTGACCCCACTTTCCTCTGTAATTACTATCCTTTTTCTTTATTTTCCCTTTGAAATACAGCCCAGCAAGAGTGCAGTCCGTGCCCATTAGATCCACTTCTTCCGGTTTCTTGAGCCTATTCTGGGGAAGCTTCTGGCCCAACCAAGCCCATAAACCCACTATCTTCCCTGGAATCAGAAGATTCCAGCTCCAGGCTCCTCACTTCCTTCACTTAGACTAGCACTGAGCGGTAGATGTTCCCTTCTTTTGCTTGCCTCTCCTTGCCCTCTCTTCAGGAGCCTCACCAGCCTCCCTTATCAACACATTGCTGCCTTAGATTCTGTGCCTGGGTACCATTCTGATTTATGTCTCCACAGGCCCTCACCTCCTTCAAGTCTCACCTGTCACCAGCTCAAGGAGGGGGCCACAGTATTAAAACTTCAGTCCAGCCTGCTCCTCATACTCCGGATTTCCCTTCACTCTGTTCTACATCTTCTTTTTTTCACATAACTTAGCATCCTCTGGTTACAGGGTACTGACCTTATAAAGGTAGTTTGGAGCTGGGCGTGGTGATGCATACTTATAATCTCAGCATTCGGGAGGCTGAGACCGGAGGATCGCGGTTTGCGGACAGCCTCAGCTACCTAGTGAGGCCCTCCATAACTTAGTGAGACCCTGTTTCAAAATAAAGAATAAAAAATAGGGCAGGGGGTGTAGCTCTGAGGTCGAATGCCCCTGGGTTCCATCCCCAGACCCTCAAAAAAAAAAAAAAAGCTAGTTTGGAAGTATTCCTTCTTCCTTTACTTTCTGAAGAAATGTAAGATTGGTGTGATTTCTTCCTTTGATGTTTGATAAAATCCACCAGAGCACACTCTGGACTTGGAGTTTTCTTGATAGGAAAGTTCGTGATCTTATAGTTTTTTTTAATAGACAGAGTTAGGGTTTTTGCTTGTGTTGTTAGTAGTGGTTTTGTTTTGGTTTCTTTTTTTTTTTTTTTAAAGATTTTTCTTTTGTTTCACTTGTGTCCATGTTGGTAAGTTATTTTTCCTCCCAATAAATTTGTCCTTTTCATCTGAGTTGTCAAATTTATTGCCATAAATGTGTTTGAGTAGCCTTTGGTACTTAGGCCCTTCACAACTTAGTGAGACCCTGTTTCAAAATAAATAATTTTAAAAAATCAGGCTGAGGGTGTAGCTTGGAGATAGAATGTTTCAGGGTTCAATCCACAGCGTGCACGCGCGCACACATATTTACATATATAAAAACTCAGGGCTTAGTCATGGAGACAACATCAAAGCAACGAAATAGGATTTACCTAAAAGCAGACCATAGACCATAGATCTAGTTGTAGACTTTGCACAAAATTATATCCCTTTTACCTAAAAGAACAGTGTGCTATGCAGATCAATTTATATATGACCTACCAACACCAGGTAGCTTTTTTTTAGAGAGATTATGAATTGAGAGTCAACATTAGACAGATGTTCTAAAATGTAAATTTTTTTTTTTTTTTTTTTTTTTTTTGGTGGTGGTACTGGGATTCCTGGAAACCCTTCTGCCTCCTGGCTATACTCCCAGACCTATTTTATATTTTTATTTGGAAACAGGGTCTCTTAAGCCAGCATGGCTGGCTTCGAACCTGCGTGATCCTCCTGTCTCCACCTCCCAGGTGCGGGGATTACAAGCATGGACCACCATGCCCGGCATAAATGATTAATTTTAACTACGGTAATGTTTCAGATTTTTTTTTTTTGGTGTGTGTTGGTCTGGGGATGGAACCTAGAGGCATTTGACTTCCGAGCTACATCCCCTGCCCTATTTTTTATTCTTTATTTTGAAACAGGGTCTCACTAAGTTGCAGAGGGCCTCACTAACTAGCTGAGGCTGTCTGTGAACTGCCATCCTCCAGTCTCAGCCTCCCAAATGCTGGGATTACAAGCATGCACCACCACGCCCGCCTTCAAAATTTTAAAGCTGGATAAAACCTCAGAGACCATGGATACGAGGCCAGAAGGGTTTATAAGCTTCCCTCAACTCTTTGGTCAACCCTAGTTGGAGTGGCTTTGGAATGGAGGAATAAAAAAACTCATTTTTGGAGATGGAAAACTTGAGGTCCAGGCAGAGCACTCATTTACTATTTGGTTTTTAACAGCACTCGACCTTTCAGTCCCTACATCGGCTTTCCCTACATCAATTTTGTCTGTGAATTGAAGGTAATAACATCATTTGAAAGAGTATGTTTGGCACAGAGTAGACCTTTTGTGTTTTGCTTTCTACTTTCCGAATACAAAAAGGTGATAGAATGTCAGTGTAAGGGCAGCTGAAGACTGCTTATTTTTATTCTGTTGTGTAAATTCTCCTGGATTAGGTCTAGGAAGAAAATTTTGTCATCAATAAAAAGAGAATTTCCTAAAGAAAATGATCATAGAAAAACTAAGGAGGGGCTAATGGTGGCTTTAAAATAGAAACCCTATAAATTGGGAAATGTGAAACTGGCACAGGATTTTATTAGCCTTGCATTTCTGTTATTTCTGTATTTCTACTCGCAGAACCTCTCCACTACAGGGAAGTTTGGCTATGCTATGGACTTGTGAACAAGGCCATAGGAAGAAAAAGCCCAGAAACGGAGGTTGAGAAGAGCTGTACTCCAGGCACACTTGCCTTAATGTGCATTGTGAATAAATATTTGTTGAAAAGTGACTAGAGATACTCTTGCACCTCAGTATCCATAGTTGCAGAATCTGGATTTGTGTTGGGGTTGCCTTGCCGAGTGTAATCCAGTGTGCTGTAGCCCGAGGGTTCTCATTTTGTTTACAATTCCCCAGTGAAGTATGTTCAAGGCTCCGACTTGTCCAGACTGGAGAAAATCCTGGAGGTGGGGTGGATGGATTCCATTCTTTCTTTACTCCCAGCCTTGTCCCTCTCCATCCCCAGGGGATTTGTTCAGGCTGGGTCACGGTTTAGTTTAGCCCCCTACCCAGATCCATACTAGGCTCTGTGTTTATGGTAAGCACTCACTAAATGTTTGTTGAATGAGTGACTGAAAGGCACTAAATCTGTGGGAGGGCAAAGGGAAGATTGAGAGGTACTGAAGCTACCCAGATGGAGGATGTATAATGAATCAACTAAGGCCAGAGCAAACACCAGTAAGTTTACCTGGTTAGTGTTTAGGTTTCCTTGACTGGAAACTGATGTTGGCCTCTTGTAGCTCTTACTATTCTTGGTCTGGCTCTCTAGAAAAGAAGCTAATTTTTTTTTTTTAATCTAAGAAACCTTCTTGGGACACCCATCAAATCATTGGGTGCCTTGCCATTGAGATAGAATGATGATCTTTCATTTTGGAAAGAGAGCTTAAGAAGAGATATGACAGTTATATATTTCCTCATTGCTTTTCTTTGTACTTACACATAGATTTTTTGTTTTACCTTCTTAATGATATTGGAATAAGAAGCAGGTGTTGTTATCTTATTTTTCATATGAGTAAACTGTATCTCAAAGGAGTAATAATTATAAATGGTCCAAGGCCTCAAAGAAATGGTGACAGGCCTTTTAATCCTAGTTTTTTGTTTTCTTTGTTGATAGTCTTCTGGCTGTATAACAGTGAGCATCATACTAAGCATGTATTATTAAGTATTGCAGTTAAGTCTTGTCTCATTCAGCCACATACATGGCTTGTTCACTCACATCCCTTTAGTCTTGGCTCAGATGATACCTCTTAGTGAGGCCTTCTGTGACCACACGCTTATGAATTTTATTAGTGGCTTAACTTCTTCTTACCATCTGTGGTTTTTATCCTTAAAACTAATCACCTAGGACTTACATATGTACTTATATTTCTTTTGCGTATCTTTCCCTAATATAATGTAAGCTCCCTGAGGGTAGGGGGTTTGTCTGTTTCATTATTTGATAAACCCGCCAGCACTGTTAAAGATATCTCCAAATACTATGTGATAGGTGCTCAGTAAATATTTGCCATATGAACTAATAATCTTCAAAAACAACTGTACAAGGTTCATTGAAAAGAAAAATTGTGCATAAAGAAATTTTGTGTCCAAGGCCACCCACTAGATTAGATAACCTAATTTTGAATTCAAGTGTATTTAGAGCAAGTCAATGCTCTACTATCGTTTAATTTTCTTTTTCTCCCTAAGATCTGGAGGAGGTACTTCAGGTACTCTTGATAGACCAGAAGGAGCTGAGTTCTGTTTTTTCTCGCTCCTTCCTCCAGCAATTCATATGACTTGTTGTTTATGTTGGGGTTTATTATGAGGTTTTATTCATTTGTTTCTGTGGTAGTGGGGATTGGACCTAAAGGCATTCTACCTCTCAGCTATACTGCTAGCCCCTTTTTTATTTTATTTTTTGTTTTTAAAAACAAAGGTTGCTGAGAGTCTTGTTAATTTGCTGAGACTGGTCTTGAACCTGTGATTCTCCTGTCCCAACTTCCCAAGTACTGGGATTACAGGTGTGTTCCGTCATACCCAGCAAGGGTTTATTATTATTTTTTAAATGGTCTATCACAAAGAAAGGAGAGCCAGGTGTGGTGGCATATACCTGTACTACCAGTTCTTGGGAGACTGAGACAGGTAGATGGAAACTTCCAGTTAGTTTCGAGTTATCTGTTTCCCTAGATTCCCAGTAAATGCCTTAGCATCCTAGTGAAAGTCTGTTTCAAAATAAAAAAAATAAAATATAAAGAGCTAGGGTATAGCTTGGAGGTAGAACACCCCTGGGTTCTATCTTTAGTAACACACACACACACACACACACACACACACACACACACACACACACAGAGTTTACAAAACAAACAACCCCCCAATCATGGGTAGTTGAATTTTTATTTTTTTATTTTTTATTCTTTTTTGTGTGTGTGTGTGTGGTGGTGGTACTGGGGATGGAAGCCAGGGGCCTTCTACCTCTGGGCTATACTCTCAGACCTATTTTACATTTTTATTTGGAAACAGGGACTCTTAAGCCAGCTGAGGCTGGCTTTGAACCTGTGCGATCCTCCTGTCTCAGTCTCCCAAGCGTGGGGATATAAGCATGCACCACCATGCCTGGCTCTAATTTGTTTTTAAATGATGTAAAAATTTATAATCAAGAAATATTCCCTAAGGTTTGGAAAAGGTAAGAAAATATTAAGTTAATATTTTTATTGCAGAGAGAACATTTGCAGTATTTGTTACTTCCTCTGAAAAATATTAGGTTTCTTTTTCAAGAAGTTAAGCGCCTGAGTGTAGTGCTCACATAAGGACAATTCACTGTGTAGTGCTTTAAAGATACCAGGGAATGGATGGATAAGCGGGGCTGTGGTCTCTCTGAGGATGCCGATTCTGAGCATACCTTTGGTAAGTGGCAGGCAGGTGATGAAGTCAGCAGACATTTGTTGAGGACTTACATGTTCGGCAGTGTAGGAAGAGAATCAAAGAGCTTATCCCAAGGCCCTTGTTAAATCACAGGAGACAGTTGTTCATGTATTTGATATGTCTTGCTAATCTCTTGAAGACAATGCCCCAAAGGACAGAAATACCCTTTCTGAGAAATCTTTCTTGATTATAAACACGAGAGACATAATGGCGGTCTAAATGGACTGTATTTTATTTAGTATGGCATTACTTCCAGTTAGTTTCGAGTTATCTATGTTTCCCTCGATTCCCAGTAAATGTGAATGGATGCAAGAATTAGTACATAAGTCAATAGTGTGGCATGTTAGAAAAGATTATTTATTCGGTGTGACACTTTTGTGTTTATTTGACAAACACTACTTTATGTGAGTTATCTCATTTTTTAACTCACATCCTTGTGATATAAATCCAGTTCTTCTACCTGTTTCAGGGTTGAAGAAATTGAGACTCAGAAACACGCGGCAATTTCCCCAAATCATACTTGAATTAGGTGACAAGATCAAGATTTTAGCCCAAGTGGTCCACCTCTAAAACCCACATTCCTCCTGGTCTGCTGAAGCCATGTGCTACATTGTTTTGCATACTTTTCACACTGCAAGTTCTTATCCGTGTTTTAATTAAAAATAAAAAAACGGTGTTTTATTTTCTCCTGAGAGTCTTACATATCCACCGATGTAAGATAAATAATATGAAAGAAAGAAAAAAAAAGATAAAGATAAATAATATGTCTAAACATCGTTAAGTACAATGATGAAAATTCAGCTGCTAAATGAGGGAAAGATGACATTTAACTGCCCAATTGACAGGATAAAGTAATGGTGGCCATGCCTTCCACACCGCTCGCCACAAGCCTCCCAGCTCTCATAAATCTCGAGGACGTGCTGGAGCCTTCCAAGGAAGCCTTCATGTTACTAATGGGTCGCCCTGCAGAAACCTAAACAAGATATAAAATCGAGCAGGGTTGTCCATGACCCTCCTGTCTTTTCTAACCATTCATCATTATCCCATTATTATAGGACCTTAAGACAGTTGGTTATAGTTTCCGTCATTGTGGAATTTCTATTGGGCTATGGTGGTTTGGTTTTGTTTTTAAGTAAGTACCCTCTAAACAAGAACTTTTAGCTAATTGGGTGAGTGAGAAACTGCAGCTGTTGGGTGGGTGGGTAGGATTAGAGTATAACCTAGTGTGCTTGCTTTCTGGCACGCAGGGGAAATTCAAAGCAATTTGGCATTCTTAGTGCGGGACTGTGGTTGGCAAAACTTTTGTTAGCACAGTTTCTTTGGAGTGTGCGGCAGCCTTCAGATACTGCTCAGGATTCCCACGTCTCTTTCTCCATTTGAAATGTTGGCAATAATCAGGGATACTTGGAGTACTGTTAACTAGCTTCTTAGGGAAAGAATGAGGTGGTCAAAGACAGAATCCTGCCAGCTACCCCTCTCACTGTTTAAGAAGTGACAATGTGAAATTTGAAGTATTTTGCAATCTAGTTTATGTTTTAAAGAAAACAAATATAAAGCCAATGTCCTGGATCCTTATATATATATTCTGAAGTTACAGTATGTGTGTATGCATGCACGAAAGCTTAAAATCCCTTACTAAATATAGACCAGCCGACTTCAGAAGTACACGTTGTTCATGAGCCAATGTATGTGGCTGGTGTTGAGATAAGCTGAGATAATCCTGTTTATACACACTCACAGGCTCAGCTACTCATTTTAAATAACACACTGTCCTTAGACAAAGGAAAGAAGCACATATCTACTGGTGACATATGTGAATTGTGTTCTACACTCATACTGCTTTTTGGGTGAGGGTTCTTGGGGATTGAATCTAGGGCCTCACAAGTGCAGGCATGTACTTTACCACCTTCTGAGCCAGGCATGGTGGCGCACGCTTGTAATCCCGGCGCTTGGGAGTCTGAGACAGGAGGATTGCACAGGTTCGAAGCCAGCCTCAGCTACTTAGTGAGGCTCTCAGCAACTTACTGAGATCCTGTTTCCAAATAAAGTATAAAATAGGTCTGGGAGTATAGCCTGGAGGTAGAAAAGCCCCTGGGTTCCACCCTCAGTACCACCAAAAGAGAAAGGAAGGAAGGAAGGAAGGAAGGAAGGAAGGAAGGAAGGAAGGACGGACGGACTACCTTCTGGCCCTGGTGTAAGTACACCTATACCCATTATAGAAATGACTTTATAAAAATAAATAAATAAACACTACCATCACACACTACTATTTAAGGCTTGAAAACTCTGGTTACAGATTTTGCATGTGGTGGTATTGTTTTGGCAGAAACCCAAACAAATTTACTTCCTTGTTCTCTTGATTCCCACACTTTGATGAATCCCCACTGTTTGTGAAGGGGCTGGTTTCATTCCTCCAGTGGTACAGGGAGCAGGTATAACAGGCTGACACAGCTGGAGGGCATAGGGCATAGACTGCAGCAGGAGAGAGGTGGGTGGGGCCCTCGGTCAGGGCCAGAAGAGGCAAGTAGGCTCCCACTTTGATGTGCACCTCTTCTTGCTCCAGCTGGCACTTTAGCTCTTCACAGAACTGTGCAACCCACATGTGTGCAGATGCTTTTTTCCATAAAAGCAGATTCATGATAAAGAAAAAATAAAAATAAAAGTATAGGACCTATAGCCTGGCACAGTGGCGCATACCTGTCATCTCGGTACTTGGAAAGATTAGACAGGGGAATCACAGGTTTGAGGCCAATGCATGGTAACACAGGAAAACCTGGGTCAACATTAAATAACAACAACAACAATAATAATAATAATGAAAAGGGCGGGGGTGTAACTCAGAGGTGGAACAGCCTTAGATTCAATCTCCAGTACCACCAAAAACTAAAATAAAGGCCTGAGTTTTTTTTTTATTGATTCACAGCTTCACTTAACTAAAAGGGAATAGATTGAGTCTGAGCCCTCATTCTTAAGGCAAGACTTTATCGTGAGAAATGAATATTCCATTAAAAATGGAAAGAACGCCCAGTTTACACATACAAGTCCAGTATCTCAGGGTTGAAGAATAATAGGAAATATCTTAGATGACTTCTCCAGCCCTCCCTCACCCTTCACTCCTAATTCCATCCTCCACCCCAAACTGCTGCTCCTTCTAGAAAAATAAAATAACCTCAAGTCATCCGTGCTGGCAGAATATGTAAACAGAAACCAGGCTCAAAACGTATTATAAAACCCAGTGAGCAATTTAAGAACAAGGACCATTGCACCCCTAATACAGTCCTTGGTGCAATAGGAAATACTTTGGTAATGATGTGAAGGAATTAATTGCTGCTAATATCAGGAACCTTTGAGTTGGCTTAATGCTTTGAAACTCTGGACCTATGAAATAACATGTGGTATGATAAAATTGGAACATTACCAAGAACTACAGCTTTATTTTTATATTAGAAGGCTGGGCAGGTAGGGATCATGTTGAAATAGCTGTTCATGGACATTCATGCTGGGTGTTACTTAAGCAGCCTTTAGTCCTTTTTATATGCTGCAAAGTGCATTTTGGTTCTGCTGCAAAGTCATCAGGAAGTGTCGCTGTCACATCTGCTGACACCCGTGTCAGGCCCGCCACGCACCAGCCTCTAGAGGAAGGCAGGAGCAGCGAATCCTTTGGAAAGGAGCCACAGATAGACAGCAGACCCACTCTGGCTCTGCCGTTTGCAATCCACCCTGTCATCAGTTAGGGGATGAGAAGACCTTCCTAAATCCAACTGTAAGTTAGAGAGAGTGATATTAGACTCTGTTGGCAAGGGAACACACAGAATAGTTCAGAGAAGGATATAATAAAATTGTTGTGGTTCAGGCAAATATCCTCATTCCTCGGGTTTGGAACCCACATGGGAAACATTTGTTGTTGTTTCTAACAAATCTTAATAACAGGCAATGCATTTCCTGCCAGCATCCAACATTTGTACCTCATCTAAGTAGTGTGTGGAGGTGGTGTTGTGTGCTTTAAAATTTTTTAGAGGTATGTATAGCTGGACATGGTGGCACAAGTATTATAATCCCAGTACTTGTGAAGCTGAGACAGGAGGGTCACAGGCTTAAGGGCTAGCTTTTGCAATTTAGTGAGACCTTGTTTCATAATAAAAAGGGCTGGAGGTATAGCTCAGAGGTAAATTACCATTCTCGGCTTTCTGTCTGCGTTGGAAAGGCCCCTCCATCTCAAGAGCTCTTTGCCCCTGCTCAGGTATCTTGAACTAGAAGAGCCTTTTCTCTGATAATCACTAGCACATTTTCTCTGCACATCACTAGCTGGCTTCATTATTCAAAGGTAGGATGAGGAGGGAGAGTGCTCCTACCCCTTAAGGTGATCACAACATATTCCAGACTACCATAAAATAGATAGTCAAAGCCAGTCTTTAATAGCTGAAGAAATCATATGCTTCTAAGATGTTTCATTTGTATGATTTTTCCCCCTCAGTTTTAAATGGAATATACATTGTGGAAATTTATTACTCAAAAAAAAAAAAAAAAAAAAAGGAAATGCCCTGTACATTTAGCTCTGTCTTGTACTCACTTAGACTTTTGTGACAGGGAGCTAGGAGAGACCATGCACTTAGTGGTACTGGGCTCCACCATCATTTGAGCTGAGTGTCAATGAAGTCTTGAAATGGCACAATGTCATATATTATTAGAAAGGTTAAGGCAAGTTAACATTGTTAAAATCCAAGAGAAACTATAAACAAGAGTTTTAAAAGTTTTAGAGAAGTTCCTTATACCTCAAGATTGTCTTCCAAGGAATTCCTTTCAATAGACTTTTGGCCAAACAAGGGTAAGGAACTATTTAGTCGTGGCCGATTATTATTGCATTACTGAGCTGATTGACACTTGCTGGCAAGTGTTTGATCAGTATGCTTCTCTCATAGGGGTTCATGAAGAACATTAAGATGCCCTAGGTCAGGTTTTATTCTTTATTTCTGCAACAGACATTTCTCCAAGTCCCTGCAGTGTGCCAGGCTGCAGCCCGGGTTGCGAGGCTGGCTGGTGATATCATGTCATGACTATTTGCATTGGGTGTAAGAATTTAGTCCCGGCTGCAGTGAAATTTCAGGGGTCCAGAGCTCTTCCAACCTATCCATCCCCAGTTTGGCCCCTCTTTTACTTGGAATGCTTCCACATTGTACTTACTGTTTATGGTTTACATTCAGATATTAGTACCCTAAGTAAGACCCTCTCATACATTAAGAAGAATGGGTTTGCTCTGCTTTTCATTCTTCTTAATCAGGTGTGTCTTTCATAGACCACCAGACGATTCCTAGGACTAGGACCCTTGTCTCCCCCTTCCTTTTTATCCTCTATAAATTCATCTCAAAAGCATTGAGATAAGAATGTTAGAGACTGTTCTATATGCCATGCTTCCTGCTCTCTTCTCCCCTCATTCTCAGCCTGCCTATTCTTTCAAAGGTCATGATGAGGCTGGACATTTTTTTTCCTTGTGAAGGCACAGGCTGTAAACCTTCAAGGCTTGAGCTCTTGCTTATTTCAAGTTTAAAGGAATTTCGGATTTAAAGGAGCTGAGCAGCTCCTATTACAGAGTGAAGTGAGGAGAAGTGGGCCAAAGCCTGCCTTGCCTATTGTTTCCTTTGTTATGATCTGGTCGTTAAGGGTAGAGTGGGGTGAACGGCAGGGCAAGAGCCCATTGAGCCCTTGAGCTGACAACCTTGGCTTTCAGAGGGCTGGGGTGTGCATTACCAACACTCTCCTGGAAAAAAATGAACACAAAGTGCTACCCAAACCAAGCCCCATCAGAACCTTTCAAGCAACCCTGTGTTGCGCTGAAAGAGAAGCTGCGGCTCCACCTTTCCCAGGGCCCGGCCTCCTTCTGGCCTCTGGCATGTCAGCACTTGCCTTCTGCTTTTTCCATTGCACTCCGCCCAGCTCAGCTCAGGGGCCCACCTCTCCCAGGATCCGGATGTGTGACCCGGAGCCTAGGCAGCCTTGCACATAAATCTTCCTGGTCCACCTGCAGGTCGTCTGTCAGCAGCTGCTCTGCTTCTTCTTCGGATGGGCTGGTCTCGCATATCTGTCAGACAACCCTGCAGCCTTCGTGGGCCACTGGAAAGTCAGACCGGCCCTAGCCTATCTCTAGGTCTTCATCTCTCTTGTGGTGTATCACTGCCTGCACTAGAATAGGCTCTATCCTACTGGGTATTGATGAGGCCCAAACTCATGATAATGAACAGCTTCATCTTGATGGTGGTTGTCTGAGTCCATTTTCTGTTGTTATTTCAAAATATCACCAACTAGGTAATTTATAAACAATAGAAGTTGTTTTTGACTCATGGTTCCAGAGGCTGGAGAGTCCAAAAGCATGTCACTGGTGTCTGGTAAGAGCCTTTGCGCTGGATCATAACACAGAAGAAGGGCAAGTGGTCACATGCAAATGTGTAAGACAAAAAAAAAAAGAAAAAAAGATTTGGCAAACCCACTGTTTATCAAGAAGCCTCTCTCCCCAGAACAGCATTAATCCAATCTTGAGGACACAGCCCTCACAACCTAATCATTTCTTAAAAGTCACTTTTTTTTGGTGCGGAGTGCAGTACTGACCCTAGGTCCTCATGCATGCTAGGTCTCACCTCTTAATACTGTTACAATGGCAATTCAATTTTAACATGAGTTTTGGAGGAGACAGTCAAACCATAGCAAAGACCAATTGCTATCAGGATACTTCTAATGGATACTTCTCTTTTAGGCAAGTGTTATTACCTGAATGTGTATTTTCCCCCATCACCCACCCATTTCATATGCTCTAACCCCCAGTGTGGAAATATTGGGGACAAGGAACTTTAGGAGGTGATTAGGGCTCCATGATGAGATTAAATAAGAAAAGGCAGAGACACTAGAGCGTTCTGAATGGGGAGAGAAAGAAATAGACAAACACATGGCTAATAAGAGCGAGCCATCTAAGGGTTTCAGCAGACGCTGAATTTTATGGCAGATTGGTCTTGTATTTTTCGGCCTACAGAAATGTATTTTTTTAAACCTAGTTTATGGTATTTTGATATAGCAGCTAAAGCTAAGACAGTAAGGCTTGCTGCAGGAAAGCTGAGACTGCCTGATAGGCAGTTCAAGGTAAAGAGCTAGATTGACCCTGAAATTTCCAATCAGCTTGAATCAGATACAAGCAGCATTCCTAGGCTATCTGCCTTTTTCTAGACTGAAGACAATTGTCCCAATATAACAAATAATGGTATAATATGCAAAGGCAGGTGCACACATTTAAGTCTCTTCTAGGGCTGGGTTGTCACTCTGTGTGGAGTACATGTGCATGTATCCCCTGGAAAACAGTCTCTTCTACATGCTGGGCACCATATTGAATGGAAACGCACGGTGCAGTGGTTCAAGAGAGCGTGGATGTGGCCGGGCGTGGTGGCGCAGGCTTGTAATCCCCGTGCTTGGGAGGCAGAGACAGGAGGATCACGCAGATTCGAAGCCAGCCACGTGCGCTGACTTAGGAGACCCTGTTTCCAAATAAAAATGTAAAAAATAGGTCTGGGAGTGTATCCCGGAGGTAGAAGGACTTCCAGGAACCCCAGTACC
The DNA here is from genome assembly GCF_963383645.1 of Muscardinus avellanarius. NCBI lineage: Eukaryota > Metazoa > Chordata > Mammalia > Rodentia > Gliridae > Muscardinus > Muscardinus avellanarius. The sequence goes on from NC_137788.1 coordinate 56,036,004, forward strand.
ACCAAAAAAAAAAAAAAAAAAGAGAGCGTGGATGTGACCCAGTTATTCGGCTTCCCAGCTGGATGACCTTGGGCAAGTTATTCCACTGGAAGCATCTATAAAAATAGCCCATAAGGATTGACAAGGGCTACTAGTGTGAGGATTAAAACATACCAGCTAAAGCCATACTTTGCACAGTGCCAGGAACATAGTAAGCAATCGATTAGTGCTCTTGGTATATTATTGGTTTGTTCAGGGAAATGGGTCCTCAGATGAGGAAGGGTCAACCGTTTAAAGCAAAATATGAGTGGAACAGATGGTGAGTTCTAGGAAATTTTTAGAAAGAGGGGGCCTGAGAAGGTAGAGGACATAATTGGGCTAGGACCAGAAGAACAAACAGAACGTAAGATCATTTGATCTGAGGAAATTTATGCATTTCTGCAACTTGAGGGAGTCTGTAGCAGAACAGTTGAGCTAGGAATTGGGAGAAATGGTTTCTTTGTTTTCTACTTTTACACTGTGGAACTTGGCAATCTCCTGAGCTTTGACTTCCTTGTTTGCAAAAATGTGGCAGGGAATATTTGCTTACCTTGCTTCCAAGGTTATTATAAGGGAAAAACAAGACAATACGCTGGTAAAAGTACCTTAAAAGTGATAGGATGTAAAACAAGAGTAAAGTCATTATTAGATCCTAAAGTCTCCAAAGAGAAGATACCAGAAGAATCCCAAGCTACTCAATTATCTACCCTACTATTTATCTACTCTCCACACCACAGTGTGTTCCTTTTGTCAAGCACAGAGAATGTCCTTTGGAGTAACTAAGCAATTCATTTAAGTTTTCCAAACAATAACAACTACAATAGTAACTAATAACAGCAACAATAGTCAAACAAAAGCCACTACCATTTATCTGGCACTTTTAATGCATTCGGCATCTGAAATACATTTCAAACCCCGTCCTCCTTCGTTCTCACACATCAGGAAGCACGTCTTACTTGTTTCAGGTTAGAGGTAGTTAAGTTGAGGCTTAGATAAGAAAAATTTGCTTGTTCTCCTTTAGCATTTGAATTTAACTCATATTTATTTCTCCCCAAAGCCTAAGCCCTTTGTACCATTTTGCTGTTCATCTAAAAGCCCCCCCTAGAACTTGTGCCAAGTTTCCCATGCAGGAAGTGGCCATGAGGATGTATTAAATGAATGAGATGGTTAATGTTTGGGTTGTTCCTCTCCCCCCTTTTTTTTTATAGCTCTACTGTTGAAAACATTAGATCCCATAATATTTCCCAATCACCACCACATGTACTTTCTAGTCCCACGCATGTGGTATAGGAATAAGAATAATTCCTTGTACTTATCCTAAGCTTTATGTCGTCATTGTTTCATTCCAACTCATGAGAAGCCCTTTAAGGGGTGTTATTCCAGTTTTATTAATGGGGAAACCAGTGCTAAGGGAAGTCAAGGAACTTGCCTAAATTCCCAGCTAATAATTGGTAGGCTTTGTCTATAGAATATTGCAGTGATTACTAATAAATGGAATAGCAAGAATTTACCTGCACACCAAGCGCAACAGGAAGCAACAAGAATGTTCTCTTCTTGAAGAACCTTGAGTACCCTGGTTCTATTTGGAGATGTTAAATATTTGTGCTTGGCTTATACCTAAAATTATTTTGATGCTGTATACATTTAAGTAACTCCTGAAATTTTCTTTAAAAAACAAAAATGACAAAACCAAAAGGTTTACTCTTGAGTAATAAGGCTGGAGTTGAAGGAAAGAGGTCTCTCTTATTAAATTCTTATCACGGCACGAAGGTTTTTGAATGTCAAATGTTAAACTCTTCTACATTCAATAAGAATTTTGCTATGAATCTCCAGTCCCCTAGGGTACATTTCCTGTCTGTGCCTGTCAGCTTCATTGTTGTGTATTTTAAATAAAGCTTTTCCTAACACTGAAACTCCTTCCGGCCCTTCCTTTTAGGAAGCAGACATAAATAAAGTGTGTACTGTGCCTTTGCGTTTTGGTTTCTTTTACCTTTTTCTAACCGGTGCCCCTCCCCCCCCAATCTTCAAAGTGTAAAGCTAAGGTAAAAAGAGCTTTTTTTTTTTTTTAAGGGGGGGGGGGGCTCTGGGGAAGTATGCGAATGCCAGAAATGTCCATGGGAAAATTAAGGGAGAGGAAATTCAGCAAGAAAGAAATTCATTGATGTTGTGATGAAACGTTGTCACTGGAGATGATGACAAATTAGAATCCGTTCCCATGGGGACCGCACACTACCTACTGATCATTTGACCCATGGCTGGATGTTGGCTAGCCTAAGAATTGACCCAAAAGATGACAAGATGGTTTTAGTCCCATGGTCTCATCAGCATTCAGGATCCCCTTAGGGGATGAAGGAGAAAGGATAAAGAAGGATAAAAGATGAAAGCTGAGCTGTGGAAAGAAAAATGTTTTTAATTACACTGAGGAGGATTGTGGGTCCACCTGTAGCTTTTTGTTGAGAATATCCTTTGTTTTCTCCTGTCTGCTGGGATCATGGCAGGATATAGACCCAGAGTCTGTCCGGCCTCCTGGAAGGTTCCACAGTGGTTAGCTAGTCCTCTTCAGCTTAACAGACACATTCAGGATTAAATCTCTCTGTGGGATGTCTTTACTCTCAGGGATTCTCTTATGCTTGCTGAGCAACCTGGGTTTGGTTAGCATACTAAAAGAGATTGCTTTTAGAGGACAGGAAAAAGAATTCTGCACAGTGGAGCTGAGGTGAGGTTTCCATAGTAATCCCCCCAACACACACACACACACACACACACACACACACACACACACACACTCTCTCTCTCTCTCTCTCTCTCTCTCTCTCTCCCCCTCCCTCCCTCCCTCCCTGTGGGGCAAGGGAGCTCACCCCCAGAGCTGGAGGTCAGGGAGGCAAGATCCTTAAGTCCTATATGCCTCCTCAGTCTCTTTGCTTGGAAAATGGGAATTCCAACTTCTACTTACTACACTCTGAGGACAAGCATGATAGTTAAGGGGAAAACATTGAATTCTGAAGTTCACTTCCTGAAGGAAAGGAGCAATACATTCACTGTTCTCTACAAACATTGAAAGACCACAAGGGGTGGGGATGTAGCCCAGGGGCAGAGGTCTTGCCAGGCATGGTGATGGTGAGGGTGTAGATTTAATCCCCAGTAAGGCAAAAATAAATTAATGACTATAGACTCTTGAGCCATTAGAACGGTTTTAGTTAGTTTGATGTAACTTTGACCATGGTTGAAGTAGTTAGGTAACACAAGCTAGGCTTTGTGGGTTTGTTTGGGGAGTAATTCATGATTTCACATTTGGCCCTGTCCCTTTTTTTATGTTTGTGATAGAATTGAGCAATTCTAAAACTTCCTCAGAGGGATTATGAAGAATTCTGAGTAATTTCATATTAATTTTTTATAAATCTAAGTCTTATTATGAAGGAATGTGACTGCATGACTTATTCTATCCTGTCAAGAATGTAAGAGCATTTGTTAAAGTGGAGTTTAAAAGAAACAGGGGAGAGAGTTGATCTCTATATTTCAGAGAGAAAGGAGCTTTGCATAAAAGTTGAAAGTTGGGCTCTGAAGCCAGACTACTGGGTTTGGATCCCCACTTTATAGCTTTTTGACCTTGAACAAGTTATTTAACCTTCAGTGCCTGCTTCTGGGAAATGGGGGTATGCATATCAGGTGTGTGTATGTGAAAGAAGCAGAGGATGACCATGTGATCCTCTTGCCTCATTTCCTGAGAAGCTGGGATTACAGGCAGGGCCACTGTACCTGGCTGTAGGGTTCTTTGAAGGATTATATTGGTATATGCATGTGAGTTGCTCAGAATGGTGACCTCAAACGTAGTTAGCACTCAGCGAATGTTGGCAGTTGTGTTCTTTATAGTTAGGCAATATAGGGTGTCACTATATGAAGGACTGGGGGATTTCTGACAGGTGGAGAGAGCATGCATTTAAGACCTTTTGTGAAATATCCTGAATATCTGATCTGTGTACACAAGGTACTATCTGCACTGTTAAGGTCACAGAGTAAGTGCTTAGCATGCAGAAGACCTTGGTTAAATCTCCAGCATCAGCAGAGACAAAAGGAATGCAGATTGAGGCCAGCTCTAATCAGGAAGCCAAAGACCGAGCCTCTCCCTCCATCCCCCCACACCACCAAGACCTCTTCCCAACAGTCAGTGCCTCCCGCCTCGCCTCATGCAACAGTCAGCTCCTCAGCCAGCCCAGGGCCCAGGGCCTTCACACACACGCTTCACTGTCTGCCGTGTATGGTCTCAGGAATTCCCAACCTGTGAGATATTTCAAGTCTCTATTGCAACTTCTTTTTGTTTTTTTTTTTTTGCGGGTCTGAGGGTGGAACCCAGGGGCATTCAACCTCCCAGCTAGACTCTGCAGAGGGCCTCACTAAGTAGCTGAGGTTGTCTGCAAACCATGATCCTCCACTCTCAGCCTCCCGAATGCTGGGATTACAAGCATGTGCCACCACGCCCGGCTCAGCTTCTTTTCTATTTGGTTTTTCCTGAGGTACCATGGCTGAGCAAGTAAACACACAGAACTTATGTACAAGACAGACCCAAGTTTAAATAGATGAATGGCTCTTTTACTAACTTGTGTGGCTTTGGGCTAGTCATGTAAATTCATTGATAGAGTCAATGACCTACTCAAAGGTCTTTGTGTCTAGTATATAAGTGACTCTATATGATATCCATTATGATTTTCTGAAGAACTCTGAAATCTATTTGTAGTGGGTTTGTAGTCTGCAGGGTACAGTCTTGGTCATATTGATGATTTAGAATCAGTACCTATACATGAGCAGCTTTGTTTCCTTCAGTATGCTTATCCTAGGAAAGAAGTCAACCTATCCTTGGATGTTCTATTTATCCATTACTGCTTTAAAAGCTGCCCAAAATATAGCAGCACAATTCAAATAACCAGATTATGGATGCAACCTAAGTGTCCTTCAACAGATGAAAATTACAAAACTATGGGATATACAGGCAATGGGATTCTACTTAGCAATAAAGAAAAACAAAATTCTGTCATTTGTAGGAAAATGGATGGACATGGAGAACAATATGTTAAGTGGAATTAGCCAGTCACAGAAAGTAATGTGTCACATGTTTTCTTTTATGTGGAAGCTAGGGAATAATTGGGATATAAGAGCAGCTTTAGATAATGGGTGAGAAACTGCAGTTGAAGTAGGGAGGTGGGCTAGAAGAGGGGAGAGGGAAAGGATCAATGAAGGAATTGCTTTCATTGACATTGTATACATATGTGAAAATACCAATGTCAGTCTCTCTCCTGTATGGAGTAAGGGAAGTCAGTAGTGGAGAGGGAGCCAGGAGAAAACCCACCAAGTGCTGTGTGCATATATGCCACTCTTTGACCTACATCATGATATGATATCATAATGTACCAATAAAAAGTATTAAGAATAAAAAATAAACAATTTTTTTTTTATGCTTAAGAATTCTGTAGGTCAAGAATCTGGACCGGGTTCAGTGAGGTTGGTTTATCTCTGTTCCATGCTACTTGAGGAAATTTCAGAGGAAACTCTAGGAGGTAGAATTATTGATTCGTGTCTAGAACCTGAGCTGAGATGATTTGGAGACATGCTTATCCAGGGCTGCCTAACAAGCACACAAGCTATGTGTCTTAAACTTCTTACACAGTAGTAGCTGGGAGCCATCATGAGGGTGAGCTTTCTGAGAAAGGCAGGTAGAAGCTGCATGACCTTTTATGACATAGACTTGGAAATTATATAGTATTTCTTTCTGTCTACTCTCCTGGTAGAAGCCACAATAAGCGAACCTCTCAGTGGGGAGGCATTGTAAAGGATTTTAAAATTTTATAAAACTACCACACTGAAATTATAGTTCCATCCCGTTAACACAGGGCTCCTGACTCTACCTATAACAAAGCTCCTGTTGTAAGCACTTAACTCTACCGTTACATAACGAGGGCAACCATGACAATATGCAAGCACGTGACTGTGTTCTAATATTTATTTGTGAATACTGAAATTTGAATTTCATATTATTTAATAGGCTGTATAAAATAGTCATTAACAACAACTAAAAGCTTAGCTAGAATGTAGCTTATTGGTAGAGTGCCTAGCATGCATAAAGCCTAGGTTCGATCTCTAGGACTATTAGGGGCTGGGAGTCAAACAATACAGTTTAAAAAAAAAAAAAAACATTCTTAGCTTGCGGCCTATACAGGAACAGTGGATTAGACTTGAATACTCAACTTTTTAAAAGATCCAACTTTCTCTTTCTTCTTCTTCTTCCTCTTTTTTTGTTTTATTTTATTTTATTTTTTGATATTGAGAATTGAACACAGGTCTCTTTTACCTCTGAGCCACACACCCTGCCCTTTATATTTAAGCAGGCTCTCACTAATTTGCTGGCTGAAGTTGTCTCAGCCTCCCAAGACCTGGAATTATAGTCATTTGTTACCATGCCCAACTTTTTAAAGTTAGAATTTATAAAACATATAGAAGAAAACTTTGGGTATTTCCCACCTGGAGTTAAACATTAAGAATGCATACATTTATTCATGAAAGACAAAGTTTCTTTTTATTTTAAAGTGAATTAATGAAAATACTGTTTCTTTTTTTAGCATACCTTATCTTATCCTCATCCAAAATATTTGTTCTCATGTGATGTATCACACTCTTGATATTTCTATGTAGAAATTAATCATTTTTATCAGAAGTCAGAACCTAAAAAAAGATAGAACTTATATGTTGATGGTGGTTTTAGAAATATTGCAGTACTGAGGATGGAACCCAGGGGCATTCTACCTCTGAGCTACACCCCCAGCCCTATTTTTAATTTTTTATTTTGAAACAGGGTCTCAGTGAGTTGCAGAGGGCCTCACTAAGTAGCTGAGGCTGGCCGTGATCCACCATCCTCCTCTCTCAGCCTCCCAAATTCTGGGATTATAAGCATACGCCACCACACCTGCCTCATATTGATATAAGTTTTAAAAAAATATATCATATGTATTAAAAGTGGCTGTTGATCATTAGACTAAAGAAAGGATTGATGACTCCCTGGAATAAATTCTTTTTTTTTTAAACATTTATCAATGACTAAATGTTTTTGTACACCAGGCAGTAAGCTAGGTCCTGGGTTCAGAGGCAGTCACAAAATGTATAAATGCTGCCCTTTCTGAGCATGTCTTCTAGTGGGAAAACTAGACATTAAACATTCAATAGCAGTTAAGACTTATTATGTGAGGGGTCTGCAGGGCACTGTGAGAATACACATAGATCTTTAAGCTGGGTCTGTTGAGTGTAAAAATCTAGAAGAGGACCAAAGTGCTGTTGAAAAGACCCAGTAGTACATCTGCTGATAATGAAGAAATAGTCCTCTATATTTGAACTCATTGTAAAGAACCGCAGGCACCTTTGAAAAACGGCTCCTTAATATTATTTTCACAAAGGCACAACAAAGAACAAAATAGAAATTTTTAAATTCAAGATTTCTTAGACCCCTCCCTCATGGTAAGGTAGCATTTCAAATGGGTGGAGAATTAAAAAAGAACAGTTGAGCGCTATTGGCCAAATGACAAATTGGGGTAATTAGCTTTGATTTTTCTCTAAATCTAGGCTTCTGCACTGGAACATTATGGCTATTTGGGGCTGGATAATCTTTGGAATGGGAAGATGTCCTGTGTGTTGTAGAGTGTTTAGGAGTGCTCCTGGCCTGTCTATTTGGGAGTAGTTTCCACTGAGTTGTGACAAACAAAAATTGTTTCCCAATATTGGAAAATGTCCCACAAGGGTCAAAATCATAATTGGTCTAAGCTAAAATGTAAAATCCAATTGTTCATACATATTACTGCAATGACCCCTACAAGGAAAAACTATAGCTCAGTGAGTAGAACGGAATGTGGACGTGTAAATCTTCTAGACACACAATTCTTCCTTTGAAAATGATGAAATGGATTGAGAAAACCCATTATTAGATTAAACATTACACTATATTCTTTTGTGATGTCTGGGGATTTTTCTTATTCTTTATTTTAAAACAAGGTCTCACTAAGTTGCAGAGGGCCTCACTAAGTAGCTGAGGCTGTCTGCAAACCCGCGATCCTCATGTCTCAGCCTCCCAAGTACTGGGATTATAAGCGTGCCCTACCACGCCTGGCTGTCTGGGGATTTTTCTAAACTTTATAATTTTTACACTTTTTAGGAAGGCTAAGAAGCAAAGTTCCTCGGGGGGGGGGGGGGGTGAAAGCCCCAGAATATCACTGGGACAAAATTAAGATTTAAAAATTGTCTCAAAAATAACAAATAAAGATATCCTAATCCGACTCCACGTTCGCAGTCTGTAAGCTATTGGATTGTGCAAGACGCATGACCCAGAGGAGATGATTAGTTCTCCTCCAGTGTGCTGATAATGAATAGCTCTACAAAACCAATTAGCTATAATTCTATCATTCATTTCACTTGGGTAACATTTTGTTTAAAGGGAAGGAAAACAACTCCATTTTCCTTGGAGATCTGTAATTAAGCTGTGGTATTTGGAGGAACAATGGAGGAAGAAGTGGTGTGCTTAACAATTTGCTTTCATTATTCTCATAGGAAAGTAAATCATGATGAAGTGTTCTGTTCACAGCAGTTAAGAAAGACATTTGTCCCTCTTAGAAGTGTCATAGGCCACAGATAAATATATTTCTAACTGTACATTTGGTTTTATGTGGATGTCTGCCTTAGACGACTCCAGGGAATTGCCCCTCATGGGGACAGCTAAGAGTGGGGTCCCCCAGGGTTGTGTAGTGAAAGGTATTAATAAATGTCCTTTCCTTTTTTCATGTAGTCTCATCGCCCCAAATCCCAGTGGATCCAAAACCACCATAATGGAAAATGTCTGCCCTCTTTTTTTTCCTTCCAACTGTTATTAAAGCTCTGTAACTCACAATGTCTATTGTCATGCTGACAATAATATCAGTGGCATTTTCTTTTTCCAGCAAGGCATTTTATGGAGAGCTATTATTCTTTTTGAATCTGGACACACGAGAAGTTCGTAATACATCATCATCTGTTGTTAGACACATACTATTTTTATTGCCTCGTTTTCTTCTGGGACATCTGGGTAGTTTACAATTTTTGTCGTAAGCCACATGGTGGAAGGGGACTTGGGTGTGCTTTTTATTTTACTTGACATTGAATATATGCAACTTGTGACATGAATTAATGAGCTTGTGAGAAAAAAGAGGATGGGTTATTGCCTCGGACTTTGTACTTACTCTGTTTACTGTCATCCCACAGCTAGCCAAAAAAATCCGTGAGAAGTTCAACCGCTACTTGGACGTGGTCAATCGGAACAAGCAAGTAGTAGAAGCTTCCTACACAGCTCACCTGACCTCCCCGCTCACTGCAATTCAAGACTGCTGCACCATTCCACCTTCCATGATGGAGTAAGACTCAAACGAACATTCTTTGTTGTGGATAAGAGGAATTGAATCGCCTCATACTTTCATAATCAAAATGCCTGGGTTTGTTTATTATAAAGTATGAAGCTTATTTCCCATCATCATCATTAGTGGTAGCAGTAATAGAAGTAGTAGTAGTAGTAGTAGTAGTAGTAGTAGTAGTAGTACTAGTAGTACTAGAAGAAGTAGTGTTGTGATACTGGAGATTGAACCCAGGGCCCAGTTCATTCTATCTCTGACCGACACCCCAACCTTATTTTTATTTTTACATTTTGAAATAATGCCTCATAAGTTGCCAATGGCCCAATTGCTGAGACAAGCTGCAAACCTGTGACCCCCCAAATACTGGGATTATAGGCATGAGCCATCATGCCTCTTATTTCCTATTATTTAAGATGAGTTCTTTGTCTTTACATAGATAAGTAATTTTTTACATACACAAATAATTCTTTTGTACTAGGGATTGAACACAGGGGCATTGTACATCTGAGCTGCACCCCCAGCTCTGTTTTATTTTTTATTTTGAAACAAGGTCTCACTAAGTTACTGATAGCCTCTTTAAGTTGCTGAGACTGGCTTTAAACCTGCAATCCTCTTGTCTCAGCCTCCCAAGTACCAGTTTAGACAAGTAATTTTTAAAGAAATGCGATGAAATGCTCTCTAGCCAGAAAATTCATGTACTCTGCCTACTCACCTTTTTGTTGTGGAGTGCAGGCTCAGGAGTATAAACTATTGTTTGAATACAGCTTCTACTAAATATAGGAAATTATAAATTTTTATTCAGAGTGAACTCTTAAGCCATCCATAAGATAGGTCCCATGGATTTGGTAACTTGCTTACTTTAAAGGTAGTATGTTTTATTTTTTATTTAATTATTTTTATTTATTTATTTATTTATTTGGTGGTACTGGGGTTCCTGGAAACTCTTCTACCTCTGGGCTACACTCCCAGACCTATTTTTATACTTTTTTATTTGGAAACAGGGTCTCTTAAGCCAGCGAGTCTGGCTTTGAACCTGCACGATCCTCCTGTCTCCGTCTCCCAAGCGCGGGGATTACATGTGTGCGTCACTATGCCCAGCTAGTGTGTTTTATTTTTAAAGAGCAAGAAAAAATTCAGTTCATATTTTAGAAAATCCTATCTTTAAAACTCCTAAAGGAAATGTGATTTCAAATAATATTAAAAGGGATTAGTGTCTGAATGGTTGAGAATATTTATTAACCTAGAAATATCTCTGAGAGGATATAGGGGCATGCAGTGCTAGAAATCAGGGTAGAAAGAACACTTATCCAGAGTAACAAAGAATTAATATTAAGTCTGGCTTGATCTCTATTTAGCTGTGTGTCCTTAATGTAGTTACTTAATGCATATTTTTGTACTCAGTTTTCTGTCTGTCAACGTGGACAATATTCTTATGCCAGTGTTCTATTTAGAATAAATAAACGATGTTAACATGCTTTTAAAAATTATAGGAGTATAGCCGGGCGTGGTGGCACGCACTTGTAATCCCCGCGCTTGGGAGGCGGAGACAGGAGGATCGCGCAGGTTTGAAGCCAGGCTTGCTGGCTTAAGATACCCTGTTTACATTAAAAAATAGGTCTGGGAGTGGAGCCCGGAGGTAGAAGGCTTCTGGGAACCCCAGTACCACCAAAAATAATATATGTATATATATATGTTAATTAGTATATATTTTTCTCTTATTACACAATAAATGTTTTTGAGACAAACAAGGCATATATGCTACATGTATTTTTGGTGGTTAAATGTTGCTTTGTTTCCATAGCAAATATTTATCTATGGCTTTTAAATGGATTTGTAGGTATGCTCAAGCCATTTTACTTCTCCATTTATGAGACATCGAGGCGGGCCTTTCTCTGGCTTTCCCTGTCTGTTACCTGAGGAAGCTAAGACTAGTTTTCTCTAAGTTGAAAGTGTATATACAATTTGGAATGATACCGTCTGGCTAGGAACTATACCTTCAGCATGTAATCCCCACGTAGCCTTGAACGTTTAATGTCTTTAAGCAAGCCCGCCTTCTTTACTGGGATAGTAATATTTTACAGGCGCTGTGAGCATTCAGTAAAATCAAATATAAAGATATTTTGTAGCCGGGCATGGTGGCACACGCTTGTAATCCCCGCGCTTGGGAGGCAGAGACAGGAGGATCGCGCAGGTTCGAAGCTAGCCGCGTGCGCTGGCTTAGGAGACCCTGTTTCCGAATAAAAATGTAAAAATAGGTCTGGGAGTGTAGCCCGGAGATAGAAGGGCTTCCAGGAACCCCAGTACCACCAAAAAAAAAAAAAAAAAAAAAAAAGATATTTTGTAAACTGCAATGCTCTCAATAGATAGGAGTCATAATATTTCTGTACTTCCCAATTATAGTGAACATTTTATTTTTTTTGGCTATTAAGTTCCATCATAGGAATCTATACGTTCTGTGGCTGGGGAGCAATAATCTAATGTGTTTGATGAATTTATCACTTATTTAAAAGTGAGGGCCAAATTGAGTTTTGAGCTCCAAGGAAAAGATCATTTTCAAAAAAGGCAGAAAATAGAGCATAGTAAGTCAGTAAAAATAGAATTAGGCTTTTGTCTCTTATGAATCATTTGGCAGTGTCTGGATGTGTTTTCAGTTGTCACAGCTGGGGGTGGGATGGGGTAACTGCTACTGGCCCCTGGGGAGCAGAGTCAGTGGTGCAGTGGTGATCCTACAGTACGCAGGACAGACCCCACAAACAAGGAATGGCTTGGCCCAAAAAGTCAGTAGTGCTGAAATTGAAAAGCCCTGGCTTAGAAGACTGGGATTCTTCATAAATTTCCAAGTAGAATTAGTGTTCTAGAGTTTTCAAACAAACAAACAAACAAACAAACAAACAACAAAACTTAAATTGGCTGACATGGGGTAAATCCTCCCCTATTAATTGCCTACCTGTGCATTTCTGTTAAAGTTTCAAGGAGTAACTCAACAACTGCCCTTTTCCCATAGTTTGCTACTTAACTCTTTTTCTCTTCTCCTTATTTCCTTTTGCCCTGAGAAGAATTAAACTGCTCCCTCAGGAGCAGGAAATCACTTCCTCCAGGAGTGATTTCAGACACCTCCATGTATTGCAGACCCGAGGACTTTGTACCTTGCTGGTGGTCAGTCTGCCTCCCCTGCTGTTCTGGGCAGGAATTACACCTCTTCCAGTTATACCCCTAGCATGGGCAATTGGGTTGAACTACTGTTTGTTGGAATCTGATTTGATTTAAACATAGGGATGAGTAAGGGGATGCCTACTGTCAAGGAATGGGTCTGCTATTGGGGGAGGGCAAATACTAAGCATAACTAATGCTCAGGCCAACATGTGGCACAGCAGAGTGGTGGTGTGGGTCCTCAAAGTAGAGAACTGTGCCAGGCAGGTTATATAAGAAGCAAGTCTCTGAACTGTGAAAGTATGCATTGTTTGATCTAGCCGTTTGAAGGAATATCACAAGAAAATAACCAGACATGTTTATAATGATGAACATGTTACAAATAAGTATGGTAGCATTTAGAAAAGAGAAAATTACAATTTTTAAAAATAAACGTTTATAACAGCAAGGGGATTAGTTAGGGAAATTGTATTGCATTTATATATATGAGATGGTAAGAAGCAGCCAGGCTATTGAAGCTGACTTGTAAAAATAGTCATATATGTGTGTATATGACATATGCACACTCATGCACACACTGAAAGTTTGGGAAGCCTTACATCAAAATGTTTGGGGGTAAAGACAGTGATTGATTTCTCTTTTGAGTAGGGTTCAGATGTAAGATACAGGCCACCTCATCTTGGTCTACCTTTTGGTTAGGATAATGAAACACAGAAGGTAGCTTCTGCCTCTAGGAACTTCTCACTTAGTTCAGTTTAATATCCAAGACATCTTCACTAAAGACCTAGAAGGATATGTGCTTAAACGGGACGTTCATTTGACCTTTCCTCCTTCAGAGCTTGGGCCTCTACACCCCACACTGATGATGGCACTTTCTTCCTGCACTAGCAGTAGCTGACAGGGCCAATGACTACCGTGTAGGGAGAATCTTGTAAACCCAAGGCAATTCTGAGGATAAAGCCAAACGATGATGTGCAGGGAATCTCTGGTGACAGGTTGAAGAGCTCTTTGACCACAACTCTTTGCAGCAGGAAGTGGCAAGTGAGGATCCCCTCTCCTGGACCGAGTCTACTTGGCTCTGAGTGGAGTTCTCTTTCCAGGAAAATGTGTGCAGGAATTTCTGGACTGTATCCTACCCTGAGGCTTTTCTAGCTATCAACGGAACAACAGCACTTTCTAAAATTAAAAGAGCTCCTCGGCTTCTTAATATTCAAAAATCGAGAAGTAGTAAGTCTGGGGTAGCCAGGGTACGAATCCTCAGCTAGCTGCTTTTGTTCCAACCCCCGTTAAAACACATTTATCAGTATCTTCTGTCTGCTGAACACACTCTCAATTCCAGTCTTTCCCTTAATGTCTATGTTTTGAATGTGAGGGAATTCATGTTGGAGTGAAGTGCAGAAACTCCCAGTTCCAGGAAGCAGCTTAGAGGCATGATTAAAAGCAAATTTTTCAACATTTTTTTCGGTGTGTTGTAATCATAAGTGATAACGAAGTCCTCAGTGATAGAAGCACACAGCACTTGGTGAGTTCATCCTGGACCCCATCCCACTCCCTCCCTTCCCCGTGCACAATATATCGAGATTGGCCTTGATAATTTTATTTATGTGCATAGTGTTGAGTGGAGTGTTTCCTTCCTCCTCCCCCACACCCACCTCTCCCCACCTGCTTTCCTCCCCTAAGCTAAAAACAATTTTAATGCCAGGGAGATTTGGCTTTGAATCATAGCTCTTTGACTTACAGTTTGGCCAAGGGAAAACACATTTAATTTCAAGCCTCAATTTCCCCATGTGAAATGAGAATAATGATAGTACCTCCCTCACAAGATTATTGTAGGAAGGCATTTTTAAGTTATAGCTAGACAGGCTTTCTTATTAAATTATTATGCATTTATTATGCATTATGTATTAATATTTATGCATATAGTAACATCCTCTGTGTCAAGAGATACTGTTTTTTTCTTTTTATGGCAGCAACATGTTTCTATTTAAAATAAATGTTTCTATTTAAAATAAATATGGCTAAATTAAAATTTTGATTTTTAAGTGAAAATATTAAGTGAATATAACCAAAGCTGTGAAAGTGATAGATATGATATTAATGGAAGTTTATGAAAATTGGACTCAAGAGTATTACAAGAGTCTTTCTGAACTGTGAGATATTCTAGATCTAAAAACAAATTATTCACACTTTTTATGCCCATAAACTACGATCAAATGTGTGTTGATACTGCTTTTACAAGAAATATAAGCAATTGGACCTCAGATAAAGGATCTCCACTCTTAGTTCTGGATCTTGTCCATCCATAAGTCATCTGGGCCCTATAAATATTTCTTCTAAAACTTAGCACTGGCCCAAAGCTCCAGTATCTATACAAATAATGTTTTAAATGCCTGTGGCCTATTAACCTTGCCTCTTCTTCAAATGTACAAAAGATTAATTAGAGCGAGGACAATGTTTTTATAAATAATTTAAACCAATGGCTCATTTTTACCTTTTGTTGCAGGCCAAGCTTTTCATTTCTACTTACTTATAATCCATATTTAATTTCCTCACTCTGGCTTAATAGTGCATACTTAAAAAAAATAAAATAGAATACCCAGATCTGAAGAAAGAGGGGCTTAAGTTCTATTCCAGAGCATTCATCCCAATACACGCTGAAGGGTTGGTTATACTATGATCACAACATTGAAAAACTGCTAAGGCCGGGCGTGGTGGCGCACGCTTATAATCCCTGCGCTTGGGAGGCAGAGACAGGAGGATCGCGCAAGTTTGAAGCCAGCCGCGCTGGCTTAAGAGACCCTATTTTCAAAAAAAAAAAAAAAAAAAAAAAAGTATAAAATAGGTCTGGGAGTATAGCCTGAGGTACAAGGGCTTCCAGGAACCCCAGTACCACCAAAAAAAGAAAAACTGCTAAGTGGCAGAAAATTGATTTTTTTTTTTTTTGGTAGGTTTGATACTTTTCCTCTCAGACCACTCAACTCTTAAAATTCTTACTCAGGAGCCTTGGAAGTTAATGATTTTGTACCAGGCCCTGCATAGTAATTAGGCATTCTGTCAATGTTTATTAAAGCAATGATCTAAAGAATTCACTTTCTTTAATATGGAAAAACGAATAGGTTAGGCCTTAATCTAAGACAAACTCATTTTCGAGAGTGTGACTTTTGAGAGTGAATTCATTTATTCACGAGCTTCATTAACAGTTTCCTTTTTATTGGGTTGGGTTAGGTAAGGAAGTGGGGCAGTGGATTCTTCAAGGAGTACTATATCCATGGAGTTTGTACCCATAAACTATATCTGGCCTGCAGTTGTATTTTTAACATTTAAAATGTTTACAATATTTTAAAAGTTCTTAAATTTTTAAATCTGTTGCCAACATTTAAACTTTAGGAGATTATACATTTTTAAAAATTCAGATTTTTTGCATTCTCTTAGAAAATGACTAGAAAATTCTGGATTCACATTTCCACTTGGTGGCAACAGTCCAGTTTTCCAGAGCAGCCCTCCTTTGAAGACTTGACATGTGCTCTCTTTCATATGTCACTGTTCCCAATGAGCCCTGGTTTGCATGTACACCCAACCAGTTTCCCTTACCGCTCTCCTGCTTGGTCTACATTAGCAGGTAAATTTGCAAATCTTGATTTTAAGAGACATATGTATTCTTTCTGGGTGTGGTGGCTCATACCTGTAATCCCAGGACTTGGAAGGCTGAGACAGAAGGTTTGAGGCCAGGCTCAGCAACTTAGCAAGCTCCTCAGCAGTTAATACCTTGTTTCAAAATAAAAATAAAAAGATTGTAGGGATGTAGCTCAGAGGTAGAATGCCCCTGGGTTCCATCCCTAGTAGAGACAGACTTGTATGTAGACAGATTTAACTTAAGAAAATGTCCACACGCATTCCCTGCTATGCCAGTTTAAATTTCTACTCTCATTCTCTCAAGTTTTGAAGACTCTAGCCCCTTAATATATAATTCTAAGAATATCCATCCCTGAGCCCATCCATACCTTGCCCAGGGATGAAGTTTATTGTGTGTCTCTACAACCATCCTTCAGTCAGCATCCCCTGCAGACTCTGGGCTTTTATTATAAACCAATCAATAATTTTATCTTCCACATTTTTTCTTCCACACTTTTAAAGCCTGTTCTCTCATGTGTTTTAAATTTCCCCTGTAGATGTTACTGCTTGTTGATATTCTTTTTGTTTTGTTTTGTTTTTGATGCCTTTATTTAATACTGAGAGGATAAACCAAAGTGGGAATACTGGGAAGGTGAACTTTCATGTTTATTGCTTTTGTCTCTCCAGTAAATAAGATGATCATGGTAGGAACTGGCATTGAGGCTTCTAGTTCCGGCTTGAGCAGAGTGAACCTCCAACAGAGGCATAGTCTGCAAGCAGCTTCTTCCCAGGGCTCTCTGGAGCTAGGAGACTTTAGTTGAATAGAGAATTCTCTCATACTCATCAGGGAAGACCTGAAAAGCTTCTCTGATTCCAAAAAACCCCTGAAGTATTGGAACCATTGTCAAATTGGATTCCTGCTACTTTATAGGCAGCTCTTTGAGTTGGGTCTCCACCGAGATTGAGAGTCACTGGGAAGGAAAACGGAACTCATGTCATTGTCAAGGAACCCAGATGTAGTGGATTCTCTGCTGCCATTCACTAAAACTGTGTGGTTCCAGGAGTCAAGTCTTATCACTCAACCCTTTGAGGGCATTGTGCTGCACACAAAGCATTGAACATAGGTTCTGATGCAAGAGCTACAGGCTCCTGGTTATAATTCTCTGGAGTAGCCACTGTTCGAACCCTTTGTGTTAGACTCTGTTCTCCAGAGGAACAGAACAAAGGTGTGTTGGGTTGGAGGGGGTGCTGTACACATACAAAGAGAGATATAGATCTTTATATTAAAAAATTGACCTATTTAATAGTGTAGATACAAGTTCAAAATCTGCAGGCTAGGCTGGCAGACTTGAAGACCCCGAGAAGAGTTGCAGTTCAAGTTCAAAGGCAGTCTGATGGGAGAATTCCTTCTTTCTTCAGAGTTGTTTTCTATTATGGTCTTTGATGGGTTGGGTAAAGCCCACCCACCTTATGGAAACTAATCTGCTTTGCTCAAAACCCACAATTTAAGTGTTAATTCCATCTAAAAATGCCTTAATAAATGCATCTAGAATAGTGTTTAACCACATACCTGGATACCATGGCCCAGCCAAGTTGATACGTTAAACTAATCATCATTCTCTTAGAGAAAGGATAGAAATTGAGACTGTAAAATCTACTCTTGAAGTTAAATTTTTATTAACCTTCAGGTTTAGATAGCAGAGTGCCAACTCTTATTGCTAGAACATTCTGTGTTTACCTATACTATATCTTTTCTTTAGAAAGTCGGTGCTTATGTTTGAGCTTCCTGAAAAGTACTATCATCATTTAGGTGTTTTTTTTTTTTCTGTGTATATTGGTTATACATCTTGTGACATGACTTAGATGTTATATAATATTTTTTGTGTTGGGAATGGAATCCAGAGACATTCTACCTCTGAGCTTCTATACTCCCAGACCTTTTAAAAACCATTTCATAAATCATTTTATTTTATTTATTTTTAATTATTTATTTTTTGGTGGTACTGGGGTTCCTGGAAACCCTTCTACCTCCAGGCTACACTCCCAGACCTATTTTTAGACTTTTTTATTTATTTGGAAACAGGGTCTCTTAAGCCAGCACGGCTGGCTTCGAACCTGCACGAGCCTCCTGTCTCCGCCTCTCAAGCGGGGGGATTACAAGCGTGCGCCACCTCACCCAGCAAATCATTTTATTTAAAAATAGGGTCTAGATAAGTTGCTGAGGGTCTTCCTAAGTTGCTGAGGCTGTCCTCAAACCTGTGCTCCTTCTGACTCAGCCTCCCAAGTACTAGGATTATAGGCATGTACCATCACACCTAGCTAGATGTTATATAAATTTTAATATTAACATGCCTCGTTCTTGTTCTTAAAGTATTATTGACATCATATGAGACATCAATATGTTACTGGAAAGTTGTTTTTAATTTTGATAATGAGCATGCTGACTCATAATTTCAAATTCCTATACTAGGCTCTTTTGGAATTTATAGTAGATTTTAAAGATATGATTTTATTCTTAAGGGACTTAGCTTCAAGTCAGGGATTTTGTTTTAAAACTTAAACATAAGCTGTTTTTTACTTTTAAGAAGAGACCAGCTTTTTTAATTACTTATTGAATGTACTTATATATTATTTGTTATATTTGCAGTGCTGAGAACTGAACTCAGGGTCCTACGCTGGCTAGACAAGCACTTTACTATTACGCTACATCCCAGCCCTTCCTTATGTATTCATTCATTCATTCATTCATTCATTCATTCAGTCTCTACCACAGTGGAAAAGAAATCTCAAGTATTATATATAGCTTTTCACTTGGTTTAAGTTCACCTGTGATGCAGATTGTATGATAGTAATTTAAGACTAAGGTTGGGTGGGCCCACACTCTACTTTGCTATGTGAACTTGAGAAATTCATTTAACTGATTTCATCTTCAGTTTCCTCAACTATAAAATGAGCAGTTTAAATTTCTAACCCAGAGAGACTTCCAACTCTAAAGATTTACTTAATTTCTCTTAAACCTCTTAAATGGTTTGGGTTTTGACTGGCATTGTTTGCCATTGAAAGCAACTTTTCCTGCCATTTGGATTAGTAAATTCTGAATTCTGTGAAGAGAACTTGTTTTCCGGTTTTTGAGATTTATCTCGGAAAAGAGAGATAATTATGCAGCAGGACCTACATATATTAAATCATTCATTTATTCATTCAAAAAATAAAGGTTTATGGAATAGAAGATGCTGGGTATTAAAGTAGAAAAAGAAGTTGAACATATGAAGTTATGGAGGAAGAGCTTTCCTGAAGAGAAAGGCCATGGTGAACAAATTCCCATGTCTGGAGAAGGCCAGGAACAGTGAGAGGGATTTGTACAAGTGATGGAAGAAGGGGCAGGTAAAAAGTTGGATTGCTAGGCATGTTAGTGGACTCCTGTAATCCCAGCTGCTCATAAGACGAGGCAGGAGAATCCCAAACTTGAGGCCAGCCTGGGCAACTTAGTGAGGCCTTGTCTCAAAATTAAAAATGCAAAAAACTAGTAATATAGTGCTCCAGGATTTCCTCTACAGCAGAGAGAGAGAGAGAGAGAGAGAGAGAGAGAGAGAGAGAGAGAGAGAAGAGAGAGAAGAGAGAGAAGAGAGAGAAGAGAGAGAAGAGAGAGAAGAGAGAGAAGAGAGAGAAGAGAGAGAAGAGGAGAGGGAGCGTGCACGCAAGAAACTGTATTAACAAATACTAAATTGAAGAATATAAACATTACTTAGCCAACTCTAGGTTCCATAAATGAAGTGAAGGACATTGTTTATCCTTTTCTTGCTTCTGTGTCTTTACCATCTGATACTCAATAATATGGGTTGTTTGAGGTAATTGAGGTCTTTGAGAATGGAAATATGGAAGGACAAGACATGGAATTAAGGTTGTTTTACTTGTTAACCATGTAACAACTAAAGATCTAGTCTGATTTCATTTATGTAGGCAGGCAGCAATAGAAGACTTGTTCTTGACTGTTGATATCCACTGTCTTGGGTTTTAGAAGAGAGAGGTGTCAGAGGTAGCTGAAGTTGCTTCTGGAAAACTGTGGACATGTTGGTTTGAGGAGCTAAGGAGTACTTGAGGTCAGAGACCCCCATCATAAATATTCAGTGCCTTACTTAAACAAGTCCTCAAACAATATTTGCCCAAGAAGTTGTGCAGTAGTGGAAAACTTGATTGTGCCCTTAGTTTTGAGTCCTAATAGTGATGTTGATACAGACTTATCAAGATAGTTTATTTCTAGGCAGAATTTGAACATCAGTATTAAGTACTTTTCTGTCCTTTCATAAAGGTAACTGCTTTCTACTGGACATTATTCCATGTTATAACCTCTGATATAAAGCTTATATTGACTTAGAAGTTTGTTTTGTTTTCTTGTGGTACTTGGGCTTAGTTATCAGATGTATATAGTATCACCAACTTAGAACCCAGGGCATAGTTATCAGATGTATATAGTATCACCAGCTCAACTTGCCTTTATCACATTCAAGGTAGTTAACATGCAAGGCATTGTACTGGGCCCTGTCTGATAAGCAAAGACGAGTAAAACCCTTTATACTCCAGGGAGCTCCTTGGAGCAAGAAAAGTAAACTGAGGCAGACTGACTGGTACCTGAAAGAAATGTAAAGACTTATTATGACCATAGGCCCCAGAAGGTGCTGGCTTGGTGTAAAAGTGGCAGGTTCCTCGTGGAGAGTGGGTCTTCCGTAGATAGACTTGGCAGAAGAATGCTTTAGACCAGAAAACAGCAAGCAGCCGTAAGGCAATAGAGTACGTGAGGTGGAAGGCCCCATCGGAGCAGTGGCAGGGAACCTCGTGGGGGCTTCGTGTCCTAGGTCACTGGACCAGGCTCTGTGTGAAATAGGTTTTTAAGCAAGGGAAGGCAGTGGTCAGGTCTGTGACTTGGGCAGTGAGGTGCTTGTCCAGTCGGGCCAATCCAAGGAAAGTATCGATACCTTCAGGGACAAGTGTAGGAAAGCAAAAGACACCTGGTGCTGCTCAGAAACAAGGAACACCACAGGAAGTGCACAAGATATAGAATCTGACAGCTAGGTCTTATTTGAAGCTTGGGTGAGGAAGAAGTTTGTTGTTGTTTTTGTGTGTGTGTGTATGTGTGTGTGGTACTTGGAAAAGAACCTAGGGCTTAGTGCATGCTAGGCAAGCACTTTACCACTGAGCTACATACATCCCCAGAAGCCCCTTTTTATTTATTATTATTTTTTATATTGTACTGGTGCATTGTAGTCATACATCTTAAGGGATACAAGATGGTGGAGACATACATGCACACATCACCCAATTAGCCCTTTTACCCAATTCCTTCCCCATTCCCTCCAGAAAGCTCTTTTAAAATTTTTATTTTTGAGGCAAGATCTCACTAAGTAGCCAAGGTTGGCCTCATACTTGTAGTCCTCCTGCCTCAGTGTATTGAGGAGCTGGGATTATAGGTGTGTGCACCCAGTTGAGAAAGATTTTCAAAGATCGTTTAACCCATTAAGTCCCAAGTTTTCCATTCTGTGAATATTTCAATGAAATTTACACATTTACATTGAAATAGGTTAGAAATTGTAATCTAGAGCTTATATAACCTTTATATTTTCATCTATATGTGAACTATATATTTTTTCAAATGCTCTAATATTCGCCTATTAACTTTTCTCAAAAGAGCAGAACTCTAAAAATACAATATTTATTTTCAAATTTACCGTAAGTGGTATATTGATTGCTTAATTTAAAGTTTTTAGGTGTCCAATATCTGGGACAGTGGAACTTAATGGATTAAATCGAACATCTTAGAGGATGAGAAACCACTAACTACAGAGTGAGAATAAGAACAAAAGCTTTTTAGAAGGAAAAAGAATTCAGTATGAACATGCTAATTTGGACTCGGACTTGCATGTGGTTCACCTTTGGGAGGTATTTGGAAAATAGTTGAGATTAGCCCTAACACTGTTTTATTTTCCTCCCACAATTATTTTCGCCTTGTATCTATTTTACGGGCACGACAGCTTAGGAGAAAAGACAAAGTTGAAATGTCTAGGTTTATTTTTAATATATTTTTAATCTACAGTTATGGGTTGCAGTGTGACATTCCAGTATACATGCACGATGCTCTATGATCTGATCAGGGTAACCGGCATCTCTACCACCTCGGAAATGTCTAGTTTCCATGAACACATAGTGGTATATTAACGCACACTTGAGTTTTGTATAAAATGATGTTTCTAGATATAATAGCTGGTCCACATGTGGGCAACTTCCAATTTTTTCCTAGCCCAACTTTAAGGTAGTTCACATGGGAACTCTGGTGTAAAATACAAATCAGACGATGGGCCATTTTATTCAGCCAATTCAGAACCAGACAGGGCTCTATATACACTTTTTTTCTTAGTATTACCATTCTTTTATGAAATAAGATTGTGATTTAGCATGGAGCTTTTGTGCTTATGACTCCTATTCTTCTGTTTGTTTCACAAGGTGAAGTAACCTGACATGCTTGGGCCTTGAAAACTGAGTTTTATTTCAAGCATCCTTCTTCCCCAGGAAGATGTGCTTTGGTGTGTTTGTCCTCCATGTGCAGTGTAACAAGTCCTACTCTTTCACGCCATCCTCCAGGCCTTATCTCTCACTTCCATCTCCAGTCCCTTTAACAATCACCACGATCCCCAGGCACACTGAATGTTGCCAATGCCCTCTTGGCCAATATTGGTACCAGGAGTACTTGGGTGAGATCAAAATTCAACAAAGATTTTGTCAAGCACTTTGCATTTCTAAAAACCTACCCTGCTATATTATTTAATTTATGTAAAAACAGTTAAATATGTTTATACTCCAGAAAAGTAC
The DNA here is from genome assembly GCF_963383645.1 of Muscardinus avellanarius. Taxonomy (NCBI): domain Eukaryota; kingdom Metazoa; phylum Chordata; class Mammalia; order Rodentia; family Gliridae; genus Muscardinus; species Muscardinus avellanarius. The sequence continues at coordinate 56,059,058 of NC_137788.1, forward strand.
TTTCTTGTTGTTTTTTTTTTTTTCCTTCTCTAAACATTAATGAACTTACACAACATCCTTCAGGTGATCTTTGAGCAACTTGATGAGGTAGGAACTACTTCTACCCAATTTTGTATTCATCCATTTCCCCCTCCTTCTCTATTTTAGAGAATGAGCAAATGGGACCAGAGACATCATGGTGGCTCAGGAAAAGTGATTTTGGAATCTTTGGACTCCTGATTCCAAATACGTTTTTCTTTCAATAATAAAATACTTTGACCAGAAATTGGAATGGCTCAACTGTCCACTGAAATGCTGAACTATGTGTTCCTCCTTAGAATTTCACTGGACTCCAGTGAATGAGCCCTGTCTGGTTCTGAATTGACTGAATAGAACGCCCCATCGTCTGATTTGGTGGTTTCTCAATCTGAACCATGTTCTCAGAGCAGTTTGTGCAGTGTGTGTCTCTCTGTGCCTCTTCATGTATGTGTGTGTGCATGTGGATGTGTGTGCAATAGATCCCTGCCTCTTCATGTATGTGTGTGCATGTGGATGTGTGTGCAATACATCCCTGCCTCTTCATGTATGTGTGTGCATGTGGATGTGTGTGCAATAGATCCCTGCCTCTTCATGTATGTGTGTGTGCATGTGGATGTGTGTGCAATAGATCCCTGTGTCTGGGATTACTGATGAGCACCTCCTACCAGAAAGTACCTGCATTGAGGCCTGCTGCAAGTCCAGCTTTCTGAGTTTTTCTCTGTGACCTTCACTGAGAGAGGGATAGGGGACCTGCTTCACTGCTTCCAATATTGAATTTCACTCTTTAGTTGAGTTAGTTTTATATTTTTCTTTTTTTTCAAAATCTGGTCCTTAAAACTAACTAGTGGAGTATACCAGGTGTAAGAAATAGGTCCAGTCTTAGCTGAAAACCAGAAACCTTCTCTTACCATTTTACCCAAGAAGTGTTTCCAAAGAAAGCCAACCAACCATTCTGCCTGTCATCTCTTTCTGTGGACTTGGCTTAGCTGTATAATGATGTACATAGCTGTCTCCACACTCACAGCTTCACTGCATTTTTTAATATTGGGTCAGTAATTCCTTTATGCAGACACATAGCTCAGTATTCTGCATCGGATGTGTTCTGTTTCTTTTATAGAACCGGGAAATTTGGATGGGCTGCTTCCCTCCTTAATGCCTATTGCCTGAGAGAGGGGACTAGTTCATCTTCAAGGCCATTTGCTAACTCCCAGGCTCCTAGTTCTCCTCTTTGATGTCTGTGTCATACCACTCACAGTTGTCTGCTACTTACTGTCACTCAGTGTTTGTGAGACAAGAGGACATGCCCAGATTACAATCTCCTGGAAAGCCCTAACCTCTTAGGTTTTTTGCATTTATTCATTCATCAGACATGGAGGAAACTCTTCTTCCCAAGTCCAGCTGTGGGCCAGGCCCTGGGGATCAGAATAAATAACTGTAAAGTGTGTTGAGTCATTGCTAGCGGTCAAGTGGCTGGCAGACAAGGCACTAAGGGACAGACAAAAGGATGCTAAACTCTCCCCTGCCCGTTTCCTCTTCTCTTTCCCTGGATGGCCTTTTCCTTGTGCTCACATTCAAACCTGCTGATTAGGAGGATAAAAATAAATGTTTGACATGGTTGTGAATCTACTTCCAGCCCCACCCCCAGATCACCTGTGAAATTTTCAAAGCTTTTGTGAAAAACAGGTAATACTATCTGTTTGCGTATGGAAGTGAGATCCAAGATCAAAAGGTCAAGGCCTCTTCTCAGGCATAGGTTGTGCTAGAGACACTGTGAACAAGAAATGTGGTTGGTCTATGTGATACTTAGACCCTAGTGGAGGAGGAGACACTTTCTGTTCTGAAAGCTTTACCTTCCAAGGGCATTTGAAACCAGCCCTTGTTTCCAATCTGGCTGAGTTGCTGAACCCTGAAAGTTTAATCCGTATTACTGATAAGAACAAAAAGAATGTGACTTATCGCTCCCATCACTGCAGAGATGGAAGGAAAAACCATTTCTCGGAACATGATTACACGTCATTTGACAGCTTCTCAGTTTGCCCATTAATTTAGGTGTTTGAATAAGTAAACTCAAATTGGGGGTGTGTGAGTGTCATTGACTTTATAAATGTGATGGTTCCTTTTTGAAGTGATCCTACTCTTACCCCTTTTCCTCCACCATTCAAACAGAGTTTAAATATTTGCCAGTGCAGATGTTTGATTTTTATCTTAGCTCTCTCTTTGTTTAACTTTATTCTCTTGGGTGGTTAAGTGGAAGATAAGGGGGTTCTTGTTTAATTCTTTTCGACTGGTGTTGCTCAAATAATCGGAGACCAGATGCTTCCCAGTAAGAATGAGCAGGCAGGAAACCTGGCTGAATGGAAGTGAAGAGCCCTGTGTCCTTGTCAGGTGGCCATAAGCCAGATATTGGGAAGCTGTCACTAGCGCCAGAGGTCTCCAAGGCCTGGGTGTTTCTCAGTGTCCACACCTTCCTTCAAAGGCTTCTGCAGCTACTGGTGAAGGCTTTTGGTCTCCTTTGCTTCCAGGGGTGTGTATGGGTGTGTGTGTGTGTGTGTGTGTGTGTGTGTGTGTGTGTGTGTGTGCTGTTCTTGCAACAGAGCACGGTGATGTGGCACCAGCAGCCTGGACTCGCAACAGAGCACGGTGATGTGGCACCAGCAGCCTGGACTCGCACGTGTTGAGACTTCCCTCGGGAACCTCTTGGTGTTTATTCAACAGTCACTTTGGAACTGATACCAGCTTTTGCTTTCAGAAAAAAGGATATTTTTTTTAACCTTTTGCATTATTCTCAGCATTTAGCAGTGATTACAAACAAGAAAAAAAAAATTCCTGCTCCATTAGCCGCCATTATCTTGGTTTGTGTATGGATTCAGCGATCACTTTAAGCCTTGCTCTTCTGAGAAAGCCACAGGGATTTGCTTTTTAAATCATTGCCTTAAAACTGTAGCCATGAACAATACCACATTTCACCACCGCCCTTGGAACCTCCACGGGGGTGTGGTTTTATGTGCTATGTGATAAATTGTACAGGCTTCCCTGGAAATGTTAAGGAAAACCCAGGATTCCAAATGATTTGCCTGGCAAATCACCTTCCCTAGGAAATTTAAACAAAGACCTGGAAAAGAGATTCAGGAACTGAACCCCAACTGGTATGTGTGTGTATGTCTGTCCCCTTCATATCTTTTTCTTTCTAAACTGGGACTCCACTGAAAAGTTGATTTACACTGTGAATCAGGGCTGAATGAAATCCAATTGGAACTCACTTGAACACTGTTTTGATGTAAGATTCAAAGCTTCTGCAAATTTATTTTATCTTCTACATTTGCTGATCTCCTGCTTGTAAATCCTGTTGAAGGAGAATAAAAATGACTGCAGCCTGATGGGAATTAAATGTCTGAAGTTCAAAGCAGTTTGCACATCAGAGCAAACGTCAATCAAATGAACATCTTGCAAGGCAGGCAGGGAGTGAATTTCTCCATGGAGAAGAGATCAAAGTGGGAGTCACAGTTCTGTTTTCTCCCTCGGGATGCAGTTTCGATCAGTTGTTCATGAAAGTAAATCCAGAAGGGAAAAAAAAATTTTTTTTCTTAAGGGGATAGGAAAGATGGGGTTATTTCTCTTGAAACCAAATTTCAGGCACTGTTCTATTTTTTTCTTATGAAAAGTATAGAGGGCAGATTTAATCCAATATCTCCAGTTTTTAGAGTCAAGGTCTAAAGGAGATTTTAAAAGGAATTTTCTATGGTTAATACTAACTTTTTTTTTAAAAAAAAAAACACAAGTAAAAAAGAATGAAGTAAACCAAACCTTTTAAGTTTAATTACCCACTGATTTAATAATTTTACCAGTTCTTGACCTTTTCATAAACCTGGAATTACATAAATGTGACTGGCAGCTCTTCAGTGAAAATTCTTTTCAGTTATTCTTAAGAGTAATTGACCTGTTTCTAATAAAGCATCTTAAGCATCAACTTTGTTTCCCACAGTATCCAAATCAGGATGAATGGCATGCTGCTCGCTAAGTTGCTGAGGTTGGCCTTAAACCTGTGATCCGTCTGTCTCAGCCTCCCAAGTGCTGGGATTAGACACGTGTTACTGTACCTAGCTAGTGGCCAGCTTTTATAAATCACTTTCCTCAAAGGTGCATGTGAATAAAATGCCCTCCTGTCTTTGACAAGGCAACCGTTCCTCCAGGTCCTGGAGGGAGCTAGGGAAACAAGAACCACTGAGTCCTGTGTTGACTTTCACTCCTGTGTTGATCCCCTGGCCTCACGAGCCCACCAGCCCTGGGCACTCTTCTTCCTGTATCTCTTAATCTACCGATGACACCTACCACCTCACTTGCCTGCCGTGCCGGTTGGTGCGGGCAGTAAGAAATGCAGCGGCATGGGGCTCACTTCAGACTTCTCATGTGAACCTCACTGGTGAATAGGTTCCATGGCTGAGATGCAGTTCATGTGAGAAAACTCAAAGCAGTCAAAACTATTGTGAGAGTCAGTAGCTGTTACTGAACACTATTGAATAAAATACCCAAATCTTTCTAGTAACTTAGTTCTCTGCCCTTTCTCATTACTGAATCAGCCAAAAAGAGGGTACGGCACACCCCACACTCCCAACCACGTGTTAGACCTGAGAGAGAAATGAATTCTCATGTCACTGGGGAAACCTAAGTCTTCTCAAATACTTGAAAGAATTTAGAGAGAACTGAGAGTTCCAAGAGTTGCCTGGCAGGAGAGAGGTGTTAGCAGGGCTTCCATGATGACATCTTTTGACATCTCACCTCACCCCTTCATTGGGTATGTGGGGAAGGCAAAATAAGTGAACTGCTTTGCTCATTGTTTAGAGCAGATGTTACTTAGATGCTATGATTTGAATGTTCATGGTCCTTTTCCTCTAAAACTGGTATGTTGAAACCTAACCACCAGTGTGGTCACATTAGTAGAATGGGGCTTTTGGGAGATGATTATGTCATAAGGGCAAAGACCTCGTGGATGGGATTAATCCCCTTACCAGCAAGGCCCCGGAGAGGTGCCTGACCCCTTTCACTAAGGACACGGTGAGAAAGCATCATCTGTGAGCCAGAAAGTGGGCTCTTACCAGATACTAAACCATGGACTTCCTCTCCTCCACAAATCTAAAAGGTAAACTTCTGTTGTTTCTAAGTCACTGGCTTTATGGCAATCATACAGAGTTTAAAACCAATCCATATCCAGTGAATATGACTGAGACTATAATAAAATGAATTACACAATAATATGATAAGAAAAAGATAAAAATCATGCAATTAAGAAGCAGAAAGGCACTAATCAGCCTGGAGGAGAAAGAACTACTCTTGGTGCAGAGAAGTGTAAGGGGAGAAGGTGAGTGGGCCTGGGTGCTGAAGAATGGATGTGGTGCACTCTGGAGAGGTCTCCTTCGTTGGAATCCAACAAGCTGTCACAGTGAGGGACCAGGGTGGTTGGAAGTGCAGGTTGGGAGATAGCAGGAAGAGAAGGCCGGGTTGATTATTGATAACAAATACCACATTGCTAAACCATTTTATGGCTGACAAATGTTTACCAAGCCCCTGGCTTTGTTAATGAGTCACCTCTATTTTTGTTATAAAAAAGGTTGTCTTTAATGCTCTTAGAGATGATCTTTTTAGTAAAGAAAGTAAAATAACCTGTTATGGTAGCTCCTTGGGCTCCTGGGTTTGCAAGGACCAGCTTTTATTTTAGAAAAGCCCAAAGAGTCTGTGCATCCTTAGTGCTGGACTTAGCACTCTTAGAGGCGGGGCTGATAGCAGAGGTCTGGCTGTGGATGCTCCATCGAGGCAGGCAGGCAGGGGCGCTCCTGCCTCCCTTTTCCTGGGAGTATTCATCAGTAACCCTCCTGAGTTGCCCCTCTCAGCAAGTTCTCTATTTGCATCACTTAAATGAAGCAGAACAGTATGTAGCTCATCCCTTGGGAAGGTGTTGGGTCACAGATTCAAATCTCAGGTCCCTGACTTGCTATGTGATTCTCAGTATCATTTTTCTCTCCTTCTGGAATGGAGAGGTATAAGAGGGGTTCATAACAAAGTCTAGTTATGAGCTGCAGCCATACCTAAGAACTATTCAGTTCTTTGGAGCCAAGTCAAATCAGAAGACCCTCTACGCTTGGTCTCTTTGAGGCATACTGGGAAGTACTGTGCTCATGCAGAAAGCTATCCGACTGCTTTACTTCTGAACTCATTTTCATGGCAGGACCAGAAGGCTTCTCATTCCTCAGAGCCTGTCAAAAGTCAGATTCCTGGACTCTACCCCAGACTCACTAAATCAAACTGTCCAAGGGTGGATTCAGGATTCTACATTCCAGCATGCATCCAGGTGTTTCTGGTGTAGCTGGACTTTCAGTTCTTAATAATCATTCAGATGAATCACAATCTTCACTTGTTAAGACTTCTGGAGCCTCAAGAGAGTCCACAACAGCACCAGGCACCATGAGTAATCATGAAATGCCAGTAAATATGAGCACCTACATTTGACAAGATTAATACTAATCATTATATATACAGTAGTAAAGAGAACCAAGACATAGTGTCTGCCCTTGTGGGACTCATCTATTTCATGGTGTCTGATCCATAAAAAATACACAAACAGCACCATAAATTTTAAAATTATGACATGTGCTTTGAGACAACATGGAGGCCTTTGACATGGACACAGTCCCAGAAGGTCTTTCTGAGAGTGAATAGAGACTTGAAGGATGACCAGGCCAAAGATCAGGAGACCCTTCTAGACGTCCATTGTTCACTATGGAAACTACTATTCTATGTTTATCCACACTTGAGATTAAATAAAACAGGAAGTTTAGTGTCTCACTTATCCTAGCCACATTTCAAATACTAATGTAGCCACATGGGACCGCTCATAATGGAAAGTACAAAAAACTGTGCATACTCATCATCTTAGAGATTTTTCTTAAATACTCTAGTCTAGACCAAAAGAGTGTTGAAACAAGGCTGGCACACCACCTATTTTTGAAAACAAGTTTTATTGGAATACAACACACTCCATCTTTTATGTCTCCCCTATGGCTGCTTTCCCACTACAGTGGCAGAGTTGAGTAGTTGCAACAGCCTCCATGGCCCACAAAACCTAAAGTGTTCGTTATCTGGCCTTTTATCAAAGCGGCCTGGAGAGAAGGAAGATCACAGTGGTGCTGCTCTGCCGTGAGCACGTGGGCAGCTGCTGCTCTGCTAATCTCTTCTTTTTCTCTCCATCTGTGGCTTCGAAGGCAGCAGTCTTCTCGTCTAGACAAATTGGAGCAGGTCCAAGGAGGAGTTAGCATGTTGGTGAAGCAACTGTGTCCTTGGAAGCATGGTTGACATGGTTGACCTAATTCTGCACTGGGGTAGAGGCTAGACTAAAGGACTCTTGTTAATGTTTTCGTGTGTGTGTGTGTGTGTGTGTGTGTGTGTGTGTGTGTGTGTGGTGTTGGGGATGGAACCCAGGGCCTCACGTATGTTAGGCAAGCGGTGTACCACTGGGTTATAGTCCTAAAAGACTCAGAATCCAGTTACTTTCTTCTTTGAGGTGATAGGTAACAAAATTGTATAACTTTTGCTGTTGAAGCTGACACACCATGTGAAATGTTCGTCTCTTTGCTTATACCATCCAATTGATTTAACAGCTCTAATCTATTATAAGGTGCAGCCAGTAGATAAAGTTCATGTTAATGATCAAATGGGTCTTGATTTTTGAAAAGTCCCATCTCCTAGGTTATATGTTAGTGAAATTTTCTAAATGGCATCTGAATGGCACTTAATACAAGGTTTAAAAAAACAAATTGGCAGGTTGTGTTTGAATATCTCTTAGGGTCTGTAATCCAAAATAGGTTACATGGAAGTTTAAGATCGCGCTTGATATTTTTTATTAAATTAACCTAAAATACTCTTAATGAGTATATATAAATTTGTTGGCATATGCTCCTGTTAGAGTTTTTCAGCTTGCCAGTATGAATTACCAATATGTATTGATATGCCAGTATGTACTGATCAGCTCCTAACCAGGGTACCAGCCTTGTTCTGGTTCTAGTACTAGCGTTGTGCTCCCACTGGGACTCAGAAAATAGCCTGCTCTTACTTGCATTGCAGTCTAGCAGCTTCAAATTCTGTGGCTCTTATCACAAGAGAACCTCCCATACATTAGTTCTAGTCTTTGTGTGTGTGTGTGTGTGTGTGTGTGTGTGTGTGTGTGTGTGTGTGTGATACTGGGGTTTCTGGAAACCCTTCTATCTCTGGGCTACACTCCCAGACACCTCTTTTTTATATTTTTATTTGGAAACAGGGTCTCTTAAGCCAGTGAGGGGGGCTTGGAACCTGCGCCATCCTCCTGTCTCCACCTCCCAAGCGCAGGGATTACAAGCGTGCGCCACCACCCCCGGCTAGTTCTAGTCTTTTTGACAGCTTTAGAAAACAAGTTTTATTATCTTTTTTTTTTTTCTGACAAAGAACAGGCTCAGAAAAGTCGAGTTAAGTTTTCTAAGGTCATAGAAAGAGATTCAAATCTAGACCCGTCCAACTCTTTTACTTCTAGCTATTTTTTGTACTTGGTCATTAGCTTTCAGATAGTATCATTTAAAATTTCTATTTTATATTTAATATTGGAAATCTAGTCTGAATTTTTCATCTACTAAATCAAATGGCTGGTATAAGCAAAGAGGCAAACATTTCACATGGTGTGTCAGGTTCACCAGCAAAAGTTAACAGTTTTGCTACCTATTTTGTTCATCTATTTTCTGTAAAATTTTATCAAGAATGCTTAACTCAGTTTTGCTGAGGTTATTAATTTCCTTAGCACTGAACTTAATTTCTGAACCTTATAGATGCCAAAGTTGTTCTTTTTTTTTTCCTATACCATTCTGAGTATTTTTTTTTAATATTTAAGCTTTTAATGTTAATTCACTATTCTGTGTATAGGCTGACCTAAATTGTACATAACACGAACTATTTTTGTTAGTTGTTTTTTCTAGATCAGATAACCACAAAATAAGCATTGTTAATTCTCTTGTATTGTTTCAGATTCGATGGGAACTTTAATACCAATGTATCTAGAACAATTAGTTGCGATCGACTTTCTACTACCGTTAATAGCCGAGCCTTCAATCCAGGACGTGACTTAAATTCAGGTCAGTAATTTGATGGTTTTATAAAAGCAAACTGCATTTATCCACATTAAATTGAATAAATGTATTGCCCCCAAACCTTTTAAGTCTGAGGAAAAAGTATTACACATATAAAATTGGATGCTTTTTTCTGGAAAGTTAACCCCTTAATAAGGAAAGTGAACAATAATCAAACTGCATGTGTTAAGAACATACCGTATAGCTATGTATATGGCTCATGCAAGTATCCTGCTAGGCTCTTCAATCTATTATCTCATCTGTTATGAGTTTTGCATTTATTGTTTTAAAGGTTGTTTTAGAGACCAAATTGTCTGTCTTTGCAATAGGAGGTGTTGAACTTCATTTGCATTCCCTATTTTTAATTTTTGTTTTGGAGTTTTCCAGAAGAATGATAGGAGAGCTTTTCTACTAGTAAACTTAGCACCATAATTCCATATATTGAGGTTGAACACTCTTCCTTGTCTCACTGGAACTCACCTGCATGTATGGATAATAACGGATAGCTACGTATGTTTATAGAGCTACTTACAGCTTCAAAGTAACACAATGCCTCTGCTTCCTTGTCCTGGAGTTCCACTCCATATTTCTACCCCTTTTTGTCTTGTATATGCTTGCTGACTGATGGATCTCAGAACCTAGAGTTGTCACCCTTTAAGAGCTAGAAGGAATATTAGAAATAACACAAGCCTCAATTTTTAGATTTTTACCAAGGAAGAACCTGAGACTCAGAAAGGTCTTAAGCCTGCCTTTACTGATAGGAATTTGAAAGATTGAATACATAAACATGAAAAAGTATTTATCCAAGCCTAGGTCTCTTGTAGACATGCAAAACCAAAGAGTGATACCAGAGGACCAGAATATTTATGTGTAGGCCCCATCTAGTCTCCATTTAGGGAGAAAATGGTAGTCTTTGAGAATTGTATATACAAACCAGGTAATCTATCGGGCCTGGAAAGGAAGAGGTATAGGTTTTATGTTTCTTTGGGATAATGAAAATATAGCTGCAAAATAAATGGTCCAACCTAAATCTTCCAGGCACATATTCTCTGGGCCAATATATATAATAGAGTCAATCATTTTAATTGGTATAGAAGCCTTCTGGAATAGGTCAGGTTTTTTTTTTTATCAAAGAAAGGAAACTAAATGAGAGTATTTTTTACTTAGAAAAGGCAAGGTGCTATAGCGCACACCTGTAAGCCCAGTATTTGGGAGGATGAGACAGGCTTGCATGTTCAAGGCCAGCCCCAGCAACCTAGCAAGACCCACTTGCAAGATAAAAAACAAAATGGACTGGAGGGATAACTTAGAGGTAAAATGCCCCTGAGTTCAATCCAGAACCCTAAAATTAAATAAATAAACCAACAGAAGAAAGTAGATAAAAGGTGGACAACAATAATAATAAGTGTGGAAGATTTAATAGCTGTCACAGGACTGGGTTGACTCTTCAAGTTCTCAAGATCAGTGCTTACATTCTTACCCTCAAATAAGCAAAAACATGTTGCTAGGTCTGAAAATTTGAGGTCGAAGTAACAAACTTTGAATAGAATCAGATTTAAGTGTATTAAAAATATGCAGAGTAATTCAACATAGTGTTTAGTTAAAATGTGCACAATTCATGTGACTTTGGGGGGTATTTATTTGAATGTATAAAGAAAAATACAGTTATAACTCATATATTCAAGACCTGAAAGGTTCCACTCATTAATGGTAATGGTTATCTTTCTGTGATAGGACAGTGGGGATATTTTTACTTTCTTAATTTTAAAATGAGCATGAATTGCTCTTATAATCAGGGAAAAATAAAACAAGAGGAAGTGTGTGTGTGTGTGTGTGTGTGTGTGCGCACGCGCGCGTGTGTTATATTACTGGGTATTGAACCCAGAGGCATTCTGCCTATGAGTTCTATCCCCAGCCCAATTTTTTTTTTTTTTCCATTTTGAAGCAAGATCTCACTAAGTTGTGGAGAGCCTCACAAATTGCTGAGGCTGACTGAACCAGCTATCCTCCTGTCTCAGCCTCCCAACTACTGGGGTTACAAGTGTGGGCCACCACATCCAGGGAATACTGTTGGTTGGGTGTTGGATAGAAGAAGAAGACTCGCTATTTTATATGTCTCATTGGTGAGATACGAATGGGTGAGGTTTGTAAATCAGGAGGATGACTGGAGGGTATATCCCAGGGGAAGTCCTTGAGCTGAGGCCTCTGTGTATTCTAAAACCTCAAGAAGCTGCGATGCAGTGAATGAGGAGGGAGGCTAAATTAGCTCAAACGTAGGGGAGCTGTAGTACTGAAAGGCCTTCTTTACTTTAAGGCTATTATAAAGACTTTGGGTCTCAAAGGCTGTTGGCTATACAAGTCTGGAGTCCAAGGGCCAGACTAAAGAGATTTAAATTGGGGCTACATGGTATCTAGGTAGCACCTGGATCATGAAAATCACTAAAATCATGTAATAGTTGACTGGGGATTAAAAAGAGAAAAGCTCTGGAAACGCTTCTCTACTCTTAAAAAGTGTTTCTTAGGGAACATTGAGAGAAGAAGTAGGAGAGGAGGTAGAGGGGACAGTCTGGTGGAGGGGAGGTTCCAAAGGGTTACTTTTCTGAAGACAAGCAATGAAAGGGTTTCAAGACAAAGGGAGAGATCAACTGACTCAAATAGTGCTGGTAAGGTGAGGGCCCGAAACTCAGCCATTGGACTGAGCAACATGAAGTCATTGGTAAGCTGCACAGGAGGGTTGCTGGGGGGAATCATGGAGTGGGACGAAGGCTGGTCCAGTGGGCTTAAGCTCTTGAGAATGGAGGAGGCAGTAAGTACATGAACTTCTCCTGAGGTTTGCTTATAGAAAGACTGAAGGGTCACGGGGGTCCAGAGTATATTTTTAAGTTGAGAGACGTTATAGCAAGTTTATATGCTACAGAGAATAAATCAGTGGAGAAAAGTGAGTGACACAGGAGCCTTCTCCTTGATGAGGTAGGAGACTGTTCATTTGTCATAAAAGCAAGGAAGGAAGTTAGTGGGCAGAAATACCCAGAGGATGACAGAAGTGGGGTCTTAGTGTCTGAAACTTGGGGATGTTCCCTTTTTAATAAAAGTAGAAAGCAAGATCATTAGCTGAGTTGGGCATGGTGGTGCATGCCTTTAATCTTGGTATTCAGGAGGCTGAGACAGGAGGATTGCAGATTTGAGAATAGCCTCAGCAGCTTAGTGAGACTCTTAGCAACCTAGTGAGACCCTGTTTCAAATTAAAAAGTAAAATAGGCCTGGGAGTGTAGCTCAGAGGCAGAATGTTCCTGGGTTTAATTCCCAGTACCAAAGAAAAGAAAGAAACAAACAAACAAAAAAACAAAACCCAGGAACACTAGCTGAGAGTGAAGACCAGGAAAGAAGATTTCAAGACCTGTTGGTTGGCAGAACTACAGTTAACTTCGTGTGTATGTGTGTGTGTATGTGTGTGTGTATGTGTGTGTGTGTGTGTGTGTGTGTGTGTGTGTGTGTGTGTGTGTGTATGTGAGAGAGATACTGGGGATAAAACTCAGGGCCATTGTACCTTTGAGCTACACACGCCAGCCCTATTTGATTCTTTTATTTTGACACTAAGTTGTGGAGGGCCCAAGTTGCTGGCTGAGGCTGGCCACAAACCCGCGATCCTCCTGTCTCAGCCTCCTGAGTACTACTATTACAAGTGTGCCACTACGCCAGGCACTCAATTCATTTCTTTTATTCAAGTTTTCAAGTGAAACTCGGCTACACAAACAACAAAGAAACCTTACGAGGGCTGGGGGTATGGCTCAGTTGTAGAAAACCTACCTAGCATATGCAAGGAGACCTTGGGTCAGTCTTCACACACACACACACACACACACACACACACAAAAGAATCCCCCCCCCAAAAAAATTGTTTTATTCCAGTGTTGTTAGGGGGAGAGAGTTTGAAAACTAGAGTAGAGGGACAGAGGTAAGTAGGACATAAAGACCAGATCTTGAACTGTGATATTTCTGAGAGCTGTCTCAAGGATAAGCTATTCACTATCGAGAGCTGTTCTCAGCACAGTTGACACAGCTAGATTTATAAGTGGCTTTTGGCAATATTTAGGTATTTAAGAACCGACTTGCTCGCATTTGAAGTTTTGTGACACTTTACCAGGCAGTGGCTGCCTCCCAAAGTCCACATACTCCAACAGCTATTTGTCATACGAGAGGTAGGTGGTGAAGGGGGACCTCGGCGCCCCCCTTTTCCTCCCTCCGCCGCCCATGCCCCCTTTTGGAGCAGAATTAATGCGCTCCGTAGGCTATCACATGTCTGATATTTACATCTGTAAGATGTCCAGCCTCAGGCTCTTTCAGACTGTATATAATCCATCAATGGGCCCCAAATTGATAACACAGTTTCAGATTGCCTTTCAGACTAGCTGGAAACAGACTCACATAAATTATAAACCGTTCTTAGATTCATTTCTCCAAAACCAGGTCACATGTCCGTCCATCTGACACACATGTGCATTCTTTTTCTTAAAACCACCCCTGCCAGATCTCTACTTTCTAAATTGACTCCTTGTCCCTGATTCCATTCAAATAACTAAAGTTTGACAGTGCGTATGTTTTATTATGGTGCTGGTAATGTTTTGCTCAGGTTCGTCCCTGCTTTTATCCCCGATTTCTCTCTCTCTCTCTTCTCTCTCTCTCTCTCTCTCTCTCTCTCTCTCTCTCTCTCTCTCTCTCTCTCTCTCTCTCTCCCTCCCTCCCTCCCTCCCTTCCTCCCTTCCTCCCTCTACCCCCTCTCTTTCTCCTTTTAAATTCCTGCTGAGCTATTTTCTTGTGCATGGCCTGATCCCTAAAGAGAGTTTATTTGAAGAGTCCAGGAAAAGTTGCCTCTTGCTCTCTTGAGTTATGCCATTGAGGTGAGAGTGGAAGTGGGAGTTAGTCTTTCTCGCTGAAAGAAAAAGTGTCTGGACTTTCTTTATTGTGTTTGATTTAAAGAGCATTTGAAGTTGCAAACTTCGATCTTGGCAACGTTGCGGTCTTCATTGAGATGTAGGACTCACGGGGTGTCGGGCATTTGGAAGTCTTGTTACAGAGGTAAATGCTGCAGGAAGCACAGGTGGGCCCCCGAGGCTGTTCTGCTAATTACAGCAGCTTTGGCACTTCGTTTCCAAGGTCAATGACCACAATTGGTTATGTACTATAGGCTTTTCTCCTTTCTTTAAAATACAGATGGTCCCCAGCTTCAGTGATAGACTTATAATTTTTTCTTAACCTTGATGCAGAGGTGAAATTTGTTCCGAAGAAACCATATTCTGGATTTTGATCTTTGCCCCAGGTAGCAGTATGAAGCCCCATATTCTCTTGTGATGCTAGGCAGTGATCTATAGCTCCCAGGCAGTCACTCGGTCATAAGGGGAAAGAACCAGGACTCTGGTGCTCTGTGCTCCTGAGCCAGGATATACAGTTGGTTAGGTGTGTTAAATGCATTTTCTCTACCTATGACATTTGCAACTTACACTGGATTATCACCAGTCAAGGAGTCTCTGTACCATGTAATGATATGTTCCATAAGCATTAGCAAATTTTGCCTAGTAACCATGCAGTGGAAAAAGCCATGTTCTTACCTAAAAACCTAAAAGAAAAGAAAAAAATCAGCCAAGCTAAGAATTTCTGGGACCTGAGATTCATGATTGAATTAATTTCATAAAAGGTTTGATATTGATGATGTAACGTCTAGAAACTATTTTGTCACTTATAAATTGAGATTCTTTAGCTTCTAAGATTCAGTTTATATTCATTTATATGTGCTTGAATTTATATGTATACATACAAAAATTAAGTTAAAAAGTAAGGGCTCCTTTTTTAACCCCAATTTCTCCTTCAAGCTGCTGCTTCAAAGTCTGACTAGTCTTATTACTCCTTACAACAACCCTATTAAACTGATTTAAAGATATTTCATGAGCTATATCTTGATTTATATTTATATACATATAATCATAATCAATAGAGCCAAAGTAGGTTCTATTGATTTAGAGCCTTTTAACTTAGAAAATATATCCTGAGCTGGGCATGGTGGCACATGCTTGTAATCCCAGCATTAGGGAGGCTGGAACAAGGGGATCTTGGTTCAGGGACAGCTTCAGCTAAACTTAGTGAGGTCTTTTGCAACTCAATGAGACACTGTTTCAAAAAGAATAAAAAATAGAGCTGGGTGTATCGCTTGGAGGTAGAGTGCCCCTGGGTTCCATCCCCAGTACTGGAAAATAACCCCATAACCTGGATATTTTTATATGCATATATGTGTGTTCTTCTAAGGATTGTATAATATTGTTGAATTAACCACCATACCTCAATTCAACATTTAGATTTTTCCAGATTATCACTACTTTAAAATTGCTGGGCAGGATTTCATATAACTCCTCTTCAGTTGACATGTAAATATTATATTTGAAACTTTTTCACATTTTTTTTTTTTTTTGGTGGTGGTACTGGGGTTCCTGGAAACCCTTCTACCTCCAGGCTACACTCCCAGACCTCTTTTTTATATTTTTATTTGGAAACAGGGTCTCTTAAACCAGCGAGACTGGCTTCGAACCTGGGCGATCCTCCTGTCTCCGCCTCCCAAGCGTGGGGATTACAAGCGTGCGCCACCACGCCCGGCCGTCACCATTTTATTTCTATGAAATTATTCTCTACTCTTTATCCTCTTCTCGACTTGGTCCCGTTCAGCTTTCCTCTGAGGCTCCTTTCCCCTCGTCCCATTCTTCAGGGTAGATATGCCCACACAGCCTCTCCAAGCACCACCTCCCTGAAGGTTTTCAGGTTAGCTCACATCTTAGCTCCTGCCTCACGCTGCTGAATTCCAAACCTCTAGCTGTAGCCCTGGCCCATTGCCAAGTTTACTTATTGAATAACCAACTTCAGCTCTTCTCTCCATAACTATCATGCAACAGCCTCCAAAATCTAAGAGAAACCAACCTGCCCTCTAAACTTACTCCATAACCTGGGTTCACTGCCTCTGTCATTGGTACCCCCATCCTGGCCACACTAGGAATGCCTCCTCACCCTTTCTACTCAGTAATTCTCTGGGTTTTGTCAGTTTTGATCTAATTCGAGTCAGGGACTGAATTAGCACATGAGAGAACGGATGTCTTGTGGTGGAGTCACTGAGCACTGGATGGACATCTCCGCCCATGGATCCCTTCCTTGCTCCTTACTCTGACTTTTCATGGAAGAAGAAAATTCGACTCCGTCCCAGCGTGTGTCTTGGATCTCGTTTCTCTTCTTTTTTTGCTACTGCCATAAGTTTAGCTCTTTGTTGTCTTTCTAGAAGACTACTAAATGTCAAAACCTCCTCCAAAGGTTTTCCTGCTTCAGTTCTTCCTTTGTCAAGACATCTTTCACATTTATCAAGTATTTTGAAGATGCCTACACTGTGGCACCGTTTCCCAGGATGCTCCGATGGCTCCCCTTGCCTCTGAAATGAAGGCAGAAGCCTTTCAAGCTCATATTCCCTTCTCCAAGTCCTTTGGGCTCTGGCCTCTGGGAATCACGTCTAGTTTTTCAGAATCATCAGTCGCTAGCGCTTCTCCCATACTTCTGCTCACGTGATTGTCTCTTCCTAAATACATTGTCTTCTCTGATGTGTAAAATATCACTCAATTCCCAATATCGCTCACTTCCCAGGGCTCAGCTTCTTTATTACATTGCCTGACCTTTAGCAGTAAGAATTTCTTGGGAGGTTTTGTTTATTTGGCTTTGTTTTCCCAGGAAGCTGACTCTGAGGTGGAGATTGACTGGATCAATGGAAAGGGACAGAAGTAGAATTGAGTCATGGGAAAAGGCGGGCCTTTTTACAGCCTCAGTGGTGGCCTCGGCAAACCCCGGGGCACCTTGGTATCTGGATGGTCCTTTGGAGTTGTACTGGCTCAGATACTGCTCGCTCGCTCTCTCGCTCTCTCTCTCTCTCTCTCTCTCTCTCTCTCTCTCTCTCCCCCCCCCCCCTCTCTCTCTCTCTCTCTCTCTCTCTCTCCATTCTTATTATAGAATGTTAGTTTTTTCACTGGGCATGGTGGCGCACACTTGTAATCCCCGCGCTTGGGAGGTAGAGACAGGAGGATCGCGCAGGATCAAAGCCAGCCTCTCTGGCTTAAGAGACCCTGTTTCCAAATAAATATAAAAATAGGTCTGGGAGTGTAGCCCGGAGGTAGAAGGGTTCCATCTCCAGTACCACCAGAAAAAGAAGGAAACTAAAAAAAAGGATGTTAGTTTTTTCATATTGGCATCTACTGGGTCCCATTCTCCTTTTTAATTATTTTTTATATGCCAAGTGTCCAATACAGGGCTTTCCCCCTAACAGGTGCACAGTAAGTCCTTGCGGAATGAAAGAATGACAGCAACTGGGATTTCCCTTGTGCTCTTGTTTTCTCATCTTTATCACGGAATGACCAAGACTTTTAAAGAACCTCAGTGAAAGGGGGGAAAATTCGATTGTGATTTGCTGTAAGGTAGCACTAGCGCCCATAGTCTAATAGCAAATCTGCACAGGTAAAAGTCTCAGGTATGTGGAGTGACAGAGACTCTACAGATAAATACTAGTATTCTACTTCACAGGAAATGAGCTGTGATGAGTGAACACACAAGATGCACAGGAAAATCAGCCCACTGCTTCTTCATAGCTCATTGATCATTTTATATTTTCACTTTCTTCCCATTGATATTAAGGCCAAGTGCCAGCATTCATTCCTTATTTATTTGTTTACTTACTTACTTTTTTGTACTTGAAGTTGAACCCAGGATCATTTTACCTCCAAGCTAGACTCCCAGCCCTATTTTATGTTTCTAATTTGAGATAGCATCTTGCTAAGTTGACAACACTATCCTAGAACCTGCAGTCTTCCTGTCTCAGTCTCCCAAATACTGGGATTACAGGTGTGTACCACCATACCCTGCTTAGTATTATTTTATAGATGAGAACCAATTCAGATCATTCAACTGGCTACTTAAAGTGAAACAGCCAATTGCCGGCACTGACATGTCTAAATATTATGTGTCCTGACTCCTGGTCTAATGCCCTCCCTACAGTAGATTGCTAAAGGCAAAGCAATGCTTCTCCGTTGCTAGATTCTGCCCATTGGCACTTGAAATTCTTATTATATCTAAAACCATGCTTACCATCTCTGCACTCATCCAAACCTCCTCGTAGGCCCATGTTTTATATGCCAGTTAAGAGCAGTTTCAGTTTTCTAGTTATATAAGCTTGAGACCCAAAAGAAACCTGACTCCTTCCTCACTGTCATTCATGTATGTATGTATGTATGTATGTATGTATGTATGTATTTTGTGGTACTGGGAATTGAACCCAGGGGCATTCTACCTCCAAGGTATACCCCCAGCCCTACTTTTTGCTTTTTTTTTTTAATTTTTAATTTGAAACAGGCTCTTACTAAGTAGCTGAGGCTGGCCATGAACCTTCCATTACAGATGGCTAGATGAGGGCTGAATGATGCGGCATCAAGTGGAAAGTCAGTGTCGACTGCTCTCTGAAATCCCTTAGCTGAGAAAAGTGACAGGGTCCCTGGTGACATAGGATATAAAAAGGTCCACTGTGTTTGTTACAAATACATTTTTTAAAACTAGAACAATTTGAAATTGTTTGTATGTGGAAGATAGAAAGTCTAGGAAACTAAGCAAAGAGAATAATGGAGTTTAATGGCTTGGGGTAGTTGCCTCAAACCTAGCTGATCACCCAAGTCACTTCCAGTGCTTTTTTTTTTTTTTTTTTTTTAAACAAAACAAGAGCCAGGTAGATGTCGCATGGTTTTAATCCCAGTACTTGGAAGAATGACACAAAAGAATCCGGGTTCACCGCCAGCCTTAGCTACTTACGGAGGCTCTCCACAACTTAGTGAGACCCTGTTTCAAAAGAAAGAATAAAAAGTTGGGCTGGGGATGTAGCTAGGAGGTAGAGTGCCCCCAGGTTCAACCCCTGGAACCACAAAAAATAAAAATAAATAAAGCAAAGCAAAACAAACTGTTCATTAGCCCCAGCCGAGATTTAGTGAATCAAAGGTTGTCTTGGTAAAGCTTGGAAATCCATAAAACTCAGAACCTGATTGTAATGACCAGCCAGGCTTGTGAGCTATATTTATGTTACTTTTCTGTTATTGTTTCGGTTTATATTTGGAGGTCACCTGGCTCTTTAGGTCCTTTGGAAGTGAAGAGGAAGAAAGTAGAGAAATAGGTCCTTTCTGATTTTGGATGCTCCCAGAAGTTTATTCTAGATTCTCTGAGCCCTTGAGCAGGCTATCTCAAATTATAGAACAGAATAGACTGGTTATTTTTGTGTTATGCAATATATCTAGAATAGGCATAAAAAGCCCTGAACTTGGAACAGAGTCCAAGATTTAAGGATGTCCTTTCCTTAGTGTTAAGACAAAAATAAATACAAGGAGAGAGAAAAAGACCCTTGAGGTATTGCTAGGAGCAAGCTTGGCTAGCTGTCGCTAATTCAGCTTTGGCAATGAGTTTTCAATGATATGACCCGTATGGTGGCAGAATCACTGGGCTGCATAGTCTAGTTCTCATTCAGGGCTCACATCTTATGTCACTACTCCCTTTCTGAACCAGAATATCTCTAGCTATCCAATGGGAATAAGCCTATTTTTCATTAAGCTCTACATTTTTGCTATTTTATGTTTTAAAAATTAAACTCTCCATGATTTGTCTTCCTAAATAATAAATAAAATCTACCTCATAGGGATTCTGTAAAAAAGAAGTAAAAAATATATATATAAAAGAATAAATAATAATTTTTAGTTAATAATAACATAAATAATTAAGAAAGTACCTGGTAAGTGGTCAAGTGCTTAATGGGCTTACCACTTCTGGAACAGCATAAACAGGATCCAGAGATACGGCCCATCCAGTATACAATGTAAAAGTACTGGTAATGTGAGGAGTGGAAATTGGAAAGGTGTGATAGGATAGAATGACAGAAATTTTATTTCAAGTCCTCAGAACGTTGGTTTATTTTATTTGTCTCCTAAATGTTTGCTGTTTCTGAGAGGTGCTATGTAAATTCTGGTCTGCTAAGGAAATGTGTGTGTTTTCATGTGTCTGTGCTTCTGTGTATTTAGGACAGCTCTTGTATTTTCTCTTTGGCACCTGGGTATATTTGACTGAGTAGTGTTGGGCTGGAAAGTAGAAAGCCTAGAGATCTTAAAGTAGGTACTATCAAGCTTTCCACTAAAGCATTTATCTTTTTTTCCCTATCTCCTTTGGTGAGTAATATTGTTGAGAAAAAACTAAAGTCTCAACCCAACTACAAATGGCTTGTAATCCATCTCTTTCCTATAGATGTGATGGTTTAAGCATTAAAAGCAAGGGATTTGGAGAGTGTGAAGCATGCATAGGTTTTGTTTTGATGAGAGATGGTGATGACATAGAACCCGCTAGATGTAGAATGTTAGAATGGTCCTCAAAGAGTTTAGTATACTAGATGCTGTGGGATCTTCAAACACAATGAATGGGAAGCAAAGAATACCTGAAAAGAAGAAAGGCATATTTTTTAAGCTGCTTATCTGACAATAGTTTGCACACTGTGGTTGAAGAAAAATAAGCCAGTGGCTGTTATAAAATTATTGGTCTTTGTTTAGAATTAGGATAGCTATTATTAAAAACAAAGTCAACTTACTAAAGTCCATACACAGAGAGTATAGTCCTTGGTAGGAAACCTGTTTTCATTTTATATAATTCTGTTGGATAGTACAAAAAAGAAAAGAACTCCTTTATTCAAGAGCCTTGCCTGTTGTGAGCTGGGCTAGGAATGTGATGGACGCAAGAAACGGGTGTGAGAATCCCTCATTCCACGGCACCCGCTCACCTTTGCTCCCTCTGGTAATCACAAAATCTTCTCTTGGTTTAGTCAAACGTGTTCCAGGCCCCCAAACAGAAGATAAACCCGTGGACCATGCTTTACACAAAGTCAAGACTCAATAAGTACTTGAAAGGCAGGAATGAGGAATGAATCTAGGCGACTAGCTAGGTTCACTGATGAGATCTTACCTCCTAGAGTTTCAACAAGTGCGTGGTCATGGTTAAATCCCCTCTCCCGTCTCAGCTTCAGTTTTCATACTATGACCCTGTTTGTATTATTTTTATAAAACATTGCTATAAGATTTCAAAATAATATAAGTAGAGTGCCTACAGCATTGCTTGACCCATTGTAATTTTTACCTTAATTCTCCCTCCCCTACTGACTGCCATCTATGTGGCACCCTGGGCATTCTCAGTTAGTAGAGAAGGTCCAAAGAAAGAGGCTCAGGCTGGCAGCACCATATCTAACCAATCTTTTATCAGTGTTTGCCTTTCTAGAAGAATTTTGGTCTTTTCTGTTGTTGTAAATTTATTTTTATTGGCATAAAATAGCGACATTGGAAACAATATTGATTTTGGAAACAATACCTTCACATTCACCAACCCCTACATGTAGCTATTTAGGAATGAACCTTCATAATAGTGGCAACTATGGGGATTATCCTTATAATGAAACTCCTTTGTAAGCCAATTTCGAATCTATATGAATATTAAGAGCAGCAAGACAATATTGCTTAGGGTAAAGACTTAACCTGGTGGCCATAGATATGATCCCCTTCCAAGGGGCCCCTGGGTAGAATTAAGGTCTTCATGACTTTGGATGTTAAGTAAATTAGATGTTTATTTTTCACTAGCCTTTGATCCAAGTATATACTAAACTACAAATCCACAGTGTATTTGCAATACTCCTGACTTTGTTGCCAAAGAAACAATGTCTATTGTTATCACATATAATGGTTGCTGAAGATAAAATACTATTGTATGCTCATCATGATTTCCAAATTGTGGAAGGTTACTTATTGTATCAGTTTATCTTGTTGTATAATAACATACCCAAGGCAGGTGAACTTAAAAAGAACAGATTTTATTTTGGCTCACCCTTCCAGTCCCAGGTCCAGGGGCTACACCTATTGATGGTTTCCTCCTGGCAGAGTCCTGAGGTGGCACACAGTGTCACATGGTAGGGGGGCAGGGAGCACACGTGTGTGTCTATATTTGTTGGTCTCTCTCATTTTCTCTCTCATTCTCATTCTCTCTCTCTCTCTCTCTCTCTCTCTCTCTCTCTCTCTTTCTCTCTCTCTCTTCTCCTCCTCCTTCTCCTCCTCCTCCTCCTCCCCCCATTCCCTTCCTTCTCCTTCTCCTTTCCCTCCTCATCTTCCTTTTTCTTCTCTCTCTTCTTACATAGCCACCAGGATTCAGTCATGGGGACTTCACCCTAATGAGTTTGTGTAATCCTAATCAGCTCCCAAAGGCCCCATTTCTAAATACCATAGTACAATTAAGTTTCTATCATAATATTCACAATGGGGATTCAGTTTCAACACATGAACCCTTGAGGGACATACTCAAACCATTTCCAAAGTACAGCATAGGCCAACCATTAAATCTATATAATGTTGGGTGTGGTGGCTCATGCTTGTAATCCCAATACTTGGGCATTTGAGACAGGAGGATCTAAGGCTCAAAGCCAGCCTCAGCAATGTACCAAAACTCTATTTCAAGATAAATAAAAAGTGCTGGGGCTGTAGCTCAGAGTTAAATGCCCCCTGGGTTCAATCCCCCAGTATTACACACACACACACACACACACACACACACACACACACACACACACACACACACACATCTTGGTATAAACTTAAATCATTAATATTTTGTGAACTCTCTCGCTGTAATGGAAATGTTAATGTCCTCTGTCTTAGAGTTGGTGGGAGGAGGATTGTCCAGAACTTGTGACCAAATCCAACAGTTCTCAGTCACAATCTTAAGCAAAATTCAAAAACAAAATTTTAGAACTATCCATGACTTTGACTGGTCTCTTGATGGTCCGCAGCGCTTTTTCCAAATCCTTTTAAGCTATTAGACTTCGTTTCTTCCTTAAAGAGCTTCCAGTAAAAGAGAATCTATAATTGCTTCTATAATTATCTTATTACTTTAGATGAAAAACACATCCTTTTATTGCTCTTACTCGTCGCAGACCACAGCCTGTGCTGGCTCCTCATTTGTTAAAGGCGGATGTTGTCTTCATCACGCTCATCTAAATAGCATTTCCTGAGATGCTTGGACATTTTGTACAGTGTTGACTTATGCCTTCATAAATTGATGGGAAGTGAGGTTGCTCTCCTTTTTTCCCCCCATAAACTTTGTGAAAGCTATTTGAAAGTTTGTTCTTCCTCACTAGTTATAAATCCGTGGTCCCTGACTCACAGTTGTCTGAGTTTATATTTTTTAACTTTATAATGCCACGAAAGTGATACGCATTCAGTAAAAATCATACTTTGAATTTTGATCTTTTCCTGGGATAGTGATATGTAATACAAAATTCTTTCATGATGGTGGGCAGTGCAGTGGTCTACACCTCCTGGTCAGCTATGTGATCCTAAGAGCAACTATACCATGCTCTATGGTATACTAGGTTGCCAGTGTCTTTAGATGCTGTGTTTCGAGTTTTTGCTTTCCATCTTCTATCTAGAAAGTGTCCATCTGGGAATGTACATGAGATGTTCAAGTCTTTGTTGTAGAATAGGCTTTATGCTGGATGATTTTGCCCAACCATAGACCAATGCAAACATTCTAAGTATATTAAAGTGGGCTAGGCTAAGCTGTTACGCTTGGTAGATTTGATGTATGAATGTGTTTTCAGTTTACAATATTTTCAGTTTATGATGGGTTTTATTTGGATGTGATCTGATTGTAAGACAAGGAGCATCTATACTTTCATCCTGTTGGCATTCATCCTTTACCTTCTTTTTCTTTATGGCTTTTATTGGTGCAATGTAATTATACATCATAATAAAACTCAAAGTGATACAAATGTACCTGTAGCCATCAATTGGTATATTTTCTTTCATATACCTGCCCTCCCTCCCTTCCTCCCTTCCCACAGATGTCAGTGGGATTGGTAGTGAAACCTTGTATGGAGGTAGCCTTATTTGAAGTGTTAATTCCTCAGTCCTCCTTTTTCTCCTCCTTCCTTCCCTCCCCCAATCCTCTTCCACTATTCTACTCATTGCAAAAGTCCCTTTGGCTTTCTATTTTCTCTCTAGCATCGACCTATGAGAGAAAACATGACCCTTGACTTTATGAGACTTGACGGATCTCACTTAGCGTGATAGTCTCCAGTTCCATCCATGTACCTGAGACGTGGTTTACATTTTAGACAGGTGCTTTGGTTACTCTATAGAGAGTAAGTTTAAGGTAGATAGATTGCTTGTGAAACTTGAGATAAGACGTGAACTGTGACTACTCCTTCCCAGTTCATTCTGACATGTCAGGGTCTTCTTTCTTTATGTAAATACCAAGTTGAATAAATCAAAAGTACAATGTAGTGCTTAGCCCATGTACAAATAACTTTCTTAGTTTTACCAAAGTTGATTGTGAAGCAAAATGAGTCAGGAGGCTCCCATCTGTAACCTGTAGAACACCTGCCCAAAAAATAAATATATATATATATATATATATATATATATATATATATATATTTTTTTTTTTTTTTGCCTCTCAAGAATTACTTTTTTTTTTTTTTAATCTGCTGGTCGCTAATTCATTCCACATATATTTGTGTATTTCTTACACACAGAAGTACTGTGGTGTTCTGGAAAGAATAAGGGCTTTAGAGTCAGTCTCAGCCAGAGTGGGTCACAGCTCTGCCCCCACGGCCTTGAGTAAGTTAGTTCTGCATCTGTAAAATGAGGAGAAAGAGCCCAACACGGTGGCGCACACTTGTAATCCCAGCACTTGGGAGGTTGAGACCGGAGGATCGCAGTTCGCGGACAGCCTCAGCTACTTAGCGAGGCCCTCTGCAACTCAGTGAGACCCTGTTTCAAAATAAAGAATAAAAAATAGAGCTGGAGTGTGGCTCAGAGGTAGAATATCCTGGGTTCTATCCCCAGCACACACACATACAAAGGAATGAGGAGAAAGACCCAACTTATGGATGTGTCAATTAGCTTTCTATTACAGGGGAAAGGTTTATTTGGGATCAAAATTTTAGTCCTTGGTCACTCGGCTCCAGTGTTCCTGGGCCTATGGTGAGATAGACCCTTATGATGATGAAAGGGCTTGAGGAGGGAGAGAGGAAGGGCCAGGGCCAAAATATACCCTCTGAGGACACACCCCCAGTGACGTGACTTACATCTTCCAGCTAACAACCACCCTGTAGCACCAAGATGGCTTCCAAGCCTTTAACATATGGCCTTGGAAATACTTTTCACATCCAGACAAGCTATGGGATAAATAAGAAAAGTGGCACACCATACATGCAACTTTAGGATTATGCTCAATAACTTTGATTGTTTTATTATCAAAATAGCTTTATTGAGGTATTTACATCCACAAGATTTCACCTGTTTATGATGCAAAATTAATACATTTTGACATGTATAGAGCCATGAAATATCCAATGAGCAATCTTTTTTTTTTTAATCTCTCCCTTTGTCTGTTTGTCGATTTCTATGTTGGGTGTATTGGCAAACTTTCTCAAGAGGGCGGTGGTGTTTGGAGAAGGGAGTGGATAACATTGTAAAACATATTTAAAATTATTGTTGTTGCCATATTGATATAGTCAAATATTTCATTTCGTTTTAATTGGATTGTGCATTCAAGGAAAGTAAGATTTTAGAATTTATGAAGCAGAAGTGCAGGTCATCTTAGCCCGTGCTACTGACACCAGTCTCTCAGTTCTTAGAGAATGTATGGCTGGATATGAAGAGAACTGGGAATCTCTACAGCAGAGATACAGAGATGAGTCAGATGCAGGTCTAGCTCTGGAGGATCTTGGAATCTGAAGGCTGGGGGGAACTTAGAACTTACCCTTAACAATAATAACACTGTGTAGAAGAAGGGAGAAGGGGAAAACTCACCAAAAGATTTCAGAGGGCAACTTCAAGTTTAGGCATAGACTTCAGTGAGGAAAGTGCGGTGTATTGCCTGTTTCTGGGGTCTCTCTGGGGGAGGTCTGTAGAGCAGTTCAGACAGATACAGAGAACCCAGAGCAGTAATAGCTTCACACCTGATGCTGTGTGTCGTAGGCCAAAAGGCTGGGCGTCTGCCCTGCCTTTTCCCTGAACAACCTCAAGCACGGAAGAAAAGAATGAGTGTTTAGGACCCTGTTTGGACACCAGCCCAAGTGGCCAGAACATGTGCCTGACTCATGAATGGAAGAGCCACTCTGAGCTGCCTGCAGGGACACAAAGACTCATTCACCTCCATATCCAGATTAGAGAGGGGCCTTCCAGGGCTGGACACCATATTAAGAGATTACTTCTGGGTCCTGGGGGTCTCGTTACTATCATAGCCCTCATCTTCTGATAGTACCAAAACATGGATGAAATTTAGTCAGATGCCAGAGGAATCCTGTGCAGGAGAATTTGAGATCCCCTGGCCTGATGATATGCTACAGTGCTGAAAGGAGTTTGTGGTGAGACCAAATGTATCACGCACTGTGTGAATCCTGATTTATTTTTAAAGCATTCTCAGTCCCCTTGGCTCCCCCTTTAACAGTTTCACTGGAACCTATTTATTGTTACAGATGTTACTTTTAAATGAGGTCATGCAGCTTTCTTTTCCTTCCAAAGGCAGTGTTTGCCTTTTTCTGGTGGGGTCAGCTGGGTGCCTGGAGAAAGTGTGAATGTGAGACCAAGGTCAAGACCTCACACCCCAGGAGATAGGCGAGAGGAAGCCTGGTAGGTGCCTGCACACACTCACATCAGCCAGGCGCCTCCGGTGTGCATGCCTTACCCTGCAGGGGATGACCTTGACAAGGGCAAGCTGCCCAGCGTGGTAAAGAGGTGCGCGTTGTGATCACAGACTGGCTTGACCCTGCGTCCCTTCTTGTCCTCAGTGAAACCTCTAACGTGTCAAAAAAAAAGCTTCTCAGCCTGTTTCTCTCTGTGTGACTTAGAGCCCATAATTTGTATTTTTAGGACTTTTGTGAGGCAAAATGGGCTGCAGCTTCTTGGTATGTATGTTGGTGAGATGGGGAATGTAAGGGTAATAATTTCTAAAAAGTATAAGGCTTTGGGGAGGGAGGAGAGGGAGAAGGGGGTGCAAAGGAAAATATGCCCAGGGATGTTGTGTGCATATATGGACGTATCACTTTGAATCTCATCACAATGTGTATCTACAATGTACCCTCATAAACTTAAAAGATTTAAGACTGTGGAAAGTCCTTAATACAACACATTTTGCATAACTTTGTTGGAAGACCATTGACCAAACCTGATTTGCCCCTCCTTTTTTACTGTCCCAAGGATTGAACCCAGGGGAGCTCTAACACTGTGCTATACCCCCAGCCCTTTCTTTTTTTTTTTTTTTTTATTTTGAAATAGGGTCTCACTAAATTACCACACGCTGGCCTTGAACCTGTGATCTCTCTATCTCAGCCTCCCAAGTACAGGAATTACAGATACGGGCCACCACGCCCAGCTTGTCAAATATACTTTTATCAGCACACAACCACACTCATTCATTAATAGTGCCTGGGGCTGCCTTCCCACTACAATGACAGAGTTGAAAAGCGTTGACATAGACTGTGTAGTCTGCAAAGCCAGAAATACCACTATTTAACCCTTTACTGAAAATTTCAACCACTATGCAGATGGGAGGAAAGTGGCTATGCTAAGAACCAGTCATTCAAACCAGCTAGGAGCCAAGATGTCTGGGAAGTCTAAAGTATCCCTGAGTGTTTGGAGTCCACCTCATTCTAATGTAACTTAAACACCTGTGGCCTTCAAGTTTATTGCAGGGAAAATAAAATGGCCTCTGTGGAGCATTAGCACGAGGTTTGTCATGCACCAGGCCTGGAAGATATTTGCTAAGGTAGATTGTCAATTTCATTCCATCAGACCTTGCGATAAGCCTGGGTCACCCTGGGCATATGCCCCTGGAAGAACGGTTAGCTTGGTAGAGGCAGCACTGTGTGGCACTTTTATGGCACAGTTACATGTTATCTCAGTATTTTCTTCTTGGAAAGTTAATGATCAGCACAGAATGAGAGGTATATTGACCAGCGCCTTTGTGAGTGATCTGTGTTTTGGAATGGTTCCCGTGACAGGTGGAGCCGCTCTAACACCAGACCTGCATCTGTACCTACCAGGAGAAAAGACGAAGCTTGCATTTTAACATCAATCACATGTTTTAATTGCTGTCGCAATTGTTAATTTTTGGAAAGCAATCAAAATATTTGCCGTAGCTCAAAAAGACAGTCCGCAAAAAAACATATTGCTAATGGCAGGAAGGCGTCTGCTAAGTAAACAAAACTTTAAACATACTGAGCAAGCCTCACTCAAATGGAGGAAGGGACAGGAGCCTAAACAGATTGTCACTGTGTCCCACTTTATACAGGGCAACTGCAAATGATGTGCGCCTATCTGGGTTGTCCTTTGATGAGGTGGAGAGCCTCCTGTCTTGCTAAGTCAGCATTGCTTGTAGTGATCCTACTGCCAAGGTCTCATGTCCTGACCCTTACGCATCGTTGTGCTGTTAGTGGGAAGCAGTTGTGTTCTCGTGCTACGTGCCCGAATTGCAAAAGCCCAACAACACACCTAGCATGATGCCTGGCAGGTGGGAGCCTCTCACTCGGTGTTGGTCCCCTATACCTTCTCAACAACAACAGCTAGATCTCTCCTATCTTTGAAGAACCCCCTTCCTGCCTCATCCAAGCTTTTAATCAGATACTCTGATAAATAAGGTTTAGTGTCTAATTCTGATCTCTCTCAACTAGTCTATCTCTATTGATATGAATTTGATCTTTTTGGTCTCTGTTTCCATCCCACCTAGCAGTTTCTGGCCATGGTACACCAAGAACAAATGAAGAAGAGTTGATCTGAAGCCAAGTGGGCATCGAGATTCAGTGAGCTAGAGAGAGCAGGGCTTGACCTGAAGCCAGAGATTCCTACATCAAAGAGGAATCCAGGGTTTCACCAGCATGATGAGCCGTCATGGCAGGCCAGGCATTGTACTGGATGCTAAGGAGACAGAGCAGACCAGGGTCTTCCCTTCTTGGAGTTTGTGATGCATGGAAGGAGGGAGGTGGGAGCATCGTTGTCACACCACATCACGGGACTGCCCAGGGTACCACAACCACCGCTATACGTATGCTGCTGATCTTCACATCTCCCATTGCAGAGTTTGAATCCCTGATGTTAAGTATGATATAAAAAGATAATGTTGCGATGAGTCACCCTTTTGTATTTGGGGCAGAAGTATTTGCTGACAAAGCACATTGGAGTCAGAGAGCTGTAGATATTCATTTGTTCAAGAAATATTCACTGGACGTTCACAGTGCGCACATTGTTCTAAGCCTGGCATTGGGTAGGAGAGCCAAGTTCCTGTTTGTATAGACCTGAAGATTTAACTGGAGTGGTGAGGGAGAGAAAGATATTAAACAAGATAATTTCTAGCTGGGCGTGGTGACACATGCTTAGACTGAGACAGGAGGATTTCAAGTTCGCCATCAGCCTCAGCTGCTTAGGGAGACCCTGTTTCAAAATAAAGTTTTAAAAATAGGGCTGGAAGTGTAACCCAGAGGTACCCTGGGTTTAATCCCCATACTACAAAATAATAAATAAATAAAAAGATATTTACAGATGTTGGTAAAGCTCAGTGAAAAAAAAATCTCGGTGATGTTGTAAAGTACCATGTAACACGTTTTAGCTTCAGGATTTTCATTGTGAAAATTGGACCAAATATTATGTTTGTAAAAATTAAATGTACTATCCTGTGTGAAAGCCCTCCTGTCTACAGTGGAGGTCAAGGTCGATTATCATTGTCAGGGTCATTGTCTCCTGCCATAGAAACTCATCCTTAATTTGTCCCGTGGTCATCAGGAGCTGTATCCTTGGTCGGCCCACTTCAATTGTTCCTTCCTTTTGACTTTTCTCAGAGTCCGCCCCCATCGAGCTGCTCTCTGCTCTATTTCTGTCTCTTTCGCGATTACACTTGGCTTTTGCTCATCCTTGTACTCCCTGCGGCATATAAAGTGTCGATCTATATGTAAGTCTGAAATAAACAACTAATTTGGTGTGGAACAAAATAAAAGGGTGTAAGAGTTTTTAAAGGGGAAAGAATGCTGATTGTAGGAAAGGGTTATAGAAAAATAAAGGTTCATAGGGGTTGAGAGACAGGATTGTTCACAGAGGGTGGGTAGCCCTGGGGCAGAGGGGACAGCAGATGCAGATTGGGGGCAGCAGGAAGGGGGCAGTGCACGTGGTATAAAGAGAACCCGGACACCCAGGTATGAACCCCAGCTGGGCCATCTACTGAGGAGGTCTTTGGCTAATTGCTTAAACTCATTAAGAATATCTGTCAACTCAACTCCAAAGTAGGAATAATAATACTACCAGCATCCTAGGGTTGTTAATGGATGAAATGATATAAAAACAACTGAAAGCCTTTTTCCCACCACAAGGCACAAGGGAATCATTCTATCATTCTGCAAGTAACAGCATCCAAACAATTATGGCTCTGGCCTTTTCAGGCCCATCTACGCTATTTCCCTTCCTGTGCAGTGAGACAAGTGAGAGTCAGGTCAGAGTCACAGATCTGGTCCCTCTGGAAACCAACCCTGTGAACATCATCATTTCCACAGTTTTAGAATGTATCTAAGCTAGCAAGTGTACACTAGCCCAATAGCCACCAGCCCCCTGAGGAAAGAGATTCATGTAAATGAATCATTTGTGCTGGAAAAAGAATCCAGGGCATAGAATGTCACACTGCAGTGTTAAGAACAATAGCTTCCCTTAGCTGAAACTTTGCATTTTCTATTCATAGGGTATTTTTAAGGTACAGAAAGAAATGTTTGGTAGAAAATTTACAGCCTCCTATCTCATGGAATTTCTTCATACTACAAGCAGTTTATGGAGAACAGATGCCTGAGGAGCCAGGCCTGCATGCACCTGTGCATTGGGTGGTTATATTTCATTTTCCTTACTTTTCCAGTTCTTGCAGACAACCTGAAATCCAACCCTGGAATTAAGTGGCAGTATTTCAGTTCCGAAGAAGGAATTTTCACAGTTTTCCCAGCACACAAGTTCCGGTGTAAGGGCAGCTATGAGCATCGCAGTAGGTAGGTTGGCTTGCTTCCTGAATTTTTAATTTTGCTCAAGAGTGATCAAATCAATGGTTTGGGGGAATGTGGCTCAGTGGTAGAGCACTTGCCTAGCAAGTTTAAGTTCTGGATTTGAGCCTCATACTACCAAAAAAAAAGTGATCTACATGAAGTATAGACTGTTTAGACTCCTCATTTATACCCACATCTCTGTACCAAATATATAGATTTAAAAACTTATACTTGTTCTGAAATTATTTCACCATTTGATACATGTGGATGTGGAAATGTTAGGGACAGGGCAGCTGATAAAGTCCAGAGCTTTTAAGGAACTAATGAGCCAAATAAAACAGTTATGTACTAAAGAGGTTAACTGGTTTGAAGCACTTAGAATGTTTTGAGCTTTGTGTTGTTTGAAACATAAATGGTGGCGCCCTCTCTACAGCACAGCTCTAGAATTTAACATTGTAATACACTGCAATAGAGCTCCTGAGTCATTATTTCCCTTCCTTTCATGACAGTCTTGATTGACTCCTAGAAGTTTTAAGGTTGCTCAGAATGCACTGGGATGCAGATGACTACCATCCCGTTTTCCTTACGGAAATGAGTTGGGATGGTACGTGGTAGCCAGCGGGAGAGTATGGTGAGATCATTTGTATGACAAGGCTCATCAATTTGCAGAAGCCCCAAGGCAGAGTCTTCCCTTTGAGCCGACAGTTTCCCCTTGGCAGCATCAGGTGTTTGATGCTGGAACATCTGGAGTCAACACGAGAGGCTCACTTTCACTTCTCCATTTTCTGGAGTCTAAATAAGCTATCACTTTAGCGCCCCTTCATCTTGCCTTTAATATTTTATCTGGGCTTTTCCCCCAAGGAAAAGACTTTAATACATTTCCTAGAAAGTCGTTTGTGATTTGTATGGTCTCTTCCATTCCCTCCCCTGACACTCTAGTAGGAACTTGAGTCCCCCAGCCACTCTTGGAGCCTGGACTCAGAATCCAGACTTTGGCTTTACTTGGCTCATCTCTGGAGAGCAAAGGTTGTCATGAACCATGGAACTCTCGTTTTCTTCAAGAAGGTAGATTCGATGGCATGCTGTATCTAACAGAGCACCTGTGAGGGCTAATCCAAAAGGAGAGCAGGACCTTGTCCCAAAGGGGCACTTACCAATACCAGGCAATTTGGAAGATTCTTCTCCATCTCCAACCTAAGTTAGCATTAACCTAACCCTTGAGCCTCTCTTTCCTGAGCTATATGACCACTTTCTCTGCCCACTGATTGTTTTTCCCATCTCTGTACTTGGCCTCACTGCTATCCTCTGGTGTCTTTGCAAGAAGGTCTCTATATCCCTTGAAAATGTGGGTGGGTTTCAGAGCAAAGCAGCATTTAAAAGGAGCAGGTAGTTGCCTCATACTGTGTGGATGACCTCCCAGCTGCACACCCAACTCTTACTATTTATGTATCTCATGAAAGCATTTTGAGCAACTTAGCGCAGCACTGTTGACATAGCCTGTTTTTCACTTGTGTGAGTGCAGTTGGAAGCAAGGAAGTGTTTCATTTTAAAGAAAATCCTCTCTCCCCATTTGGAGAACTGAAAAAGTTAAAACATTTAACCCAGTCTCCCGTGTTGGGATGGTCAGGTGTGTTCCGTCTTTTCTGTAGCCACCTCTCCTGGATTCTCCTTACCCCATTTCCCTCTTGGCTCAGTGGTACTGACTAGTGAAAATATAATGGTGCTTGCGTATTAATACAGGAGTCTTGGCTTGAGAACAATTAGTATAAACTTAGCCAGATTTTCAGTTTGGTTTTTTTTTTTTTTGGTACTTTGCCTATATTAATTTGCATCCAAGCTTTTGTGACTCAACTGGCATCTAACATTTCACAGAAAAAATCTAGTGTTTTAGGAGTATCAATAAAGGAGAGAATTCTCTTGAGGCCGATTTGCTTGCTTAAACTCCCCCTAATTTGTTCCAGCTTTAGTGCTGTGAATAGAGAACTCATTAAACCCCTTCTCACAACCCTTCTTGCACTGCACATTAGCAGAAGGCTGCTCTGATCCCAGGCATTTCTCCTTTGTGGCTCCTCCCCAACCCCTTTCTCTTAATGTTGGCCAATAAAAAAAAACAAAAACAAAAAAAAAACTGGCAAGAAGAAGAGCTATCACAGGCCTGGACAAATTTTGATGGCATGGTTTTAAATGTGCGGATAAGGGGCCCTTTTGGTGCCTGACCTGTGTGATTGTTTCAGCACAGAAAAGAAAGGAGCCTCTTAGCAAAAGTGTTTATATGGGAAGAGAGAAACCAAACCTGTTATTCAAAACTGCCCAGCTGGGTCATGTGGTGGTTCTGGTCCCTGTGTTTATAGCAGCACAATTCATAATAGCCAGATTATGGGACCAACACAGGTGTCTAGCAACAGATGAATGGGTAACAAAAATGTGGTGTATACACACACAGTAGAATTTTACTCAACCACAACAATAAACAAAATTATGTCACTTTCAGGGAAATGGATGGAAATAGAGAATATTAGGCTGAGATGAGTCCATCTCAGAAAGTCAAGGGCTGTATCTTTTCTCTCATATGTGGAAGCTACTGAGAAAATAGGAAACAAAAATAACTTCAGATAAATAAGAAGAGATAACAGTAGAATAGTGGAAAGGGATTGGAGGAAGGAGGTCGGGAGAGAGAAAGGTTTGAAAGAAACCGTTCAAATAGCACTGTGTCTATTATATATGAAGGCATCACTAAGATGTTTGGGGAAGGGATAGGGAGTGGGGTGGGTTCTAGAGGGAATCGCACCACATGCTATTACATATATGTTTGTATCACATTCAACCTCACTGTGACACATAATTGCAATGCACCAATAAAAGTATCTATGTACATACATGCATATATTTATATATATATATATATATACACACACATACACACACACATATACATATACATATATACTTTTAGGGCAGTACATTAAAAAAAATAACTTGCTAAGTACGCTTACAGGTTATGGGCTGCCTTGATTCTAGCCAAGTCTCACTCTGAATCTGCACAAAAAGAATCCAGCCCCAGCAAGTGAACTTTGTTCTCCATCTTGGCTGGCCTCTGCAGCCCAAGGGGCCACTCATTTCTTTCCTGTAGCAGAAAAGTTAGCTAATGATGGGCAGAATGGCCATGCAGAGGTGAGAGGTAACTTTTGAGTATACCGAAAGAACCAACCTACCTGAGCATTTGCTTTGAAACTCTGCCTCAGTTGCTCTCACCGTTAAAGCCAGAAATTCCTGATTCCAGTCTTACAGGCACACGTTGTGTCTTGAGCTTTTGTTTTTAATACACGAATCTGGTTTTTCCCTTCATGCTGATCTCCATTGCATACCGTCCCTGAAGAACGCTTAGACACCAGCACACCCGCACCTCTGTAGTGTCCACAGTTGTGTTAAGCCCCTTCCCTATATAGGGACTGACCCCAGAGGGTTTCTTTCCTTCTAGACCCATCTACGTCTCTACTGTCCGGCCGCAGTCCAAACACATTGTCGTGATCCTAGACCACGGGGCTTCCGTCACCGACACCCAGCTTCAGATCGCCAAGGACGCTGCTCAGGTCATCCTTAGTGCCATCGATGAACATGACAAGGTGACCGTTATCCTAGCAATCTCTATGGCATGGGCCCTCCTTGAATGTCATTTTAAAGTTATTTCATTGTTCTGTGATGTACAGGCAGGTGCCATATAACACTTGAGTCAACAATGGACCACGTACATGCTGGTAGTCCCCTAAGATTATACGTTAGCCTAGGTGCACAGTAGACAGTACCATCTTGGTGTGTCTCGGTAGAGTCTACTACTTATGTAGAATGCAGTTAGAGCAGAGTGTGTGATGTCCACACAATGGCAAAATTGCCAGGCTTTGCTTCCTCAGAACATATCTCTACCATTAAGCCAAGCATGCCTGTATCTTTTTTACGTCCATCTTTTAGAAAACTTTGGGAAAAGAGAGTGGTTAGTTTTTATTCTCATAGTTGAGGCAGCAACTGCCAGTCCAAAAACCTCTTTTATAACCAGCATCACCTTCAAGGTAAGTCTTGACTTTCCTTACGGCTCCTGTTAATGTTTCTCATTAGCTGGGCTTTCCTGTGGGAGATTATGCTGTAGAGAAAGTGGAGGGAGGGCTCAGATGCTGATGGATGACTGAACTTTATTTCAAGATTGATGGAAAGTGAGGGATAAGGGGCAGCTGCTAGAGGTTTGCTAATCTCAGAAGACACTGCAGAGATAAGTACATATATAGCTAATGATAATCTCTTGCCTGTGGATATTTTCTGCTTCATCATTATGACTTTTCCCTTTCCAAAGGTCTTAACTCACTAACCCAACTGATTAAAACACATGCCTGCCATTCTCCACCCTCACTCCTACCTCCAATTTGAAAATGAAGGTGCTGAGCCCTTGCTAAAATTCTTTCCTGTGTAAACTTGGTGTTTTACTGTTTTCTTCATATTACATGCAAATTACTGCAGTGTTACTTTTGGGACAAAAAAATGTGAACTCTTCTCTGCCTGCCCCTTTACCAGTTCTTTTCAAGTTTGATGGATTGCTGTCTCTGGGCTTTTTTTGTGGCACTAGGGGTGAAACCCAGGGGCTTTCTACCTCTGGGCTATACTCCCAGACCTATTTTTATATTTTTCTTTGGAAACAGGCTCTCACTAAGTTGCTAAGAGCCTCACTAAGTAGCTGAGTCTGGCTTCGAACCTGTGCAATCCTCCTGTCTCAGCCTCCCAAGCACAGGGATTACAAGTGTGGGCTTCTGGGCATTTATTTTTAAACTCCGAAACTGTTCTTTAGTCCATCTTACTGGTTAGGTTCTTCTGTTAAGTAAAAACTGGCACTCCTATGGTCCCAACTCTCAAGAGGCCAGCGAGGAAGAAGAGCTGGTGTCCAGAAGAAGAAGACCAGCTTGAGCAATACAGTGGGACTCTTGTCTATAAATTAAAAAATAAAAAAAATCCTCTAAATGGTGGAATAAGGGGTTTTCTTCTCTCTATTTCCCCCAGATTTCTGTGTTGACTGTGGCAGATACCGTCAGGACTTGCTCACTAGACCAGTGCTATAAGACCTTCCTGTCTCCAGCCACCAGCGAGACAAAAAGGAAGATGTCCACCTTCGTGAGCAGTGTCAAGGCTTCAGACAGCCCCACCCAGCACGCCATGGGATTTCAAAAGGCATTCCAGTTGATTCGAAGCACAAGCAACAACACAAGGTTCCAGGCCAGTAAGTGCATTCTCTCCAAAGATCTATAAACATCATAGGTAAAGATGGCCTACGGGGATGTGCTGTCAACAGCTTACAATACGTTGAGAGAGATTTTTACAAAGTTGATTTGGGATAAAATTGTACATCTTGTCATCCACTTCTTCAATCTTACTAAATGTTCTCATCTTTTCCAGTCCAAGTTGGTCATTGTGCACGATTTCTTGACTCCTGGGGCCTGCTTTTCCTGCCCCTTTATTAAGAACATGTCCTCGCTCATTTCTCAAGGGAATCCCCCCATCCGTTTCAATGTTAATTGGCAGCTCTGCACTCTGAGTGGATGCCTGTGTGTGCGCATGTGCATGGGAAGGGGGCTGCAGGAACCCTTGCCTTGATCTCTCTTCCCTCCTCCCAGCTGTCATTTAGATGAACACGGCCCTTCAAATGTACAAAGGCACTCTAATTCAATTTTCATGTATTAAAGAAAATCTGGAATTAGGATGCATGCTGGAGAAAAGGAAAGGACATTTGAAATGGGACTTGTGCTTTGAAACCACTGAAAGGAATCTACTTCATTCCCCCCTTTTTTATATTCGAAAATCTTTGTCGCTTTTTTCTTTTCTCGTTTTCTTTTTTGAAAATATTAATGTATCCTATTGAGATAGATTTAAAGAATACATTTTCAAGTTCTTCCATGTGTCAGCATTTAAACTGAGACAGCACTGATAAGCGTCAAGCATAGTGCCCGGCACGTAATGGGCCCTTGAAAGAAGGAGGCTACCGTAATTCTTATAACTAATGATGCTAGACAGAGTAACAGTCTTGTCTTTCTTTGTTAAAAAATCGCCACAAGGTTAGAAGTTTATAGCAGCATACACTTATTATCTCACACTTTCCAGGGGCCAGGAGTCCAGGCACAGCTTAGCTGGCTGGGTCCTCTACTCGGCCTCACAAGGCTGCAGACCAGATGTTACCCGAGGGCTGTGCTCTCAGCTGAGATTCTGAGGACTCGTCTGAGCTCACCCATTTGTTGGCAGAATCCATGTCCTTGCAACTATAAAACTTGTGTTAGGGCTGGGCTGGGTTAGCGCATGCCTATAATCCCAGCAACACAGGAAGTTGAGGCAGGAGAATTGCAAATTTGAGGCCAGCGGGGGCAACTAAATGAAACCTCGTCTCAAAATGAAAAGCAAAGGACTATGGAGGTAGCTCAGTGACAAAGAGTTCTCCTTTTTTATTTGGCCAGGTTATTTCCCCTTGTGATTAAATCGGAGTCAATTTACTGGGGACCTTAGATAACATCTGCAAGATTCAGCATCTCCACCAGCTATATCACATAGTCATAAGGGTGCGATCCATCACCTTTCCCATTTCCCAGTGGTTGGAAGCAAGTTACAGTTTCCACCACATGAAGAGGATGATACATGACTATGGGTCCTTTGGATCATCTTAGAATATCTCCTCCCAGCATTAGTGAGCACCTGCTATCCATAGGCTAGTAGTACAGGAGAGCAGAGCGGTAAGTTGCCCACAGTTTAGTGGGGCTAATGGACAGGGAAGATTGGTGTGTCAGTGGATGCCATTTACCTTTCAGAGTGTTATTTCTACTTAATTCTTCAGTTACAAACCATCCTTCGAGTTTAAGTCCAATTTTGATTATTATACTGTTCAAATAATGGAGAGAGATACTAGACTAGTAGTTGCAAACCCAGATGGCTACAGGGCCCAGGTCGCAAATGTGGGTCATGCAAGCCAGGGAAATGGTGGTGAGAATCAGAAGAGAACACAGTAAGCGGGAGAGTGCCCACTCCACCAAGGGGCCACTGTCCCCACTTTCAGTCTATTGTAGCCATGTGGGAGTGGCTGCCCAGTGCTGCCAGACCTTCTGATGTAAGAGAAGCCAGAAATCTGCATTTTTTTTAATGTAAAATCCCTTGATCTTCCAATGTTGACATGCATTCCAGCTTGAAAACTGTGAGTTGAGACCAAATTAAAACTCTTCTCACTAGCCAGGCATGGTGGCGCACGCTTGTAATCCCTGCACTTGGGAGGCTTGAGACAGGAGGATCGCACAGGTTTGAAGCCAGCCTCAGCTACTTAGTGAAGCTTTCAACAACTTAGTGAGACCCTGTTTCCAAATAAAATATTTTTAAAAAGGGTCTGGGAGTATAGCCCAGAGGTAGAAAGCCTCTGTGTTCCAACCCCAGTACCACCACCAAAAAAAAAAAAAAAAAACTCTTCTCACAAACCTTCCTGCACCAGGTGTTCACAGAAGCTTGGGATGCATTACTCCTCTGGGGTTTTTTTTATGTTTGTTTTTCTTTTCTTAATGTTGGCATACAAAATCATGGCCAGAAGACTGACCATCAAAGACTTGGACAGATTTTCATGTCATGGGTTTCTGAATGCTCAGAGAAGCCTTTTTTTAGACCAAGATGTTTTTAAGGATCAGCTCATCATCTTCCAGTTTACTGCTTCTACTGGGAGATGAAGAAAAGGAATACAAATTAATTTGCATGAAGAATGACTTCAGGAATCCGCCTTGTCAACATCATTTAGGAGAGATTGTAGGGTGCGCTGCACCTATATAGTCCCTTGGTGAGTTATATGGGTTCTGGGTATCAACCAGTGTGCTACTCTAAAACATTTCTAGCCTCATGAACTTCTCCAGCCCTCGTCTATAATCTGGAGATGATAATAAAATCCAAGTTTTCATCATAAGAATTCAATAACAGTAGCTGTGGTTATTATGATATTCCATTTTCTTTAATTTATTTTTTTGGGGGAGTAATACTGGGAATTGAACCCAGGGACTTTCTACCTCTAAGCTACACTCCAACTCTTTTTATTTTTATGTTTTTAAAGAGTCTAAGTTGCCAAAGCTGGTCTTGAACCTGTGATCCTTCTGTCTCCACTTCCCAAGTACTAGGATTATAGCCATGTACCATCATACCTAGCTTTACATTCCATTTTCTATGCGACTTCTAGCTTCAGCTAAATTAAAGCAGATAACCGCAGATGCCATAAATTGACCTCAAGTCCAAAGACTGCAAAGGACCGCTAGTAGCCTGGGCAA
Organism: Muscardinus avellanarius; assembly: GCF_963383645.1. NCBI lineage: Eukaryota > Metazoa > Chordata > Mammalia > Rodentia > Gliridae > Muscardinus > Muscardinus avellanarius. The sequence goes on from NC_137788.1 coordinate 56,098,666, forward strand.
GAGCAAAGTGAAGCGTCTGCATATTCTCCCTAGTAACTCACCCTCTGCATCCCTGCTTCTCTTTACTCCATGCATCTCCTGTGTATTTAGTACTGCTTTAGGTGCCATGGGTGAAGTTATTTAAATTAATGAGACCTGCCTTTTAGGACTGTTGTAAGGATTAGTTTGTGTATAAAAGTAAAGCATCCACCCCCATTCATAACCATAAAATCAGAATGTTATAACTCATTGTAGATTTGCATTCATTGTCTCTGTACCAACCAGAAAATCAAAACTATCATCCAGTCCTGGTTCTTCTTCAGTCCTGTAGTAGATCCATAACTGCTACCATTAACCCCCTTTAGTTTGTTCATTCTGAGTTAATTTAGGGAGTGATTGGTTGTAGGGTTGTTTTAGAGCAGAAGGAGTAAGATGATTAGGATGAGAATTGTACTGTATGATCAGGGATCAGATTCTTTTGCCCTTTAGTATGAACTCCAAGATATGCTGGTGACTCAGAGAGAGACTTCCCAGATGGAAAAGCTGATGCATTGTCTTCCAGTTACATGTTATGTCTTTGCCCCCAAGTCACTATAATTACCTATTCCTAAATTACTTAGCACCAAGTTTTTAATTCCTGTAAGTACATGACTAGGAGGAGAATATCCTGATGAGTAATACAAATAAATAAAATAAAATTTGACAAATCTGATCACGGAGAATGGAAAAATAATTTTGCTCGAGTATGGAGTAGCAGTGGATTAGGACCTCGGCTCAGCTCATGAGGATACCTGTAGAACATGTGTCTTATTGTTTGGGTAGAAAGAAAACCTGTTTTGCTGCTAATGGAACCTGAGGCCTGCTGGCTTTCTGGCTTTCTAAGCATGATCCCCTGCCCTACAACCAGCTCTTGATTACAGTGTAATTCAGAATCATAAGCCTACATAAGAAAACCCAAAGTAGTGACCTCTAGATCATTACAGTTATGTCCAGGAATTTCATGGCACCTTTCCCATGAAGAAATTGTCTCATACTATGCATCTGCCTCACAGTATAGCTATATCCCACTCTCTAGAAGTAGATTGTCTCATACTATGCATCTTCCTCACAGTATGGCTATATCCCACTCTCTAGAAGTAGATTGTCTCATACTATGCATCTGCCTCACAGTATAGCTATATCCCACTCTCTAGAAGTAGAACAGTATTTTTCTTTGTTTGGTTGGTTTGATTCTTTGTTTTCATTCTGAAGCTCAAATGAGATATTCAGGATCCTAAGAAAATAATTTACAGGAATGTATTTAAAACTTTAAAAAATAACATCTAGTTTAAGATAAGAATTTTTCTCAAACTCAAGATAATATACATATATAGCATATAAATATTTTATATGTATTGTATCAGCACTCATTTTCTACTCTCTGAAGACTACATAGTAAAATTTACATTTGTAGTTAATGTTCATTGCAGAATTGTTAAAGTATCAAAATTGGCTTTAATGTATTAAGTGTTAATAAGTAGACCCACATTGCAATTAATTATTTCCTTGAATCAGATTTCATCAAATTCCATTTAATTGTCTATAATATTGATATAGCTTACTGACAACTTAATTATGCATAATAATGAATCCTTCAAAATCTAAAATGAAAATTTTCAAAGTGAAAGAAATTTCAGTATTGTCTCTTACTTGTTAGGGTGATTTTAAGGGGAACTTTATTTGTAAAATATCTCTGCAGAGCAAATCACCTAACACTCAGCGTCTTAAAACTATAAAAATTTATTATCTCATAGTTATTATAGATCAGGAATCTGGACACTACATAGCAGTGTGCCTCTGGATCAAGGTTTTTGTGAGGTTGCAGTCAAACGGTTGCTGACATCTTAGAGGGAGGGAGGATTGACTTCTAAAGCCATTGTTGCCAACAGGATTTTCAGGTCTGAGGGCTCACTGCTTCCATGAGGACAGTCCACAACATGCCAGCTGACTACCCTGAAAACCCACAGCAGGTGCTGCAGTCTTCTTAGAACCTAACCTTGGTCTTGACAGCCCATCTCATTCCATTCCCCATAAGTGAGTCCCTGAGCCCATCTCACAATTAGAGGGAGCCAGCCCCCACCCCAAGGACACAGATATCAGGAGGCGGGCTCTTTGAGGGAACAACCTAAAGATTTCTTAGCCAGGCGTGGTGGCGCACGCTTGTAATCCCCGCACTTGGGAGACGGAGACAGGAGGATCGCGCAGGTTCAAAGCCAGCCACGCTGGTTTAAGAGACTCTGTTTCCAAATAAAAATATAAAATAGGTCTGGGAGTGTAGCCCAGAGGTAGAAGGGCTTCCAGGAAACCCAGTACCACCAAAAAAAATAAAAATAAAAATAAAATAAAAAATAAAAGAATCTCAGCTGGGCGTGGTGGCACATGCTTGTAATCCCAGCATTCAGGAGGCTGAGATCTGGAGGATCGCGGTTCGGGGACAGCCTCAGTTACTTAGTGAGGCCCTCTGCAACCCAGTGAGACCCTGTTTCAAAATAAAGAATAAAAAAATAGGGCTGGAGGTGTAGCTCAGAGGTTGAATGCCTTTGTCCTAAAAATATCTCTTGAAGCACACCTGTAATCATAGTCCTTGGAAATCTAAGACAGGAGGATCACAGGTTCGAGCCCAGCCTCAGTAACTTAGTGACACCCTGTTCCAAAATAAAATTTAAAAAAAGAAAGAATAATAATCTGTTGAATTTTAAAACCTCAGATTAGAAAGCATAAAATCCAAGCTCTCTTCTAACGTGGTCTCTCAGCCTCCGCCTGGATGACTTTAGTGGCAGGAAGAGCATCACCTTCATCTCTGAATCAGTCCACTCCTCAAACGTTCTTCCCACTGCGCTCAGATTACTTCTTAGCTACTCTAGCTATCAGCCCAATGTGGAGAGTGATTTTAATTTTGGGTTCTAGGTGCTCCTTCAGGCCAGTGGAAGGGTGTGTGTGTGTGTGTGTGTGTGTGTGTGTGTGTGTGTGTGTGGAGGTTTCTTTCTCTCCTCTCTGGCCATCTTATGTTATCACCTTTTTGCTTATACCCTTGAGTTAAATTAACCAACCTGATCTCACAGTAACGCTAGGAAGTCAAAGCTGTCACTGCCCCATTTTATTAACAAGGAAACGTACCTATAGGGAGATTCGGCCATTTATTGTGCCACTGCAACCCAGCACTGGAGTAGCAGAGCTGGATCTGAGCATGTGACTCCTGCATCCATATTTCTTGAAATTCAGCTGCACTGATGGGTTTTCAAAATGAAAATATACCTGGAGATAGTTAGCATAGGGTCAAAGCACCTTGCATGCCCCAAAAGCCCCTGGAAGAACTGTCACCCTAAAGCCTAGTCCCCCCAAATGTGCGAATGCCCTGCATCCCTGAGGGAACATAAAACATGTTTGCAGTCCTCCATTTCAGTTGGCAGAAGAGGTTTTCATTCGGACTGGCTTAAATTACCACAGCTGAGGATGTGTAAAGGAAATCTTTTATCTGATAAATGCATCAAGAACCTCTTTACCTGCCACTGGAGAAATGGGGGCCTCTCCGTGCAAAGGGGATAGCATGGAAGATATAAACAGGGAGATGAAAGCCCCCTGCATCACCGGCAGGTTTGGGTCAGCCGGCTCCTTGGGCTGGGGAAGTCCAGGGGAAATAAAGAAGGACACGCACAGCCGCCTCCAGCCCCAGCCCAAACGTAACAGCACTTTGTATGTTTGTGTTTAGATACAGACATGGTCGTGATTTACCTGTCAGCTGGCATTACATCAAAGGACTCTTCGGAAGAAGATAAAAAGGCAACTCTTCGTGTCATCAATGAAGAAAATAGCTTTCTGAACAACTCCGTAATGATTCTCACCTATGCCCTCATGAACGGTAGGCAGCGTTTCGAGATCTTTCTTTCAGATGAAAGTTCCCTCTAAGTGGATGCTGCTTTAAAAAAAAAAAAAATAGAAAGGAGTGCCGCAACTGTGCTTTGATGAAGGCGGCCAGCAGCTTTCTTTACCTAATGCTGGTGTTCAGGGCAGGTTGGAATGTCCCTTTCTCTTCGTCTCTCTGTCCAGCCGACTGCTCTAAACCTCCACTTCTTTGGTTTGGCGGAGCTTTTTGCCTGGCTCCCTTTTCAAGTTCTCCTTCATAGTCTCAGTTATCTAAGGTTTTGATACTGCGTGGAGGTTATTAACTTATGTGACTGGTTCCAGCTGCAGGAAACTAAAGCACTGGCCTAGTTTCTTTTGTATCGCCGGAGCTGTGAATGTCACCTTTTCCTGCAGACTTTCCACCTGAAGCCTCTTCGGTTGCTTTCTCTACCTCAGCTTCCTTGGCTGTCACGTGGAGATAAGAATGACCTACTTTGCAGGGTTGTCACGAGGATTAGCTGGAGTGTACAGCAAACACTTTGGACAGTGCCTGGCACTTCTAGGTACTCATTATAATGGACCGTGTTGCTGTTAAATGACAACAGGTTGAAAGGGTTTAGTCAATTGGCAAATCAAGAATATGCTCTTTTTTCCTTCTGCTATCCAGCCTGTCCTTCAGCCTGTGTACAGCTGGATTCCCACTTTGCGCTATGCCCTGCCCCCACCAAAATCATATGCTGCTTTGCTTTCTCAGCCCTTTCCTTTCCCCTCCCCTACCCTCATGATCCAAGGCCACTGCTTTCTCTTGTGTTTTAGAGGCATGTCTTGATTTTGCTATTTCCTCCACTTTTCTTCCTTTCTCTCTTTTTTTTTTAGGGGGGAGGGAATGGCACTAGAGATTGACCCTAGGAGCATTCTACCTCTGAGCTACATACCCAGCCCTTTTTAATGTTTGTTCTGAAACAAGATGTCACTAAGTTGCTGAGGGTGTCTCCAAATGGCTGAGGCTGCTCCTGAATCCATGATGCTCCTATGTGGCCTCCCAGGTACTGGGATTATAGACGTGCTGCACCAACACAGGCTCTGCGGTCCAGTTTCCCCAGCTACAGTCTCTATTTCCTTGCAGTGACATCTGTGGCAAGTTACTTCATCTCTTTAGGCCGTCATTATATCTACAAAATGAAAATAATAGCATCTGCAGGATAGGGCTGTTATAAAAAACTAAATATGCTGGGTATTTAAAATTGTCAACATTGGCCGGGCGTAGTGGCGCACGCTTGTAATCCTAGCCTCTGGAAGGCTGAGACAGTAGGATCGCGGTTCGCGGACAGTCTCAGCTACTTGGTGAGATCCTTTGCAATTCTGTGAGACTCTGTTTCAAAATAAAGAATAAAAAATAGGGCTGGGGGTATAGCTCAGAGGTAGAATGCCCCTAGGTTCCATTCCCAGTACCACCAAAAAAAAAAAAAAAAATGTCAACATTGAGCCTGGTAAACAGCAAGCCCTCAAAGCTGGCTGAAGGAGTGACTGGAAGAGGCTGCGGGTTCCTGTCTCAGCGCAGTTGGAGGTGGAGGAGCCTCTGTCGTCCAGGGCCAGCTCCCTGTGCAGCCCCGTGTCTCCCATGCCACACTTCCTGCTCATGAGCATGTCCCCCACTATACTGTAGTGAGGTGCCCAATGTCTTATCCCTTTACCTGTCTCCCCCACTATTCCCCCCAAAGAATGGGAGCCATGTATTCGTTTTCTCTTCCTTCTGAGCACCTCACCTAGCTAGCTATGGTGGGTGAGGATGGCCTCTTTTTGCCTGGACACCTGTCCTTCATGGCTATCCCTGGCTGACTGTTACTCTTTTCTCCTGTGGTTTAGCATCTTTCACTCATGAGAGGGAGGGAAAGAGGGAAGAAAATAAAATTTTATAGATACCTGTGGTATCTACCAGTGAGGTTATAGAGCTGAGTTACATAATTTTCCTGTCTTCAAAAAGCCCATCACCCAGGACACACACAAAAAGGCAGTTAGGAGCCGGGCGTGGTGGCGCATGCTTGTAATCCCCGCGCTTGGGAGGCGGAGACAGGAGGATCGCGCAGGTTGGAAGCCAGCCGCGCTGGCGTAAGAGACCCTGTTTCAAAAATATAAAATAGGTCTGGGAGTGTAGCCCGGAGGTAGAAGGGCTTCCAGGAACCCCAGTACCACCAAAAAAAAAAAAAAAGGCAGTTAGGAGGCCCACACACAGGAAGTGATCACCCCTACTTTTCCCTTAGATGTCAATGTCCACACAGTAGATACCCAGGAGATAAACCTCCTTGCCGTCACCCATGCCTTCACTGTGCTGAATGCTCCTACAATGCCTGAGAAATCCATACCTTAAAACCACTAGTAGGTTCTGTCCACACATCCTTAGCAGTCCTCTTTCTCCCTTGAAATCGAGCCAGACACACACCCACACCGCCAGTTTCCTCTCTCCTCTTTCTCTTTCAGAATGTCATTTCTGAGTGTTGTTCACCAGGGTGGACACATCCCCTTATGAGATCGGGCAGGGTTCAAATTCACAAGGAGAACCTCCGTGAGAATTTTGGAATAATGTATTTATTATTGGAATCCAAAGATACACAATTGTGGGAGAAAATAGAATGGTCAAGGTCCAAAAAGGGGCACTGACAACTCAGAGAAAGTTCAGGTACCAATTGGAGCTTGCAGGAAAGTCAGAAAAAGCTAGTAACTTTGAGAATCACTTAGGAGGCCCAGCATAGATGTCTCTGGCAGGTCGTTGGCTGCCAGCACTGTGTGTTCTCAGTGAAATGTCTAGAGTATGCCCAGGGGGGTTGTTGGTGAGCAAGCCAGTGGATGAGAAAGGGCACTGAGTGCAGAGCAGAGCAGAGCGGGGCGAACTGGAACCTTCTCTTCGTCCTGTCTTGTTTACCTCTACCTCTTACTTCTTCTCCCACACTCCCAACACTCAACTTCTGGCATCTTTCACTTGGCATATAGCAAAGAAGATTCTGGGAAATGTTTTTAACATGAGCCTTTTGGCAAGATGATCCGGCATACTTACCAGTTGGTCACCTGTATGACGTTTAATGGTGGAGGGACACAAACACCCAGTTCTTGATAGCCCTCCATCGCATACTGCTCTGCTGTGCCTAGCAGAGATTCTTGTCACTTTTACACTTAAGAGAGCCAAGCAATACATGACAAATAAAGGCATATTTGATGCCCAAGTTTTCTTCTTTCTGGGAGCTTCTCAAGGGTATAAGGTCAGGGATCAGCCATGTCTTTTGTGCTGTCCTTTACTCAGGAGCGAGCACCTCTGGCCTCCCTATCTCTACGGAAGGAGTAATCTAAAGGAAAGAGTAATCTAAAGGAAATAGTAATCTGATTCGGACTTAATTTGGGCCAAATATCTTTCCTTTTGCCTTGCATGAGTGGATTAAAAGCTAGGTTTATCTAAATACAGCATTTGAAAAAAGAAATTATGCCCATTAGATTCTGCCACTTCAAAAATGGACTTCCAATACTGCACTTGTTATGTAGCAATGATAAAGACATATATGTAGCTGGGCATGGTGGTGCAAGCCTGTAATCCCAGTACCTGGGAGGCTGAGACAGGAGGATTACAGGTTCAAGGACAGCCTCATCAATGTAGCAAAATTCTCAGCAACCTAGTGAGACCCTATTTAAAAAAAATAAAACCAAGCTGGGTGTGGTGGCGCACACTTGTAATCCCAGCATTCGGGAGGCTGAGACCAGAGGATCGCGGTTCGCGGACAGCCTCAGCTACTTAGTGAGGCCCTCTGCTACTCAGTAAGACCCGGTTTCAAAATAAAGAATAAAAAATAGGGCAAGGGGTATAGCTCAGAGGTCGAATGCCCCTGGGTTCCATCCCCACACCCGCAAAAAAAAAAAAAAAAAAAAAAAAAAAAAGACAAAGAAAATGTAGAAGAAGGTGAGGGAAGTAAAGAAGGCAGGGAGGGAGGGAGGACAGGTGAACCATGAAAGCTTCATATTATTTTGAGAGCTTGTTATGTGATACCATGGATTAAACCCAGGAGCATTCTTCCTCTAAACTACACCCCCAGCCCTTTTTTTTGGGGGGGGGGGTATTTGATTTTTTTTTTTATTGGTGCACTGTATTCATACATCATAGTAGGATACATACTTTTGTAGACATGCACACTTTTCCCAGTCAGCCCCCACCCAATCCCCACCCCATTCTCTCCCTATCTCTCCCTCCCATGCTTGACTTAGTAGTTGACATCTAGTATTATGGCAATTTATCTAAAATTAAAAATGATAATCTCACACAACAGTTTCATTTGTCTGATACCAAGCTTTTGATGACTTAAAGATAACATTTCAATATTTCTTTTTGCTTTCTTTCTTACCAGAGAATATTTTTTTCTATTTTTTAGGTGAAACTATCATATATTTATATATTTATTTTTCAGAAAAAAATCTATCCTAATGTGGAATATGGACTCTAGGTACCCAAAACGATCTTGAAAAAGAACAAAGCTAGAAGATATATATTTTCTGATTTCAAACCATATAAAGCTACAATAATTGAAACAGTGTAGTACTATTCTGAAGGCAGATATATAAACCATTGGAGTTAAATAAAAGCCTAGAGCTAAATTCTTCCCTATATTGTCTAGTTATTTTTGACAAGGTTTCCACGAACATTTGGTGGTGGAAATATTAATCTTTTAACTAAATACTGTTAAAAAATAATAATTACATGGAAAAGAATAAAATTGGACCCTTACCTAATCCCATATACAAATATTAACTCAAAATAGATAATAGACCTAAGTATAAATCTTAAGACTATAAACTTTTAGGAGAAAATCTGGGTCATAAAACCTCACAACATTGAAATTGGCAGTGATTTCTTGGTTATGATTTCAATGGCACAGGCAACAGAGGAGTATACAAACTCCCTAAAAAATAAAAAAAATATTGTATATCCAAAGACAATGTAAACAGAGTTAACAGTTACTAATAGAATGGGATAAAATATTTCCAAATGCTATATCTGAAGGTATATTAATATTCCAACTAGAAATCCTAAAAATTAACAACAATAAAGGCAAACAATACCCTTTAGAGATAGGTAAAAGACTAACATAAATAATGAATCTCCACAGATAACCAATCTTAGTTGTCTGTTGGATGGAAAATCTTGTTTCTCTAGTTCTGGAGTGTGTTACCTATTTCTTCTTTGTAGTTAATCTCTTTGAGTATTTTCTCTAGTGCTGGTTTTGAAGACATAAATTCCTTCAGTTTCTGTTTGTCATGGAAGCTTCTTATTTCTCCATCTAATTTGATAGAAAGTTTTGCTGGGTAGGAAATTTTTGGCTGGAAGTTGTTTTCTTTCAGAGTTTGGAATATGTTACTCCAAGCCTTTCTGGCTCTCATGACTTGGTTTGGGAAGTCTGGAGTGATTCTAATTGGTTTGCCTCTGAATGTCACTTGGCCCTTTGCTTTTGTTGCCTTTAAGATTCTCTGCTTGGCTTCCACATTGGTCATTTTGACAATTATGTGGCGTGGGGATCCTCTTCTCCGATCCTGTCTAAAGGGAGTTCTATAAGTTTCCTGGACCTGTGTATCGACCTCTTGCTCTATGTCTGGAAAATTTTCTGCTATTACTTCCTTGAAGAGATTGTTGATCCCTTTGTTTTCACTTTCTTTTCCCTCCTCTATTCCAATTATTCTTAGGTTAGCTCTCTTAAAATGGGCCCATATTTCTTCAATATCAGATTCCTGCTTTCGGATATTTTTTTCTAGATTAGAAACTATGCGTTCATTTTTGGATTGAATCTTCTAAGAGCGAGATTCTGTTCTCCATGTGTTCTAATCGGTTGTTTGTGCTTTGAATTGAGGCCTTTACTTCATTAATTGCATCCTTTATCTCTTTTTGGCTCTCTCTGAGTTCTTTTCGAAGCACCTCTATTATTTCTACAGTTATTTTCCTGATTTGATTTTCTAGAAATCTCTGATTTTCTGTTTTATCAGGTTCTGATGTTGTGGGGTTGTGGGCATTTATTGCTCCAGTATTATTCCTCTTTCCCATGATTTTGGAAGTTTGTGCCTTCTCTGGGTTCTTCCCTTGGGTCACTATGACTTCACTTAAGGTGTTCTGGATCTCGAGTCAGTAGTGTCTCAGACCCCACTACTCCTTTACTGGGTTTTATCACAGAGTCTCCAACCCAGAGAGTCGTTAGAGGCTGCTTTAGACTGTGTGGGGTGCCAGGTTGCACGTTCTCCTATGGTGTGATATCTCTGCCACCGCCCCTCCCCCACTGGGTCAAGTCCCAGGGAGTACAGTACTGGGATTTCTCCTCTGTGGCCCGCAATTTGACTCACTGTTCTTGAGTATGCAGATGTAGCTGTACTGGCCTCGCTGAATTCGGTGCTGCTGCCGCCGGTGGCAATATGGCGCCGCTGCTATGCCCTCGGCTGTGGGGCTGATGTTTTTCTTCTTGGTTTTGATTTCCACTCTGAGTCCCTGCAGCGTGTGCTGATCTCGGCCACTGGGAGCTTTAGATGCTCTCTGCGCGGAGAAATCCCGCCTGGCTGTTCCGCAGTGGTTCACCTCGGCTTGCTATAGCCGTCCCGTGAATTCGCAGGTGCCGCTGGCAGTATGGCGCTGTTGCCATGTCTGCTGCGTCCTCGGGCGTGAGGCCAGTGTATCTCCTCTGTGGCTTTGTTCTCAGTCCGCTTTCTCTCTGGAGCCTGGTGATTTTTTGTTTCACTGGTGATGGTGTTTTCTGGCTATGAAAGGCACTGATTTTGTGGTAATGGAGATTTGTTGTTAGCGGGGCTCTTAAGCCCCGCTTTTCTCGGTCGCCATCTTCCCGGAAGTCCCCCCCCCCAGCCCTTTTTATATTTTGTTTTGAAACAGGGTCTCACTAGGTTGCTGAGTCTTGCTACATTGCTGAGGCTGTCCTCAAACCTTTGATCCTCCTCTTTCAGCCTCCCAGGTATTGGGATTATATGCATGCACCACCATGCCCAGCTTCAAGTTCTTTTAAATGACTGAACAGTTCATGGTTTGCTGTTGAGCCCTTCAAGAATATAAGGCAAACCCTTCTTAAAATGCAATGGTAGAATCTCAGTAGTGATTGAAATCATTTGAATTTGTTTATAATGGTACCCATATGTGATCAGTTACTAATCCTTTTGACTATGTTCCAACAATAGCAAACTTAAAAAATGGTTTATTAAATTTATTTTTGTGCTATAGATTGCAGATGTTGTGGAACAATACATCCCAGTATGCCTAAGTCCTTTACAAAGTCTTTAAAACCTCCTAAATGTAAAAAATATAGATTATATAAATCAAAATCAGCATTATCTTAACAACATCAAGCATGAAAACATTTGTAATTAAAATGAGCTTAAGGAAACAGGGTTTGGAGGCATCACTAAATGCAACCCATGAGATTTGGGTTTCATGAGATTTTGGCAAGTGGTTTTCTAAGGCAACATAAGGAATAAAATGGTAAACTCCTATCCTTTAAATCTTTTAAAATTTCATCCACTATTTTAAATTAAATGCAGACATGTTAACCATTACTTTTGCTTTCAAACTTTAAGTGCACAAAAAGAAATTAAATCTCATAATTAAACTTTTGGGGGAGAGCACATCCCTACCAAGTGGGGGTCCTTTACTTATTCATATGTTTTTCATCATTGCTTTTTGAAGAATCCCTCCGCCCTCTTGATGGTTTAAGGAGAGGCCACGTCTCAGACTTTGCTCCTCAGCAGAAGCTGCTATTTGTTCTTGCATCCACATTGTCCTTGCAAAGGCCCCTCTAGCGTTGCAAGACCTCCTCTGTGTGCATATTGGTCCAAGAGTAAGACGCGGTGTGGAGCTAACCATTTTGCCTCCCGTGGCCTTCCCCTGGCTTTGATTTTAGATGGGGTAACTGGTTTGAAAGAGCTGGCCTTTCTGAGGGACCTGGCTGAACAGAACTCTGGGAAGTATGGCGTACCGGACCGGACAGCCTTGCCTGTGATCAAGGGCAGCATGATGGTGCTGAACCAGCTGAGTAACCTGGAGACCACGGTCGGCAGGTTCTACACCAACCTTCCCAACCGGATGATCGACGAGGCCGTCTTCAGTCTCCCCTTCTCTGATGAGATGGGAGATGGTAAGTTTGGAGAAATAGCCTACTAGAGAAAGGGGAAAAGAAATGAACAGAGAGAAGTAGAAACCATCTGCTCCAGATACTACGACTGCTTTGCTGCCTGTCATCTAACCTTATTTTATCATCTCACATTATATTCTAGAGCAAAAATTCCCAGCCAGCCCTTTTCCTCCTTTATTGCCCCAGCCTAAGTAGAAATAATGGTTTATTTTTTTATGAGGTTTTGTGAGGACTTTTTACTATCCAGATTTTGCCAGTTGGAACTAAAGGGTACCTTTGCATCTCCAGGGGTAAATAAAGCTCAGAAGTATTTAGGATTCAGGCCTCAGAAGCAAGGCACCAGGGTATCTCAAACAGTAAGAGGCTTGGCATCAGATGAACTCTCAAATCCCATTCTTCCATTTAAGTTGTTGTCCTTGGCCTCTTACTTAATCTCATTCTCCATTTGATCATCTGTCAAAGGTATAATAAATTTTTCAAGCTTTTAGGATATATACATATACATGCATACATTACATATATACTTTACATATACATATGTAATTCGTGAGTACTTGAGATACTGTCCAATTATCTATACTCGTCTCCTTTCTTAGTAGACTGTTTACCTTTGTTGTTATCATCATCCTGATGCCCCAAGTTACCCATAATATGATGTTGGTGAACTACTTAACCATCACATGAGTCAATGCCCTGTCCAAAAGAGAAATATATTTCCCTTGAGGCAATTATGAAAATTAAATGTAATTATACATGTCGAGTGTTTTGAAAAACGCCCAACCAATGGTATATTCTCAAAAGAATATTTTCCTTTTCTTCTTATCTTCTTCCTGCTCTGTTTCCCCACATCCTTGACAAAGAAGATTCAGGAAGCAACTAATTATGAGCCAGACAGACAGCTCCACTATAGGAGGTCTTGCTTTTATATTCACTTAACTAGGAACTCTCACACATAGAGATATTCAAAGAAAACTCACCTATAAAAGTAACCGGCCCCCAGAGGATGTGTTTTCTAGAAAAAGGTAAACATTCTTTCTATAAAGAAGAAATATGACAACTGTCATTATGCTTCAATTTTTTTATCTTTTCTTATTCTGGCAGGACCCGCAGCTGTGTGTAGAATAAAATTTTCACCTTCAGAAAAGGCGATTTCCTTTTATAATAAAAATGTCACATTGAATGCAAGTGACTTTTCATGTATTAGCCAACATTTCTGAGTGTCAGTCATGTGTTGTTCCAGGCACTGCTGGGTGAGGCACACATCCCACCCTTACCAAGACTTTGTCTCAGAAGAGAAAGACGGGTCAAGAAATCCTAGCCAGTCATGGTGGCACAAACCTGTAATCCCAGTACTTGGGAGGCTGAGACAAGAAGATTGCAGATTAGAGGCCAGCTTCCGTAATTAGTGAGACGTTCAGCAACTTAGCATGAACCTGCCTCAAAATAAATAAAATAAAATAATGCCATGAGTGTAGCTCTGAAGTATAATGACCCTGGGTTCAACCCCCCAGTGTCACACAAAAATAAAAATAAGAAGAAAGAAAGAAACTGTTAATACTGTGTGAAAGAAACAAAAACAGATAGAGGAAAAACATTCCTGTAGAAACTCAGGATTCAACAGCTGAATTGTTTTACCAGGAGTGGTATCAGGCAGAGAGGGGGACCCTCCCTAAAACTTACCTCTATCATTAACTGCCTGAAGACATTAAAACCCAATCACAGCCGGGCGTGGTGGCGCACACTTGTAATCCCCGCGCTTGGGAGGCAGAGACAGGAGGATCGCGCAGGTTTGAAGCCAGCCACGTGCGCTGGAATAGGAGACCCTGTTTCCAAATAAAAAAAAAATGTAAAAATAGGTCTGGGAGTGTAGCCTGGAGGTAGAAGGGCTTCCAGGAACCCCAGTACCACCAAAAAAAAAAAAAAAAAAAAAAAAAAAAATTAAAAATAAAACCCAATCACGTGTGACATGTGGGTTACCTGTTAGCTCATGATGTCCACATTTTAGTCCTCAAGGCCTGATCTATGAACTCTGGACAGTGGATTCCAGTCACTGGTTTGAAGACCTGTTGAAGTCCTCCTGATAGAGTGTGTCTTTTTATTTTGTGTTTCTGGTCCCTGGAATTATTGGGTGACATATCCTCTAGCTCCATGACAGGAGGACTTGAGTCTAGGGAAACTGTGTTTACGTGACTTTAAATCAAAACCACAACACATTAAAATGTCAGTTACCGAGCATATATTTCTTTCATGTGAACCTCTTTATGTGAACCTAAAGCAAATCTCTGTGCTTTAGGTTCCCATAAAGAGAGTATTTGAGGATTTTGTCAGTGTAGCAAGAGCTTAGCATACTTTATTTGCCACAATGGGATGAAGAGTCTTCTGTCCAAGTTGATAATTGAAAAGTAAGAATGTGTTTCTTTTTTAAGACTTTGTTCTCAACATATCAAGAGGAGAATAGAAATTTGAAATAAGTACGCATCTCAGTCACAGGGTATTTCTATTGTACTTGACAAATCTATGAAAACTAATCTTAGAGAAAAGCCTGAGAAATGTGGCTTGCATTTGGGGGACCTTTCCAAGCCAGACGTCACAGTGCTGTGCCTGCCACTTACAACCCGTTCATGTGGGGAGAAAAACAAAAACCCTGCAAAACACATTCTTGAAACCTCCCTAAATTTTTGCTATTGTCAAAAGTTTTGAAACAAGGCTGGGGCTGGCGCTGTAGCTCCATCGTAGAGCACTTTGCCTAGGCATGTGTAAGACCCTGAGTTCTATCCCCTAGAACTGCCAGGAAAAAAAAAAAGTATTAAAACAACAAAAAGAAAGCAGTCGTTCTAAATGTGACCTGCTGAGGAAATGCTTTTCACAAACTTCACAGCAGCTCGACAATACCTCGAGTGGATGTCATAGATGGTTCTCTGTGTGGATGCCCGGTCTTTGTAGAAGTCTTCAAGGGTGTCCAACCCCCTTTCCTAGATGCTCTAGAAGAGGAACTTTCTGATATCCCTCTACGGCATGCAGGTGCCACCAAGTGCAGGAAAGATTGAGATGGAGACAATTGATCTATCTTTGTGTTTAGAGTTTTATTAAGAGCCCTAGGAGCCGGGCTTGGTGGCGCATGCTTGTAATCCCAGCATTCGGAAGGCTGAGACCGGAGGATCGGGGTTCACGGATAGCCTCGGTTACTTAGTGAGGCCCTCTGCAACTTAGTGAGACCCTGTTTCGAAATAAAGAATAAATTTTTTAAAAAAGGGCAGCAGGTGTAGCTCGGAGGTCAGATGCCCCTGGGTCCCATCCCCAGACGTACAAAAAAAGAGCCCTAGGATTGTAGCATTGTTGGAGGTCATCTAGATCATTTTGTATCAGCTCCACATCTGAGGCATGAAGATGCTCCAACTCTCCCAGCCCTGTCTGGAGCCAGGAGGAGAGCCCTGGTGCGTGGAGCTGTGTCTCCATCCAGCATTCTCACTATTCACTTCTATTTATTTGTCTCTTGTGTACTTCTCCCTTTCCTTAATTATCCTATTTTTCATATAGCCTGTGGGATAAATGGTCTATATAATTTGAAAAGGTCGTTTAAAAAATAAAGAAGTATAAAAGAACATGCACAGAGACAATATGGCTCATAAAACCTGAAGTGTTTACTCTCAGACCCTTTACATAATACAAGTATAAGAATCCCTGCTGTAAGCAATTGGAAATACATTCCTTTGGAAACAATTTCTCCTTCAACTTCTCAAAATTCTACGCGATCAGATTCTGTGCCGTTCTGAGTCTTTTTTCCCCTATCTTAATTTGGAAAGGATATATTACTAAGCTATAATAGCAATACCTTTTTAATGTTTGTTTGTTTGTCTGTTTGTTTGTTTGCAGGGTACTATGGGTTGAGCACTTCTGTGTTATATCCCTCTGAGCTATATCCCTTTGTTTTGGGGGGTTGTTTATTTTTTTTTTTTATTGGTGAATTGTAGTCATACATCTTAATGGGATACAAGACTTGTGTAGACATACATGCACATATCACCCAATTAGCCCTTACCCAGTCTTCACCCCATTCCCTCCCCATCCCTCCTTCCCATGCTTGGCTTAGTGATTGACTCTGATATGTTTGTTTAAGTGCATTGTGTGCTTTAGAGAGTTTCCTTCTCCCATCCCCTCAGTTAGGTCGCCTTATTTGCCCCTCTGTAGGATCTCCTTCATCTAGAGTTCCTCCTGTTACTCATTTCTCCTTAGCTTTCGCATATTAGGGAAAACATCTGATTTCTTTTTTTTTTTTTTTTTAATGTGGAACATATTGAAAATGGCATACATTCAGACTATGCTTGGTAATAATGAGTGTCCAGGTTAACCATGCTTGCTTGCTTGCTTTATTTATTTATTTATTTTGTGGGTCTGGAGATGGAACCCAGGGGCATTCGACCTCTGAGCTACACCCCATGCTCCTATTTTTTTTTAATTCTTTAGTTTAAAACAGGGTCTCACTGAGTTGCAGAGGGCCTCACTAAGTAGCTGAGGCTGTCCGTGAACCACGATCCTCCAGTCTCAGCCTCTTGAATGCTGGGATTACAAGCGTGCGCCACCACACCCGGCTTTTTGCTATATTTATATACCTTTGTTTTGGGGGTTTGTTTTTTTTTAAAGAGTGTCTCACTAAGTTGCCCAGGCTGACCCCAAACTTGTAGTCCTCCTGCCTCAGCTTCCCAAATGAATTAGGATTTCAGGTGCACATCTCTGCGCTCTCTTAGCGATACCTTCAAAGAATCCTGTGGAGCCAGGCACGATGGCACATACCTGTAACCCCAATACTTGGGAGACTGAAACAGAAGAGTCACAGAGGTCAAGGCCAGTGCACAGTGACTTAGCGAGATCCTGTGTGAAAATAAAAAGGGGCTAGGACTGTAGTTCAGTAGTAGAATCCCCCTGGGTCCAATTCCCAGCTTCACAAACACACACAAAGAATTCCTTTACTTGATCTAGTGTCCCCTGGAAATTAGTAAAACAGTTACCACTGTGTCCTTAAATAGAAGTGTACACCAGCACTCGGGGAAGTCGTGTCCTCGGGGAAGCTAGGTGTGCATATGAAAGAGCAGAGCTGGACTAGAGCTCCGAGCTTAAGATCCAGCCCTCTTCATGGGCAGCTGAGTCTCCCACTTCAGGGTGAACGATGATTAATTTAGTGCTTGCGGATGTTTTGCCCTGCTCTGGAATGTCGTGACTTCAATGAAAAAGTAGTGGGAACATATACTTTGCTCCCTTTAAATTAGCTGCAATATCTGAATTGCCAAAGGACCCTCTTTCTCTCTCACTCTGACTCATTTTTTTATTGCAAAGGCAGCGATCAGTTACTAGATCACATGGGAAACTTCTTCCAAGCAGAACTGAAGCAGCTAATATTAGCCTCTGTGATTGACAATAGCACCCCACCAGTCTTTGTCCAGAGCCTTCTCCACTATTCTTTGCATTTTTGTTTTGTTTTGTTTTCGCCCATAGGTTTAATAATGACTGTAAGCAAACCCTGCTATTTTGGAAACCTGCTTCTGGGAATCGTTGGTGTGGACGTGAATCTGGCTTACATCCTTGAAGACGTGACATATTACCAAGACTCTTTGGCTTCATATACTTTTCTTATAGATGACAAAGGTAATTTGTTAAAAGTTAATCATAAGAAAGGTTTCTTTAAAAACCTAAAGAAAACAATCTGTAGATATGTTCTGGTACGATCAAATGAAGGAGGATAAGGATAGTATTTTTTTTTTAAAAAAAAAAAAAAAAGCAGAGTCTGGACTGGTGGCACACATCTGTAATCCCAGTACTTGGGAGGCTGAGACAGGAAGATTCCTCAGTTCAAGGATAGCCTCAGCAATTTGGTGAGGCTCTCAGCAACTTAGCAAGACCCTGTTTCAAAACAGGCATACCTTCTTTTAGCTCCTAGCTTTAGCAATTAGAGGTCCCATCTCCTTTCTTACAGTACTAACAGAATGCTCCTAGGTTCAAACCCCAGTACAGAAAGAAGGGAGGGAGGGTGACCAGGACTGATGATTTATCATGGAATACCACAAAGATGGCAGAGGACTACAAATTATATGTTTATTATTTCTGTGTTGTGTTGAGGATAGATAACTGTATCTGTGACATCAAGAAGTCAGACTTGAGGACTGACTACCACATAAAACCTGGTCCTTTAGAACACTTTGGTATTGTTTAGATTTACTGGCATTAAGGTTTGTATGGCAAATTGGAATACTTAATAAAATTAAAACTTAATATCCCATACTACCAAAATTGTGTTGATTGGACCAATGGTTAGTAATTTAACATTTAAGAGTTTCTATGTAAACACACATTAAACAGGTTCTGTTTCATTGGACTGATGGGTCACCTTTGGAGGAGCTGAGTATTGGGCAGCTATCCAGAGTATCCCATATTTCAAACTGGTGGTGGGCACTTTTATTAGAACCAGCACTTCCTACAGCCTGTTACCTATAGCATACATTGTGTTTTCTATTTCCAGGGTATACACTTATGCATCCATCTCTTACCAGGCCGTATTTATTGTCAGAACCTCCTCTTCATACTGACATCATACATTATGAAAATATCCCAAAATTTGAGTTGGTTCGGCAAAATATCCTCAGGTAAGGAAAAAGTGAGGGTGGTAGTGTTTCTTTTTTCTGAGAATGGGACCCTTCAGGGTCAAGTATTAAGTTTCTACTATAGGGCATAAGAGAAGGACATGGATCATCTTATTGTTAAAGTATTATGAGTAATTTTCCTATAAAAAAATTAGCCAAGATTTTGTTGACTTCGTGTAATAGACAGGCTGTCTAAGAACTAGTATTTGAGGGTAATGCCTTATAAGTAAAATTTTATGTTCACATTAACTTTAATTGTAAATTAAATTATATGTCCTCATTTTTAAAAGTACTAGAGTTATATCAGATTAAAAAATTATCAGCAATATAAAAGGTTAAGTTGAAGACCAGCTTTATTGTATTTGCCAAAAATTGTTTGGCAAAGTAGTGTCCATTTCAAGTTGACAGCACAGTCTTACACAACATATTGTCTTAAAATAAAAACAGACTGGATATTTTTCAATAGCGATACATTATTTTGGCAGATGGTAACCTATAGAGAAATGGGTCTCTGTGCTCATTGGCTGCAAATGAATGGCTGAGTGATTTGAGACAGGTTAGTCTCTGGAAAGAATTAGATGGGGAGGCAGGGGGAGAGAGGAAGGAATGTTTTTAATGCAGAGCCGACATAATGCTTTTACAAAATGGAAAGTCTCACATTATGTCTTTCAAAAGTGATGAGCTTCATTGCTGTTCAAAATCAGGAGGTGACCATTGACCCACAGCTTCTTCCTTGCCTTCAATTAAGTGCTTATCTTTTTCCTCAAGTTTTTAATTCTGTTTGACAACACAGCCTCCCTCTGGGCAGCCAGATTATCGCAGTCCCTGTGAACTCCTCCCTGTCTTGGCACATAAACAAGCTGAGAGAGACCGGCAAGGAGGCCTACAACGTGAGCTATGCCTGGAAGATGGTGAGTGGGGCCCCAGCCACACGGCTCCTCTTCATGGGCAGCCCGGGGCCGTGTGTCAGATGATATGACCAAGTAGTTCTTTAAATGATTTGGAAAAAGAAGACATTCCACAGACTTTTTATGTTTGTCCTTTTTGTTTATAAGACCAATAATTGTTCAATATGAATAAGTCAAGCCATATCAAAGGATACAAAGAAGAAAATAAACTCTGTTCTCAAGTACGCCCTTGCATGTGTGTGTGTGTGTGTGTGTGTGTGTGTGTGTGTGTGTGTACATAGGTACATGATATACATATATACACATATACATATGTATGTGCATATGCACACATCTGTGCATATGCATACATATCTTTAATGTGCTACAATATTGCATTCTGTAGATAGATCAGATTTCATTACCTAGTAATTAATTTAGATTATATCAGGGTTTTTTGTCTGTGGTTCTGGGGCTTGAACCCAGAAGCATTCTACCTTGAGTTTACATCCCCAACCCTTTATAATTTTTATTTTAAGATGAGATCTCCCTAAATGACCACATGCTGGCCTCAAACCTGCAATCCTCCTTTCTCAGCCTCCCAAGTACTGGGATTACAGGTGTGCGCCACCATACCCAGCTAATTTTGTTATTACTTAAACTCAGATTGAGGTGAGCACAGTGGCACATGCCTGTAATCCCAGTGACTCGGGAAACTAAGGCAGGAGGACCACAAGATGAGACCAGCCTCAAAAACATAGACCCTGTCTCAAAATAAAAAATACAGGGGGAAATCCCTAGTACTGGGGGAAAAAAAAAAAAAAAAGGAGATGGGACCTCTGATTGGAGATGGGACCTCTGATTGCTGAGGTTAGGAGTTAGAAGGCGGTATGAAGGCATAAGCGCCCTATGGCATTTTTCAAGAGAAGCTTTAGGACATAGGCTCTTCTAATTCAACACAGGTGGATTATCAGTTGAGCCATAACACTGTTCACCTACCGTAGCTCTCTCTTGCCAGCCTCAGACTCTGAGCCTCAAATAATCATAGACAAAAGCCAGCACACACTCTCCATATTGGCTATGTTTCTCTCCTTCCTCCTCATCTCTGATGTAGTAGGATAGTACTGTTGGGGGAGGAGTCCTAAATTCTTTTTAACCAGAAGAAAAATGACTTTCATTTTCATTATTAACTTTCAATCACTGAATTTAAAAGTGCAGTCATACTTGAAATTTCCTGGGATGGGCGTATTTGATGATCAACCCATTGACTCAAATATGGATCTCCTTACCCAGCCCTTAAAAACTACTTATTGAACATTCACTGTACACTAAGAAGGATAAACCAAAGTGATCATCTCTCTTCCCTCTTAGAGTATCCAACCTAATGGTTGGTAAAGATAATTAAATGACAACCTGATCTAGTGTCTGTGCCAGGGATAGGAATGATAGGACATGGGAGTGACCCAGCGTGGTTTTGGTTTGTTTTTGCAGTACTGGGGATAGAACCCAGAGCCTCCTACATGCAAGTCAAGCACTGTACCCCTGAGCTATATCCCCATCTCTTTTTATGTTTATTTTGAGACAGGCTCTCACTCAATTGCCCAAGCTGGCCTCCAGCTTAACAGTCCTCCTGCCTTAGCCTTTCAAGTCACTGGGATCACGGGCGTGTGCCACCATGCCCAACAGCAAATTTGAGACAAGTCAAAAATCTATTTTGAAATTCTTTGATGACCTCTCATTTTCAGATTTTGTGAATGATGAAACCATTGCCCTTATCTTTTATTTATATAATTTTAAAGATAATTGCTTAATTTTCACATCAGAAAGGGTGAATCAGCCACTGAATTTTTAATTGGGAAAATAAACTTTTGTATTTGAAATTGGAGATGGTTTGACTCCAGCATACCCCAATTGGGAGCAACTCAGTTACATCCTGGGATAATGTCTGCATGAATAATTGTTGACATTATAAAAAAGAAGGAAATGGAGGCACCTATGTGACCTTCTTTGTATAGTAAGTAAACAAATTCCATGTTAACATTTTGGAAAGTGTTATTGTCTTAGAGAATTTTTTCAGTGATGCTGGTAAATTCTGACCACTCTCCTTAGGCACACAGAATGTAATCATGTTATCTTTTCAGGGACAAGTCTTAGCTTTCTCAGCGTTCTGAAATTTTTGAGCAGAGCACTACTAAGTGGAAAAATTGAGGAGGTAATGAGATTCAAGATAAAAGAACCATGCCCGGTTACCCAGTAATAAGGGCAAATATTTTTAAGCTTTCTTTCATTACCTTAGGGGAGGAAGAAAATAGATATGCATCTTATCCTGAGGAATAAAATGGATTCTTCTACTTATTGAATCCAAATAGGGTTAGCTTATGCCAAGCATAATTGGCTAAACTGCTTAGCATCCTTAGATAGAGCAGATACCGATGGATTATTTCGCTGAATTGATTTGAATATAATTGGAGAGATTACATTAGCAACATTACGGGACTACTCTCTCGTTGTAACCCAAGTCCATTTCTGAGCCCTGGCGGAGGCTCTCTGTGGTAACTGAAGGAAGTCTTGACTGTTAGACAGTATGAGAATGCACTCGTGTTACACAGACATGGTTCCCTTCAAAATGTAGAACACATGTGCCCCATCAGTGGACAGAACCACTTCTTGCTATGGAGGGTCCTTCCAGATACATCTTGGTTTCTTTTAATGCAGAGGCTGTTTTTCATCTGAGTACATGATCAAAAGTCATATTTTGAAACATGCTTTCCTAAGTGCTACATTTAGGAACTTAGAGTAACTTTTTCTTTTTTCCTCAGGGAATAGACCCAATTATAAAATTATATTCTGAGTTGGGCATGGTGGCACATGCTTGTAATCCCAGCGTTCAGGAGGCTGAGACCAGAGGATCGCTATTCGTGGAGAGCCTTGGCTACTTAGCAAGGCCCTTTGCAACTCAGTGAGACCTAAAAATAGGGCTGGGAGTGTAGCTTGGAGGTGCAGTGTCCCTGAGTTCCATCCCCCATCCTGCAAAAATAAAATTATATTCTGGTCTTTCTGGTATGGTTTTGTCTTTTAGTTTAGTGTTACATTTAACACAAATATATAAAATATAAAAATATAAAACTCAAAATATAAAGATAAATATATAAAACTCAAAGGATGACCGTGTAAGATTAAGAAGAGAGGAAAGGCCGGGGAAGGGAGGAGGCATAGCTCTAATCCCAGTACTTGGGAGGCTGAGACAGAAGGATCACAAATTCAAGGACACCCTCAGCAAGTAGTAAGACTTTCAGCAACCTAACAAGACCCTGTTTCAAGACAAAAAAAAAATTAAATAGGGCTAGAAGTGTAGCTCAGAGATAGAATGCCCCTATGTTCAATCCTCGTTACCCCTTCCCTCCCCTGAAGAAGGAAGGAGGAAGAGGAGGAAGAGAGGAGGAGATAGAAAGTGCCACTTTGGAACACCCTGTTACTTTCTAATTTAGTAGGGGAAAGAAGATTAAATTTGCTAATCTAATTTGAATATCTTTGCCATCAGTACTTAAAAACAATTCCAGAAAGTTGCAGATTGTTTTTGTGCTTAAAGATTCTGGAGCCTTTCTCAGAAAGCCTGCATTATACTTAACTCTAGCCTGCCTAGACATTTCTCCTTGATCACTAAATAAATGGCATCAGCTGCCTTAGAGAGCATCTTTTTTTAGTTCTGAGTTAGCTGGTCCTCACCCTCTATTTTATTTACAAACCATCTTTTATGTAGGCTCTTCTTGTCTTCTGTATAGTGAACTTACACTTAGAGAATGAGCAGGAACTCATTCTGAGAAACGCATCCTTGGGCTTTCTCATTGTGTGAACACCATATACTTACACAAACCGGATGGTGCAGGTCAATCACGGGACCTGGGCTCCTGACGCAATCAAGATATAAGGTGAATAGATGTGAGAGGCTATTGCAGGTATAGCATGGCATAGAGTTTTCGTAGTAAACATCTTTTTATAAGTAGGAGGAATACATTCTAAAATAATGATAAAATTATAGTAAATGCATGAAATAGTGGCATAGTTGTTATTATTACTATAAATTATTATGGTTTGTACATAATTACATTGCTGTATACACTTTTATATGATTGGCAGCTCAGTAGGTTGGTCAACACCATTGTCATGTGAGTAATGCTTTGCGCTGTGATGTTACAAGAATGGTAATTTTTCAGCTGCATTATAATCTTACAGGACCACCATTATGTTTGGGAGCAGCCATTGATTGGCCTTTGATTCTTTGGTGGACCTTTTTGTCATTACATTTTGTTCAGGCACCCCTTTCTAGGAACCTGAATGCCAAAGTTCTACTGTATCTACACATGAATTTCACACCATGGACTAAGCTACACACTGAAGGGCTGAGTCAGGCAGGCTGTGCAGGGCACCCCAGGGTTTGTGTTTCTTTTAAGTAGTGATGTTGTCTATCCAACCAAGAAAGGAGAAAATGTTCACTAGGAATAGAATGAATAAACTGGAATCTGTACTCTGTGTGTATGTGTGTGTGTGTGTTTGTGTGTGTGTGTGTGTGTTAATGGCAATTGAACCCAGGGGTATTCTACCTCTGAGCCACACCTCCACGTCAATTTTTTAATTTTTTTTTTACTTTTTATTTTGAGACAAGGTCTCTCAGTTGCTGAGGGCCTAACTAAGCTGCTCAGGCTGACTGTGAACCTATGATTCTCATGTCTCAGCCTCTTAAGCACTGAGATTATAGACATGTGCCACAACACCCAGCTTGATCCTTTTTCTTAACGTGAGAGTTCACAATTGGCTTGAAAAATACCCAATTCTCAGAACACTTAATCACAAAACCCATCATATATTTTCAACCACACAACCACATTTTAAGCACAAATGCAAATAAGTGTTCTATTAAACCCCGATATACAAGTAAAAAGGGTTAGGGAGTCCCTCGATTACCAAGGGACATCT
This sequence comes from Muscardinus avellanarius, assembly GCF_963383645.1. Classification (NCBI taxonomy): domain Eukaryota; kingdom Metazoa; phylum Chordata; class Mammalia; order Rodentia; family Gliridae; genus Muscardinus; species Muscardinus avellanarius. The sequence continues at coordinate 56,123,170 of NC_137788.1, forward strand.
TTCTGTTACATTAGGTTTCCTCAACAAGAAAGAAAAACAGAAAATACCTCTGCATCCTATCTTGATATCCTTCATTCATCTATCAAATATTTAATGAACAGGCAAGGACAGAGAGGCAAAACAATGTATGCAAAAAATAACATCTCCCTGTCCCTATAAAACCTTCACTTTCTGTCTTAGAAATTCTTTGCTGATGTTTACAGGTACAAGACACTTCCTTTATTCTGTGCATTGTGGTGATCCAACCGGAAATACCTGTCAGGCAACTGAAGAACCTCAACACTGTCCCAAGCAGCAAGCTGCTGTACCACCGGCTAGACCTCCTGGGCCAGCCTAGTGCTTGCCTGCACTTCAAGCAGTTGGCGACTCTAGGTAAGGCCCTGCGCTTCACCACTTTCTCCAATATCAGGCTTGTAGCAGCTCATCATAAAGAATCGCAACCATTGATGCCTGCCATACCAGGTGTTTGGGGGTGAAAACGGGAAGGTCACGTGCCTTGGGTCAGATTACCCCACAGACACTGAGATGAAGTTTCAAGTGTCTGTGATTTATATAGGATGAGCTCCCAGGAGAAACCAATGGGAAGTGTGGGAAATAGGGCAAGAAAAGGGAAAAGACAGACAAGTTTGATTTCAGGTGAAATTTCACCCTCTTCCTGTCCTGTGGGTATCTTTGGAATGCATGTTGTTCCAAAGTTTTCCCAGACTCCAGGAAGGGCCTCCTATTCCTTAGTTACTTTTAGCTTTCTGCTAATGCTGAGCAAAGCAGTTTCATTAGCCCAAAGACAGATCATAATGTGAGTTACGAGTACTGCCCCACCATGGTAAAGACACAGATATGGGAATATTGCATTGGGGGTTGAGTGGGGAAAACTATAAGAGGAATCCAAAGGAATCTAGGGAGCAGAACATGCCGACGGTGCCCACCACAGGTTCCTGTCTGCAGAAGGGCTTAGGTGTGGGCAAAGAATTCAGAGGAAGCAGAAGAGAATATACATTTGTAGTGTACCAAGGGTTTTGCATTCATGGCCTGAGTTGACCTATGATAGAGGAGGACACTTGGGGTTGCAAAAAAATAAGTCATTTTCTCAAAATAATACAAAAATATAGCAAAGCTGAGATTGTCCTCCTTTTATCATCACGTGACCCTCTTCTTGTCCCTGATAACTGGTCCTTGCTGTGAGTCTGCTCTGTCTGAAACTAATACGGCAACTCCACCTTCTTTTGACACAATTCGTGTAACTTTCCTTTCTGTCGTCATCTATTTCTGTTCTGTATGTGTCTTTATGTTTAAAGTGGATTTCCTATATAAAACATACAGTCGGGTCTTGCTTTTTGATCCACGTTGACAATCTTTGTGTTTTAACAGGTTTATTTAGACCATTGATATGCAACACTTTTCACATCAATATTTACTATTTACATAGTTCAGTTAATATCTACCATATTTGTTACTGCTTTCTATTTGTTACCCTTGCTTTTTGTACCTATTTTGTCTTCCTCTTTCTGCCTTTTGTGGTATTTAAAAAATTGTTTCTCATACATAAAAAAAATTGTACAAATTAACGGGGTACTATATAAGTTTCATACACGTATACACTGTGTAATGTTTAAGTTAGGTTAAACATATCTATCTCCTTAAATATCTATCATTTCTTTTTGACCTTTCAAAATACTTTCTTCTAGCTCTTTGAAATGTCCAGTACATTATCATTATTCGTAGTCACCCCACTGTGTCATTGAACACCAGAATCGCTTGTTCCTCTTTAACTGTAACTTAGAGCCCATTGATCAACCATTCCTCCTTCTTTCCCACCCGCCCCAGATTCTCCTCATCCTCTGGTAACCACCATTCCACTATGACCTCTACAGAATCAACTTTTTTTAAAAAACGTGAATGAGACTATGCCAAACTCGTCTTTTGTGCCTTGCTTATTTCTCTTAACGATCTCTGGTTCCATCCACACTGTCACAAATGACTGGGTTTTCTTTTTTTATGGCCTCAGAGTGTTCCACTGTGTACATGTGCCACCTCTGTTCATCAGTAGATGGACACTGATGCCATTTCTGTCTCTTGGCTATAGTTAACAGTGCTTCAGAGAACACACATGTGAAGGTGCCTCTTTGTCAGACTGATTTCGTACCCTTTGGATAGATATCAATGAGTGAGATTGCCGGCTCAGAGCCGGGCGTGGTGGCACATGCTTGTAATCCCAGCATTCGGGAGGCTGAGACCGGAGGATCACGGTTCGCGGACAGCCTCAGCTACTTAGTGAGGCCCTCTGCAACTCAATGAGACCCAGTTTCAAAATAAAGAATAAAAAATAGGGCAGGGGGTGTAGCTCGGAGGTCAAGTGCCCCTGGGTTCCATCCCCAGACCCCCCCCCAAAAAAAAAAAACCCACGAGATTGCCGGCTCATATGGCAGTTCTATTTTTAATGTTGTGAAGAATCTTCATGGTGTTTACAATAATGGCTGTACTTATTTGCATTCCCACCAGCAATTTACAAGGGTTTCCTTTCTCCACACTCTCAACCATCACTGTTATCTTTTGTTTTTCTGATAAAAGTCATTATAACTGGGGTGAGGCGGTACTTCGTGGTTTTTTTAATCTGAATTTTTCTGATGACTAGCAATGTGGAGCCTTTTTGGTGAGAAAACAGGTATTAGAGATTGAACCCAGAGGCATTCTACCTCTGAGCTATGCCTCCAGCCCGTTTTGTTTTTAATTTTGAAACAGAGTCTTGCTGAGTTATTGAGAGTCTCAGTTGCCAAAGCTGGCCTCATATCTGCAATTCTCCTGTCTCCGCTTCCTAAGTACCAGTATTACAGGATATGCTACCACACCCAGTGAGCATTTTTTTTTTAATATATATATTCCTAAAGGCCATGCTAAGATTGACTCAGGTACCTCTGGTCTACCATGCTGCCAGGTCCCAGACATATTCAAGGCCTTTATGACCTATGCTATCAGTATACCATAAAATAATTCATAGCATAGTAAAGCAGGTACTCTCTTTTTCCCTGTTTTAAATACTTAGGATTCATAGCCAGGCGTGGTGGCTCACACTTGTAATCCCAGTGCTTGGGAGGCTGAGACAGGAGGATGGCACAGGTTCAAAGCCAGACTCAGCTACTTAGTGAGGCTCTCAGCAACTTAGAGAGACCCTGTTTCCATATAAAGTAAGACTGGGTGTGTAGCCTGGAGGTAGAATGCTTCTGGGTTCCACCCAGTATGGCAATACATACATACATACATACATACATAGGATTCAAAAAGCTGATACCTAAGAATTATCATACAAAAGGCAAACTGAGTAGAGAAGACCAGGTTGGAAGGTCAAGGATTGATGTCCCTATTCTCTAGATCCCAGATGAGAACACTCAAATTTGGGTTCCTCCTTTAAATTCCATTCAAGAAAATTCTTCCTGAAGGAAGGTCTGAGGATGCAACTCAGGGGTAGAGCACTTCCCTTACACACGGGGGGCTGTAAATTCAATCCCCAGTACCACAAAAAAGAAAAAGGAAAACAAAGTTCTTCATGGGCGTGAGATCAGAAGAGCAGCTGCGCTGAGCGATCTCCTCCGTGAGTCAGCACTTTCGATAGGCTGTGACGCTGACCAGAGAAAGATGGATGTTTACATGTTTGTTTGTTTTGATTTGGGCTTTGGGGTTTTTGTTGTTTTTATGCAAAAGAGGATATAATATTTCATATTTTTAACCAATAATTTCTGAGTCAGCAAGCTAAATACTATAGCTGGTGAGAATGAGACCACTATTGTGAAATTCGGGACAATAGAATACAATAATTTTTGTTATGAGAAAGATCAAGTTTAGATTTTCTTTAAAACTTACTTTAGATAATCCCTCCCCTAGCAACACTGTCAATATGGTAGCCATTAGCCACATATAGCTATGGAGCACTTGAAAAAGGGCTAGTCCAAATTAAGATGTATAACTTTATTTTTTATATTACATATTAAAATGATATGTTTGGTATGTTGGAATTCCTAAATATATCATTAAAATTACATATTTTGCTTTTTTAATGTGGTTTTATTGAAAATTTTTAAATTATATTTGTGGATCACACAGTTTTTTAGTTGAATACCCATCTGGCTCTTAGAGATTATTCAGAAAATATGGAGTTCATCAGCTCAAATACTGTATGTACAATGTTTTTTTGTTTCTGTGTGGTACTCAGGATTGAATCCAGAGGCATTCTACCTTTGAGATACTCCCCCAGCCCTATTTTTTTTTTTTTTCTTATTTGGAAACAGTCTCACTAGGTTGATGAGAGCCTCACTACTACTGAGGCTGAATCTATATTCCTCCTGTCTCAGCCTCCCGAACACTGGGATTACAAGTGTGTGCCACCACACCAGGCTTCTGTATGTACAACAATTGCTTGATCCCAGTTCACATAGGTAGGCCATCGGCCAGTGACTTTCACTTGGAGGTCTTTCCACCATACCACCCATTCTCACCTGGGTGCTGGAGTTCTGGGACAATATAGAGGGGCCATTCAGGGTTTCTTAAGATTAGTTAGCAATGACAATGATTCAAGGTAGTTAAAAACAAAAGGGGAATCAAAAAATATATGGAAAATTCTGGCAAATATGTCATTTCCATTTGATTAGTGATGGGGATTTTTTTTTGGGGGGGTTAGGTCTAGGGATGGAACCTGGAAGCATTTGACCTCTGAGCTACACCCCTGCCTTATTTTTTCTTCTTTATTTTGAAACAGGGTCTCACTAAGTTGTGGAGGGCCTCACTAAGTAGTTGAGGCTGTCTGCGAACCACGACCCTCCTGTCTCAGACTCCCAAATGCTGGGATTACAAGCATGTGCCACCACACCAGGCTAATGATGGGGGCTTTTAATGCAGAATATTAAGTACACATCAGAGCTATCATCAAGAGAATCCGTGTAAGGACAGAGTCTTTCTAGGTGCACAAAAAGGCAGAGTTTTTAGAGAACATAGCACCTAAGATCATTAAGCATGTATCCACCTATGCAGACGTACACTTGCATGACTAAAAGCTTCCTCTGTCCTGACTCCCTTTGGGCTCCACCCATCTTCCTCCACCAGCCTTTTCTAACATTCCTGGCTCGGCCACTGCCTGAAAGGGCCACTCTCTCAGCTCTCACTTCATCTTCCCCTGGGTCCGTCTGCATCTCTCTTGACCCTGAAGTGTACAAATGCCTTAACATTTATATTACTGTGTTACTCTCTCGCTGTTTTATTCTATTTCTATCTCTTGTCTCTCTGACTGAAGCTCATCAGCTCTCTGAATTCAGAGACCTCCTCTCTCCTTCAGGCACATCTTTGCAGGATTGGCCACATGGGCATCTATGTGTGAACCTACAGCATGCTTTTGTAAGCTTCTGCTTTAATTATTTATGCTTAGTATAATAATCTCTCAAGGTACCCTATAAAGAGATCATGACCTATGAGAAGCCACATTTTCTGAGAATGGTAAGTCAGAGCCATACTACTGAGAACAACTAAAAATCCTGGATGGAAACAAATCCTAGATTAAAATCTTCTTGAAAAACAAAGAGCCAGGCATCGTGGTGCACGCTTGTAATGCCAGTACTTGGGAGGCTGAGACAGGAGGCTTGCAGGTTTGCAGCCAGCCTCAGCAACTTAGTGAAACCCTGTATCAAAATAAAAAAATAAAATAGGGCTGAGGGTGTAGGGCAGAGGTAGATGTTCCTGGATTCCATCCCTAGACCCATGCACAGGAGAGAGAAAAGGAAGGAAGGAAGGAAGGAAGGAAGGAAGGAAGGAAGGAAGGGAGAGAGATAATAAGGAATTACTGGGCCAAAACCTAGAAAAGAAAGCCAGCACTCAAAGCCACTTTACCAATTCTAAAGAAAACTCTACAAAATTAATCTGTGCTGTAGGTAGCATCTTTTGGTCTAGGAACAGAGGCAAAAATCTAATCAATTTATTAGTGGCTCCTGTGGAGCCTCTAGTAAATAAAACCACTCTCTTTTGCCCCCACAGCCCATAAAAGCTGCCTCTTTAGAGTGAGAGTGAACTGAAAATAAGTCAGAGCCAGACATGGTGGCCCACACCTGTAATCCCAGTACTCAGAAGGCTAAGACAGGAGGATTGCAGGTTCAAGGCCAGCCTCAGAAACATAGTGAGACCCTGATTCAAAATAAAAAATAAAAGGGTCAGGGATGTAGCTTGGAGGTAGAACACCTCTGGGCTCAATCCCTAGCGCCAAGAAGAAGAAAAAAGAGAGAGAGAGAGAAAGTCAATCTGGCCTTTACTTGAGATTTCATCATCTGAGTGGGTCAGTGAACTTCAAGCATTAAGTTTTGAATTTAGAGAGCCAAGGACTAGTCGGTGTCATTAAACCAATTAGAACCATGCTGCCTCGCCTCCTAACATGGCAGGATAGAACCAACCAACCAGCTCCTCTGGAGGAAGATTCTCCCAGCCTCTGAAGCTTCAAGCTCTTTCTACAAGTTAGTTTGGCATTGTTATTGTTTGTTTGTTTGTTTGTCTGTTTGTTTGTTTTTCCAGTGTTAGGGATTGAACCCAGGGGCCTGGCACATGCTACCCAAGTGCTTTATTACTGAGGTAGCCCCAAATTAATTTTTTGTTTATTTGTTTTTTGCTGTATTGGGGATGAAACCCAGAGGCATTCTACCTTCAAGCTACACCTCCAGCCCTATATTTTATTCTTTATTTTATAACTGTGTCTCACTGAGTTGCAAAGGGCCTCACTAAGTAGCTGAGGCTGGTGGCGAACCATGATCCTCCTGTCTCAGCCTCCCAACTATTGGGATTACAAGTGTGCTCCACCACACCTGGCTTTTGTTTGTTTGTTTGTTTGTTTGTTTTTTGCTTGCTTGCTTTTTATGGGTTTTTTTGTTGTTGATTTTTTTTTTTTTGGTTTATTTTTTGTGGTACTGAAGATTGACCCCATGGGCATTCTACTTCTGAGCTACACCCCCAGCCCTTTTTTATTTTTTAGTTTGAGATAGTCTCACTAAGTTTGTGGAGGGCCTCGCCAAGTTGCCAAAGCGGGTCAGGACCCTGCTTCTCCTATCTCGCCCTCACAAATACCGGGATTACAAACATGTGTCACTGAGCCCGGCTTCAAATTAGTTTTTAATTATAGTGTCCAGCACAGTCAAAGATGATCAGACTACAAAGAAATAGTGTCATGTGTGAGAACCAATAATAGAAAACTAATATAAACAAGAATAGAAAATGACTCCCAGATTTAAGTGAGATAGGACACACAAGAGTACTTCCTAACACTTTTTAAATATGGTAAGGGCAACAGCATAGCTCCGTCGTTGGTTGCACCACAAGAAAAGAGAGAGAGAAATGTGGTAAGGTGGACAGGTAGAACATTGGAAGGACAAAGATGGCATGCTTTCATCTGATACTGCGATCTGTTGCAAGGATTTGTGTCTTAAAGAGGAAGCTGTGGTTGTCCTGTCAGTCTGCATCAATAATTAAGCATGTTACAGTAACTTGTTGTTGTTGTTGTTGTTGTTGTTGTTGTTATTGTTGTGTATGTAATAATAGGGATTAGACCCAGGGCTTCATACATGCTGGGCAAGTGCTCTATCATTGAGTGACAACCCAGCCCTTTTATAGCATTTTCGAACAGGGTCTCACTGAATTTGCCCAGGCTGGCCTTGAACTTGCAATCCTTCTACCTCAGCTTCCCAAGTAGCCGGGATTACAGGCACTCGCCACCTCACCCATCTAAGGGTTCTATTTCTACAAGCTCTTGTGTATGTCAAGCTCAGCTGCCACTTTCTGTGAGAATAACTTTTAAGTTTGATTTTTCTGATTTGATTCCACTCCTCCATCCTTCCTTCTTTGTAAATAATAATGCAGATCTAAATAATAATGGTTATCACTTCCTGAGCCCTTGCCCTGTGACCAGCGCCATTCTGTGTGGTTTACGTTTAGTGACTCATTTGCTTTACTGATATTAACTCATAGGTATGGTGGCACACGCCTGTAATCCCAATACTTGGGAAGCTGAGATGGGAGAATCACAGGTTAAGACCAGCCTCAAGAACTTAGTGAGACCCTCGGCAACCTTGAAAGACTCGGTTTCAAAACCAACATAAAAAGGGTTGGGGGTGTGGCTCAGAAATAGAATGTCTCTGGGTTGAATCCCCAGTACAATAATAATATAAATATAATATTAAAATAATATTACATTATTAAAACATTATATCATTAAAATATTAAAATAAAATATATAATAATATAAATATAATATTATTGTTGTTATTGTTATTATTGAAGCCAGGCGTGGTGGTGCACGCTTGTAATCCCAGCATTTGGGAGGCTGAGACTGGAGGAATGGAGTTTGCAGACAGCCTCAGCTACTTATAGTGAGGCTTTCTGCAAATTAGTGAGACCCTGTTTCAAAATAAAGAATAAAAAATAGGGCAGGGGATGTAGCTCAGAGGTCAAATGCCCCTGGGTTCCATCCCCAGACCCGCAAAAACAATAATAATAATTATTATAATTATTATAATAATAATTATTACCATAACTTTGTAGAATTTATGCTAATTTTTCCCCACTTGGTAGATGAGGAAAACATATTTCATGTATCACAACTTGTGCAACACCACACAGCCAGGAAATGGTAGAGCCCAGATACAGTCTAGTCTGGCTCCGTATCATATACTACATCCTATCCCTAATAAATATAAGATACTATGTAAGCCATGGTGGCACACACTTGTAATCCCAGTTACTTGGGAGGCTGAGACGGGAGGATTGCAGGTTCACGGCCAGCTTCAGCTACTTGGTGAGGCCCTCTGCAATTTAGTGAGACTCTGTTTCAAAATAAAAAAATAAATAGGACTATGGGGGTGCCTTGAAAGTAGAATTCCCCTGGGTTCAATCCCTAGTACCAAAAAAAAAAAAAAAAAAGCTGCTATTATTTGTGTAGCTCTAAGATACTCTGAAGACTCAGCATTTCCAGCACGGTGCGTGTACCTGTTCTGCACGGTGCGTGTACCTGTTCTGGGTCCCTCTCAGGATCATAAGCTCCCTGAAGGGAGAGAATGTGGCGTTCTTCCCTCTCCTGGGCTTTCAGAGCCAGGCTCTTTGTGTCCTGGGGAAGGCGCTAAGCCACCATGGCGGGCAGATTGGCAGGGCCTGAGCGAGGCCTTTGTGCGGCCTGAGCGAAGTCTCCGGTGTTCTCAGGCCCGCTTTGTTGGCTTTCCTTTCAGAAAGTCCAACCGTCATGCTGTCTGCTGGCAGCTTCTCCTCCCCCTACGAGCACCTCAGCCAGCCGGAGACAAAGCGCATGGTGGAGCACTACACAGCCTATCTCAGCGACAACACCCGCCTCATTGCCAACCCGGGGCTCAAAGTGAGTGGGGCGCGCCCAGGAGGGAGCATGGCGTGCACCTTTGAAGTGCGAAGCCCGGCTCTGCATCTGGGCCTCTCGGCTGGACAGCCAGGACGGCAGAGTGGGTGGCCCGGGGGAGGCTGGTCAGCGATGACCCTTTTGATGGATTAAGAAGCCCTGTGGGCCACGTGAAGAATCCGGTTCAGGCCTCAGCTGCTCTGGGGATTTCTGGCATAGGGAGGGGGTGATTAAGAGACCAGGGAAACTTTCCCACTCCAATTTTCCCAGGGGAAAGAAGCATGCCCCTGCTGTCCAGTGAGATAAATATGACATTCAAAGGGCAAAGATTTGGGAGTGGGGAGCCGTCAGTGTGTGTCTTTAATGCCTCACCGTAGGATTTTCTTCTTATACTCAGAAAGCCTGGCCAGGGTGAACAACTGAGTAATCACATATCCTCTGTCTTTCTGTAAGCTTTTGTTCCCCCCCCCCCAAGTTTGGCCGCATCCATCTGCCACGGAAAGATTTTTAAGAAGTAATTGGGCTTGGCTTCTCTGCAAGGTCGCCTCGGGAAGCCCTGCCAGGGGCCCACGCTCTTTTTCATGTGCGTTTTAAAGGAGCCCTGCGATGTCTCCCTTTGTTTCTCAGTTCTCGGTCAGAAATGAAGTAATGGCTACCAGCCACGTCACAGATGAATGGATGACACAAATGGAAATGAGTAGCCTGAACACTTACATTGTCCGCCGTTACATAGCAACGCCCAACGGTGTCCTCAGGATCTATCCCGGCTCCCTCATGGACAAAGCATTCGATCCCACTAGGAGGCAGTGGTGAGTGTCAGCCAGGCACCCCCAGGCCTGGAGAGACTTGATCAGTACACACACACCCACCGGAAAGCATCTTCAGGTGGTCCCACCTGAAAAGATACTTCCGTGGGGGTGAAATTGTTTTGAAACAGTTTCTTTAAATGTTGCCCTGATGACCGCTTTGTGGGTATTTCTATGTTTCCATGGAAATTTTGAGACTGAAATGTCTAACACCTGGCCATTTTCATGTCTAGTGCTTGTTTGAGCCCTACCTTGCCTGCTCTGCGTTGTCCTTAGAGGATACACTTCATTTTACTACAGTGATTACGGCATTAGGTCACAGTCCAGGTGTGAACTGTGGAAAATGAACACACATCAGTTCAAGAACATTCTTTCACTTCTGGGCTTTATTTTTACTCTGATTTAAAAAAAAAAAAAAAAAAAGCTAGCCAGGTGCAGGAGGCATTACAAGCATGAGAACAGAATTTCTTACCTTGTTGCAAAGCAGTCAATCCTGAGTCGGCGCTTGCTAATGCTGGCTCCCCACCCCTTAACGATCCCGGGTGCATTTTTAAGTGTATTTCTTTTAAAAAAATTTTTTTGTTAATCCCTTTTTATTTTAGCCTCTAAAACTTCTGCACTATGGAGCTCAGTAAAAGTTCAGATATATACTGAGTTCATTCCCTATTTATTTATTTTGTGGCAGTGGAGATTACTCCCAGGGGCATTCTACCTCTGAGCTATACCCCCAAATCTTTTTAGTTTTTTTATTTTGAAATAGTTTCACTAAGTTACTGAAGCTGGCCTTGAACTTGGGATCCTCCTATCTCAATCTCCCAAATACTGGGATTACAAGCCTACACCACCACGGCCAGTTCATTTTTTTTTTTTTTTTTTTTTCAGTACTGGGGATGGAACCCGGGGGCATTCTACCTCCGAGTGACACTCCCAGCCCTATTTTTTTATTTTTTATTTTGAAACAGGGTCACACTGAGTTACAAAGGGTCTCACTAAGTAGCTGAGGCCGTCCTGGGACAGTGATCCTCCTGTCTCAGCCTCCTAAATGCTGAGATTACAAGCATGCACCACCACATCTGGCTCTATAATTTTTTTAAAAGGAAGGAATCTCAGGTCTTTTAACCCCTTGTGTTGGTGCTTGGTGCTAGGGTCAGATGTAAAAAATAAGAATACTTTTTAATTTTAATGTAATATAAGAATGATGTATAATAAATATTTTTAGAGTTACAAGTTCACTTTACTTTGAAACTGACTGAGTAGTTATTTGTACCCAAAACAACATGACTTTCTTTCATCTCCATTAGGTATCTCCATGCAGTAGCTAATCCAGGGTTGATTTCTTTGACTGGTCCTTACCTAGACGTTGGAGGCGCTGGCTATGTTGTGACAATCAGTCACACAATTCATTCATCCAGGTAACATATTAATTAATTTTCTGGTCCTTTCTTAAGTCTCCCAATGATATTTTGAAAATTCAAGTCAAATGGAGGCGCACAGGTCAGCGGCAAGGTCATGACCTTCGAGGTGGGGCAGGCTGGTATCTGAATACCTTCCCCAGCTGTGCCACCTCGGCTTCCCCCGGCTTCCTCCCACAGGTCTGTAAGATGGGGATGATTCCCACTTTCAGGAGTTTACTTGCAAGTTAAGTGGATGAAGGGCTCTTCGCCTGTTCTCTGCAGCCACGATGATGATGAAGAAGAAAAAGAAAACCTTGGAGTCAGTAGAGCAGTCTTTAGGAATGCCAGGAGATTTTTTTATACTTTTTTGGCGCATTATAGTCACAGATCATAATGTAGGTCATAGTAATGGTGACATTTATGCACACCGCACTCGGTGGGCTCTCCCCGGCCCCCTCCCCACGCCCCACCCCTGGTTTTAAATTGATGAAACAGTATCAGCAGGAGCATGACAGCTTTCACTGCCAGAGAGTTTTCTAAGCAGAGGAGCATATTTTAATGAAGAAAGATATACCGGGCCATCAAATTTATCACCTCTTGTGTTTGGGTCTAATTCTTTAGAATTATATGAGTTGTTTAGGATTTTTGTTGTTGTTGTTTTTTGAAAAACAAAAGGCTCTTTGAAAATCGACTTTTCCTGAATCCTATCTGATATCAATATCATTGTAAATATACTTAGATTGCTTGATAGTTCTTGCAGTTTGCGAGTTCAATATTTAAGTCCCAAATGTCAGTAAATTATGGGGTAGAGAAGCCCATTGCTCATGTTTTAATCCCTTCATTATATAAATTGCTATTTCTCCCAACAACCAAGAAAAACCATATTTTAACTGATACCTGTAGTGATGCCTTAAAATTTATAGAAGATAGCTAGGTGTAATGGCAGAAACTTATAATCCCCATACTTCGGAGTCTGAGACAGGAGGATCACAGGTTCTAGGACAGATACAGTAACATAATGAGACTCAGCAACCTAGCAAGATCCTGTTTCAAAACAAAGAATAAAAATGGCTGGGGATATAGCCTGGAGGTAGAATAGCCCTGGGTTCAATACCAAGTGCCACCAAAAACATACACAAAAAAGTGTGTGTGTGTGTGTGTGTGTGTGTGTGTGTGTGTGTATGTGTGTGTGTGTGTGAGAGAGAGAGAGAGAGAGAGAGAGAGAGAGAGAGATATTGAGATTCTCTTGCTTAATTTTCTGCTTCTCATTGGTGCTTATTATATAAAATGTAAGTAGAATTCCTCCGATACAAGTAGATTATGAGTAAGAATTAGGAAGTGGCACAGGATGGAATGTGTCTATTGTGGGCTTTGTGTCTATGGAAAGCAGCTAGCCAATTGCAGAGTCCACTTCAGGGCACTGTGTTTTTGACTCTGTCGGCTGCTCTCATAAGGCAACATTTTACATATAAACATGTAAATGCCAATTTAGAACAGATCCCTCAATGTTTCTATTAACAGACCATCTGCTGTCAAGCACCTTCAAGGCTTTGTGGTAAGACTGCTCCCCTCCCATGTATGCTAATCAGTCAAGGGAGCATGAGCAAAGCCTGCTTTTTTTGAGAGGGTGACAGAGCAGTCTCCTTGCTTTTGATTACAATGAATTGGGTTAGAACTGGGCTGGCGAAGATGATACAGCAGGGGAATAAACACCCAGGTGTGTCTTAGTCTTGGGTGTCCTTCCTGCTCCCCCCACCTGACACCACATTTCCTGGAACCATTAGCTTTCCCTTCTGTGCAATCTCCTTTTATTTCTGGGGGGCAGGAATGGAGGTAGATTTGTGTGCTTGTATATGAGTGTCTACGTGCTCTTGTTAGGATCTGGATGAGTGAAAGATTTGGTTTGGTTTAATTACAAACATTTATGGTGTCTGTTCAAATGATAGACAGCAGGATAGAAATAGGGTGAACTTTCAAATTAGAAAAACATAGTTTAGATCCCCTTTTTGGTGTCTGTCTGTTGTACATTTGGCCTAAAAAAGTTCAATAAGACCTAGAAGTGGCATCCTGGGTTCAGTCTACTAAGTCATTCAGTGAATTTACATCCTGGGTTCTGTCTACTAAGTCATTCAATGAATATGTATTCTCCAAAATAAGTACTGCTTTTGTCCTGTTTGATATGTAGTCCCAAAGATGTCATTTGAATATTTGCTTAGCTGAGTGTATTTATTATTTAAGCTGTATAATTTCCATTCAGTATAGTTTAGTTTACAAGTCAAGTATCTGTTCTGTTGCTCAATCAAAGCAATAGTGGCCAGGCATGGTGGCATACACCTGTAATTCCAGTACTTACGAGGCTGAGACAGGAGGATCACAGGTTCAAGGCCAGCTTTAGCAACTTGGTGAGACTCTTAGCAGCCTTGCAAGACTCTGTTTCAAAACAAAAAAAAAACAAGAAGGGCTGGAGATGTAGCTCAGAAATAGAATACCCCTGGGTTGAAACCCCAGTTACACACACACACACACACACACACACACACACTGGCTTTGATGGACATATTGATAGGCTTTGCCAAGTTTCCGTTTTCAAATGATGATTCGTGATTTTGGCCTTGTGTGCCAGCGTGAACACAAATTCTTTGCTCACCTTGTCTCAACAGATTATTTTAAGGATTAAATTATATGAAGTATGTAAAGCTCTTAGAACAGTATATGGTATGGACTCAAAAAAAATTTAATTATTATTATAGTCTGTAACCTCCTTGAGCCTCACATGTGCAATGGAGGTGGTAATGCCAGTGTTGAACTGATAACAATGAGAATTAGAGCTGGTGCATGGAGACTGCTTAGCATTCTACTTGAAAATGTCAAGTCCCATGTCAACGACAGTTGTTTTTATTATCATGCCATTCATACTTTAAATCTGTGGCATCTTAACAAAGCAGAACAGAGAGCTAAAGCTAATATCCATCTTGTTCACCCTTGACTTTCAGCAGTGGTTTGGCTGGGAGTTCGATGAGGGGTTTCTCCTTCAACACTCGCTTGCTAATTACTCACAGGAGCGTGGTTGCAGATCTCCCATAAGCATTTTTAGTGGCATAAGAATCTGGCTCTGTATTTTTTCTTTTGTGAAGTGTCTGTTTAGTTCAATTGCCCATTTCTTGATTGGGTTATTTGGTTTTGCATTTTGTTCTGTTTTGTTTAGTGCTAAAGTCTTTTAAGTTCTTTCTATGTTCTAGATACTAGTCTTTTATCAGCGGAATAGCCACAAAGATCTCCCATTTTATAGGCTCTCTCTTTAGGCTCTTGATGATTTCCTTTGATGAGCAGACGCTTTTTAGTTTAATGCTATCCATTTATTAATTATTGTTATAATTTTCTGAGCTTCAGGGATCTTATTGAGGAAGTTTCTATCTGTGCCTATACAAATGGCCAATAAAAGCATGAAAAAATGTTCAATATCATTAGCAATTATAGAGATGCAAATCAAAACTACACTGAGATTTTATCTAACCCCAGTCAGAATGGAAATCAAGAAGTCAGACTCTGTTGGTGGGACTGCAAATTAATACAGACCCTACAAAGATCAGTGTGGAGATTCTCCAGAAAATTGGGAATGGATCCACCATATGGTACAGCTATACCACTCCTGGGTATCTTTCTAAAGGGACTGAAATGACAGTAATAGACGCATATCCATGTTCGTTCGTAGCAGCACAACTTACAATAGCCAAATTATGGAATCAACCATTTCAACAGATGAATGAATCACAAAATTATGGAATATATACACAATGTAATTCTACTTAGCTCTAATGAAGAACAAAATAATGTCATTTGCAAGAAAATGGGTGGATCTAGAGAACATTATAAGTGAAATTAACCAGTTACAGAAAGTGAATGGCCATATTTTTTTTCTCTCATATGCGGAAGCTAGGGAGTAATTGCATTAGTGGAGGGACTCCAGGTAATGGAGGAGAAAAGTCAGTGAAGCCAGGGCGGTGGTCTAGGGGAAAGAAAAAGGGAGAGAGAAAATCAATGAAGGAATTACTACCATCAGCTTTATGTACATATATGAGAATACCAATGCTCAATACCCTGTATGGGGAAGGGGGCAATGGGGAGGGAACCGGGGAGAAGCCCATCAAGTACTGTGTGCATATGTGCCACTATCACTAGGAACTACGTTATGATGTGAGACTATAATGTACCAATACAAATATTTTTAAAAAGAAAGAGGAGGAGGAGGAGGAGAAAGCTTTGCATTCGTGGAAAATGAGGCTACAGCTAGAGATGAAGCATGGTCACTGCCTGTGGTTCTAATCACATGTGTTTCACAGTGAAAATCTCATGCAAGTATTGTAGACAGCTAAGCCTGCTATGCTGAGAGATGTAGGTTTTGTTGGATTTCTCTATGAAAGTCTTTATGTGTTACTATGGTAACAATACACCTATCTGAAATGCAGGTGAGAATATGAAACTAGACTTAAATGTGCAAGATGCAAACCGTTACTGTAGCATATTGATCGATTGGAGCAGAGAGCAGAGGGTGTTTAGAAGTAAAATCCACTCGTCCCAAAACACCAAAGTTGTATTTTTTTTTTCTGGGGATAGAATCAGGGGCATTCTACCTTCGATCTATACCCCCAGCCCTAGTGAGGCCCTCTGCAACTTAGTGAGACCCTATTTCAAAATAGAGAATAAAAAATCGGGCTGGGGGTGTAGCTTGGAGGTAGAATGCCCCTGGGTTCAGTCCCCAGCACCATTAAAAAAAAGAAGAAGAAAGAAAAGGAAATCAGGTGGATAGATGGTGACAGATGATACGCTCTTAAAAGTCCCCTATTGAGTAAACTCTTAGCCAAAAGAGTATAGAGTTTATGGCCAAGTGACCCATGCCCTTCCAATGAAAAAGAACCCAAGTTCCAAGTGAAAAGTCCACACTTTGGATCATCTAGCAATTTCTTGAAGTATGTTTTTTTTATGAAAGGAAGATAAATTTATTCTCAATCCAGGCCTGGGCTTAACCTCACTCACTGTTTTGTTTTCTTCTAAGTAACTTTTTCTTCACTGGGTGCTTACTCTGTTTGTCCTCTTGTTAAGCGATGTAAACACACTGTCTCATCTAATTCCAATAACACATATATGAAATAGGTACTATTTTAATTTTCAGATGAGCAAACTGAAGCTTAGATAGGTTAAATAGCATCACAGAAACTGTCCAAGTAGAAAGAAGCAGGGCCAGGATTGGAATTCCTATACACTAAAAAGTTAGCACCACATCGTGCTGCCTAATCTCTCTTCCAGGGCTCTCCTCCTTCTGAGAGCCACAGTGCAGAATAAAGAAAGCAATCACAGATGAACCAAGAGTCTGATTCTTAAATATGAACTGTGCTTAGAGCAGTCAACTTTAATGTTGGGCAAAGAAAACTAGACTAGACATTGTCCTACAAAGTTTTCTGTGACTTGTACCAGTTAGTCAGCCTTTATAAAATGTCCATGTCCTTATCTACAAAATGAAGCAAATAATGAAAAGAATTTCTCGGGTTCCTTGTCTAGAGTTTGTCGGAAGTAACCATAGGAGCCGGGCACTCTGCACCCATATTTTTGCCAAGTAGTCTAGGCATTCTCTGCACCTCAGTCGTGTCGGGGGACTGGCTACATTCCACAGCAGCCCGTGTTTGGAGCTGGTCTTATTCAGAAAGCCATATTCTAAGTCTTATGTTTGCTCTCATGAAATGTCATACCACACTAAACAAATCACTTAGTTTTTACAGGTATGGAAAATGGGGAGGAAAGATAGGAATGGATCTCTGATCCTGTGCAGATGTTTCTATGGCTAAATTTACCTTTTACCTTTTTTAAATAAGCCTCTTGTCCCAATTGATTTTTTTTTTCCATGAAGCACACAGCTGTCTTCCGGGCACACCGTGGCTGTGATGGGCATCGACTTCACACTGAGATACTTCTACAAGGTTCTGATGGACCTGTTACCAGTCTGTAACCAAGATGGTGGCAACAAAATAAGGTAAACCCTATAAGGACACTAATTTCTGTTTCCTACATTAAAAAAGATATCAGATATCTCTTTGTTGAATGACAGCCACATTCAGTGTTATAAAATAAGAAGTCACATTCATGGCCTGGGTATTCTGCTAAGGTTTTTGTCATTTTTCTTTCTGGTTTGGGGTGTGTGTGTGTGTGTGTGTGTGTGTGTGTGTCCTAAGATGATTTAAACAAATAAATGTAGTATGTAACAAGGAATTACTGGCATAAAATGCCCCCAAAGCTTATGTTCCCCTAGATGTCAGTAATTAGAGGTTTCCCATATCTTTGGTACTAGAAAGACTGCAGGGTACTCTTGGGTAGTACTTTTGATGTTAACTTAGTCATTAAACCAAAGTCTTTGTAAAATTTCAGCTGCTTAGACTTCTCCTTTTACATTTCCCCAGAAAGAGGCTCATGGAACTAAAAGTCTTTGCCTCCTGAATTTCAAAAGAACAAGTCTGATCAAAGCAAGGGCATTCCCTTGATTTAACGCAGGCTGCTTTTAAAAGTAGCTTTCTTAGTTCAATCCCATGGACCACGCTTCATGCCACTGCTGAATTTCACATGGGCCCTTAATGGAGACGTGCAGGATTCCTGGCAAAGCATGTGACTAATCTAGAGTAAAATAAAGCAGAATAGAGTCTTGATCAAAGCAGCTGTAGCTTTGCTTGTTTAGTGTCTCCATCAAATACATTTTGTATTCCTCCTCAATGTTGTATTTTGTATCTGATTATCACTGAAAGAAGAAATTGTACGGATTCCTTAAAGTTGGTACCTATAAATACTCAAGTAGTCACATACATCCCTGCAGAAGATCTTTGAGCCCGTGGTGCTTGGATTGGGTGAGCACATTCTGTGTGAACTATGTCGATGACCACAGAGGGAGGTGTGACTCCTTTCTTAACCCAAATCCGGGACAATTCACCACCCCAAGAATAATATCTTTGTCTACCTACCAGCCAGCCTGCCTTCATGGTTTTGTTTTTTTTTTTTTTTTCAATGAATATTTGTTGTCCTGGCAAGGTAAATGCTCTCTGTAAACACAGAAAAGCAGTTCGTGTGAATGCAGGTCACTTTGTGTTGGTAACAGGTGCTTCATAATGGAGGACAGGGGTTATCTGGTGGCACACCCAACTCTCATTGACCCCAAAGGACACGCACCCGTGGAACAGCAGCACATCACCCACAAGGTACTTACTGCAAAGCCGATGAGCTCCGTTCTCCAGCAGCCTGCAGCCCATGATATGGCATTTGTCTTGTGTTCTGTTTCATCTTGTTAGGAGCCCCTGGTAGCAAATGATATCCTGAATCATCCCAACTTTGTAAAGAAGAACCTTTGCAACAGCTTTAGTGACCGAACGGTCCAGAGGTTTTATAAATTCAACACCAGCCTGGTGGTAAGTTAATTCCTCAGCACACTCGCTTTCCATCCAGTAGTGGAATGTGAGATGAAATTATGGTTAATATCTCAATATTGCTCTTTCTCACTTCCTTAGAATTTAGTATGATAGAAAGGGACAGGACCTTTGTCTAGCTCCTGATTAGACAACTGTGGGATAGAAAGCCCAGAGTCGAGAAGGGAATGTTTTCAAGTCTCACAGTTGGTATTTTGCTTGGATTTTGTTTGTTTAAAGACTCACCCGATCCAACCCTTTGAAATATCTGCTGAAGTCTGTTCCCACACTCTTGTATAAATACATGTGGCACCATGCACTCCTCTCTTCCTGTCCTCCAGAGATCTGACTCCTTAATTCCTAAGTTAGGTCAGTTCTCCATCACTCTCCTTGTCACTTGGGCACTCTCGGGTCAATCACTCGAAAATGATTTCCTTTTTGAATTCAGAAAACTTTGCATAATTTGAGTTGCTGCAGAATTTACCTGGGTATGGTAAAGTATCTGAAGGACATTCTTACCAATATGCACATATCCTAATTTGGAGAGATTTATAATGGGGAAAGATAGAATTAACATTCACAGAAAGTAAGTTTTTAATTTACAATTGGTATTTATGTCAGTCATTACATGTAATTAAATTTTAATTTTAAAATATACGAAGCTAGGTTGAAAATCCTAAACTAAGCGTCCAAAAGTCAATTGCAAAAATCAATTTTCCAATGGAAGAGGGGGGTTTAAATGTGAACACATTGATAGAATGTTGTCCTCAAAGAAAGGGAAGTCATTACTGCTCCATTTAGACCTATACCATTTTGTGTAACACTGTCTGTGTAAAGAGAACATTGACAAGGATTCTGGTAAGGTCACATAAGGTTGTCTGGCCTTTTCTATGTATCTTATATAATTTTTTACAGTAGGGTTTTCAGAGTTTTCAGCAAAGCCATTAAACTCGGGTAGAAGCATTTCAGAAAGGCAAGTTTTAGGTCAAAATTAATTAGAATAATTTCTTAATAGCAGTAATCATCCCAAAATGGAATTTATAGGTTCCTGGGCATTTGAACTAACAGGATAATAAGCCTGTGTTACTGCTTATATTCTAGAGGTAGATGTCTTTTGATAATGGAAAATTTATCTAGCACTCTAAGAGCCCATTCAATGCTATGATTCCCAGACTCTTCCTCACCACACCTATATAGATGAATGACTTGGGAACAGGCATGAAGTTGAATAATTTACCCAGGGCATCTGACACACATGCAGAAAAAATGATTCTACACATTTATAATCCCAGTTTGGAGTCTTTGATTTTCTAATATGATAAACAAATTTGGCCACCTAAGAAGCTAGCTATCATATTTTCTTGATATAGAGTGAAGAAAATGAATACTTGCTTTAGTTAGACTTTTTAAAACATTCTTGAAGCAGGAAACTAGGTTCTTAAAGAGGCTTTGGTTTTTAAATATTTTATTATTCTAGAAGGAGAAAGGCTTGTTAACCGAGGGAGAGAATTGTGTTTTGAGAGCTGAGCATGGTGGCACACACTTAAAATCCTAGTACTTGGGAGGCTGAGACAGGAAGATAGCAGGTTCAAGGACAGTCTCAGCACGTAGTGACACTCTTATTAACCGAGCAAGACCCTGTTTCCAAATAAAAATAAAATAAGGCTGGGGTGTACCTAGAAGGTCAAATGACTCTGAGTTCATTCCACAGTGCCACACACACAAAAAAAGAAAGAAATATGCTTTGTGATTAATTAGGTTTCCCGTTTAATAAATTTTAAACTGTTCCTTACCTGAAAGCTATCTTTCATAGCTTCTTGAAGTTTCCACTTTTAATGACATATTGTGTGTGTGTTTAAGATTATAAAAATTATCTATAAAAATGTATATTTGAATAAGCATAAATAAAATATAGGATATGCAGTATATTCACAATAGTGAAATGGGAATTATCTTTGACTGATGGGACTGTAAGTAATTTTTTCCTGAATTTCTAACAGAGACTACACTTCTGTAATCAGAAGCAAACGAGTCTTTTTTAAAGCTACTTTCAGCGGGTGGCGGCAGGGCCGAGTCCCTGCATTGCTGCCTGTCACTGCTGACACCTGGGTGGTTCTGTAGGGGGATTTGACGAACCTCGTGCACGGCAGCCACTGTTCTAAATACAGACTGGCGAGGATCCCAGGAACCAACGCGTTTGTTGGCATCGTCAACGAGACGTGCGACTCACTTGCCTTCTGTGCCTGCAGCATGGTGGACCGACTGTGTCTCAACTGTCACCGGTAAGGATGTGATGGGTCGTACTCTCTGTTCACCGCACTCTTTAATATTTTAACTGGTGCCAGGCATTTGAAGTGGCATCCACAGGATGAACAGAACCGGCAGGCGTGTGTCCTGAAGAAAAGGAAAGCCAGGGTTACAGAGCATCTAGAGCTGTATTATTCGCAGCACCATCGTCTGTGGGGCAGTAAATAAGGCCAATTGTGTCTTTAAACCTTTAGTCATAGGTTCTTTTTCTACAGCCACTTATAACTGGCAACGGTTGAGTTCATTTTACTTTCCCCGTGCACACCCAATATATGGTTGTCGTTGACTATCTAGTGAATTTCTCTTTACTTTTCAGAATGGAACAAAATGAATGTGAATGCCCTTGTGAGTGCCCCCTAGAGGTTAATGAGTGTACTGGAAACCTCACCAATGCAGAGAACCGGTAAAGAGTGTGTGTGTGTGTGTGTGTGTGTGTGTGTGTGTGTGTGTGTGTGTGTGTGTTCGCACCATACAGACACATACATATGTATATATTCCATCTTCTATAGATTTGGTTTGAGTTGGGGTATACGAAAGTGATTTGTTCTAATGGTGAACCTACACAGTGAGTCAGATTTCAAATGATGCCGGCATCATATGACATTTAAACTCAAATCCTGTAAAAGTGCCAAGTATTTGTGCTACGTACAAGAGAAATTACATATATTTACTAAGTGCCTACCATGCACCGGGTACTCTATGTAGGTTAAGTCAGTTTGTTTTATAATTAACTCTGTGATAAATGTATAGGTACCTATCCCAAATGTGTGTGTGTGCTCACACGTAATATAACATTATTTATTTACATTAGTGGCAAACTTTAAAGTCAGTCAAATAAATGACAATAAATCTCTTCTCTAGAACTTAAAAGAAGCAGGCATGGTGACACACAGCTGTAATCCCAGTACTTGGGAGGCTAAAACAGGACAGGAAGATCATAGGTTTGAGGCCAACCATGGCAACTTAGTGAGTCCCTTAGCAACTTAGTGAGATCCCATTTCAAAAGAAAAATAAAATAGGGCTGAGAATGTAGCTCAGAAGTAGAACGCCCAGGGTTCAGTCCCCAGTATCTCATACACACACAAATAAAACTTAAAGAGTACTGTATGAATATACCAAGATAGCCTATCCCTGTGTAGGCATAGAAAACAATACCCCTCTAAACTGTTAACAGTGAGTTCCACAGAAAAGTAAGATTGAAGATAGGGAGCCAGGGAAGTAACACTCAGCTCCAATTTTGTACTTGCCTGCTGTATTGAGTGTTTATGATTTTATATATGTTGTGCATAAATACAGATAAACTGAAGCTCAGTAGTTAAGTAACTGACCCAAGCTCACACTAAGTGGCAAAGCCAGAATTCAAACTCAGATGTGTCTGAGCACTGTCAAGGGCCTGGGGCACGATGAGCTTGGAATGTGGGTGGCACAGGTCCTAAGCTCCAGACTTGCTCCCTGCACAGAAACCCAAGCTGCGAGGTCCACCAGGAGCCGGTGACATACACAGCTATCGATCCTGGCCTGCAGGATTCCCTTCACCAGTGTGTCAACAGCAGGTGCAACCAGAGGATGGAGAGTGGGTAAGCATAAGCAGCCCTGGTGCAGAATGGAGACTCCGGGTTTGTGGAGCTTTTCCAGCTAATATCTATTCCCATGCCTGATGCTTTAGAAAGTATATTAGTTTTTCAGGTCTGAAACACCAGATTCCATGTTTCCCAGTTCCCCCCTGATACAACTATTTGGCGTTCTACCGTTGGCCAGTAGCATCATCCATGGATGGGAAAGTTTTTCTAGAAATAAGCAAATGTGAAGGGGCATGAAGCAAGGCAAGAGAGCAAGTCCTATGTGGTCGAGAAACAGAGCCCCACCAGCAAGGCTCTGGGTGTGGGGGGCGGTATTCTGAATCACACTGATTTTCTTTCTTATTAAGCAGGTCCACTCCATGGCAGTTTGGGGAACTAAAGCCTACATGTCCCCTGCTCCATCTGCAATCCCCAGGGTGTTTTGGACTAGAGAGCAGGAGAATAGTGCCTGTGATCAGCAACTAAGGGAGGGATGTGTGTGATTAGGTCATCATAGCTGGTTACCATTTGATTAAGCAGAATGAGTGTCCAAAGGGGACGGCAGCCTTGCATTTGGTGACTATGATAGCCAAGGAAGGCCTGCCATCAGACTGATTAGGGAGGATGCTAGGCAGTAGCCCCATTAATCAGGTTTGAGAGACACTGGTACTGTATGTCTTCTCTTAAGAGAATCATTAGACAAGTAATAAATTAAAGACTCTTAGGAAATTGGCAGTTAGATGTTGTTTTAAGTGGTCTCGTATTTTCAAACTTATTTGACTATTTCCTTCCTTGCTTTTCTTAAATAATGACCACACACATTGGGGAATGTTAGAATTTAACACAAACCTTGGGGTCATTTCTTTTTGGTCTTTTTAGATGATTTTGCATAACCCTACATTAATCCGTGATGTGTGGGTGTCGTAATTTAATTAACAGAGAGCGGTTTTATTTCTCTCATTTTCAAGTGGTTGAGAGGCATAAAACAGCTATCCCCAGGCAGACTATTGCCATTCTGATTTTATAAGGAAAGGAAACTAAAGGGCAAGTTGTTGGAAGCACTAATAAGTAGCAGAGCTCTGAGGAGCACCAGATGCCTGGGCTGCATGCCCTCCGCCCTCACTGCTGTCTGGAACATGAAGCCTCATCTCTCTGGCAGGGATTGTTTCGGTGTGCTGGATTGTGAATGGTGCGTGGTAGACAGTGACGGGAAGACTCACCTGGACAAATCCTACTGTGCACCCCAGAAGGAATGCTTCGGGGGGATCGTGGGAGCCAAAAGTCCCTACGTCGATGACATGGGAGCAATTGGTATGTTTATTGGGGACTCAGTAGTCTTTAGTTATGAAACCAAGGCAGATAATTACCTTCAGAGCTGGCTAGATATTCTGTGCAGAGACAGTAAGCAGCCATATAGCCTGCCAAATTTTGCAAGCCTGGAATTCATTCCCATAAAGCTTGTTCTGAGAAATACAGGCCTGATTTCCACACAGCTGAACTCTGGGGTCTGTGTGAATGTGCACCCGAGCTGTCAGAAGCTCCGGGCAGTGATATGTGGAGTGACCGTGCATATCTCTTTCCTGTGCAGCTTCTCCCTTTCCCTTGCAGCTTGTACACAGCAGTCTTACAGCTGCAAGTCAGTACTTAGGGGGTCAAAAGATGCTAGAGCGACCCAGGACTGCAATAGCAGCTGAGGGTAGGACAGGACACCATAAGGAAGAAAGCCCCTGGAATCAGGTTCCAGGACCTTGCACATACCTACCACCAAGGACACTATAGCCCTCATTAAATTTTTTTTCAATGCCTTTTTGAAATTAGCATCAAGTCCTAATTCTTACCTGAAAAGTAAGTCAAATATTTTAAGCTTTAATTATAACATAGTCCTTGATTAAAATGGTATTACATCCTAAAAAACCCATTGCAAGTTGAAAATATTCTAATTCAAAAAGCATTGAATACACCTATCAAACATCATAGCTCAGTAACACCGTACACCATAGAACATTTACCCTCAAGGTCATGTGGTGGTCTGGGATCTGGGGCTCTCTCTACTACCTCCCAGCATTGTGAGAGTCTATCCTGCCACATATAGCTAGCACAGGACAAGGTCCACATTAAAAAGTGGGTGTGCAGGTCCTACTGAATGCATTATTGCTTTTGTCAGTAAGTAAAAAAAAAAAAGGCAGTTGAATCATGATAAGTCGGGACTATCTATACCTTGATTTTTAAAATGTACCACATTATCCTGTCCAGAGGAAGAAAAGTTCGTATGGGCAGGAGGATTTTGAACCAGGACATAGTTAAAGCAAACTTCCTCCAAGAAGTCATTTTATATGCCCACCTGCCGGGTCCTACTTGGAAAATGCAAATGAGGTTTTTTAAATGGAAGCCATAAGCCCTGAAATTTTGTCTGTTTACCACATATGTGTTGTACCCTTTGTCTCTTATTTGAGTAGATGGGTCACATGTCTGCCCAGGAGGCCCACACTGCCCTCACCTCTATAGTAGGTGATCTTGCCTCTCTTCCAGTAGTAGCTTGTACCCCAGGGAACTAGGATTCCTAGCCCTAAGTGCTGCATATTTAAGTGGTTTTCATCTTCAGTCTACTCACTTGTAACAGTCCTTGCTCTCTGTGCTCTTGCTCTGTCTTGCCGACATTTCAGAACCAGGACATTAAATGACACCCCAGCTGTAACACAGCTGTTCACCAAAACCCTTCCCCCTCTGTCCCTCCCATCTCTCCGCCCTCCTCCTATGCCCACCTCCAACCATGGGTGGGAAATGTTAACAGGGAACATCTGCTTGTGTATCCACTGAAGGCGATGAGGTGATCACATTGAACATGATTAAGAGTGCCCCTGTGGGTCCTGTGGCCGGAGGAATCATGGGCTGCATCATGGTGCTGGTCCTTGCCGTGTATGCCTATCGCCACCAGATTCACCGCCGGAGTCACCAGCACATGTCACCTCTCGCTGCCCAAGGTGAGTGTGAGATGCATCCTGAAGCACCTCTGGGAGGCGCCTGCCTCCTTTGGGTTGTCCTGAGACTAGAAGGATAATGGCCAGTTGGTCAAACCTCTAACAAATTGCAAGAGCAGTGCTTACATCTTCTCTGTGCTTCTCAGAAGTCCCCAAAGCCTGTGCTCTTTAGGCCTAAATCCTGCAAGCCCCATTTTGTTTCTCCAGAAAAACCCCTGGATCCTTTCTCTTGTTTCCAGCATTAGCCTCTGTAGTGAGCCCCTCGGGGCAACTGGGCTGCTGAGTGGGAAATGTTGTGTGTCAGATACACTTGTTTTGCAATTCTGAAAAGACGGGAATATCAGAGATACCCTAGATCATCATTGCCATGAGTATGAATCTTTTCTATTGGAGTTGCTGTTATATTATAGATAATGTGAACAAGATCACGTATGAATTTTCACCTCTCTTAAAACAAGATGTAATCGAAGCCAAGTACAAAATAATCTGTAATCATGACCTCAATACCAACTTCTAAGTACGCTATCTGCACACATTTCAAAAGAACAAAAGCATTTAATAGCGGTTCCTCTCCTTCCTCAAGCCCAGGGACATGTAAACCTGACCTCTAGTAGAGAAACAGCTAACTCGGCATTCTTGCTGGCCTCTTAGTTCACCCTTGCTGCAGAAATGACAGGTCGATGTTGGAATGTGTCCCCATGGCTCCAACCCACCGCAGGACATGGGTCGTGTTGCCTGATTTAGTAACAGGGATAATAACAAGGAACCGTGCCTTTGGTGGGGTGTGGCTCGATCGAGGGTGCCCATTATCTAGTGTGACATTGCACCTGGTCTTCACAGGCTTTTCTAGCACCCTTTCCCCAGTGCAGTGGGTCATTGAGGATTAACGATCAGTTGGCCTTCCATCAACTTCTTTTCTCCTCTTCCTGCAGAAATCAATCTCAAGGGCCTCTTAATTGTTCACTTCCTGGGTTTGTTTTTTTGTTTGTTTGTTTGTTTGTTTGTTTTAACTGAGTTTGAACCAGAATCTAAGAGCACTCTATCACCAAGCTACATCCCCAGCATTTTTTATTTTTTTATTTTAAGATAGGGTCCCCCTAGGTTACTGAGGCCAGCCTCAAACTTGTGACTCTCCTGCCTCAACCTCCTGAGTAGCTGGGATTATGCCCTATCACACTTGCCTTGGTTACTCACTTTTTATTCTCCTTTGATTCCTGCTCCCTCTCCCCCTCCCCCCTCCCCCTCTCCCTCTTTCTCTCCCTCCCTCCCTCCCTCTCTCTCCCTCCCTCCCTCTCTCTCCCTCCCCCCCTCTCCCCCCCCATATATATATAGTGGGGTGGGGGAGGAGAAGCATCCATCATTTGCTTCCAAGACAAGATTCCCACCCACCCACCTTTTTTTTTTTTTTTTGGTGGTGGTGGTGGAGGCTGGGAATCAGATCCAGGGCCCCCGTGCATGCTAGTCAGGCAAGCGTTCCATCACTGAGTTGCACCCGGGGTTTATTCTTGATGGAATGCTGTCACCCAGCCATCAAAAGAGTTCTCAGCAGGGTACTAAAGCGGGTGGTTTTGTTTGATTAAATAGTCATGTTTCTCTCTTTTTAATGATGGGTAGAAATGTCAGTGCGTATGTCCAACCTGGAGAATGACAGAGATGAAAGGGACGACGACAGCCACGAAGACAGAGGCATCAGTGAGTACTCACCGCGCTGCTGAGCATGTCAGCAGGGGGCTAATCCAAAATAAATATTCTTTCTTATATCCTTTTGGCTCGTATTAAAATTTAAGGAGCTTTGACACAGTGGGTGTGTTTTTTTCCTCCCTTTCTCGTTTGGAATAAACGTAGGTCCTTGCTTTAAGAAAATTCTCAAAAGATTTGACAATGTTATTTTTTGCATCCAGTGCTTTGGCCTGAAGCAGCTTGCTGTCTCCCTCTTTTTTCCTCCTCATTATTTTCCAGCATAATGTTTTAGAAAGGGAAGTTCTTGTGTGCGTTTCTTTATTCCTGTGTATAAAACTCAGGAAAAATTTTGGAAGGTGCATTTTCTGTATCAAGAGTGTTTCTCTGGTGTTGAGATACCTGGCATTCAGCCACCTGGAAGGTGGCATCTTGATGCGGTTGCAAATATGTGATTAAGTCCCTCCCCCTGCCCTGGTTCTAAGTCAGCACCCCTCTTACTCGGGATCGCTCTTAAAGTTATTAATTCTAGCTCTTCGTAGAATAGCTTCCCCATCATATGAGTGCGCGTGCTCAGAGCGAAGGGGCGGAGGCAAAGGAGGTACTGGCGTGAGAGTGACACTAACTGTCCCTGACTTCCCGCAGTCAGCAACACTCGGTTCATAGCTGCTGTCATCGAACGACACGCGCACAGTCCAGAAAGGAGGCGTCGCTACTGGGGCCGGTCAGGAACCGAAAGTGATCATGGTAAGGTCGGCTCCCTGCCTTAGAAGACGCAAGGGTCCTGGTCCACTCCAGTGGGGAGGTGATGTCCCACCCTCCTCCTTCTCTCTCCTGCTCTGTGCTTAGTTCAATTATTTTGATATAGTCTCCCCCAAAAGATGCAATCCAGCCTGACACTGTTTTGTTTTGTTTTCTTTTGTTTTTTATTTTGCTGTACTGAGGATGAAACTTCTACCTCCGAACGACACCCCTAGCCTTACTTTTTTTTTTTTTTTTTTTTTTAATTTTGAAACAAGGTCTCACTGAGTTACAAAGGGCCTCACTAAGTAGCTGAGGTTGTCTGTGAACCTGGATCCTCCGGTCTCAGCCTTCCATATGCGGGGTTATAAGCATGCATCACCACGCCTAGTTCTGAAACTGTTTTGTAAGCGCCCAAGGCCAGTGTTGCTTATGTCTCTGAACTCACAGGCATTAGCCAGATGACCTCTGGGCACAGATTGCTTACCGGGTTTTTCTCCATAAAGAAGAATTCAGGCCAAGTATGGTGGCATCCCTTTGTAATACTGGTACGTGGGAAGCTGAGAAAAGAGGATCGTAGATTAGGAGCCAGCCACAGCAACCTCATGAGACTCTCAGCAACTTAGTGAGACCCCGTTCCAAAATAAAAATTTTAAAGCACTGGGAGTATAGTTTGGAGATAGAATGCCTCTGAGTTCAACCTCCAGTACCAAAAACAAAACAAAATAAAAATAAAGTAAGGCTGGGGGTATAACTCAGAGGTAGAATGCCCCTGGGTTCTACCCCCCCCCCAGTATCAAAATGAAGAAGGAAGAGGAAGAAGAAGTAAGAATTCAGGGCTGAGACTCAGTGGTAGAGGACTTGCCTA
Source organism: Muscardinus avellanarius (assembly GCF_963383645.1). NCBI lineage: Eukaryota > Metazoa > Chordata > Mammalia > Rodentia > Gliridae > Muscardinus > Muscardinus avellanarius. The sequence goes on from NC_137788.1 coordinate 56,152,315, forward strand.
GTGTGTGAAAGGCCCCGGGTTCCATCCAAGCACCACGCACACACACAAAGGGTTCATACTGCCTACATACCTAAGTGCCCTACTTGAGTCTCAATAAAATCAGCATCGCTTTAGGATCTGCCACTCAGTATTGATGGTGGGCCCGTGGCAGCAACATCCAGAGCCCTCCAGCCCTGCGCTCATGGGGCAACACAGGGGTCCAAGCTGTCCTCTAGCAGTCTCCACTCTGATCCCTGTCGTTGTCTGAGAGACTCAGAGAAGACTTCACCACACAAACAACATGCTCACTCAGTCTTAAAGGATGATTTTTAAAAAGATATGAGCCAAGGATATCAGAGGTGAGAGAACTGGTGTGTGCAGACATTGATGCTATATAAAGTGTCAGAAAGACATCTAGGGAGAGTCGAGGCTGAGCAGGGGCCAAGGCCCAGGCCGTTCTGGGACTGAGCAGCCATGCGCTCTACCAAAGACTTGGACCTACCTCATGGCTTCTCGCCCGCTAGTGTCTCGCTCCTTATTGTTACAAAGACCTGTGGTGTGCCCTGGCCTGTAGGCATCATTGCCACCATTCCACAAAAACCCAACAGGAGTGCAAGAACTTTCCTGTCACTGTAAAATCCTTTGTTTTGTTTTGCAGTACTGGAGGTGTTCTACCACTCAGCTGTCCCCCCAGTCCTATTTATTTGTTTTATTATTCTTCTTTTTTTTTTTTTCTGTATCAGGGATTGAACCCAGGGGCATTCTACCTTCAAGCTACACCCCCAGCCCTATTTACTTATTCTTCATTTTAAAACAGGCTCTCACTAAGTTGTACGGGGCCTCACAAGTTGCTGAGGCTGACACCAACCTGTGCTCCCCCGTCTCAGCCTCTCAAGTATTGGGATTACAAGTGTGCACCACCACACCTGGCTTATTTTTTATTTTGAACCAGGATCTCACTGAGCTGCTGAGGACCATAAAAACCTTTGTACTTTTCAAGATAGTGATTTGTTTTTCCAAGAATTTTTACTTTCCTCTTAGAATCAATTCTCTTTTTAATGCATAAATCATTTATGTATGCCTTTTTGACTTGGCCCCTTTTTTTTTTTTTTTTTTTTTTGGTGGTACTGGGGTTACTGGAAGCCCTTCTTCCTCTGGGATACACTCCCAGACACCTATTCTTTATATTTTTATTTGGAAATAGGGTCTCTTAAGCCAGTGAGGCTGGCTTCAAACCTGCGCAGTCCTCCTGTCTCCACTGCCTAAGCACGGAGATTACAAGCGTGTGCCACCACGCCCGGCGACTTGGCTCTTTTTATACCCATTTCCCACCCTAAAAAAAGTCTACACGCTTCCACGCGTATGCTAAAAGTACAGGAGCCAGTATTCCTGCAAGGATGGCTGTCACCTTCCAGTTTCTTGCCAGGTATTCATATGCACTTTGGAAAACTGGAGAGGCTGAGCCTTTGCTTTGTAAATTGGAGACTCTTAATTTGAGCTTTCAAGGACATTGCTCCCACCAACTAAACAGAACCTTAGGGTTTCTATGGAGAGCCAAAACAACTTAAATTTTTCAGTTTCTTGACTTTCTAGCTCTCTCTCTCTCTCTCTCTCTCTCTCTCTCACACACACACACACACACACACACACACACACACACAAACAACTTTGAACCTGCATAAATCCCTTCTGCTAGGCAGTTCTGTGCTTCCTCCTGTGAATAATAAAACGGGTTTGGGGCTACTAAAGTTCAGCAGAAATCATTTCTTATTCAGCCGAAATGCCGGATCCTTTTTTCCTCTCTCCTCCATTGCATCAATCCCAAATTGGGATTCTGAGTGATGTTCCCAGTGTTCCCTGAGCCACCCCCTCCCATCATCTTAGTAAAATGGCATAGAAAGCAACAGCTTAGATAAAAAGAATGGTGCCATGTCAGTGTCTCAAAACCAAGGCATCCAGCTAAGGGCTTGGCTTCTTTCGTTTTTCACAATAATTGGATCCCTGTTTTCCCCAAGGAATTAAAAAAATGCCTTTGCATGCAGACAGAGTGCACCGCCAAAAGAAATGGCAGGCTGCAGCATTCCCCACATGCCCAATGCCTCGTGAAACTCACAGGGCTTAACTGTGTGCTGTCATAGCCCAGAACCCATGCCGTGGTCAGTAAAGGGAAGGGCATCGCTGATGTCCCTGCAGGCCCAGGGGCATCTCGGGAACAGTCACCTGGGAAATCTGACTGTCAGTCAAATGAGTCTTACTCGGCTGTACAGTCTCTAAAGAAGCGGATGCATCGGCATCTGTTATGTGCCGGGCACTGTGGAGCGAGTTGGAATGAGAAACTGATTCTTTCTCTAAGACTGGGTAGTTAGGGGAAGAGCCAGAAGATGGGGCCAAGCCCCACTTTCCATTCCTCCACCTCTTCTTTTCTTGTTCTTGTTGACGTTCTTATTTGGTGCTGGAGGTTGAACCCAGGGGCACTCTACCTCCTACATACACCTGCAGCCCTTTTTACTTTTTGTTTTTGGTACTGAGGGTTGAACCCAGGGGCATTCTACCTCTGAGCTACATCACCAGCCCTATCTTAGTTTTTATTTTAAAACAGGGTCTCACTAAGTTGCAAATGGCCTAACTTGCTCAGGCTAGCCTCAAATGTGCAATCCTCCTGTCTCAGCCTCCCAGGTATTGGGATTATAAGCATGGGCCACCACACCCTGCTATCGTTTTGTTTCTGAAACAGGGTCTCACTAGGTTGCTGAGAGTCCCACAATCTGTTTTGAAACAGGGTCTTGCTAAGTTGCTGAAGCTGGACTCTAACCTGGCTCCTCCCTCCTCAGCCTCTAAAGTACTGGGATTACCAGTATGTGCCACCACTCTGAGCTCCTTTTCTGTTTTTTTTTAAATATATAATATATATTTATATAATATAATATAATATATTTATATAATATATATAATTTATATATAATATATAATATTATATATATACTTTGGACCTGAGTTTCCTAATATTTAAAGTAGAATTAAAGCTGAGTATGGTCGCACTTGCCTATAGTTCCAGTATTTCAGAAGCTGATACAGAAGGATCACAGGTTCAATGCCAGCCTCAGAAACTTAGCAAGACCCCAGTTTCAAAATGAAAATTAAAAAAAAAAACTAAAAGGGCTGGGGGGTTATAGCTAATAGTTAAAATGTCCCTGGGTTCAATCTCCAGGACAAAAAAAAATTAGAATTAAAAGAATTCCTCCCAGGTAAAATAGGCTTGTAGCTCGAGGGTGACCTCTGCTTTCATGTCTTCACTACCCTGAAGGAATGTACAGTCTAGGAGGAAAGCAGAAATGAGTGCATGTACCTTTAAGGCTGGTACAAGATGGGATGTGACAGCTTCCGTATGAAAGGAATGGAACCAAGAAGAAAAGTGTGGTGGGGTCGGGGGACAGTTCACTTTTATCTGCAGGTAAATTGTGGAAGTGCCTGTGGGGGACAGGCATTGGGACTGGCTGTGGAGCTGACAGGATTGTAGTGCCCTGGTTCTGACTGCCTGGTGGGAGTTACTTCCACATGAGTCTCCATTGTGATACACAAACGCAAACTCCAAACCCATAAATATATACCTGCTAATACATAAGCATAGGTCCATGTGTTACGGTTCAGAGTCGCGAAGTTCCTCGAACTAACATTGAACATTACAAGCCCAAACTTGGAAACTTCTGGCTCCATTTTTATTTAGAAAATTTTCATGTGGCCAATGGTGTTTTGTATTTTAAAAGGATGTCTACCTCTGAGCTACACCCTCAGCCCTGTTCTTTGTTTTTTTGTTTGTTTGTTTCTTTTTTTTTTTTTTTTTTTTTTCTGTACTGGGAATGGAACCCGGGAGTATTCTACCTCTGAGCTACACCCCTAGTCCTATTTTTTAGTCTTTTTATTTTTTCAAACAGGGTATCACTGAGTTGTGAAGGGCCCTCACTAAGTAGCTGAGGCTGTCTGAGAACTGTGATCCTCCGGTCACCACCTCCCAAATGCTGGGATGACGAACATGCGCCACCATACCCGGCTTTTTTCTTTCTTTCTTTATTTCTTTCTTTCTTTCTTTTCTTTTCTTTTTTGAAACAGGGTAAGTTGCTGAGGCAGGCCGCAAATCCACATTCTCCTGTCTCAGTCTCCCAAGTGCTGGGATTACAGGCTTTATTTGTTTGTTCATTTATTTATTTGTTCACTTATTTTATTTTGAAACAGGATCTCACTGAGTTGCTGAGGGCCTTGCTAAGTTGCTGACCTTAAGCCTGCCATCCTCCTGTTTTGGCTTCCCAAGTACTGGGATTACAGGCATGCACCAGTTTACTGGGTTATTTTCAAGTTAAAAAACACCAACATACATTTATTTGTTCCTTGTGAATGTATATCTTAGTATCTCATTAGAAACTTTATGCAAGATATTCTGAATATTTTTTTCCTTTGAAGAAGAGGATTTTTTCCCTAGCTCCTGGCAGATTACTAAGTACTTAAAAATCAAATGCTGAGCTGGGTGTGGTGGTGTATGCCTATAATCATAGTACCTGGGAGGCTGAGACAGGAGGATTACAGAAACCAGTCTCAGCAATTTAGTGAGGCTCTCAGCAATTTAGCGAGACCCTATTTTCAAATTTAAAAAAAAAAGTCTGCATGTGTAGCTTGAAAGTAGAACATCCCTTACTTTAAAACCCAACACCACAAAAACAAAAGGCAAAAGCTAAACCTCATAAACCTTGTCAAAAACACAAGACCCTTTCTAGGAGCTGTAGTTACAGTCCTGCAGTTGCTATTTGTGGCCACAAGATGGTGCAAGTCCCCAGAGGGTCCCAACATCCCTTACAAGTAATAGAGGTTTCTTAGGAACCATCAGATAAAAACACAAGCAGATTGCCAAAGTGCAAAAGCCTAATCTTGGCTCCTTCATTCTTTATGGATGCTTGGCCTTTTTCCTGAAGCCTATTTCTCACTTGAGATTGTCTTTGCAGACACTTTTCTTTATATGCCTTTGGAAAGCAGTGTTTCCTTTGAAAATGTTAGCAGACAACCTTTGAGTTTAAAAACAGCTTCCTCCTCCAGAACTAGGGACCCTGTCTGTCTTCATTCATCACTGTTCCCAGCGCTCAGCAGAATTTCCTGGCACTGAGTAAACAGTTAATTTGTTGGGTGAGAAAATGTGTTTGTCCTTCTGCTTCTCTACAACTTGCTACCTCCCCTTCAGATTTCCATTAATATTTCAAATAACAGGAAGTTACAAAGGGATTGAGCAATAGTGTCATGATGAGAAAATTAGAGGGAATGGCTGTAGGATGAGGGTTTTACTTTGGAAGAGCCTCTGCTAAGGTCCTCATCAGAAAGCAGTAACAGAAGAAATGAGGATGTCCCGATTTGCCTTGGAGAGAGCCTCGCCATTACTCTACCGTCAGTGAGCCCAGGTCCGTGGGCGGCCAGGCTCAGAGCATCACTAGGCTCCGGAGAACCCCTGGGCAGGGCCCAGCGAACCCCCACGGGCCCTCATAATTAGATGAGACTGGTAAATGTCACACCAGGCAAAGCCACATATGAACAAGTTTATTTTTAAGTAACTACTTTGTGTGAGGCCCTGTATTAAACACTAGGAGTTCAAAAAATAAGTTTGTATGATTCAAGAAAAATTTGCTAATGTTTTACTATAATACAGTAAAACCAAAAAAGAGAGAGACGTGCATAGAATGGTGTATAAACTCACAGAAGGGGCATCAGGCCCCACGTGGCTGTTAGGACTGGAGGTTCGGGGGTGTGAATTTGGTTGGGAAAGGCTCCCAGAGAAGACCTGCAAACAAGCATGTGGCACAGCAGCAAGGTGAGGGTAGGTCAGACTCAGTGAATTTAACCCTGGGCATTAGTCAGTTTTCTGTTGCTGTGACAAAATACCTGAGAAAATCAACTGTGAGGAGGAAAAAATTTTCTTTTTTCATGGTTTCACATATTTCAGCCTGTGGTCAGCTGGTTCCAAGGCCTTTAGACATGTGCTAAGACAGGGACATCATGGCAGAAGGGTGCAATGAAGAAGGGTACTCAAAGCAGCCAGAAACTGGGGAGAGAAAGGGGACAGAGGCAGGATTTAGTCCCCAAGGGCACACCCCCAAAGATGCCCTCTTTCTAACCAAGCTCGTCCTCCTACAGTTTCTACCACCCCCTAATAGTCCACCGGGCTCTTAACCCACTAATTAACTCATGATTAATCCACCAAAGAGATTAGAGCTCAACGATTCAGTCATTTCCCAAAAGCCACATCTCTGAACATTGCAGCATTGGGGACCAAGCCTCTGACACATGAGCTTTGGAGGGAGCACTCCAGGTCCAAACCGTAATATATCAGGAATATTAAAATGAAGGATCGATTACTGTGGGTGCTTATAAATGCACAAAGGTAAGCAGGAGTCCAGGAGGTATTCGAGTCATCGATAAAGACTTTGCGATCTCACTAAATTTGCCAGGTGTTTTTCATTGCTTTTTGGGGCCCTAGGGATTGGACCCATTGCCTCCTGCATACAAGGCCAAGGCAAGCACTCCACCACTAAGCTACACATGTAGCCCGAAAGTCATGTTCTCCACTGTGGTCTTTCACGTGGCATGGCAGCTTGAGCAGTCCCCATGCTTTGAGGTTGTACAGCCGCACATCTAGTCTCATCCTGGACTTAACCAAAGCAGAGAAGCTGAGAAATTTATTCTGATTTCCAGTTTTTTCATCTTGGGTAAAAGCATCACCAGTTCCCTGGCCTGTGAACCTTCTTACCCATGATGTCAGCTCCCCTGACATCTTGACTAGGCTGGTCCATTTGGTCACCAAGTCCAGCATGCTCTGTCCTAAAATAGCCCCTTGAAGCCAGCTGCTTATAAGTGTAGAAACACTTCCAGGCACTGCTGCTGTCCCGCTGAAGGTCCTCACCTCCCCCTGCCCTATTCGCCAGCCACCTGCTAACACGCCTCCAGGTCCCATTGGCCAGGATCCCCTTGCACTTCCAAGCCTCTTGCTGGATTTCTCCTGTCCCTTTGCTCATATACACTTATCAAACTCCTCTCTGTCCACTTAGGCCCAACTAAAATGTGATTTCTGTAATATTTCTTCATGCACCCTACCAAAATCAGTTATTTCCTCTTCTGGATTTCAGTTATAGCATTTACCATTGTCTGCATTCATGGAAGCCTAGCTGTGAACACCTACCTCACACTCAGATTGGAAAATCATTAAGCAAAGGGGGCATCACTTACTTGTGTTTTTGTCATCTCCTCCTCCGGCCCATATGTTCAGCAGTGTATGAGTAACGGAATCACCTGTGCTTGTACTTGTTTTATTTCCCAAGTGCTCCTTGTTGAGCTCCTTCTGCAGAACCAGGTTTTCATCTTGGTAGCTCCCCCAGTGCCTCACGCGGTGACTTATCCATAGGAGATCCCCAGTACATACTTGCTACAATGATTATATTATTATTGTTAAATAAGTCAGTCCATTGAGCAAGGTTTCATTGAGGATGGAGAACTGCCTTTCTCACGTTTGCACAGTGCATACGTTTTCAGCCACAAATGAAGCCTGCCTGGCTCTTTGCAAGCACATCAGTTTTGCAGCCACAAATGTGACTAGCACTACCCACGGGTAGGTGCTGATTGATGCCAACCATAGATGCAACGAAAATATTAATGAGCTGTCACTTCTTGAAACGTTTAAGGGAGAGTTTCTGCAATATTTAAAAACATGCCGTGGTTCTTGGAACAGAATCCTTTGATCAACAAGGGCAATTTCTTTTGAAACATGTATGACTCAGAATACCGAAAGAAATTAATCTTTAAATGTGGTGAACCGGCTCACACAGGGAATAGTTGATTCCTTTTCTAGTTGTTCTGGGTAGATGTGGAGTTAGTGTTTGATTAGGTACTAGGACCTTGGAAAAGTTGACTTCTCTGATCAACGTTTCCCTCCCTTCTAAAATGGATATTAAAATGCATGCCTCATTGGTATGCAAGAATCGCCTGACATCAGCTTAGCCTGCTCTGGAGCAGGTCCACAGGAGACGGTGACAGTTGGTTTTGTCCTTATTAGCATCACGTGCAGATATTTCATAGCTCAACTTGCCACATCGGCCCCAAAGGATCTGAGTCTTGTTCGGGTCTTTCTCTTGAAACTATCTATTGCCTAGTTTGTGGCTTCCTTTAGTACGAGAGAAAATAACAGTCTCAGAAAGAAGTGTAAGAGTACAGTTCCTCAAATGTCTGCTGGCTATCTACACATGATGAAAGACTTAGGGTGATTTCAGTTTTTGCTTCATTGGCTTTGGGATTTGTGATGAGAGTTTTTATTTTGTTGTTTATTTTGTTCTTTCCATACTTTCTCAATTGTCTAAAAGTATATGATTGATGTATGGCTATTTTTAGGAAAAAACATATAAAAACATGTTACTTCGGCTGGGTATGGTGGTGCATACCTGAAATCGCAGTGCTTGGGAGGCTGAGACAGAAAGATCACAGCTTTGAGGCCAGCCTCAGCAACTTAATGAGGCCTTCTGCAACTCCATGAGTCTCTGTTTCAAATAAATAAATAATGATGTTGTGAAACTATAATGTACCAATAAATGTATAAGAAAATAAAAATAAATAAGATAGGGCTACTGGGTGTGGCTCTGAGGTAAAATGTCCCTGATTTCAATGCCTAGTACCACACACCAAAAGAATGTTAACTTCCGCATCTACTGACAATATGCAAACGTTGGCACCTGTGTATCACAGAAACATCAGCTGGACGTGGAGTCACATGCCTGTAATGCAAGCAACTCAGGAGGCTGAGGCAGGAGGATCACAAATTTAAGGCCAACTCAGCAACTTAGACTGTGTCTCAAAATAAAAAGTAAAGAGGGCTAGGGAGGTCGCTCAGGGATAGAGTGCCCCTGCGCCAATCCACGGTACTGCAAAAAGCACCTCTCGGTGTAGAAATGAATCTCCACATCTGGAAGCTGTCCACTCACCATTAGTTTTGTTCCTCTTTTAGGTTACAGCACCATGAGCCCACAGGAAGACAGTGAAAATCCTCCATGCAACAACGACCCCTTGTCAGCCGGGGTGGACGTGGGCAACCATGATGAGGACTTGGACCTGGACACACCGCCTCAGACCGCAGCCCTGCTGAGTCACAAGTTCCACCACTACCGCTCACCCCACCCCGCCCTCCACCACAGTCACCACCTACAGGCGGCCGTGACTGTGCACACTGTCGACGCGGAGTGCTAAGGAGCTCCTCGCCTCCGGAGAAAACAGGGTCTGGGAGACAAAGAATGTTCTGGAAAGAAAAAGAGCCAGCGTAAACCCCGCAGTAAGAGACCCCCTTGTGTTTGTGCTTGGTCCAAAGTGGTTCAGCTCGCTTCCTGCCTTGTTGACATGTTTGAAAACAGAGAAACAAGAAGTCACGTTAGTGAGGACAGGAAGCCGGGCTCTGAAACGGAGGGGGTAAAGTCTTGATTAATGAACCTGCCGTAATGTTAATGGAATGGAACAGAAGGCAGACCTCCAAACAGAGAAATGAAACGTGTAAATGAAGCTGAGCCAGAGGAATGTTCCAAGGAGCCAGGGCGTCCGGCTCTCCTTAACTGGAAGAGGGGAAAGTCTGCTGGGCCAGGGACTGGGAGCGCAGGCATCCAGCACCAGCGTGTGCTTTGAAGATGGAGTTTGTTTCTCAGCGGTACCTGGATACCACGATTGCTGTATGGAACTCATGTTAAGCTCTAAATGATGCATCTCAAAAATTTCTAAGTAAAGGATTATTTTTCTACTATTTATTGAACTTGCAAACATTCTCAAACTTTGGGGGAAAGAAAAGAAACACAAGAAGTTTTCAACAATTATTCCTAGCTGTTGTGTGTGCGTGATGAAGTGGTTCTTTGATTCAGGAGTCTTATTTCTTATTTAACTGATTATCATCCCACTGCCCCCACTCCTTTAAAAAAAAAATGGGAAAATGAAGAAATCTTTCTCTCTGGCTTGTTTACATCATTTCATGAAAACACATCTTTATTTGCAATGCAGTATTCTTTCTCTGTGTTTAACAGAGGTGGGGAGAGTCAGAGAAATCCAAGCTGTTTTAAAGGAAATTTTATGTTTCTTTATAATACATTTCCACTCCCCATATAATACTTTTCTTAGGTTTCTACGAAATCTAATATTACAACTCCAGCCTTTTAGCTAAGGAAGGGTTGGATTTATTCTCTTTCTTTTAAAGACTATAAATTTTTTAAATGTCCCATTTTTGACTCTTAGACAATTAAACACATAAGGGAAGATATTTTAAAATTGTGAAATTTTTGGTTCCTAATTAAAGATTTCTTTTGAAATCATAGTCAAAAGCTGCTGCCGGTTTTCTAAGAAGTTACCGACCAAACTGCGTTTGGATATATATAGGAATTAATCGAATCTGGCTACTATGACATGGGGCATTGTAATTTTAAAGTAGTGTTCTAATTACAGTCAGTGATGTATTTTTAGACTCACATTTTGTGATTCAAATATGTTATAAAAACATTCTTGCACCGTGCGTGTGTGATAAATCTCCGTTTATATGTAGTTGGGAAAAAATTCACTGAATAATGTTTTAATGATAGGGTATTATGATATAATGTAAAAAAATTGGTTCTTCAGCAGTACAGAAAGTAAACTATATATGTGCTATCCAGAAACCCCTTCATACTGTGTACAAAATTGCAGTCTAGTGAAATAAACTGTATGCAACGGACGGTTTGAGTGGCTACGGTGATTTGCTCAATGTAGCACTTCTTGCACTTCGAGACAAGTTCCATTTGCTCTGTACTCAAGGTCAGTTGCCAGACTGAAAGTAGGCCTCCTTTCCATTGCTACAGAAAATTTCAGCCTTTTGAACATCTCAAACATGCAAAGAACGCTATGGATCAAAGGGGATAAACTGAAAAGCAAGCATTTTAAAATGTATAGAACATAGTTTCCCTTTCCTGAGCTGCTAAATCCCTATCGTTTATATCAAAGGGTTAATTCTATGGTGGTGGTATTGCAAAGAGCTTGCACGGGGTTCCTGCCTTCCCAGATCAGCGATTAGAGTGAAAACGTGGAGTGAAATCAGAACTCTTTAGAGCTCAAAAACAAAATATGTACAGTCTGCTCAGACACAGTCACGGGCACATTTTATATCATTTGCAGTAAGACTCTCTCCTATCCCAAACTCTAGGGAAACACAATTGAATACTTAGACCTGAGCAAGAAAACATACCTGAGGTTTTTGTTTGCTTGTTTGTTTGTTGGTTGGTTGGTTGGTTGGTGGTACTGGGGTTCCTGGAAGCCCTTCTACCTCCGGGCTACACTCCCAGACCTATTTTTATATTTTTATTTGGAAACAGGGTCCCCTAAGCCAGTGAGGCTGGCTTCAAACCTGTGTGATCCTCCTGTCTCTGCCTCCCAAGCACAGGAATTAGAAGTGTGCGCCGCCACACTCGGCCATACCTGAGTTTTAAAGATCCTGTGGGATATACAGGTTTGTGAGATCAATTCTTTTTTTTTCTTTTTTTTTTTTCTTTTTTTTTTTTTTTTGAGATGCTGGGAGTGGAACTCAAGGCCTTACATGTGCTGTCTAGTACTTATCACTGATTTGCCCCTAGATTTGTTAAGTTTGGGTTAAAGTTTTGATCTTCTACGTTATCTCTTATCTTCTTCTCCAAGCATTTCATGTAATGCAGTTTATAAACATTTGGGGGTGGTAGTTTTCATGTTGTTATTGTCATTTGAAAAGAAAAATATGGGGCTGGGATGATGGCTCAGTTGTAAAGTTATTATCTAGCATGAGAAAGTCCTGGGTTCAATCCCCAGCACCACAGAAAAAGTGTTTCTGGAAACTTCTTTATCATAGTGACCAATACTGGTTCCTTTTGTTCCTCAGATACCATTGTTTAATTAAACACAGGTCTTCCTGGAATCCTGAGGAGAGATCCTATCTGCCTTCTCATTCACCAAGGCCTCCTGCTGCCTGTGACCAACATTGCTTATCAGTGTTGGTAAGTATCAATAGCTCAGGGTATTCTAGGTCACGGTGAATAGAGAAAAAAGGAAATTTCTATGTGTGGCCCAAATCAAAAAGGGTCAGACTCATATATAAGTCCTCATTGTATATGTCCATCTGCTTTCCAGATAAATTTATTTTAGAAAATTTGGAAACTGTGTGGTAGTTTTTTTTTTTTTTTCTTCTTCTTCCTTTACTTTTTGGCTCGATTTGAATATTTAACTAAACCTCGGTGATAAGTTTATTTTCAAATTCTGTCACATCTACTCGGAATTATTTTGCCAACCAGAGTGACTATGGCATGTGGAAAGGAGTCCTGGAAGATCACTTAAGCCCACTTTCCTGGACCAATGGACTGCCCCGATGGTTACATTTTTTTTAATGTATTTCTGATAGAATCATCAGATTCTTAAAATATACCAATCTGGTTTCATTTGTGACATTTTTGGTGTACTTCTGAAAAGAAGAACACCAATTTTCATGGTTGAGATAGAATGTTATACTCAGAACTTCTAACTTTTCAGTAATATTTATTATTAAAAATAATATTTCAACTGGCTATAGTTGGTACACACTTATAATCCCAGTATTTGGGAGGATGAAACAAGAGGATTGCAAGTTCAAGGCCAGCCTCAGCCACTTAGTGAGGCCCTCTTCAACTTAGCAAGACCCTGATTCAAAATTAAAATAAAATAGAGCTGAATGCATAGCTTGGAGATAGAATGCCCCTAGCTTCAATGCTTCAATTCCTAGTACTACAAAAAATGATTTCTTTTTCTTTTTCAATTATTTGTAATATATAAAATTATCTCAAACAAGATGGTCAATAAACAGCTGTGTCTGTGTGTGTGTGTGTGTGTGTGTGTGTGTGTGTGTGTGTGTGTACACAATGCATCAAAATTCTAAGATTTTTTTGTTGGGGGGAGAGTTCTTCCAAACTTCTTCATCAATTCTGGTTTCTTCCTTCTTTGGTCCCTTAACTTAGTGTTTCTCATTTTTTATTATTGCTCCCTCCCCCCAAAGGAGATTTAACTTAAATTCTTCCAAGTATTGTAACCCTAATACTTGTGAAAAGGGGGGGGGGGGGTTCTTGAGAAGAAACCCAGTGTTTCATCAAAGATGAAATGGAGTTTCTTGAGAAGAAACTTGGCATTTCCTTACCGGGTTCTTGTCTATGGTGAGTGAAGAATGACACCCACAGACCACAGGAAGGAGAGTAAATGGTTTATTGGAAGCAGCAGGGAATAGGGAAAAGTGGCTGAACACCCCAAAGGGGCTGTCGGAACTCTGGAGTCCAGCAGCTGCCTTCAGGACAATACTTGAGAGTAGCCCAAGCCGAATTGCCTTCAGTTGCAGGCTGCTTTCTTCCAGAGTCCACACAATCTGCCAGAAAAGAGGTGCAGGTCACCCCTAGGGGCCCTGGTCAGCCTTGATGTCCAGCAGAGGCCTTCAGGTCACTACCTGAGTGTAGCCCGAGCCACATGCCCTCAATTGCACTCTGCCTTCTCTCAAAGCTAACGTGACCTGCAAGAGAGAGAAAAGCTCCTCAAAGGGAAGGGGTTCCCCGAGAGGGAAAAACCGTCCTGGTGGTTGGTCTAAAGTTTTATAGATGTCTGCGTGTCCTCTGTCTGTTGGTTGTGGTGAGTTTGGAATTCGGGGAATTCTGGGAAGCAGCTCTCAGAATTTGCATGTCCTTTGAAGAATCTCCTTTCAGTAGGAGTGTCAGACTTGCTCCAGTGATGTCTCCTGGGTTTGTTGATTAGTAACCAAATGGTTTTGTAAAGCTTTGGTCCTTCTTATCTCTGAACCTTGGCCCCTTGCCCCTCAGGAAATTAAGTTTCTTTCTGAAACCAGAGGATCACAGGTTCACATCCAGCCTCAGTAACTTAGTGAGGTTCTGTTTCAAAATACAATAATAAGATAGGGCTGGAGGGTGTAGCTCAGAAGTAGAATGTCCCTGGGTTCAATCTCCAGTACCACCAAACACTAAAATATTAAAAAAAAATTCCTCCGTAACAAGGGATATTAGTAGATAAGGTTTGGTTGGATGGGTTGCACTTTGAAGAGTTACAAGCCATTGTAATACCTAGCTTCTTTTCCTTCCCCAGAATCCATTTTTACCCTTTTGTGGGCAGTACCTCCCCCACTGAGCACGTGTGTCTTCCAGAACTCTGACCTCAGCCCCGTCCCCAGCCCTCTTTGTTGCCTGCCATCTCTTTGAGCTACACAGCCTTTCTTGACATGGCTCGCAGAGCAGAGTGCTGAATGAAAGCAAGGAGGCCTGAAAGCGAATCCCAGAGTCTCTGATCCCAGGCTCAAAACTGCCTTGGAATTCTTCACCTCCCTCTTTCCCTTCACATCTGCTCAATCACCAAGTCCAAAGTCTTTGACTAGCTAATGCCATACCCATTCATCCATTCCATCCCTTTGTGAGTGTGACTGATTTGCAAGACTTCTAAATAGACCTCCACCCATCAGTGGCCTTTAAACTGCTTCCTTGATTTTCTTCAATTCATCATTCAACAGCTACACAGGAGCTTCTCCACCTGTGGTGCTGTACTAGGTGATAAGGGTGCAAGAGTGAATTTGACAGATATGATCCCTCCCCTTGTTGAATATAGAGGTGTGGGTGGATAACGAGGCTGACTCCCCAGCGTTTAACCTACTTTTTCTCATAGTAGAGTAGTGAATAGAATTCCATTAGCTGATGTCAGATCTAGAGTTAGATTTCTTATTAGTCTTATAAGAGACCATGCTAGTCGCTTTCCATTGCTGTGATGAAATACCTGAAAAAAATCAACTTAAAGAAAGAAAGGTTTCTTTTAGCTCACATTTCAAAAGTTTCTGTCCATGGTCACGTGGCTCCATTGTTCTAGGCCTGTGGGAGGCAGAACATTATGGTGGTGAGCCTGCGGTGAAGCAGAGCTGCTTACCTCATGGTGGCTGGAAAACAGATAGAGAAAGGGAAAAAGTATCCCTTCCATGTCACCCACAGTGGCCTACTTCCTTCGACTAGACCCCATCTCCCAAAGTTTCCACCACCTCTCAGGAGCCCATTAAGCTTTGAATCCATAAATGCATTGAGCCACTGATGAGGTTAGAGCCTTCATGTATGATCCTGTCCTCTTGCAAGGGCATTCTTCTAAACAAGTCTGCATTGGGAACCAAGCCTCCAACACATGAGCCTTTGAGACAGTTTAGATCCAAACTGTAACAATGAAACTGTGGCTGAGAAACCACTGCAGAGACCTAGATAAATGAAGGATGGTGGAGAATATATTTAAGAAGAGGAGAAACAACAAAGTTTGGCTGTTGGAGGACAATGGTGAGAAATGGGTTCCTGGCTTGAGCCTTACATCAGCGGTGGTGATCACTTTTCTATGCTAGAGCAGACAAAAAAAGCAGGAGTTGCTGAGGAAGCAGGGTAAGGGATGGAGAGGCCAGGTCTGATCTGCACGGTGGCTGGAGCCGTCAAGTACATCCTGCATACCTCAGCCCGATAACAAGACTGATGACACACGCTGGGCGCTTGCATTGTGGCAGGCACCATGGTGAAATCTTTCTGTGCGCTGACTTGTTTAACCGTGTTCAGCTGTGCTCAGTCAGTACCTGGAAGAGTCTTCGCTCGTGCCTCTCTGCTTCCCTGAGAGGTATTCTGTGCAGTTGGGATCCTGCTTCAAGCCTCACCCTGCCACCCTTACACTCCTGTTCCCCTCCAGCCAGACATCCTCTGACCCCCATGATGTGGTGTGTGTCTTTGCTTCTGTGTTTTGATCTACTTCTGTGTTTTTTTTTCCTCAAGAAAATCATCACTCCCTTCACCCCAGCAAGTCTCCACTCAAATGTGACTTCTTCCAAAGCCAGGTTTTTTGACAACCCCTCTTATCAGCCCCTCTGCCTGCAAATAAGCAAGCTCCGACCTTTAAGCTTCAGAACCTGGCTTCACACCAGCCATGAGCTTCTGCTTTCTCCCAACACATTCATTCTACGTGGGCTGATTTATGGTCCAAGATAGTCTTCAACCTTCTAAATACAGGGACTATTTCTTTTCCTCTGTGTAGTATGCATGGCACCATGCCCTATACTCATACGGCCTTAATGTTTACTTTAAAAACTAAATTACTAGAGTGTTACCTGCAGCTATAATTATTTGCAAGCTATAATAACATATATGTATATGTATATATGTATATATAGTGCTTAAGGCAATAAATAAAACTAATTGATTTCTACAAAGCATATGACTAGCCAATGAGTGTGATAGTTTTTTTTTAATATGCCTTTAATGGTACATTATGGTCTCACATCATAAATAATAGCTTTTTTAGCAATTTATACTAACCATTAGTACAATATTATATAGGTTTAGGACTCTTTTTATGTTATCTCTGTTATAAAAATCTCCAACAACTTTTTAAAACATAGAGTCTCAGCCAGGCATGGTGGCGCATGCTTGTACCAGCATTTGGGAGGCTGACACTGAAGCATCATGGTTCACGGACAGCCTCATCTACTTAGGCCCTTCATAACTCAGTGAGACCTGGTTTTAAAATAAAGAATAATAAATAGGGCTGGGGGTGTAGCTTGGAGGTAGAATGCCCCTGGGTTTCATCCCCAGTACCTTAAAAAAAAAAAAAATAGAGTCTCATTAGGCCTTTATAAAGCTGCCCATAGTACCTGGGAAGCGCTGATTCGAAGCCAGCTTCAGCTACTTATTGAGGCTCTCAGCAATGTAATGAGACCCTGTTTCCAAGTAAAATATAATGTAGGTCTGCGAGTGTAGCCTGGAGGTAGGAAGTCTCTAGATTCCATCCCCAATGCCACAAAAAAAAAAAACCTGCCTATATCTTATTATAATTTATAAAGATATGCATACAGCTAAGTGCAAAAATAATTTATATTGGCTACTTTAAGTGCATAATTTCTTGCCTAATATGGCTTTTACTAGCATTTCTTTTGAAGAAAGCGCTTGCATATGGAAAGTTTTTAAATCGTCCTTCTCATAAGACTACTTGTATTTCTTTCACTAGTCCCATTCTATTTTGGGTGCTGCTCCATTAGTGCTATGTAACAATATACTCACCAGGATGACTGCCTTAGTTCGGACTTGGTCCTAGCTTTTGCATAACAAGAAGTTGACTACCCTACAAAGTTATGCTCTTAAACTTCAGGGATCCTTAGCAATCCTTTATCCAGACCCAATTTACTCTAGCACGTTCTCTTTAAAAAATCTGTTCCATGGCCAGGGGTGGTGGCGCACACTTGTAATCCCAGTATTTGGGAGACTGAGACAGGAAGATCTCAGGTTTGAGGACAACCTCTGCAAGTAGTGAGCCACCCATCACTCTAGAATCCTTTTTCAAAGTAAAAATAACAGCTGGGCGTGGTGGCGCACACTTGTAATCCCTGCGCTTGGGAGGCGGAGAGAAGAGGATCGCGCACGTTCGAAGCCAGTCTCGCTGGCTTAAGAGACCCTGTTTCCAAATTTTAAAAAGTATAAAACAGGTCTGGGAGTGTAGCCCGGAGGTAGAAGGATTTCCAGGAACCCCAGTGCCACCAAAAAATAATAATAAAAATAACAAATAGGGTTGGGGATACACCTCAAAGATTGAAAGTCCCTGATTCCAATCCCCAGTACTACAAAAATAAATAAAAAGTCTGTGCCAAAACTTTGCCACAGATGAGGCATGATGGCACATGCTTGTAATCCAGTATTTGGGAGGCTAAGACAGGAGGATCACAGGTTCATGACCAGCCTCAGCTATTTAGTGAGGCCCTGTGCAACATAGAACTTGTTTCAAAATAAAGAATAAATAAATAGGGTTGGGGGGCAGTGTAGCTCAGAAATAGAAGGCCCCTGGGTTTAATTCCCAGGATCAAACTCAGAGAAAAAAACTTTTCCACATCCTCTTGCTATCTTAGCTTTCTGTCCCTAAAACAAAATACCCTAGATATAACTTCTAAGAAAAAAGATTCATATAGCTCATGGTTCTAGACGTTCTGGTCCATGGTCAAGCAGGCCTGTTGCTTTGGGCCTCTGGTGGGGGTAACAATGGCAGAGAGTGAATGATAAACTGTTCACCTAGTGGCCAGAAAGCAAAAGCAAGAAAGAGGACAGGCTTGGGTACCGCTTTCCTCTGAAGAACACCCCAGTGACCTACGACCTCCCATAAGGCCCTGTCTCCTAAAGACCCCACTACCTCCCATGGTTGCCCTCCTGGGAATCAAACCTTTAACACATGGTCCTCTGGGCACATTTGACCTCCAATGAGCATTTGTGTATGCATGTTTGAATATCATTTTTTTTAATTCTTCAGATATATAACTAGGAGTGGAATTGCTCAGTTATGTGGCAGTTCTAGGTTGAACTTTTGTTGTTGTTGTTGTTGGTGGTGGTGGTGGTGGTGGTGGTGGTGGGTTTTTTTGTTTTGATTTTTGGTGGTACTGGAGATTGAATCCGAAAGGCAGCCTGCCTCTGAGGTATACCCCAAGGCCTTTTTATTTTTTATGTAGAAACAAAGTCACACTTAGTTGCCCAGGCTGGCCTTGAACTTGTGATCCTTCTATCTCAGCCCCCCAAGTACTGGGATTATGGCCTGTGCCACCAGGCCCGGATTAAGTTGAGCATTTTGAGGAACCGCCAACCTCTTTCCCAGAGTGACTACACTATTTTACACTCCTAGCAGCAGTAGAAAAAGGTTCTAGTTTCTCTTCTTCCTTGCCAACACTTGTTATTCTCCTTTATTAAACATTACAGTGATCCAATGAGTGTGAAGTAATATCACATTGTGTCAAGGTAATTGGTTTTGATTTTTCTTGTTTTTGATACCATGGATGAAACCTAGATCCTCACACATGCTAAGCATGGTCTGCCACTGACTGCACCCCTGGCCCACAGTAATCTTTAAAATGTAAAATCAAAACCTGTTACTTATTTGCTAACCATCCTTTATTTTATTTTTTATTTTAAAACAGGATCTCAATAAGTTCTAGAGGACCTCGCTCATTTGCTGAAGCCGGCCACAAACCTGAGATCCTCCTGTCCCCACTTCCCCAGTCCTGGGTTCAGAGGCATTCACCACCACGGCCAGCTTTCATCCCTTAATTTCTCCAATGAGCCTTGCCCTGATCCACCCCACGGCCTTGGCATGTGCTCCATGCACTACCTCTCCAAGCCCAGGGCTCACCAGGATAACCTTTGCCTTCATATCTCAGCGTCAATGCTGGCTCCTCCTGCTCCTCCCCATACTGCATTAGCTTCCGCTGTTAAACAAGGGCTGTTGGAAGAGAAAGTTCTTTAAACCAAAAACGGAGTGTGGCTGCTTCTGCCTGCTAACAGAGAGGGTAGCACAGTGTTTATTAAAGGGAAGAGCCATCTGTATTCCAGCCTCACTTCTGCAGGGAGAGGGGACAAAGGAAGACAGGAGCTAAAGCTCGGGCTTCACTGCGGGTCATGTGAAACTGATCTGCGTAATAAACTGGGATTAACTGAGCCTCTGAGGGGGCCTGGAAACCTAGGAGACTGGAGGCTTGTCCGGTGTCTTGAGGTAGACAGAGGACACAGAGCATGAAGGAGGACAGAGAGGAAGGTGACCGGTGCAAATAGTGACCAGTGCAGAAGGCTGACCGGCACTGAGGTCAGGAAGGCCTCAGAAGTGCTGGGAGCAAACCTGTCTGGCTGAAGCTGGGTGTGGTTGAATGCACCTGCGATCCTAGTATTTGGGAGGCTGAGAAAGGAGAGTTGCATGTTTGAGATCAGCCTCAGCAACTTAGCAGGACCCTGTCTCAAAATAAAAATTAAAATAGGGCTGGGGTGTAGCGCGGAGGTAGAATGCCCCTGAAGTCAGCTCCCAGTACCAAAAAAATAAAGTATCCTTTGGATACACATAACTGCATCTCCCCAAAGCACCACTGGTGTTTCATACACATGAGCTTGAGGGGAGTGCCTTGAGGGGAAATCAAGGAGAAAAAAGCAAGGCCAGGGCAGAGCAGGGGCAACTACAGGGATTGGATGCAGGTCAAGCAGCGTTGAGTGAAGCAAAGCTCAGAGCCAGAGATGACAGAGCCCGAAGAATTCACAGGAATACAGGACCTGGGAGGAAAGACCAAGCCAATTTTATTTAAGTCTCTAGGCAGTTTGTCCTCAGCTGACACCTGGTTAGAGCGCAGCACCCTCTTCTAGACATCTCCTTGGCTCTCCCACACTGATAGCTCTTTGCTGTGGGCTGATGTCTGTCTCCAGCAGGCACCTAAAGATGTTTGCTGAGCCGGACATGGAGGTGCATGCCTGTAATCCCAGAACTTGAGAGGCTAAAACAGGAAGATTGCAGGTTTGAGGTCAGTCTCAGGAATTTAGGAAGACCCTCAGCAACTTAGCAAGACCCTATTTCCAAATAAAGAAATAAAATAGTGCTAGGGTATAATTCAGAGGTAGAATGCCCTTGAATTCAATCTCTAGTACCCCCCCAAAAAAAAATATATGTTTGATGTTTACTGAGTGAACAAATGTTTTTTGTTTTGTTTTTTTCTGGCTAAAATTTAAGGTGAATTTAAAAAAGGAACATGAGACACAAAACTGGGATTATTTTGTAGTGCCTCATGTTCCTTTTTAAATCTGGAAGTAGAGCAAAGGACACAGTAGAAAGCTCAAGACCATTAAAATCACAGAAATAAGTCTACTCGCTAAACAACTAGAAGAGACTAGAATTGCCTTACTTATCAGAATGTCCTATGAGCCCATCTGAATCGATCTACAACTGTAAAAAATAAAAAAAAATAAAAATAGGAAGAAATAAAACCCTGTGCTCAGGAAATTGAAGTAAGGAAGAAGTTCTTTAAAAGGGCCTAAAAAAAAAAAAAAAAAAAGTCATAACCCAAAGACTGGTGTAATTTAAAACATCTGTACTACAAAAATCGCCCCCAAAATGGAGTTCATCTTACTTACAAAAAACAGAACAAAGACTTGGCTCTGAAAATTGTAATGTTTATTAAAAATAATTCCTAAAAACCTAGTAAGTAAAGGAGAGATGACCCAATAGAAAAAAAATTAATCTGGAAGTTCCTTTTCGATGAAAAGAAATACAAATAGCTAATAATCATAAGAAAAGAATGCTCAGATTTTCTTAAAGAATTGGGTAAGTGAACTGCAAATTAAACTGCAGTAAGATTTTCTCCCAAAGATTGACCGAAATTTCAATTTTTTGTGTGTGGTGTTAGGTTCTTATTTTGTTTTGTTTTGTTGGTTTTTTTTTTTTTTTTTGAAATAGGGTCTCACTAAGTTGCTGAAAGCCTCACTAAATTGCTGAGGCTGGCTTTGAATCTTCTTGTCTCAGCCTTCCACATACTGGAAATACAGATATGCGCCACTATGAGTAGCTTAAAATTTCAAAATTTTATGACACTCTAAGCACTGGTGGGAGAATATAAATTTGTGTGAATACTTTGGCAAATCTATTGAAACTTGAACATACACTCTGACTCAGAAATTCTACTTCTCCACACCTACCCCACAGAAACACATGTGTGCACAAGGAAGCTTCACAAATATTTTCACTGCAGCATGTGTTGAAATGGAAAAACTTGGAAATCATCTTAGAGCTGGCTAAAAATGTAGAATATAGGATGAAGTATCATGAAGCAACTTAAAAAATAGAGTGGTCGGTTCCGTAGCACACGCCAGTAACCCTAGCTTCTCAGGAAGCAGAGGCAGGAGGATCACAGGTGAGAGGCCAGATTGGTAAACTTAGTGAGACCCTGTCTCAAAATAAAAATTTTTAAATGGTAAGGGGTATGCCAGGCGTGGTGGCGCACGCTTGTAATCCCAGCGCTTGGGAGGCTGAGACAGGAGGATCGTACAGGTTCAAAGCCAGCCTCAGCTACTCAGTGAGGCTCTCAGCAACTTAGTGAGACCCCTGTTTCCAAATAAAGTATAAAATAGGTCTGGGAGAATAGCCTGGAGGTAAAAAGCCCCTGGGTTCCACCCTAGTACCACAAAAAAGGGGGGGCTCAGGGGTTGGGGATATGCTCAGGGCTATAGCGCACCTATCTTTAATCCCCAGTAACACACATACACACACACACACACACACACACACACACACACACACACACGGTAAATTTTTGCGCAAACATGCTTATTACTACTGGACATATTGAATAAAAAACCAATTCTAGAAATAGATATAGTATGATAGCTACTATTTTTAAATAAACAGGATGGCACATTAAGAATACAAACTATAATAAGTGCTGGTGAAGATGTGGGGAAATAGGAACTCATACACTGTTGGCAGGATGACAAATTAGTACAAGCATATGGAGATCAGTACAGAGGTTCCTCAAAAGACTAGGAATGGACTGGGGCTGGTGGCGCACGCTTGTAATCCCAGCATTCAGGAGGCGGAAACCAGAGGATAGGGTTCGCAGACAGCCTCAGCTACTTACTGAGGACCTTCGCAACTAAGTGAGACCCTGTTTCAAAACTAAAAAGACTAAAAAATGAGGCTGGGGGTGTAGCTCAGAGGCACAATGCCCCTGGGTTTCATCCCCAGTACTGCAAATTTAAAAAAAGACTAAGAATGTCTTATATAAGAATATAACCCAGCCATATGACTCCTCAGTGTCTTTCCAAAAGAATGAAAGTCGGAATACAATAGGAATCTATGAATATCCATGTTTATTTATAGCAGCACAATTCACAAGAGCCAAATTATAGTATCAACCTAGGTGTCTTTTAACAGATGAATAGATAAAGAAAAATGTGGTATACGCATGCAATGAAATTTTCCTCAGCTATAAAGAAGAACAAAATTATATCATTTGCAAGAAAATGGATAGAACTAGAAAATATTATGTTAAGTGAGATCAGCCCATCTCAGGAAACTGAGGATCATATGTTTTCTCATATATGGAAGCTAAAGAGAAAATAGAGGGGGAAAAGAGACTTCAGATAAGTGAGGAGAGAGACTAGCAGAATAGTGGAAGGGGATTGGAGGAGGGAAGAGATAAAGGAGCTTGAGGAAGGAAACAGTTCAAATATTGTTATGTCCATATGTGAAGGTATCATTACCCATCTCACATGTATGGGAGTGGGAGGGAAGCAGGGGAGGATCTGGAGGGAAACGCACCAAGTGCTATGTGCATGTATGTTTGTATCACTTAGAACCTCACTATGATATATAATTATAATGCACCAATAAAAGTGTATTAAGAACAATAAGCAAAATTAGAGTCAGCCTCCGTGTCCATGGCTCTGCCTCCTTAAGTGCAACAACTGCTGATCAAAAAGATTTGAGAAAGTAATGGCATCTGTACTCAACACATTCAGACTTTTTTTTCTCTTGTCATTATCCCCTAAACAATACAGTATAGCAACTATTCACATAGGATTTACATTATATTAGATATTATAAGTAATTTATTTATTTATTTTTTATTTATTTATTTTTTTGGTGGTACTGGGGTTCCTGGAAGCCCTTCTACCTCCGGGCTACACTCCCAGACCTATTTTTACATTTTTATTTGGAAACAGGGTCTCCTAAGCCAGCGAGCGCGGCTGGCTTCGAACTTGCGTGATCCTCCTGTCTCTGCCTCCCAAGCGCGGGGATTACAAGCATGCGCCACCACGCCCGGCAGATATTATAAGTAATTTAAACATGATTTATTGCATATGAGAAGGTATGCATAGGAAATATGCGATACGCAAATACTATATCATTTTGTATAAAGGACTTGAGCATCTGTGAATTTTAATCCCAGAACCAATTTTCCATGGATACAGAGGAACATCTACTTTTTGTTTTTCTTTGTTTTGGGTGTTTGTGTGTGTGTGTGTGTGTGTGTGTGTGTGTGTGTGTGTGTGTGTGTGAGATAAATGGGGCTTGAACCCAGGGGCATTCTGCCTCTAAGCTACACTCCCAGCCCTATCTTATTTT
Organism: Muscardinus avellanarius; assembly: GCF_963383645.1. Taxonomy (NCBI): domain Eukaryota; kingdom Metazoa; phylum Chordata; class Mammalia; order Rodentia; family Gliridae; genus Muscardinus; species Muscardinus avellanarius. The sequence continues at coordinate 56,176,273 of NC_137788.1, forward strand.
ATTTTATTTTATTATTTGAATAAGGGTCTGACTAGGTTATGGAGGGCCTCACAAAGTGTCTGAGTCTGGCCACCAACCTGGGATCCTCCTGTCTCAGCTTCCCAAGTACACAGATTGCAGGTCTGCACCACCACACCCAGTACTACATGTTTTTTCTAAAAGAACATATTCACATTCACACGTATGTGAATGTGTGGGAAGAAAAAGATTGTCAGAACCTGCACCAGTGGTCAACAGATATCACAAACCACCGTGTTTCAATTTTTTGTAAGACAAAATGTAATTGTGTATTGTTCATATTATTAAAATAAGTTGAAATTTAAAATTAAATGTTTACAGAAAGACAAGTATCATATAATCCCACTCATATGTGGAATCTAAGAAAAGTTGATACAGAAGTTGAGAGTAGGGGGTAGGGAGGGATAGGGAGAAATTAACCAATGACTACTAAGTTAAGTTTAAGTGCAAGAAATTGTGGTGATGCACACCAAGGTGGCTGTAGATAATAAGATGATGCATTTGGAAAGAAGAAGAAAAAATTGTGAATTTTTTCACTATAAAGAAATGATAAGCCGGGCGTGGTGGCCCACGCTTGTAATCCCTGCGCTTGGGAGGCAGAGACAGGAGGATCATGCAGGTTTGAAGCCAGCCACACGCGCTGGCTTAGGAGACCCTGTTTCCAAATAAAAATGTAAAAATAGGTCTTGGAGTGTAGCCCGGAGGTAGAAGGGCTTCCAGGAACCCCAGTACTACCAAAAAAAAAAAAAAAAAGAAAAGAAAAAAAAAAGAAATGATAAATGAAGAGAGCCAGTCATGGTGGCGCACACTTCTAATCCCAGTATTTGGGAGGCTGAGACAGGAGAATCGTGGTTCATAGATAGCTCAGCTACTTAGGCCCTCCGCAACTCAGTGAGACCCTGTTTCCAAATATAGAATAAAAAAATAGGGCTGGGGGTGTAGCTTGAAGGTAGAATGCCCCTAGGTTCCATCCCTAGTATTGCAAAAAAAATTTTTTAATAAAAATAAATGCTTGAAGAGATAGATATGTTTAAACCAATTTAAACATTAAAAAATGTGTACATGTATGAAATATCACATGGCACTCCATTAATACATACAATTTTTAGGCTTTGGGATATCAGTTAAAAATAAATTTGTGTGTGTGGTACTGGGGACTGGAGCCAGGGGCATTCTACCCCCAGCCCTAATTTATTTATTTATTTATTTTGGAAACATGTTCACACTAAGTTGCAAAGGGCCTCATAAGGTTGCTGAGGTTGGCCTCAAACCTGAAATCCTCCTGTCTCAGCCTCTCAGGTGTTGAGATTACAAGCATGCACCACCATCAGGCCCAGCTAAAAATAAATTTAAGCTAAAAAACTTAAATCACAAGATACTACTAGCAATAAGGAGGAATGAACTACTGATGCACACATAGTCATGAATAAGCCTCATATACAGTGTGCTAAGCAGTAAAAGCCAGACACCAAAGGATGCTTTGTCCATCAGGATGGATGGGCAAAATTAATCTATATATTAAAAAATTCAAGCTGTCTTGCTTTTATTATTTTTGTTGTTTTGTTTGTGATGCTGGAGATTGAACCCAGGGGCATTCTATCTCCAAGCTACACCCCCAGCCCAATTTTTCATTCTTTATTTTAAAACAAGTCCTCACTAAGTTGGGAAGTCCCTCACTAAGTTGCTAAGGCTGGCCACGAACGACCATCCTCCTGTCTCAGCCTCCCAAGTTCTAGGATCACAAGCATGTTCCACCACACCTAGCTCAAGTTTGTGTGTGTGTGTGTGTGTGTGTGTGTGTGTGTGTGTGTGTGTGTTTGAGGGTGGGAGTGAATAATTGTTGAAGGCCACTGGGATGATGGAAGGAGGTGGCCATGGATTATGGGTCATGAAGCTGCTTCTTACAACTGTCATATCATGGGGCTGGAGATGTAGCTCAGTGGCAGAACACTGCTTGCCTAGCAAGTGGAAGGCCCTGGGTTCCACTCTCAGGACTGTGAGAAAAAAGATCCAGTTGTGATCCGTGCATTTCATGAAGGTAAATTTAAACTCAAAGAGATAAAATCTCACCAAATTAAGAATCTAATGTGTCACCAGGCGTGGTGGCGCACGCTTGTAATCCCCGTGCTTGGGAGACAGAGACAGGAGGATCACGTAGGTTCGAAGCCAGCCGCTTGCTCTGGCTTAAGAGACCCTGTTTCCAAATAAAAATATAAAAATAGGTCTGGGAGTGTAGCCCAGAGATAGAAGGGCTTCCAGGAACCCCATTACCACCAAAAAAAAAAGAAGAAGAAGAAGAATCTAATGTGTCTATCATGATAACATGTCAAAAATCTATTTTATGCAAAACTAACAGCTCTTCATCACACATGTCATCAGGAGTCCCTTCTCTGCCATCCTCTGCTGATTTTCTAGTCACCCGAGCCTCCACGTGAGGATGGCCTGGCAGCCGTGGCTATGCACGTGGTTCCAGGAAGACAGACATATGCCCAATTTGTTAAATGTGAGCGGTTGGCTGGAGTGTTGCTCGTATTGAAGGAGCCACAGCACTGCCTGGCCAGCCCCTCCAGGAGGCAGGAGAAAACGGGTGCGTGAGTCACTTGCTGTGCTAACTGATCAGCATATGCTTAGTGTTCAGGAATCAGTTTACATGGCTGGGAAGCAGAACAAATGAATAGGAAAAAGATACTGCTCAGCCTTTTAATTATGGAAAAGCGGGGAAGGGCAAGGAAACAAAGCAAATGGGCATGCACATTTGAAAGAAAGATGTGGCTTCAGACCAGGGTTCTCTCTTCTCTGTTGGCCTCCAAAGGGCAGTTGCATGTGCATGTGCACGTGTGTGTTTTACTGGGGATTGAACCCAGGGGCATTCTATCACTGAACTACACTCCCAGCCCTATTTTATTTTTTATTATTTATTTATTTATTTATTTATTTGTGGTACTGGGGTTCGTGGAAGCCCTTCTACCTCCGGGCTACACTCCCAGACCTATTTTATACTTTTTTATTTGGAAACAGGCTCTCTTAAGCCAGCATGGCTGGCTTCGAACCTGCATGATCCTCCTGTCTCCGCCTCCCAAGTGCGGGGATTACAAGCGTGCGCCACCACGCCCGGCTTTATTTTTTATTTTGAAACAGGGTCTCACTAAGTTACAGAGGACTTTACTAAGTTCCTGATGCTGTCCTCCAACCTACACCCCTCCTGTCTGAGCCTTCCAAGTACTGGGATTAGAGGCATGCAACGCTACCCCCAGCTGGCTGTGGCCTTTTCAAATTAAGCCCTTTCTTTATCTGATAGGAACTGGGATACAAACGTGCAATTTCAAATCTAGGTCTTCTAGTCAAGAGCTCAGTCCTGAGCAGCTGTTTCTACCATGCAGTCCATTTAGTCTGTCCCACTCCTTCTAGCTAATCCAGAAAGATTAGTCTAATGCAGAGACCATGATGTTAAATGCCTATCAGGGCCTAATGGCACAGGAGACATTTGATTAATACTTCTTGGAAAAGTGAATTAATAAGTCTAACAACCTAGAGAGGTTAATAATTTACTCATGCAAACAAGGGCAACCAACTTTAACTTATTATTGTCATAAAGATAGCCAGATTTTCTTTTTTTTTTTTTTTCTGTTCTGTTTTGTTTTGTTATGGGCAGGTGTGGTAACCTACACCTGTATTCCTAGTACTTGGGAGGCTGAGACAGGAGAATCACAGCTTTGAAACCAACGTCAGCAGTTTAGAGAAATTGTTAGTAACCTAGTGACACCCTCTTCAAAACAAAACAAAACAAAAAATTAAAAAGGGCTTGTAGTATAGCTCAAAAGTAGAATGTCCCTGTATTCAATACCAAGTGCCATATATGTATACATGCACATGCAAGCACACACACACACGTACACACAGTTTCTTAAAGAAAAACACAAAATTTAGATCTGTGAATGAAATGTCTTAATATTAAACATGTGAAAGAAATATCATGTTTTCTTTTTTTTTTCTTTTTTTTTTTTTTTTTTTTTTTAGGTCTGGGGATAGAACCCAGGGGCATTCGACCTCCAAGCTACAGCCCCTGCCCTATTTTTTTTTATTCTTTATTTTGAAATTGAAACCAGGTCTCACTGAGTTGCAGAGGGCCTCACAAAGTGGCTGAGGCTATCTACAAACCACGATCCTTCAGTCTCAGCCTCCCAAATGCTGTGATTACAAGCATGCACCACCAAGCCCAGCAGAAATATCATGTTTTCAAGTTGTAATGTCTAATTAACTGAACTACAGGGTGCCCAGTTATTTGGTTAATTATTATTCTGGTTGTTTCTGTGAGAGTATTTTTGGATGAAATTTGAAATTAGTAGACTAAGTAAAGTAGATGTCCTTCCATAATGTGGATGGGCCTCATCCAATCAGTTGAAAGGCTAATAGACCAAAACAAAGAGTCTGGTTCTCCTGAGAGTAGGAGAGAATTATTCCTGCTCAGCAACTTTCTGGGTTATTGAGTATTTTCCTCTCTTCAATTGTGAACCAAAATGCCAACTCTTTCTGGGTGTTGAGCCATCTTGCCTCTGGCTTGGAGCTACACTATCAGCTCTCCTCTTTCTTGGGCCTTCCAAGTCAGACTGGAACAACAGCATCACTGTGCTGCTGGCCAACTCACCCTGCAGGTTTTGGGGACTTGTCTGCCTCCATAATCAGGTTAGCCAATCGTTATGATTCTGTTTCTCTGGAAGATCTTGACTAAGACAAAGTCCATAGCCAATAATCAGGCCCCTCAACTCTCAGAAATTCAAGTGTGCTGTGTAAGAATCATGGAGGAAGCGTGAGCTCTCAGCAATGATCAGAGTGCCTGGCATGTAATAGATGATGGATAGATGCTTACTACATAAGCCAATTATTACAGTATAAACCAACTAATCATATTTTTTTACAGGCTAGAACACTGGACATGTTCAAGCAAAGCCTACAGAAGAAATTTGTGTGTTGAGTGGAAAGTTGGGTGATTGACTTGTCAAGTTACTTATTTACTTATCCATTAATTCATTTATTAATTCACTGACATATTAATCATACGCCATATACCCAGCACTCAGATATATAGTGACTATATAAAAAACAAGAATACACAGTCCATGCCTTTTAGGAACCTATTTATATAAGTTTATATGCAATTATAACACAGTTTTGTGACTGTTACCAGATTGATGGTACCTCATTCAGTTGTGATAGATAGAAATGTACAGGTAGGAGTATATTTCCCTCAGGGGAAGAGTAGGATGACTGGGAAAAAAAGGAAAGCAACAGTTTAGCAGGGCCAGGCTGCCAGTAGAGGGTGAAAAAGAGGAGGCAGCTGGGTAAATGGTGATTATTACTCTAAAATTCTACATTCCTTTTATCTTAAAAATGCTGCTCATGAGGGGTTTTTTAACTAAGGTCCTACTAAGCCTAATTTTTCAACTAAGCTCCTACTACACTGCTCTGAGACTATACATGTCTTAATAACCTTATATTCTATCCCTTTTTAAATGATTAAAAATAATAACTGCAGAGGTACACTTAGATTTATTTATAAGGATACTTACCATCATATTTTATCATTTTTTAAACAGTAGAAAAATCAGAAATAAGAAAATCATAGAGAATTGATTAAAGACATGATTAGGCAGTATAATATCGTACAGGCATTTAAATTTGTTTTTAAATAAAGAAAATACTTACATGCACAAATGTAAGCCTTGAAAAGAATAGAAAATAATGTTTAATGTCAGAGTTAAAAATATATAGAGAGAAATTAGTTTGCATAAGCAAAAGAGTGAAGTGCCTATGTAAATGTGGATTTTTAAAGACTGAATGTTACAGAATTTAAATTTTTCTCTACATTTCTTCATTTTCCAAGCTTTTTTTTGGTTTGGTAATGTATTCTATCTCTGAGATGCATCTCAAACCCTTCTTATTTTTTTATTTTGAAACAAGGTCTTGATAAGTTACCACATACTGGCCTTGAACCTGTGATCCTTCTCTCTCAGCCTCTCAGGTACTGGTATTCCAGGCATGATCCACCATGCCTCACTCACTTTCCAAACTTTTAATAATGATTATTAGTTTCTTATTTTTTTTTAAAAAAAGAATAATTTTGCAATGCCATTTTGAACACATATTAGGTTATCAAATAAAATAGACAACTACTCCAGAAGTATTCCCAAACTTCTACTCTAAATCCACAAGGTCATGGAATTGGCTTCCAGGACCCATGAGTGTACAAACTGGCCCCACTCCCTTGGTTAGAAATTGCTGAAACATAGGTCCAAACCAAGCCAATCAGATTACATTTCCTGAAAAACTGGAGATTAAAATGATTCCCACATCAAATATCCTCTTGAATGAAAGAGTTGTTAATGCAAGAGCTGTAGGGGTGAACACTGTTTCTTCATTGTGGACTACAAAGTAGAGAAAAGTGCCTTCAGAGGAGACAAGAATGTTGCTGATGTGCAAGAAGAAAAAGAGGAGAGAGAAAGCAGTAAGCCATAGCTGTATCCCCATGACATGACCTCCTTCCCATCCTTCTCGGGCACTGGAGGGCTACCTTTAAATTTTGATATATTCATATGCTCTGTAAGAAATTCCCTTTAAATTTTTTATTTTGTGATGCCAGGAATCTCTATTAATACAAATGTCATTAGGAGCATAAGGATAGAAACATAGCTTACAACAGGAACTTCAAATTGACACTAATCTGTGAAAACAAAGACTGCATGTCCCATTCATTTCTCCATCACATAGTCCAACTTGAGCATATAGTGGGTGATTGATACAATCTTGTTGAGTTGACTTTCAGGAAGATAGCAACCGAGGAAAGCAGCACATATCAGCTTTGCTAACACTTGATCTCTATCACCATGAAAACAGAATCTTGACAAGAGAAAGAAACCAACATATATTTGAACAGAGCACTGAGAATTGAAATGTGGTGGAAACAAAACTAGAAGGCAGAAGAGAGAGTAGAAAAGTACTCTGCCCGCCTCCAATAGAGTGGCCCTGAGAGCCATGGCAGTGCCATCTTGCCTCACCACACCAGGACTGCTGACACTGTGGCCTTCAGAGACCCCAGCAAAGAAGCCAGTACCCTGAGGTGAAGTAAGTGGCTATAGCTTAAAAGAATTGTAAGTGGTCAGCTCCTTCTGCCCAGACCCTGGCTATGACCTGTAGCAGTGGTGGCCAAGCTCACCATGTCCTGCAGAAATCTAGAGAGGCACTCAAAAATTCCTTGTGGTAGACCGCCCAGCGTGGCTGCAGGGACTCATGCAACAAGCAATAGACTCAAAGGGTCTGAGACTTTGTGGTTTACCCTGGTGAAGGTAGAGGTGGAATCTACTGTCAGACATAGCAGAGGTACAGATTAGCAGACAGCCCCCAGGGCCAATCAGGCAAAAAAAAAACCCTTACAGTTCCCAGGGTGCAGAGCCCTAGTAGGGCATCTGGAGATCTCCACAGACCACCCAATCCTGGTGGCCAGAGAAAAGTCAGACCTACCCAGCCCTACCTGTGGAGACTGTAGACCCCTACCTACACACTGGGTCTAGTCCCAGTGGCACCTACCATCTATGTAGCATCAGTGGAAAGCATGGAAACCTACACTTACACTTAATGCTAGATCCAGCCCCAGTGATACCAGCCATCTGCATAGACTGAGTCTCAGAAATAGGTCCTTCTTGAGAGCTCAGAGACCCAGGCTTGCAGCAGGAAAGGTGCTGGTAGCATTCAGTATCTGCACAAACAGAGAGACACCAGGCCAGGGTCCAAATAATTGAAGGAAACCAAAATGTGGTGCTCTAAACTGACATCATTACTATAGGTTACAGAGCAAATGAGAGAGCTTGGAACATGCTCAAGAACACATTTTAGACTGTGAAACTTAAATGGCTGAAAAAATCCACACAGACCCAAGACTGCCAAGTCCAAGTCTTACAGGGTTGTTTCATGTTGTTGCTGTTTTGTTTTGTTTTCTGTGTGTGTGTGTGTGTGTGTGTGTGTGTGTGTGTGTGTGTTTGCTCTCTTCACCACACCTTTTACAAGCTTCTTCCCTCATTCATTTCTACTCTCTTCTCTCCATCCCTTTTATTTTCGGGACTGGGGCTGGAACTCAGGGGCATTCCGAGCTATACCCCAAGTCCTATTTTTTTTTCTTTATTTTGAAACAGGGTCTCACTGAGTTGCAAAGGGCCTCACTAAGTAGCTGAGGCTGTCTGTGAACTGCGAACCTCCTGTCTCAGCCTCCCAAATGCTAGGATTACAAGAGTGCGCCATCACACCCAACTTCTTCATCCCTTTTTCTTTTTTTATTCCTTTTTTTTCTTTTTTCTTTTCTTTTTTTGTCTTATATTAAATCAACTTCATATCATTATACTAAGTACTCTACATTGGTTACTAGAATGCTATTACATATTCTCTATTTCTGATCTCTACTATATATTACCTTACTAAACTCAAACTCTCATTCTATTCAATCCCATCTTCTACTTTACCCTATTCTTAATACAAACTTTTGACTACAGGCTGAGTGTGGTGGCGCATGCCTATTATCCCAGTATTTTGGAGGCTGAGATAGGAGAATTGCAGGTTTGAGACCAGCCTCAGCCACTTAGCAAGAATCTCAGCAAATTGGCAAGATCCTATTTTAAAATATAAAACAATAAAAAGGGAATTTTTTTTCATGCTACACATGTAGCATGAAATTCCCCAATTCATTCTTCAGTGTTAAAAAAAAAAAAGTTTGCTGATGGACAGTTTGAAGAATGAAGGATAGATAACTATGCCTTTACTCTTACTTGACCTATATTTCTATTTAATTGTTATGAAGAATTGATCAAGTTAATGAAAAGGACATTTCTGAGTTTCTCTCCATTTCCTCTGATAGGAAAAAATACTCAATATAAGTGGCCTGGAAAGCGTCATCTTTTGTTAAAGTCTGTAATCCCATTGGCACTCAAATTCACTTGTAATTAAAAGTTAAGTGAAGCTGAAAGAGTCTCCTTAATTGCTTAGAAGCAAAAAGCGTCACTGGTAAATATGGAAAGTTTCTCATCAGAGCAAAAGAATATAAAGGGACATATAAATATAATCAAATAACCCTTTCTGCAATTTATCAGCCCTTTGTTTAGGCATGTGAGAGCAGCCAGACCCTGCAGCCCGCTGCCAGGCCCGTCTCCATTTCACACGTCATGGTGCGTTAGAGAGAGAAAGTGCAGAGTCACTCCAACTGAGGCTTTTCTCCCAAGGCGATGGGGCAAAGTATGTGTGGTATATAAATAGGGTCACTTGGAAAAGTTCTGGGTGTTTTTAAAGTGATGAAACCAGGTCAAATTTCTAAAGTTTCCAACAACTCCAAATCTTACTTTGGAAATGTGAACATATGTTTCAGAGTTGAGAAACTGCTTGTGCTAACGGCGTTACTGGATGTTGTATCTGTGTGAAGTCTTTAGAAGTTGTCTGCCCTACTAAATTTAAATAGGAGGTTTAAAAGGCTCTGGAAATTGTGTAATGGACTATCTTCAAATTGCAATGTCAGACTTCAATTGATGGATTCTATTGTTCATTTAAAACTCTTCCAGTGGGGAGAGGGAGTCAGAGGAGAGAGAGAGTAAAAGTAGAGAAGGTTGACACAATCAACCCATAGGCATGTTTGGAAATACTACGATGAATTCCATTAATGTGTACAATTTGTGTATGTTAGTAATTATAACTGCTAGGCATGGTGGCACACACTCGTAATTCTAGTACTTGGAGGCTGAGACAGGAGGATCTCAGGTTTGCAGTCAGCCTCAGCTACTTAGCGAGGCCCTTTTCAACTCAGCGAGGCTCTGATTCACAATAAAGAATTAAAACTGAGAGCTGGGTGTGGTGGCACATGCTTGTAATTCCAGAATTTCGGAGGCTGAGACAGGAGGATTGTGGTTTGCGGACAGCCTCAGCTACTTAGTGAGGACCTCCGCAACTTAGTGAGACCCTGTTTCAAAATAAAGAATAAAAAAATAGAGCAGGGGGTGTAGCTCGGAGGTAGAATGTCCCTAGGTTCCATCCCCAGGCCTGCAAAAAAAAAAAGAAAAAGAAAAAAAAGAATTAAAACTGGAGCTGGTGTAGCTTAGAGCTAGAATGCCTCTGGGTTCAATCCCTAGTACTGCAAAAATACTACTACTACTACTAATAATAATAATAATAATAATAACAACAACAACAACAACAACAACAAAACTCTTCTATCACATCAGTGGCTTTGGAAATTGGTAGGGCCAATAGTAACAAAACAGAAACACTATGAATCACAGCTATCCATATTTAAAACATACTACTTTGTTTGACGTTTTAGGAAGTACGCTTGTGATTTTTCACTCCGAGCATTACGAGTTGGGGGTTAATCCTTGCATCAAATTTCTCCCTAGACCCATGAAAACATTCCACGAGCCTCTCACATGCCTGGTACTGAGCTGAGAACTGGGGACACAATGAAAAACAAAATGGCAAGCTCTCTGTTAAGCAACCTTCAAATTAGGATCCAAAGGAAGAATAAGTCATACAAAAAGGAAAGAGAAGGAGCTCCAGGCCAGGGGAGAGTATGCTAGAAGGCCCAGAATTAACGTTTCTTGCATTACAGCTTAAATATGTACCTGTAATATTTATGTTTTGTATTCTCTGATGTTTTGATATTTTGGGGTTTGGGGGAACTTACAAGGGACAGCCCCTCCCAGGGTTAGCTAATTCCTAGAAATCATAAACAAATTGCTTGTGAGCATGCCTTTGAGAGGCAAAGCAATCAATCCTGATTCCATAGCTCTACCTGCCTGCCTTTATCAGCTTATGATGTCCCACACACTATTCTCTTTCCTAAATCACCGCAGGACTACGTACAGGACAAGTAAGGGCAACCCTTATAGCCCAGAGTCCATCAAAATATCAAACTAGGCCAGGCATGGTGGCACACACTTGGAGTCCTAGTGCTTGGGAGGCTGATACAGGAGGATCACAAGTTCCAGGCCAGCCTCACTTACTTAGTGGGGCCCTCTGCAACTTAATGAGACCCTGTTTCAAAATAAAAAATAAAATAGGGCTGGGAATATAGCTTGGAGGTAGAATTCTCCTAGGTTCAATCCCTAGTACTTCAAAAAATCTTCAAACTAGCCAGTCCTAAATCGGCTCCACCCCTCACACACACACCTCCCACCCGGCCTTCCCTGTCCTGCAGAATCTACAATAAAAGCACAGGTCCTAGCTCCCTTGCAAGCACTCCGGCCTCCAGAGCCACCCTGGTGCTGCCTGCTGCAGCCCTAAATGGTAGACATGTCACCTTCCCTAGCAACTGGGACAAGCAAACTATCTTTTCAGCATCAGTAACATCCTAATCTGGGGGCTTCAGCATCCCTCAATAAAAACACATTTTCAAAAACATTTTAAGGTAGTCTTAACTCAGCATGTTATCATTTGAATCATAAAAATTGAAAAAGTATTATCAGGGTCAGTACTGACCAGAGAAATATTAGTAAATGTACTACTAAAAATATTTCTAATATAAACTGGAAAAGGAGTTCTTACAGAAATGTCCTACATAATATAAAGAATTGTCTTCATTTGTGTATTGAGAAAGATATGCAAGACACTGTATTGTATTTGGATACAAGAGTACAAAATAAAAAACTTCAGCCAGGCGTGATGGCACACGCTTGTAATCCCAGCATTCAGGATGCTGAGACTGGAGGATCATGGTTCACAGACTCGGCTACTTAGTGAGGCCCTCGGCAACTCAGCGAGACCCTGTTTCAAAATAAAGAATAAAAAATAGGGCAGGGGTGCAGCTAAGAGGTTGAATTCCCCTGGGTTCCACCCCCAGATACACACACACACACAAAAAAAAAATCCAGTCTTTCTAAAGCTAATACTGTGTGGGGAAGAAAGAAAATTAATGAAAAAAACCCATATAGTGTATAGATATAACAGCATAGTAAGTGCTAAGGGGAAAAATATATAAGAACAAAGCGGTCAGGGTAAGCCTCATTGGAAAGGTGAGATTTAATGAAAGATTGTAAGAAATGAAGGACATCTCAGTCAACATTCTCACTCCTATAATCCAAAAGACCTGACCCACAACCTATAGGGAGAAAGACATTTGCTCACAGTTTCTTGGAGATTCCAGGTTCAGTCCATGTAAGGCCAGGGTCTATGGACTCTGTTCCTCACATCATGGAGGCCAGAAGCAAGAAGCAGAAAGAGAGCAAGCAAGGGACTCAAGGACACAGCACAGTCCGAAGGCCACCCCCAGGGAACCACCTTTTCCGGCATCCCCACTGGCCTAGGTTACCACCCAGATAAATTAATTACCAATGTGCCGGGCGTGGTGGCGCACCCTTGTAATCCCAGCATTCGGGAGGCTGAGATCTGGAGGATCGCGGTTTGCGGACAGCCTCAGCTACTTAGTGAGGCCTCTGCAACTCAGTGAGACCGGTTTCAAAATAAAGAATAAAAAATAGGGCAGGGGCTATAGCTCAGAGGTCAAATGCCCCTGGGTTCCATCCCCAGACCCGCAAAAAAAAAAAAAAAAAAAAAAAAAATTACCAATGAGATTACAACCCTGGTGACGTCACTCTATCAACCCTGAGGTCTTCAGGGGACATTTTGAATCTGGTCATAACACACGGGTAACTGAGGGAAGGGCCATCTCAGCTGGGGTACAGCTAATGAAAAGCCTAAGATGGAATCATGTGTGGCTATCCAAGAAACAGCGAGGCTAGCACAGAGAGCACCGTGCAGGCAGTGGAGACTGCCGAGACCAGAAGAGCGACGAGGTCGGAGCCTGAGAAGTAGTGACTAGAGGAGGGAAGTTTGTGCCAAAGTTTATAAATGATTTTAAAGACATTGGCTTTTACTGGGAGTGAGATGGAGAACTGGAAGGTATGGAGCAGAGGAGTGACCCAGTCTTGGGCTTTTGAATCATAATTCTGAATCCTATATTGAGAGTGTACAATAGAATGCAAGATGAGGAAGACAAGAGCCTGCCGGGACAATTACTGTTAAGAATCCAAGCCAGAGATGGCGGGTGTTTATACTGGCACGGTGACCATGCCAGAAGAGGTCCTAGTCCAGATGCATTCTCAAGACTGAGTCAAGATGCAAAGTAAAAGGAAAAATCAAGAAAACCGTCAAGGCTGGAGTTACCACCAACCAAGGTGAAAAGGCTGAAGAAGAGACATTGTGCGTGAAGTCTGCGGGGGACAGCGGTCCTTGTTGCTGAACGTGCGGCTGTCAGCATAAAGGTGTTTAAAGTCAGGCAGGGAGGTGCACACCTGTAATCCCAGTCCTTGGGAGGCTGAGCCAGGAGGATCACACAGGTTCAAAGCCAGCCTCAGCTACTTAGCAAGGCCCTCGGCAACTTAGCGAGACCCCATTTCCAAATAAAAAATAAAATAGGGGTAGGGGTGTAGTCCAGAGATAGGATGCTTCTGGGCTCCATCCCCAGTACCATTAAAAAAAATAATAAAGTCACAAGACTGGGTGCGAGTCACAAGAAACAAACAACAAAAAAAAAAGAGTAGGAACCTCTGCAGGACAGTTTTCCTTCTGGTATCATGCAACACTCACTCTGCACATCCCTTTGTTCAGATGCCCCCTTCTCAATGCACCCTGCCTCCTCCAAGTGAACTCCTAATTCCAATTATCCTGCCTTCCCCTCTTTCCCTCCCTCCCTTCCCACCTTCCTTCTGGGATAGGATCTTGTTATGTTCCCCAGACTGGACTCAAACTCCTTGGCTCAGGTGATCCTCCTGCCTCAGCCATCCAAGGAGCTAGGATCTACAGCCATGTGCCACTGTGCACTGCATCAAGATATGTCTTATCATCTTATATCATTTATTTTTGTTATATTTATTACTCATTTCCATTTGTCTCTATTGGAATGTAAAGTCCATGATGACAGAGATTTTTGTTTTTGTTCATTGATGTTATCTAGATACCCAGAACAGTGTCAGCTTGTAACAAATCTTTACTGTTGAACTACCCCGTTACACACAGTGTGCTATTTGGGGGGGGGGGTACTGAGGATTGAACCCAGGGGAATTCTACCTCTGAGCTACATTCCCATCCCTAGCACTTTATATTTTTATTTTAAAACAGGGTCTCACTAAGTTGCTAAGGCTGGCCTGGAAGCTCCTACCTCAGCCTCCCAAGTACTGGGATTATAGGCGTGCTCACTGGGGCCAACCATAGGGTACATTTTATTCAGGCCTCTTAGTGAGCCATTAATTAGATGTCAACCCTTCTGGTACACATGGTAGAGATACTAACACTCAAATAAATTAGGATAATAAAAACAGCTAATATTAATGAATGGCTGCTCCATGCCAGATGTAAGTCAGTAACTTATTTCTAAAAAAAACTCTAGGAGGTGGGCGCTGTCATCCTCATAACATGGGAGGAAGCTGAGGTACGAAGAGGCTGAGGATTCTGTTTAGTGTTACACATCCTCTGAGAGCAGAGGAGATACTAGGACATGGAGGATCTGGGACCAGAGTCTGTGGTCTCTCCCTGCACTCGTTGCCTCTCCAAAGCACATGCATTCAGGAAATAGAGGTGAACTATGAATCTAGAAGCTGGACACATCATGACCAGCATTTGCCCAAGGTGCAAATGGCCTCTGGGGATCATCCCAATATATTAAGAGTATTCAGAATTTGTTTCTACTCATGGAATTTTTAAGATCAAGTTGGTAAAGATTTATTTTGATATTTTGACATTGTTTTTTTCTTATTGGTAGAGGGGAGAAAACAATTCTTTTCAAACTCACCTATTATTTACTTATTTCCCTCAATAAACTATTGTCCCAAATCAAATTCTTGCTTTAATTTAGTGGCTTTTGTTTTAATAGGAAAATATTTCTGTTTGTTTGTCTGTGATCAAACCCACAGATTTACCAATGTACTAGGCAAGCGCTGTACCATTGAGCTAAACCCCAAGCTGGGAAAATGTATATTTAAGGGAAACTTAATTTTTTTCAGTAATAATACTAAATTGACTATATATCACATAGTAATTAATTGACTATATCTATCTTAGAAGTTTTTCTTTTTGTGACTGGAAGGAAAAAGTGGTGCACTGTTCCTAGCAAAGCATATTTCTACAAAATGGAAACTGGGCTGGACACGGTGGCACATCCATATAATCCCAGTACTTGGGAGGCTGAGACAGAAGGATCATAGGTTTGAGGCCAGCCTCAGCAACTTGGTGAGGCCCTTAGCAACTTAGCAAGACCCTGTTTCAAAAAAAAAAAAAAAAAGCCAAGCATGGTGGTACATGCTTGTAATCACAGCATTTGGGAGCTGAGACAGGAGGATTGCAGTTTGAGGACAGCCTCAGTTACTACTTAGTGAGGCCTCTGAAACTTAGACCCTGTTTCAAAATGAAGAGTAAAAAAATAGGTCGGGGGGGTGTAGCTTGGAGGTAGAATGCACCTGGGTTCCACCTCCAGTACCACAAAAATATTTTTTTAAATTTTTTATTGGTGCACTGTATTCATACATCATAGTGGGATACAAAAAAACTTTTGTAGACATACATGCACACATCGCCCAGTCAGCCCCCACCCGATCCCCACACTACAAAAATATTTTTTAAATAAAAAATAAAGCCGGGCGTGGTGGTGCACGCTTGTAATCCCAGCATTCGGGAGGCTGAGACAGGAGGATCGTGGTTCACGAACAGCCTCAGCTACTTAGTGAGGCCTTTTGCAACTCAGTGAGACCCTGTTTCAAAATGAAGAATAAAAAATAGGGCTGGGGGCATAGCTCAGACATAGAATGTCCCTGGGTTCCATCCCCAGGACCACATAAATAAACAAACAAATAAATAAATAAATAATAAAATTTTAAAAATAAATTTAAATTTTTTTAAAAATACAAAAAAGGGCTGGAAGAAGTATCTTGGAAACAAAATGGCCCTGGGTTCAATCCCCAGTACCAAAAAAAAAAAAAAAAAAAAAAGAAAGAAAGAAAGAAAGAAAGAAAGAAAGAAAAGAAAAAAAATTGTTTTTCAGAACCATTTGGATATTTTTATTACTATACGGGGGGAATTTTATATAGTTCTTTCCTTCTGTGTTCATTTTCTATGATGATTAAAAATTTAAATAAGCCTGCCAGTAGGCCTGCTTGGCAGCTGTCGTGCCAATTAAGTAAAGTGCATGTTAAGAGCATTCCATTCACTGCTAAGTGGAAAGAATTTTAAAGAAAAATAATCCCAGTTCCTGGAGGGTGAGGAAGCGACACACAACTCAAGGGAAAGCTAAGCTGCAATGGATTCGCTGCAAATACAGATTATTGTAATAGGCAAGAAACTCGAGTCTAATTATAACTTTGTGATTCAAACTTCCTTAGCTGCAGCGAATCCAACTGAGAGAGCAGTCGTCGTGCGTTGCCTTGTGCCTCCCCACATTCTGAACTCACCAAAGGCGAGATCAAAGTGAAATACTCCATTACCTTCATACTTGGTCCATGGGAAATTTCTGGATGTGATGGAGCTAGGTTATTGCTTGACACTTCTGATGGCATATAAGTGAGATTATATGGCTTCCTTTTTTTTTTTTTTTGATACTACTAAGAGATTGAACCCAGGAGTATTCTACCTCCAAGGTACATCCAACCCTTTTTTATTTTTTATTTTGAAACAGAGTCTCACTACGTTGCTAAGGCTGGCCTTGCACCTATTATCCTCCTTTCTTAGCCTCCCAAGTACTGGAATTAGAGGCGTGCATCGCCACACCCAACCCAATTGATATTTTGTAGAAACATGTTTTCCTAGACACAGTGTACCACCTTTTTCTTAGAGCCAAAATACACATCCAAGGTAGGTCACTATGAAGAAAAATTACCAAATTATCCTATTTAGCTAGTGTTTACTTTCATCACTTATATTTAAGGCATTATAAGGAAATTATTTTTTCCTTAAACACTAGATTTAGCTCCCCAGCTGGTTGGGGAAATAAATAATAAGATAATAAGTAATAAGAATTACTAAGCATTACTTAGCATTAAAAGTTTTTAATTTTATTTTATCTTTTGTGCACTGGGGATTAAATCCAGAAGCATTCTACCTCTGAGTTATACACCCAGCCCTATGTTATTTTTAGTTTGAAACAGGGTCTTGCTAAGTTAATGAGAGTCTCACTACTTGCTGAGGCTGTCCCTGAACCTTTGATTCTCCTGTCTCAGCCTCCAAAATATTAGGATTACAGGCATGCACCACCATGCCCAGCTTTCTAGAGAGCATTTAAAAATGCAAAGTCCTGGGGCCCACTCTCAGATATTCTGATTTTATAAGTGAGGATGGGCCTAGGAATCTGGATTTCTAAGAGTCTGCTGAGCTAGGCAAGGTAGTGCATACTTTTAATACCAGTTACTTTGGAGACTGAGACAGGAGGACTGCAGGTTCAAGGCTAGTGCGCAGTTACTTAGTAAGACCCTGTTTCAAAACAAAAAATGGGACTGAGGTTATATCTCAGTAATAGAGTTCTGCTATGTTTAATCCTCAGTACACACACACACACACACACACACACACACACACACGTGCACACACAGTGCCAATGTTCACATAGCCTCTTAGAGATCCCTAGCTTCTAGCCACAGCTGACACTATAAGCAATTTGAGGAAGATTGTCCTACATAACATTAGATCTCCTTCTGTGCCCAGCACATAAACATGTGAGTTGCACTGAGTTGCTTTAACATGGAGAAGTTTTATCTTGAAGTGAACACTCAGTCATGGGGAAGCTTCATCCCCTCTACAAGTTAATTAGCCTGTGGCCTGAAGCTACCTTCTACGTAGATAAAGCAGGTATTCCCACCTATCACCTCTGCGGCAGAGTCTGGACTTGAGAGTCACATTGACCTGGGTACGGGGTTGTCTCTGCCCTTGACTACAGTTGTACTCTACCTCTTTCACCCTTCCTCCCCATCCATTAAGTGGATAAGATTGTCAACCATATGAGATAATTGTAAGGATTAAGTAAGAAAATGTACATTAGGTTCTTGCTACATGGAATCTCCTAGATATGTGTAAATTCCATGTGTGGAGTGCTAAAAATTATGGTTTTCTGATGAAGTTAGTTATAGACCAAATTTGGAACCATGGATTCTCTACCAAAGCAAAGAATAAATTATCTGCCAAAGCGCCTCTGGATTACAGTAGGAAGCACAATTGCACAAGACACTAACGTTAGTAGAGCTATGGTATTGGTCCTTGGTTTGAGTAATAGCTAGAAGCAGTGTTGAACTACTTTAGTTCTTCAGGGCTGTTACAACCAAGTATCACAAACCTGGTGACTTGGAACATTAGGAATTCTTCTCTCATGCTTCTGGGGCCCAGATATTTGAAAAGGTGTCCATGGGCTGTATTTCCTCTGAAAGCTCCAAAGAATAATTCCTTATGGCCTGGTTCTTCATTCTAGTAGCTTCCGGTGTTCTTTAGCTTACAGCAACATAGCTTTTATTCTTTTATTTTGAAACGGGGTCTCGCTGAGTTGCAAAAGGCCTCACAAAGTAGCTGAAGCTGTCCTCGAACCGCGATCCTCCTGTTGCAGCCTCCCAACCACACTGGCTTTTATTTTTAATTTTGAAACAAGATCTCACCAAGTTGCTGAGGACCTCACTAAATTGATGAGGCTGGCCTTGAACCTGCAATCCTCCTGTCTCAGCTTCCCAAGTACTGGGATTACAGGTATACCCAGCTTGTTCTCTTTTCTTCTTTAAAGGACATAAGCTGCACATTCAGGACCCTTTCTAAATCCAGGATAATTTCATCTCAAGTTCCTCACTAATTACCTCTTCAAAGACTCTATTTCACTTTCTGGGGTTTGAGGTGAAACAAATTTTGGGAAGGACATTATTATCCTCATCCCATGATGCTATCTATGAAAAAGATTGCCAAATATTTTCCCAAATCGATCTTCCTTGGCATTCGTAATATGAAACTCAATTTTTTGTGTGTGGTACTAGGGATGGAAACCAGGGTCATTCTACCTCTGAGCTACACCCCCAGCCCTATTTTTAATTCTTTATTTTGAAACAGGGTCTCACCAAGATGCAGAGGGCCTCACTAAGTAGCCGAGGCTATCTGCAAACCGCCATCCTCCTGTCTCAGCCTCCTAATGCTGGGATTACAAGCGTGCACCACCATGCTCGACCTGAACCTCAGTTGTTTAGTTGATGCATGGCTATCCAGAATAGAGTACTTAGCCTCAGTACTAAGAGTATAATAATGTGACTAAGTTCTGACCAGTACGATATAATGGAAATATGGCGTAACTTGTGAAAAGGAAGGGACGTGCTTTGTTTCCTTCTCTCTTCCTGGAATATTAGATGTGGTGGCTTAATTTGAGCAGCCACTCTGGACTATAACATGGATGGAACATACTGTGAACGATAAGAACCTGGGTCTTTGACAACGTCACAAAGATGCCCTCTCCTAAGCTGACTCCTATTAAACTTGTGTGTAACCGAGAAATCAATCTTTGTCCTTTATAAATCAGTTATTTAGGACATTTTTGCCACAGATAGCTGGACCTAATCCTAATAAGTACACCATCTGCCTTCTGTTACATGATGGATTTGAGATTTAAAACATCAGAATAAGCTGGGCGTGGTGGCACACGCTCATAATCACAGTACGTGGGAGGCTGAGACGGGAGGATCACAGGTTGGCAGCCAGCCTCAGCTACTTAGTGAGGCCCTCCGCAACTTAGTGAGACCCTCTTTTAAAATAAAGAATTAAAAATGGGGCTGGGGATATAGCTCAGGGATAGAATGCTCCTGGGTTCCATCCCCAGTACTGAAATAAGTAAATAAATAAATAAACAAACAAACACCTGAACATTTTAATAAAAATTTTGGTATTTTGCGATAATTAGCATTCCATTTCAGCACCTTTTTTTTGTACTAGAAATAAACTCAGAAGTGCAGAACCACTAAGCCTTACCCTGTGCACTTTTAATTTTATATTTCAGACAAGGTCTGGCTAAGTTGTCCAGACTGACCTCAAACTTGTAGTCCTCCTGCTTCAGCCTCCCAAGTAGCTGGGATTTCAGGCATCACACCCAGCTATCTCAAGATCTTACTGTCATTATACTAATTTACTTAATAATTTGGTGACATGTTATATAATTATTGTTATTGATTATATATATTTTAACTTTCTTGTTATAAGACAAACCAAATAAGATAATTTTCCCAGTAGGTTTCTGACACTCTGCTTGGTAGCACCAGGGCAGAGCCAAAATCTAGGATTACCATTTACAGTGTAGCCTCCTCAGGAACCACCACAAGTGATTAGCACCCCTGGAGGTGAGCAGTCTGATTAGCCTGCTGCTAGGCTCCATGCATCTGGGAGCAGGGTATAAAAAAAAAAGTAGAAAAATCCAGATGTGGTGGCACAGGCCTGCAATGCCAGTTACTCAGAAGGCCAAGGCAGAAGGATTGCAAGTTTAAGGCCAGCCTGGGCAATTTAGTGAGACACTTTTCAAAATTAAGTATCCTTTGGGACACTTTGTTGGAAGTCTGACATTTAGATAAGTGAGACATAGTAATTTTGTGTGTTTGGCTAAAGGGGATGATGTTGACAGCTGGGATAAACAATCAGCAAACTCGTGAATCATTCCTGTCTTAGTTCATTGTGAGATAATAATGTATGAGCATAAAAATTTGCCTTCATTATAGCTATTACTAAAAGGAAATGTTGATGGAGCCTATAACCTTTGATAAAATACAAGATATATAAATTCAGGAAAAAGAGAAGTGGGAATACAGCTCTGTAGTAGAGCACCTTTGAGTTCAATTCCCAATACCAGGGTGGGAAAGAAGAAGAGACTTACCCTTGCTTAAAGAGTAATAGTGATGTTATAAGTTTAATTTAAAATTTTATATTAGTGTCATATTCCTTTAAATAATCACTCAGGGCTCAACTACACAGAATTAATGCTGGATTATTTGAAAAGAGATGACTTACTGGGTCAACAGGATGACCTACATGTACCACAGTAACCGATAGCCCCTAAATCTCACTCTTATAAAACAATGAAGGTTTATCATGCCAGGTGGATTAGGGGTTCCATTCTGAGGTATCTTCCTTCTAAAGCAATAAAGCAGATGCTTTCTAGAACATTTCTGTTAGCCATGGTAGGAGAGGGATGATTATTTGCACACTATCTTTTAAGGTTTCCACCCAGAAATCTCACTTTCGTTCTTTTTTTCCCCCCCTTTGAGGTACTAGAGTTGGAACCCAGGAGCATTCTACCTCTGAGCTATATCCCCAGCCCGATTTTTTATCCTTTATTTTGAAACAGGGTCTCACTGAGTTGCAAAAGGCCTTACTATGTAGCTATGGCTGTCTGCGAACCACAATCCTACTATCTCAGCCTCTTGAATGCTGGGATTATTGGATCAAGTAAGTCACAGAGCCAAAGGAAGAGCCCAGCCCAAAGAAGGAGGGCTTTGGTAAAGAATTCTATGACTTCCTTGCTAATCCAGTCATTAGAAGGACTGGAGGA
The DNA here is from genome assembly GCF_963383645.1 of Muscardinus avellanarius. Lineage (NCBI taxonomy): Eukaryota > Metazoa > Chordata > Mammalia > Rodentia > Gliridae > Muscardinus > Muscardinus avellanarius. Next base: position 56,197,847 of record NC_137788.1, read on the forward strand.
GAAGAGATCTAGGTTGGACTTCCACAAATGACTCTCAGAACAACACTGCAGTCATGACCCATCAAGGTTACTGCTGCTTCTCCAAATATTGGGGAGCCAAGCCATGGACGTTGACTCTAGGACCACAGTGCCTCAGGCTAGTTGTTTTTTAAAACAATCTCTTCCTTAGGACTCTAAAGTGGTTTGGATTAATAATCTCTCCAGAGAACTCATGAAGAGTAGGCAGCCATGTTGGAGGTGGGGCTGGGTTGAGGAGCAGTCCTGGCGGTGTAGTCTTGGGAATTATATAAGGTTTCTTGCTCTCTCTCTCTCTCTCTGGCTTCTGGCCTCCATGATGTGAGAGCAGAGTCTATGCTCCCCCTCTCTCCTCTGCTGCCATTCCCTGAGCTCTTCAGACCTGGCCTCACATGAACTGAACTCTGAAATCTCCAGAACTGTGAGCAAAGAAATCTTTCCTGTAAGTTATATGCTATTAAGTATTTCTTATCACAGCAGTAAGAACAATGACCGAGACAGCCTCCAAGGCACATCAGTAGCCTCCAAATATGCTCAGAGTTAAGAACCAAGTACTGAAACTTTGACAACCATGGCTACAGAAAAATTCATGGTCTCCAGACAGAACTGGCAGACATGTGCTCTCTATCACCCAACAATCCTTTCATCTCCCAAGTTTGGCATATATATGCCCCTTTGGTGGAAGTGAGGTTATACATGAAAAATGAGCAGTAAGAAAGTCTGAGACATGTAGACTTGAGATTTTCTCCTTGATTTCTCAGTAAGGCTTGTAGGAGGGAGCTGGAATGGAGTTGAATGAGACATTCAATGTTCTTTGCCACAAGTACTACATTCCTTTCTTCTTTCATGCCTTCTTCCATCCATCTTTTCATTTGTTCTTTCATCAGACACCTCAGAAACTCTTACTATTTCTAGACTCAGTGCTAGATGATTTGGAGGAAGAAGTGGTGAAGCACGTCATGAAAAGAGATGGAAATAATGACCTGGTTTTGAATTATGATCTACAAAGCTTTCTAGATCAAAGTTAGCAATCCACATAGCTAAATTTGGAAACAAGTTTGAAATGGAGGTGTGGAAACACATCTTTTTTACACATACCACAGGAAGTTGGGCTCTAAAAAAAATCATCCAAAATTAAATAATTTAAAATGTGTAGAAACCAAAAGATTAACATATCCGGAAAGGAGAGAGGGTTGTTCCTACTTGAGTGGGAGTTGGAAGACACCAAGCAGTTAGCAGATTAGTTCCTTACACAGAAATGCTAACTGGCACCTTTAGGCTTTTCCTGTTATAAGCAATAAGATAAATAAAATTTACTTTAATGAGCTATGTAGAAAGCACCAATGAACAAGTTATAAGCCTCTTGTTCATCACCAAGAGAATAGAAGTATTCCTTTGAGGATGCAAAGATGTTTAGAAATTTTTAAAACTCTATATAATCGTGTGTGTGTGTGTGTGTGTGTGTGTGTGTGTGTGTGTGTGTGTGTTGCTGGGGATTGAACCCAGGGCCTCCTGCATGCTAGGTAAGCACTTGCCACTGAGCTACATCACCAGCCCAACATACCAATTCTGCTCAACTAAAAAGCACAGCTGTCCAAGCTCATTGCAGCACAGAGACAGTATTCCAGTTCTTCTTCTTTTCATGCCTTTGCCCCACCCACCCACACTAATATCAGCTCCCACTGCCTACTAGATCTCTGCAATGAATTTCACCATCAGTTATGTGGGTTTGTTTTCCTTTAGAGATGAAAAAAATTACTGATTGAAAATCATTTCATCATCCGTTTGCTCTCTCTTTCTCATTTACTTCCTTTCTTATTAGCACTTACACATGATCAAGGGTTTTATGTAAAAATTAAATAAATCTTCCTCTAACCCTCCAGACCTGCAAGCACCTCCGTTCTCCTCTTCCTTCACAGACACACGGCCCCCGTGGTCCCTGCAGTGATGGATGGCTATCCTAGCTCCTCCTCAGTCACTGTTAGGTGACCCGCTCCCCACCCTTTCCTCCCTTCTACTAAAACCATCCTTGGCAAGGATGTCACCTTTTCTCCGAATCCAGTGGACACTTTTCTGTCCTTATTTGTTTCTTGGCCTCTCAACAGATTTAAAACTGTTGAAACACTTCTCTTAAAACAGTCTCTTTGGCTCCCAAACCACATAGTCTCCTGGTAGTTCATCTAAGTTCATTTAGACATACAATAAAATGCTAAGTGGAACTTGTCCTAATGTTTCAAATTTAATTGGAACCCTAAAGCTGACAGTAATTGATGTGTCCCTGTATTCAAAAGACAAGTCAGATCCAGGTGCAGTGGCACACGCCTGTAACCCCAGTACTTGGGAGGCTGAAACAGGAGGATCATAGCTAGCCTCAGCTATTTATTTATTTATTTATTTATTTATTTATTTATTTATTTATTGCGGGTCTGGGGATGGAACCCAGGGGCATTCGACCTCCGAGCTACACCCCCTGCCCTATTTTTCATTCTTTATTTTGAAACAGGGTCTCACTAAGTTGCGGAGGGCCTCACTAAGTAGCTGAGGCTATCCGTGAACCGCGATCCTCCAGTCTCAGCCTCTCGAATGCTGGGATTACAAGGGTGTGCCACCACGCCTGGCTTTAGCCTCAGCAATTTAAAGAGGCCTTTAGCAACTTAGCAAGACTCTGTTTCTAAATAAAATATAAATTAAGGTTGAAGATATATGTTGGAAGCAGACTGCCTCGGGGTTCAATCCCTAGCAACACCTACACACACAAACACACAAGTATATTTGACTTGCTAAGAACAGACAGATCACCTGAACCCCTGTAGGAGGCCTATGGCATTTTCTTGTCTTCTGGGAGAGGAGGTGAGGGGCATACTCTCTTCCCTCAGGCCGATTTGGGGCTGGTGCTTCCCGCAAATGAATACTGGGCTCTTGCTCACAGCTGGATGCAATGGAAAAAACTCATTGGCCTGCCTTTAAAGGCTCTTACCAGAGCCAAACACAAGGTTTCAGAAATCCTGGCATGGCTTTTCATGAGTTTAAAAGCCTATATGAGGAAGGCAGGAGCTGCCTAGCCAGGCTGTGTCCATGCTGAGGGAGAGGCCACAGAAGCAGCCTTTCTTTCCAAGGTTCGGAGAGTTTCCTAAAATCATCTGGACCCCATGGGGATGCTGGTTAAAAACTTCTCCTACTTTTTTCTCTTTGAACATGTACATTATTCTCTCTCTCCTTTCAAGCTAGACTTGGGTATATGACCCGTTTGGTCCCTTCACGCTTCTGGGCAGGAACCAGAAGAGTTAGCACAGGAGCCCCCATGTTTCCCCTTCTGCAGTGGTGACCACAGAGCTTGTGTCAAGGAGCTGATTTTCATCAGTGTCGGCCCTTAATTACTGATATGTAGAGTCTTGTTGCCTCCTCCCAGTGGACATGGAGCATGAATGACGATTCATTTATTTATTTTTATTTATTTTTTAATTTATTGGACATGTATGTCCACACAAGTTTTTTACCCCAATATGATGTATGAATATAATACACCCATAAAAGATTTAAAAATAAATTAATTTAATTTAAAAATTTACTGGGGCATTGTAATTATACATCATTATGAGGTATAGGATAGTAGAGGCATACATGCACCCATCACTTGTTCAGCCCTTCCCCAATTTTCACCCATACCCCCTCCTTCCCTCTTTCTCATGTTCAGCTTAGTCACTGACTTTGATATGTTTGTGAATATATATCTTACACATTATGGTGCTTCCCTCTTACCCTCTCCCCTCTCCCTCAGGTAGGTTGCCGTCTTTACTTAAGTAAAGTTTCTCCTTCTTTGTCTAGAGTCCCTCCTATGTCCCATCAGAGAAATGCAAATCAAAACTACCCTGAGATTTCACCTAACCCCAATTAGAATAGCAATCATTAAAAACCACAAACAACAACAAATGCTGGTGAGAGTGTGGAGAAGTGGGAACTCTAATAAATTGTTGGTGGGATTGCAAGCTAGTGCAACCACTTTGGAAAACAGTATGGAGAATCTTCAGAAGAATGGGAATGAACCTACCATATGACCCAGCAATACCACTTCTGTGTATCTACCCAAAAGAAAAGAAACCAAACTACCAAACTAATGCATGTGTATCTATGTTCATAGCCACACAATTCACAGCTGCCAAACTTTGGAACCAGACAAGATGTCCATCGACAGATGAATGGACTGCAAAACTATGGGATATATAACAAGGAAATTTTACTCAGCCATAAAGAAGAACAAAATTATGTCATTTTCAGGGATATGGATGGAATTGGAGAATATTGTGCTAAGTGGGATTAGCCAGTCATAAAAAGTGAAAAGTCAAATGTTCTTCCTAATATGCAGAAGCTAGGGAGTGAAATGTAGGAGCTGTGGCAGTGTGACTGAGCGTATCTATGGTGATGAATGCAGCAGGCCATGTACACCAGCAAATTACCCCAGGGGGAAAAAAAAGACGGGAGCTGGAGACAACTGTAATAGACTAGTTGGGGAGTGGAGTTTTGGAGTGTACTGAACAGGTCCCCAGATGTTTGTGGGAAGATGAAGGATAAACACGCATCTTCGAGAGCACAGAGGCCCCTGCAAGAGAGAGAACATTTTAACATCTGTTGTGACTGAGAGTGCTTGATAGCCAACTACCAAAGAAATGTTTTTACCATGCTTTCTCTTATTCCAGTTTCCTATCTTTCATTTATTTATTCATTTATTTTGGTGGGTGGGTTTGCGAGAGATTGAACCCAGGGGCATTCTAACTCCAAGCCCCCTTTTTTTTTTTTTTTTTTTTTTGGTGGTACTGGGGTTCCTGGAAGCCCTTCTACCTCCGGGCTACACTCCCAGACCTATTTTTACATTTTTATTTGGAAACAGGGTCTCCTAAGCCAGCGCGCGGCTGGCTTTGAACCTGCGCGATCCTCCTGTCTCTGCCTCCCAAGCGCGGGGATTACAAGCGTGCGCCACCATGCCCGGCTAAGCCCCTTTTTTTATATTTTGAGTTTTGGTTAAGTTGCTCAGGGTCTTGCTTAATTGGCCAGGCTGACCTTGAACCTGCAATCCTCCTGTTTCAGCCTCCCAAGTACTGGGATTGTAGGTGTATGCTGCCACACTTGGCCGTCATACCTTAACCTGGAGGGAAGCAAGTACCAGAGAGGAGATAGGGAAAACTGTGGAGGGAAAAAAAGGGGGGGGAAGAAAAGCAAACCACAATCCTCTATTCCATGACAGGAAGACTGTGTCAGGACCAAGTTGGAGGAAGGATGAAAGCTTGGACAGGACATGAGATGGAGGTTTTAACTCAGATTGGTCTGAACATTTTATTTATTTTGTTTCTGGTACTGGGGATAGAATCCAGGAGCATTCTACCTCCAATATATGCCCATAGCCCTTTTTATGTTATATACTATTATTATTATTATTATTATTATTATTATTATTATTATTATTATTGTACTGGGAGTGGAACCCAGGGGATTTCTACCTCTAGACTATACTCCTAGACCTATTTTATATTTTATTTGGAAACAGGGTCTCAATAAGTTGCTGAGAGCCTCACTAAGTAGCTGAGGCTGGCTTCAATCGTCCTGTCTCAGCCTCCCAATTGCAGGGATTACAGGTGTGCGCCACCACGCCTGGCTTTTATGTGATATTTTGAAACAAGATCTCTCTACATTGCTGAGAGTCTCACTAACTTGCTGAGGCTGGCCTCAAACTTGTAATCCTTCTGTCTCAGCCTCCCAAGTACTGAAATTACAGGCATCTGCCACCACACCCAGCTGGTCTGATTATTTTATATTGGTGAAAATAATACTATATGAATACTAATATTGTCCCAGGTCGAATGATCTGAATACAAGAGAGAAGAGTGAAACTGTTTTCTAAGTATTACCCTACCAGGTCCAACCAATGCAACAAGCAAGCTCTGGTTACTAAAAAATAAAAATATAAATAAATAAAAAGAAGAAGAAGAAAGTACTTGAACATAGGTAATACTTAGGGTTTTATTTCATAGGTTTATCTCATAGGATGTTTGCTTAAATCTACTTACAAGGTGTCTGCAAATTTTTGTTGCTATGCTCTCCCACAAACCTGTGTTTTAGGCACAGGGAGGAAATAGAAAAAAATGGTTCTGAGCTGCAGAACTGATTTCTGTTGGTCATATTTGGGTTAGGGTCACTACAGCTGGATTTCAATAGTGCAGCTTATCATTGCCCACTGGGCACTGATAGTTGGCTAGCTGATGGGACTGTGTACCATGACTCACTATCATCCATCCGCCTTGCTCCTCCTAACCCTGGTCCTCCTCAGGCTTGCCTCTTTCATTTCATTACCCAAGGTGGGAATTTCGACCTAGGCACCTGCATGCCACAATCACCAAGTCCTGTCTACCTTGTCTTCTAAGAATGCCCAAATCTACTCCCTGCTCTCTATCCCCACTGTGACTCCATTGGTCTGAGTCATCTTCGTTCCTCATTTGAAGAACTACAGTGCTCTCCATCTGGACTCTCTGCTGCTAGTTTCACTGAATTCCAATGTATTCATTGTGACTACAGGGATTCTTATAAAATGAGCCATTTATTCAAGTAATATGTATTGCATGCTGACTGTATGCCCGGATCTATGCTAAGCACTGGGGACAGGATCAGGCAAAAAACGGACAGAGTCCTGTCCTCATGGAGTTTACATTTTAATGAGATGAGTGCAAATATTAAACAAAACAATCCATAAAAGGAGTGAACGAAGAATTTTAAGTTATAATTAAACCAGGTGTGGTGGTGCACACTTGTAATTCTAGTACTTGGGAGGCTGAGACAGGAGGATCACAGGTTTTCGGCCAGCCTCAGCTACTTAGGCCCTTTGCAACTCAGTGAGACCCTGTTTCAAAATAAAGAATAAAAACTAGGGTTTGGGGTATAACTTGGAGGTAGAATGCCACTGGGTTAAATCCCCAATACCACAAGAAGTTATAAATATGTAATAAAGTATACTTGGAGCTTTTTGTGTATTATGTATATGTTACATTAGTAGAAATTCAATGCATTACTGGGCGTGGTGGCGCACGCTTGTAATCCCAGCGCTTGGGAGGCAGAGACAGGAGGATCACGCAGGTTCGAAGCCAGCCGTGTGCGCTGGCTTAGGAGACCCTGTTTCCAAATAAAAATATAAAATAGGTCTGGGAGTGTAGCCCGGAGGTAGAAGGGCTTCCAGGAACCCCAGTACCACCAAAAAAAAAAAAAAAGAAAAAAAAAAGAAAAGAAATTCAATGCATTAATTTATTGGTATTCAGAGATGTGTTTGGGGCAACAAAGAAAGACATAGGTGAGTTGGAGTGTAGTTCAGCAGTAGAGTACCTGTGTGAAAGACCCTGGGTTTGATCCCAAACACAGGAAAAAAAACAAAAGAAAAACGAAAAAGTCATAGATCAGATAAATAGACTATAGCTTGTTTACATTTTACAACCCCACAATTGAGATAAACTAAGAATTTGGGAATTTGACAACATGAAGCAGGAGGTTCTGCCAAGGCTCAGCTGTGCAGGCAACATTCCCAGGCCCGTCCCTCACCCCCACATGAACAGTGACATAGTGGGAAGAGCCACGTGCAAACAAAGTCAACTATAATTAGGGACGGAACCATCTCCAGTACGTTCTAAGAACTGAAGCTCTATTATAGTTCCCATAGATTTGATCATAACCAGAGTAAACAGACTAAGGTGCTCTAAAAAAATGATTTTTGCATGTGTGTTTATGCAGGGGTATTAGAGATCGACCCAGGGGCATCCTACCTCCAAACTGCACCAGCCCTACTTTATTTTTATTTTGAAACAGTCTTGCTTAGTTACTGATGATCTCGCCAAATTGATGAGTCCAGCCTTGAACCTTTGATCCTCTTGTCTCAGCCTCGTAATTACTACAGTTATGGATGTGTGCCACCACAGAGGGCCTAATTTGCATTAATCTACTATTTTGTTTGACTATATCACTTCCTGGGGGGAAAAAAAACTTGGATTAAGGGAAAAGAAAGCTTGCTTTTCTGGTGTTGTTTTGAATGAGCTCAGGTTGCAATTGGTATCTTGATGCCTCGTAGCTGTCCTGCCCTTTTCAACCCAAGAAGGCTCAAGCTTACTTAAACTATGTAAAGAAGATGTGAGGTTACATTAATCATAATCAGACTAGGTCTGCTACAGCAACCAAAAATCTCCAAATTTCAGCAGCTCCACTATATATATATATTTCTTACACCAAAGTTGTAAATTGACAGAAGTGCCCTGTTCCACATACTTGTTCAAGGACCCATTTGTAATGAGAGGTCCCATTACCCTGAATGTTGCTGACCATTTTGGTGCGTGAAGGGAGAGGGAGAGGAGAAGCACAGTCTTTCATTGCATCAACCAGGAAGCGACACATTGCTTCTGCTCCTAGGTTAATAGCTAGCTGCATGGCCTAGATTCATGACAGGACAGCCAGGAGGCATAGCCTTTACTCTACTCAGGGAGGAAAGATGAACTGGCTTTGAGAGAGCATCAGTAATGCCTATTACCTAAGTCACTTGTTCAGAGTCTCCCTGACCAACACTCCTCAGCTCTCTGCCTACGTAGGTACCACTTTGGCTGGCTTCCCTAGTCCTTCCTCAGCATCCTTCACACCAGTGGTCACATGATATCTCTGCTGGTTTAAATGTGGTCTTGCCTTATTGTGTCTCCCCCATGCCTGAAACACTCTTGCCTCTCTACTTCACCTGGCTAAATTCTACCTCCCTATAAATTTTAGTTCAAACTATTTCCAGTTAGCCATGGGGAAAAATGTAACATAAACCCCTAATATCTCTAGTTTTTCTAAGGAAATGCTTCTGGTCCTGGGTGTGATGGCACATTCCTGTAATCCCAGTACTTGGGAGGCTCAGACTAGAGGATCTCAGGTTTGGGGCCAGTAACTTAGCAAGACTATTGCAAAATAAAAATGAAATAGAGCTGGGGGTGTAGCTCAGAGGTAGAACGCCTCTGGATTCAATCCCTAGTCCTTAAAAAAATCTACAAAGAAAGTAGGGCTCCATAGGTACCATAGGTGCTATGGGACCAGATCTTAGAGGAGAACAAAGCAAGAAGAGTTGGATGCATCTTGTGATTGTCAAAGACTAAAGGATTTGGGAATGTCCAAATAAGTGTTAAAAATGAGAGAGTCCTGCCCAGAAAGAGTAGTTACTGGGGAAAAGTGACAAATTTGGCATTTGTAAAACAAAACAAAAAACTTCTAAATAATAGCGTGAGATTAATAAATATTGAAATAATTAATGAGATATTTTGATACAAATATGGTCATTTACATAAAGATTTATATTAGATAAATAGTTACAGTTTAGAAACTGTTTACTTGTTGTGCAAAAAAATAAGAATTTTTAACTTCTATATCAAATATGTTACAAAAAATAGATTTGTGGTACAAGGAAGGGATTTCTATATTCAAAGAAGAAATTACTGGCTGCCCATTGATACACCCTAGGATGAGCTTATTGACTTTTCCCCTATAACTTTTTGTCCTGAGCTGTTTTACGTACACTTTTGCCTGAAGGCAGAATACAGCCTAGCTGACTTCGTCAAACTCCTTCAGGCAACTGCTTCTCTGAGGTGATCATTATGAAGCAATCACAGATATGCTGCATTAGGTGAGTTTTGTGAATGGGTATTTTGCAAGAGAAATATTTACAATTGAATTAAATGTATATTTGCATCAAAGTTAGAGGTTTTTGCAATTATGGGCACCTGGGAAACTTACAGCAGTAGGGATGGAATTAGCACTAACCTAGTTTACTGAGGGTTTCTTTGTCATACCCCATCTTGGAATCTTTTCCTGCATTAGAAATAACTTCACCAGCTGAAAAATCTATTAAGAGAAAGAGCGTGCTCATGTGAAAACTATTCTGGAATAGTCAAACTTCAAAGGTTGGGTTTCTCTTACTGGGGGAATAAAAGAAAAATGCTACCCATAAATGGCCAGTTGAGTGCAAAACCAGCCGAAGTCATGGAATATTACAACCAAAAAAGAAATGGAAGGGCTGGCGAGAACAGGGATACTGCAAAATGGAGGCACGCAAAGTTAGCTGAAAACCTAGGCAGTCATAGAAACACTCCTTTTGAGGGGGCAGCGGGAATGCTAATGATTCTATGAGAAACTCAAGCCTTAACTAGAGAATTGTAGGAATTTAAGCCCAGCAATGTATTTGGGAAAGTACGGGAAAAATGAATTTGAAAATCCATACCTAAGTTGGCTCAGGGGGGATGTGCAAATGTGGAATCTGTGAAGGGAAGTTTAACTTTTTTTTTAAACTGCCTGCTAAGTGAGACTAGATAATTTATGCACTGATGATGTAAAACACCTGCTAACTTGGCTTCAAGACCAATTATTGTCCATGGACTGTAATCCATTACTAATCAATGACTGTTGTCAGGACTGAGCTAATTGGATATGATCTTTAAAAGTGTGTACTTGAATGCCAGATTTTTATAGAAAGTCATAAACACAATCTGAAATGTGCCAGGGTTGAGGAGTTAGAGGTAGGAGATGGGAGGAGATGATCTAAGAAGGCAGAAGAATAAAACAGGAGAATGAACACACATCAGTGTTGGTTAAGAACTCAAAATATCAAAAGTTTCAAAATGGTTTGTCTCAGTTCAGGTCCTTCAAGAAGCAAGATGCTATGAAAAGATGATATGAGCAGAATATTTATGGGAGAATACTTATGAAAGATAAGTGGGGGAGGGAGAGCAGGTGTCAGGACACCCAGGACAGGTCTGGCCCTTGGGAAAGGAAAGAGAAAAGTAAGGGGGACCTGTAGAAAGAGTCTGAGACTGCAGCCCAGGCAGACTGATGGCTTATGCTCTAACATGAATTGTCACTAGATAGTCATGTACTGTGGAAAATCACCCAGCTCTAATACCTCACCATGCTCAGTGGAAGGAAGCCTGGATACAGCATTTGTGCTGTGTCAGGTCAGACACCATAATCACTGCTCATAGTTAACTAGCTTTAATCCTTACAGGAAGTTCTTTGGAAGGAAGATCTGAGTGATACACCCACATGGCCACTATGGTCCACCCCCCCCACCTTGTGTCACACAAATACACTTCCCCACACCTGTTCAGGGAGCAGTTCCTCCATGGTTCCTGTGAGCCACTCTTCCTTAGTGGAAATTTCAAAGAGGGAGCTTGACAGGACAAACTACATCCTGAGATGCTGCAGCTGATTTCAGAACTGTAACTGATGCTCATGGTCTTTCTTCTCCACTCTCCTATCTTCGTCTCACTCTCAACTGTACCTCAACTATTACCTTGCAATATGACCAAAACCTCCATCACTGACGGATCTGATTTCTTGATAGTCCAAACCAACATGTTCATTCATGTGTCTATTCCTGGTTATCACTGGGCAAAGAAGAACCAAGAGGTGCCCAAGTGGATCACATTGTAGAAATATAGCTCTACTTTCTCCTGATATTCTGGCTGTATTACCCTGGAAAACATGGTGACTTCTTTTCAATGGAAAAAAAAAGCCTAAAACACTCAGGCAGAAGCCATAACTTGTAATTCAATTAGACTTTTGTCAACCCCCTGTTCTGAGTAAGTTCCTTTGGGGATAAAACATCACTTCCTCTGAACTCAGAGTTGAGGAGACAGGAAGCCAAAAGTCCTCCAGTGAGTCACCAGGAGTAATGGAAGTAGGCCACAGCTGCTCCACCCTTGCGTTCCTGTACCCATGTCTTCTTTAATTTGGAAATTCAACAACAGATAGAGGGTTCTAATTTAACACATATACTGTAACCTGAATGGTGTCACCCTGTCATTTGGAATATTGTCTCTGAGCTGGGATTTCAGCTGTATTTCAATATGCTATTCCAACAGTTTATCACACTGGTTACTTTGGGGTAGTGAGGGGTCAACGGATTCCATGGCCCTCCTTCACTGATCAAATGCCTCGTTACATGGGATTCCATGTCTGTGAATGAGGCATTCTGTAAACCCTTGGATAAAAATGGTGGCTAAGTTGCTTCATGCAGAAAAGGCAAACCTAGGATACATATTTATCCCCATGAAGATAAACCACTGGTGCTTCCAGGACAAAAAAGTTTAATAGCACCAAATGGCCTTTTGTCTCCTTGAGGAATAGTACTGGTCAGGTCCCCATGTTGGTTTCTGTTGCAGAAAGAATTTGGCTATTTGGAGGCAGAAATAGTTAAATTGGGCTATGTAGGTAAGTATCCATACATAGGAACCATGCAAAGATGCCATCTTTGCTGCTATGGCCATTCTACACATGTGCTTGTTGTGTCTACTCCAGAATGGCCAATGCTGATGGCTGGCTAATACCTACTGATGACAATTTTCTTTTCATTGCCTTTCCAACATGGACTTTCTCTAGTGGGCACCTGCTGGAGCCAGCCGGCAAAAGTACAGGTTCTGAAGAAAGGAGTGAGGATGAAAGAATTCAATTCAAGCAAAGGAGGGTTGCCAATCTCTACTGGGGCAACGACCAGTTTATTCTCCTGTGGTTATTTATACAGTTTCTAGCTTTGGGTTGCACAGGAATGAAAAAACAAAAAACAAAAAAACACATCCAAAGTACATACATCACGGATAGGTCAAACAATACCCTGGTACAACATCAACCTAATCTTAACTAGCAGACAGAACAATTAGCATCAATCATTCCAAGAGGGTATTATTTACTTAGACTCCATGACTCCCAAACTTGTTGACTCTGGGTAAAGGACAGTCAGAAGTGCACTTTTGAGTAAGCGTGAGACAAGATAAGGTAAAAACCTTAATGGCTCCCCACAGGCACCAATATGCAGGACAAAAGAATCTTCACACTTTATATCCACTCCCATATGTCCATCTACACACTTCTACTGCAGACATCCCCATGTCCAGTGGTGGGGCACGTTGGACTGCAATCTGGGTCTGCTGAGCTCTCCTCCAGTTTTTCCTCAAAGCTGCCAGCCTTTCATAGTCTGGAATTGTATTTACTGCCTCATTCCATGTGGACGGGTCACCTCCAGAGCCTGGAGAAGTCCACCAGATGTTGTGTTTCCCTGTTCGCAGTAGCAGATACAAGATACAGGAACTTGTCTTTTATTTTGAAGTAGAAGTTCTGGCCCTCATCACTGAACTCCTAAAAACTTTACTAACATGGCAGATTCACGATTCTACATGGGTTTCATTTCCCACTTTGGGAAGCTCACATGACTTCCCAAGGCCTTTTGCATACAGAAACCCTTTTGCTAGTTCTGCTGGATCAGCAGTATGTCTTTGATATATTGGATCAATGGGATGATATAGCTCTTAGTAATCTGTACTGTGACAGAGGATAGAGTGTTTACAAAACTCAGAGTACAAAACTGTAAATAAACTTTGTTACCCATTCCGTGTCAATGTGAACTATTTCTGATTCTCTCTTACTTGTTTATTTAGGCATTGAGAATCCAACCCAAGACCTTGAGCTTCTCGGCCACTGAGACACACTCTTTCTACCTTGATTTTTTTTTAATCAACGTTTTTCAATTGAAATAGAAAAGAAAGTAACCATCCATGCAATCTAATCCATCTAATCAATGACTGCATAATACTACAAAACTGAGGCCTTACAGATCTGTTTTGCCACAAATGTCATTTCTGGTACAGCAACTATGAATGGACTTACTACTTGATTAAGCTTATGGAAATGTATAGTCATTCTCCTAGGATCTATATGGTTTCCATAGATGTGAGTTTAACGGAGATAGTATAGGAACTAACACCCATGCACGCATCCTTTAAATCTGTAACGGTGGTTATATTAGTTGGGGTTTTCCAGAGAAACAGAACCTATAGTGTATGAGGAATGGAGGGACAAAGGAAAAAGGAGAGGTAGAGACAGAGGCAGAAGGAGAGAGAGAGAGAGAGAGAGAGAGAGAGAGAGAGAGAGAGAGAGAGAAAGAAGGGGAGAGAGAGAGAGAGAACCTTAAAGATTTGGCTTTTGCTCATATGATTGTAAGAATTTGGTGAGTCTAGAATCTGATGAGGAAGAGTGGCAGTTGAAGACTGAGGAAGGAGTTCTAGTTTGAGTCCAAAGGCAGCCTGCTGGTGAGCCAGGAAGAGCAGATGAAGTCAGAAGGAATTCTGCTGGCAGAATTCTCTCTTGCTCTGGGGAAGGGAGCTTTTTGTTCTGCTTAAGCCTTCAGCTAATTGGACGAATCCCACCCACACTATGGAGGGCAATCTGGATTACTTGAAGTCCACCGATTTAAATGTAAATCTCATTTTAAAACACCCTAACTGAAACATCCAGAATGATATTTGACCAAATATCTGGGCATCATGGCCCAAACAACCTGACATACAAAGTTAAGCAGGATGGTGCTAATGTCTGCCATCGTTTCTGAGATGTAATATAATTTGTGATTCACTAGCTCAGCTCAGGAAGTGGTCATTTCAGAGGCTTCTCGTTGGTCTTTCCAACAGGATGGTTCCTACCCACTAGCTAGGGTTCTTAATGCGTCAAACTGTCATGAGTGTCAATCCTAATTTTTCACTAAGGATAGATGAAATGACTACCAGCTGGATTCATGGACCCAGTGGGTTGACTGTGAGCTGAACTTTAGTCAGACTGCATATATAATTACTCTCAGAAATCCAGCCCTAACTGGGAACCACAGTGACATTTTAGGTCCTCAGATATCAGTATCAACTCAGACAGTGTATCCAAAGGTCCTCATCATCTGTGGTTATTCTCCATTTTCTAGTGTATAGTCACACAACTAAATGGCTATAAGTCCCCTGGGGGCAGGACTGGGGAAATCATTACAGTTAATACTTTTCATGTGTTGCAGGGTTCTTCTCCATTGACACAGCCATCTCTCAGTCAATGCCTTCTGAGTCTGAAATTTTCCTCAGAAACAGGAACTAAGCAACAGATCATGAATTTTTATTCATGAACCTCCATCCTCCTGTTTCTCTGTTCTTGCCTGTTTCTGATTATAGATGTTAAATGGGGCTTTCATTGGCTCTGCTTCTATTTTTTTCCTAGGGACACCAGATTCTATTAACCATTTCTGCATATTGTGAGTCCTGAACCCTTGATAGCTATTCCAATATTGCTGGTAGTTACAATAATGGCATTCCCCTGACTTCTGGTAACTAAGCATTGTTACCTGATCTCTATTATTTTGGAGGTGCTACCATCCCTATTGCTATTAATGAACCCAAGTCTGTGACAGCTTCAGCCTCAGCCTGCAAGGAGAGCTGTTGCTTAAAGATGCTAGTGGCCCTTTCCCCAGTTCCTTCCTGGTTGCCTTAAAGAATAGTATGTTCTCTGGGTGCTGCAGCAGACATAATTCCTCCGATGGACACTTGGTCTCACACTAGAAATCTACTGTAGCATACCCCTGCCACAGACCTTATATTTTTTCCTTTGCCATCTGCCATGGTAACTCCAGAATCTCCACTTCACCCAACATGGGCCAGCATTTTCTCTAGAACACTAATAGCCAGTATACAATGAGTTTGCTCCATCCCCAGGGAGGGTCTGGGGGCTATTCTTACAATGATGTTCAATCCCTTGACCCAGGAAAATGCTCCAGGTCAAACAGGCTCTATATATCTCACCCTTTGCCCTTTATCGTTTCATTTTTCTGTTTCTCATCCCTTTGTAGGGCTTTACTAGAACTTTGAAATCACCAGCCAGTATCATTCATCTTATAGCCATTTGTGATGGTTTGGATATGAAGTGTTCCCAAGGACTCGTGGTTGAAGGCTTGGTCCTCCCAATGCAGCAGTGTTTGGAAGTGGTGGTTTGGGGAAGTGATTGGATAGTGAGGGTGCTAACTTCATCACAGGGTTAATATGTCATGACTGAATGAACTATGAGGAGTTAATGAAAACTGTAGGAGGTGGTGCTTAGTTGGAAGAAGTGGGTCACTGGGAGTGTGCCTGCAAACGGTATAGTCTTTTGTGTTTCCTCTCTCTCTCTCTCTCTCTCTCTCTCTCTCTCTCTCTCTCTCTCTCTCTCTCTCTCTCTCCCTCCCCCTCCCTCTCTCCCTCTCTCCCTCTCCCTCTCTCTCTCAGCTTTGTTTTCCTCCCCTACCTCGTCCTTCCGCCATAATGTTCAGCCTCACTTCAGGCCCAGAGCAATGGAGCCAGTCAACTATGGACTGACTCCTGACACCAAGAGCCAAAATAAGTGTTTCCTCTTCTAAGTTGTTTTTTCTCAGGTACTTATCACAGCAACACAAATCTGGCTAACATAGCATTATTCTCCCTATACTTTTCAAACACCTAAATATTTACATGAACAAAACTGTTGTCTTTTACCAGTATATATATCCCCAGATTTCTACCAGTCAGATCCTCAGCAGATTTTGATCACCCGTGCTGACCAACCAAAAGTGAAGGTCCTCAAACCTAATTTTGTTGTCTATTTTCTTGGACCATTTTGTTTTGTTTTGTTTTACCAGCTATATCAGGGTGTG
Source organism: Muscardinus avellanarius (assembly GCF_963383645.1). Classification (NCBI taxonomy): domain Eukaryota; kingdom Metazoa; phylum Chordata; class Mammalia; order Rodentia; family Gliridae; genus Muscardinus; species Muscardinus avellanarius. The sequence continues at coordinate 56,214,372 of NC_137788.1, forward strand.
TTCACTGAGTATTAGAGATCAAGCCAGAATTAGATGTTCAAAAGATATTTTGGAGTAATCAAGTATAAAAGAAAGAAGAGAGAAACAGGAGTTGGTGGGAAGAGATTCTAAAACCACAAAGCAGGTCTGGCATCTGTGAGAGGGAAGAGAGAAGAGAAGAAGAGGGAAAACCCATGCTACAGTGCAGCTCTGAGAAAGTCTTGGCCAGAGCTGGGTCAAGTGGTGCACAGCTGTAATCCCAGTACTTGAGAGGCTGAGACAGGAAGATATCACAGGTTCAAAGCCAGCCTCAGAAACTTAGTGAGGCTCTCTTAGTGATACCCTGACTCCAAATAAAAGAGCTGAGAGTATAGTTCAGAAGTAGAATTCCCCTGGGTTAAATCCCCAGTACCAATTTAAAAAGTCTCGGCCAGGCAGTTGGGAAGTTCCAGAGCAAAGATTTCCCATTAGCAGAATCTTGTGTCAGGCAGAAATGGCCCAGGCCTAGTACCCCATGTAGACAGGCATTTCCTGGGAGCAGTGGAGATGGGAGGTGGGCAGGTGTATGTGGAGGGTGGCCTCATTATGAATGCAGCAGATCTGGAGGCTGCTAGCCAACTATGCTTCCTACAGCATGCTCCCTGGGAGATCTGAGTAGCACACCTCCGCAACCAAGTGAAAGTGCAGAAGCAGAAAGCAAAGAAGCCAAGGCCAGAGGCCAGATGGGTAATGGAACAGGAGCCTGCCAAGGCCCATTACAGGTAATAAACAAGGGCCTGCCACCAAATGGGAGGGGTAAGGCCTGGTGTTCTATTGCACTGTAGGGTGCCTATCATTAACAATAATGTCCATTTTGAAACATCTAGAAGAAGCCAAGTGTGGTGGTGCACACTTGCAATACCAGTACTTGGGAGGCTGAGACAGGAAGATCCCAGGCTTGCAGGCAGCCTCAGCAACTTGTGAGACCCTGTTTCAAAAATGAAGAGACTGAAAAAACAAGGCTGGGGATGTGGCTCGGGTTTCATCCCCAGTACTGAAAAAAAAAAAAAATTTAAAAAAAAGGGCTAGGGGTTTAGCTCAGAGTTAGAATGCCCCTGGATAAAAAGAAAGTTTTTTTTTTAAATCTCACCACAAAGAAATGATAATGTTTGCAGTGATTAACATGCTAATTACCCTGATTTCATCATCACACAATGTATACATTTATCAAAACACCACATTGTACCCCATAAATATGTACAATTGTTATATGTCAATTAAAAAGCATTAAAAATAAGCAAGGTCGTGGCAAATTTCATCTTTATTTACATCCACGTGGGTTTAGTGAGGCAAATGAGTCTGGGAGTGTGTGGGCAAGCCATGACAAGTGAGTGCTGGCAAGGAGACCAAAAGAAAAGAAGAAAAGTCTATAAAAAGCAGACACAAGAATTAAGGAAGCTGGGTGTGGTAGTACACGCTTGTAATCCCAGCATTTGGGAGGCTGAGATAGGAGGACTGTGGTTCGTGGACAGCCTCAGCTACTTAGTGAGGAACCTTTGCAACTCAGTGAGACCCTGTGTCAAAATAAAGTCTAAAATATACGGCTGGGGTTGTAGCTCGGTGATAGAATGCCCCTGGGTTCCACCCCCACTACCGAAAACAAAAAACAAAAAAGAAGAATTAAGAAGGGCCAGGCATGGTGGTACATTTTTGTAACCCTAGCAGCTGGGGAAGCTGAGGCAGAAGAATCACAAGTTTGAGGCCAGTCTTGGAAACGTAATGAGAAGCTGTTTGGGAGGCTGAGACTGAAGGATCACGGTTTGTAGATAGCCTCAGCTACTTAGTGAGGCCCTCCACAATAAAATAAAATAAATAATAGTTCTGAGGATATAGTTCAGTGGTAGAGCATCCCTGGGTTCAATACTCAGTATTCCCCCTACACACACACATACAAGATTAAGTATATCTTTATGGAGACATCAATAAAGAGCTCTATAATCCCCAATGTACCCAGAGAGCAATCACTTTGTTATTGGAACCATCACAAAAGGGTAATTCAAGTATCATCTGTTGTATAAGTATGTATACCTTAATATATGTACTTTTAAAAGATTTTCAACAAAATGTTTTTTTCAATGTCACATTCATTAAGGTAAATACATACAAAACTTTATAACTTAAAAACATTTATGTTGGCTGGGCGCAGTGGCACATACCTGTAATTCTAGTACTTGGGAGGCTGAGACAGGAGGATCCCAGGTTTCAGGCCAGATTCAGCAACTTAGTGAGACCTTCAGGCACTTAGCGAGACTCTGTTTCAAAATAAAAATAAAAAGGGTAAGGAATGTATCTCAGAAGTAGAATGCTTCTGGTTTCAATCTCCAGTGCCAATAAATAAAATAAAAAGATTTATATCCCAATAGCTGGATTATACTTTATATTTCAAATAGCGATGTTCGTTTGTTTGGTTGGGTTTGTTTGTTTGTTTGTTTGTTTGTTTGTTTTGGTGGTGTTGGGGTTGAACGCAGGGGCTTTTCTACCTCCGGGCTATAGTCCCAGACCTATTTTATACTTTATTTGGAAACAAGGTCTCACTAAGTTGCTGAGCCTCACTAAGTAGCTGAGGCTGGCTTTGAACCTGTGTGATCCTCCTATCTCAGCCTCCCAAGTGCAGGGATTACAAGTCTGAATTACCACTCCTGGCTCCACATTTTTTTTTCAACAATTTTAGAGCTACTCTTCTGCCATTTTTTAAATTACATATTTGTTAGAAAGTATACAATTTTCGTAGACTTCCAAATTTACAAAGCAGTATGTCAAAAGAACCTAAATTTAGCCAGACATGATGGCGCATGCTTGTAATCCCAGTACTTGGGAAGCTGAGACAGGAGGATTGCAGGTTTGCAGCCAGCCTCAGCTACTTAGTGAGGCTCTGTTTCAAAATTTTAAAAAATTAAAAATAGGGCTGGGAGTATAGCCCAGAGGTAGCCTGCCTCTGGGTTCAATCCCCAGTACTGCCAAAAAACAAAACAAAACAAAAAAACATAAGCTTCAATGTTAAAGAGTACAAGTCTTCCTTGTTAGGTTTAAGGGAAATATTTATGGTTGATAAGTCTATTAATTTGATAATAACTTTTATAACCCTATAAATAACAAAAATCAAAATATAATATCCACTATAGGTAGGACTTAAATATATATATATATTTAATTATTATATATATAATAATATTATTAATTATATATATATATATAATTTTTCTTTTGTGTGTGTGGTACTGGAGGTGGAACCCAGGGGCTTTCTACCTCCGGGCTATACTCCCAGACCTATTTTATATTTTATTTGGAAACAGGGTCTCACTAAGTTGTTGAGAGCCTCACTAAGTAGCCTAGACTGGCTTTGAACCTATGAGATCCTCCTGTCTCAGCCTCCCAAGCGCAGGGATTAAAAGCGTGTGCCACCACACCCGGCTACGGAGTTGATTTTTTTTTTTTTTTTTTTTTTTTTTTTTTGCGGTACTGGGATTTCTGGAAACCCTTCTACCTCCGTACCTCTGGGCTACAGTCCCAGACCTATTTTTTATATTTTTATTTGGAAACCGGGTCTCTTAAGCCAGTGCAGCTGGCTTCGAACCTGTGCGATCCTCCTGTCTCAGTCTCCCAAGCGCGGGGATTACAAGCATGCACCACCACACCTGGCCGGAGTTGAAATATTTTAAAGATATGTTTAGATTATGATAAAATGGAAGTCTAGAGTGGAACTGTGTGGCAAAGTGTACACTAAGGAAAGTCATTTGTATGAAGTAACGTATCCGTGGACATTACGTTCTAAGGGATAATGGGAGGTTTGAGGCCAGCGTCACAGTTAAATTGGGGGCGGCAGAAGCAATCTTCCATGTGTTATCATTAGCATCACCATTGTCTGATTCATCTTACTCATCCTTATTACTACTATTACATACTTAAATGTTAGTAATTATAGTACTTCCACGGTTATTACTGGATCAGCACTTTCACAACCCCATTGGAGGTTGCTGTTATCTGAATGCAGTGAGAAAAGCAGAAAGTTTGGAGAAGACTGGGTTTGAGTTCTAAATTTGCCTCATACTACCTGTATGACTTTGGGCAATTTACCTAACTTGATTATGTCAGTCCCTTTTTATTTATTTATTTATTTATTTATTTATATTTTGATACTGAGGATTGAACCCAAGTGCATTATGCCTCCAAAATATACCCCCAGCCCAGTTTTTTTTTTTTTTTTATGTTGGTACTGGGGTTCCTGTAAGCCCTTCTCCCTCCAGGCTACACTCCCAGACCTATTTTATATTTTTTAATTTGGAAACAGAGTCTCTTAAGCCAGCGAGACTGGCTCCGAACCAGCGCGATCCTCCTGCCTCTGCCTCCCAAGCGCGGGGATTACAAGTGTGTGCCACCACGCCCGGCTTTTTTTTTTTTTCTTTTTTTTTCTTTGAAACAGGGTCTCGATAGGTTGATGAGAGTCTCACTACTTGCTGGAGCTGTTATCAAATGTGCAGTCCTCCAGTATCAGCCTCCCAAGTACTTGGATTACAAGAATGTGCCGCCATGTCTGACTAGTCGTTTTTTTAAATCACAGCGATAATAATACCCACTCAGAGCAGCAGTTATGAGAATTTAAATGTGTGTGAGTCACCTATGTGGTCCCCAAATTCTGAGTTTCTGCTCAAATCTCCTCTCTATCAGAGGATGATAGAGAAAATTAGAGAGTATAAAATTTCATGGAGAAATTAGAAAGTATAAAAATTTCATGGAGAAAATTAGAGAGTATAAAATTTCTCCGACCAGCCAGATGTGGTGATGCACACCTGTAATTTCTGTACTTGGGACGCTGAGACAGGAGGATTGTAGGTTTGCTGCCTGCCTCAGCAACTTAATGAGACCCTCCACAACTTAGTGAGACTCTGTTTCCAAATAAAAAATAAGATAGAAGTGAGAGGGTAGCTCAGAGGTAGAATGTCTCTGGGTTCATTCTCCAGCAACACTACCTCCACCAAAAAAATAAACAAACAACAACAGAAAACAATTATCCCACCAAGGCTTTTTAATAGATATCTCTCTTGCCCCTCGCACTCGACTGAAATTGCTCTCACTCAAAAGTTCTGCGACCTTGCTAACTGCTACTCCAACAATCTCCTTTTCAGTCTTCATTCTGTTTGTCTTTACTGCAGCACTGACATGTCAAACAAGCTCCTCGAGACATTTTGCTTTCTTGGCTTCTCTGAAGCTGTTTTTCCCAGTTCATTTCCTATCTTTTTTTTTTTCTTAGTATGACAATGGAATGCAAGGTCAGGAGGAGCAGTGAACGGTCACCTTGTGACCCAAGAAGGAAGTCCAAACAACAACCAAGGCCAACACTGCAGACACAGCAGCCATGGGGATGGCGCCAAGGAGCCATGATGGAAAGCTGGGGCCGGGGACCAGGCGCGAGGGAGGAGTTCACTGGCAGTGAGGCCCAATGGAATCCAGCTACTTTTGCCTGACATCTTTTTCAGAATTTTGTATTTGTTCTTGTTTTGTTGTTTTGTTTTTTTTGTGTGGTACTGGGGATAGAACCCAGGAGCATTCTACCTCCAACCTACACCCCCAGCCCTATTTTGTATTCTTTGTTTTGAATCAGAGTCTCCCTGAGTTGCAAAGGGCCTCACTAAGTAGCTGACGCTGGCTACAAAACACGATGATCCTCCTGTCCCAGCCTCTCAAATGTGGGGATAACAAGCCTGTGCCATCATGCCTGGCCTTTTACAGTTTTGCCTGGCTCTTTTTTTTTTTTTTTTTTATGAGCTGGGCATAGACACAATATAAATAGCAAGTACCTTCCTTCCATTTTATTACTCCTTCAGGCCTTTATGTTGTTCCCCAAAATCTTATTTCTTGGCCTTCTCTCTTAATCTATATACTCAGCCAAGATGGTCTCGTTCAATTTCGCTCTCGCTCTCCACCTCCTTCTCTCTTTTGGGGAGAGGACACTGAAAAGTGAATACATGGGCACTCTGTAACCCCGATCTATTTTATTTTAGTATTTATTTATTTATTTGTAGTATCAGGGAGGGAACCCAGGGACATTCTACCTCTTAGCTACATCCTCAGCCCTATTTTTTATATTTATTTATTTATTTAGGTGGTACTGGGGGGGTGGAACCCAGGGGTTTCTACGTCCAGGCTATACTCCCCGGCCCTATTTTATACTTTATTTGGAAACAGGGTCTCACTAAGTTGCTGAGAACCTCACTAAGTAGCTGCGCCTGGCTTCGAAACTATGTGATCTTCCTGTCTCAGCCTCCCTAGCGCTAGAATTAAAAGTGTGCACCACCATGCCTAGCTTTAACTCTTTATTTTGAAACAGGGTCTCACCAAGTTGTGGAAGACCTCACTAAGTAGCTGAGGCTGGCTGAGAACCTGGGATCCTCCCTGTCTCAGCCTCCCAAGTACTGGGATTACAAGCGTGCACCATCACACCTGGCTGTATTTTATTTTAGGTACCAAGAATTGAACTCACGGGCATTCTACTTCTGAGCTACACCCTCAGACTTCATTATTATTATTATTTATTATTATTATTATTATTATTTTTGAAACAGGGTTTCACTAAGTTGTGGAGGGCCTCACTAAATAGCTGAGGCTGGCCACGAACCTTGCAATCCTCCTGTCTCAGCCTCCCAAGTATTGGGACTACAAATGTGTGCCACCATGCTTGGCATATGTTCTTTTATTTTGAAACAGAGTCTTGCTAAGTTGTTGAGGGTCCAAGTTGCTGAGGCTGGCCTCAAACCTGCAACCCTACAGCTTCAGCCTCCCTAGTACTGGATTATAGGCATATGCCACCATGCATGGCTGATTTTATTTTTACTAACAAGTTCTCTTATAATTTCTAGACTATACGGTAGGCATTCTTAACTATTTGTCCTGCAGTATTTACAGCTCAGATTCCTAAACCAAGGTTGGTATTATTTCTAGATGGCTGCCTCTTTCAATTCACAGCATCACTGTCCATCCAACCTTTCCCATTAGAAACCATAATACTATTCTCTTTTATGACATCCAGTGTGTCACCAAGAGCTTTAAAATAATTCATAGGTATTCATTATCATTATTACTATTATGACTGCCTTTTATCTAGCTCTTGAGCTCAGCATGCTGCCCAGTTCTTTATACATATTACCTAATCTAATCCTCATAATAGCCTTTAATAATAGCCTTATGGATGCTGCTATTATCTCTGTTTTAGAGTTGAAGAGTCTGAGGTTCCATGTATTTAAAATATTCTCTCATGCTTTAAATAGTTGCTCCAGTTACACAAAATCAAATCCAGGTAATTTGACGCCGGACTCTGCTCTTGCCTCCACAGTCTGCTTCTTCTACCTGCATCTTTTTTAGAAAAGTCACCAATTCAATCCTCCCTCTGGCTAGAGTTACACAAGATTACATGTCTGGGCTCCCAAAGCAGACAGATTGGACCCTGGGGCCCTGCCGGCCATGTGACTCTGGAGGTGGTAGCTGATCTTTGCCTGTGACTCCTCCTTGATTAACAGGTACATGCTAGCTAGAGCACAGGTTAGTGATGGGGTTTCCAGTGAAATAATATTAAAAAATGAAACAAAGAATTAAAAGTTAACTCTACCTAGGTAAAGCTCTCTACACCAAGTGCTATTATTTTTATTATTCTACTCCAATATGAACCCACAAACATTTTTCACTTTGTTTCAAAAGACGTCTAACTAGTCTCTGTGACAAAAATTAATTTTCTCCATTGTTGTCAGAATTATTTTTCAAAAAGCTACATTGGACCGTGCCACTTCCCGGCATGCAAGCCTCTGATAGGTCTTGTCTCTTTGGAATGGCCTTTGATGCCACACTAAGGCATTCACGCTTAAAATGGGACCAGCTTCTCAGCACTGGGATGACCTCCGCTGTCCTTTCTCATTCATTCCCTGCTGTTCTCCCAAAAGAAGCAGTTTTCATAAACATCAAACTTACTCTTTCATGGACAGACGACCAGTCCTTTTGATGTCTCGGGGCCTCTGTGTGTGCCCTGTTTCAGCACTTACCTCATTGAATCTAGAAAATTCCTTCTTGTCCTTCCAGGCCCAGCTGCTCATCTGGCTTCCCTAAGTCATAGCCCTCCAGATCACGTGCCACGCACGTTCTTTATTCATTGTATTTATCATACCAAATGTGATAAATACTGAGCTGCAATTACTTTCTCCAGGGGAAAATCTACTTCTGAATTTAAAAAAAATCTGCTCCATTGTGCTGTATGTGGTACACTGCATACACTTCAGATATATTGAGGAATAAATAAAAGAGTATTATTTTTACTGTCTACAAGTTCTTTTCACAACTTGCTTTCATCACATTGTCATGATAGATAATCATAAGATTACTTATGCAGAAGAGGCTGGTATTTTACTATTCTGCAAATAATATAGACTTATTCAGCCTCTCCAAAGCCAGGCACGGTGGCACACGTGTGTAATCCCCGTACTTGAGAGGCTGAGACAGGAGGATCGTAGGTTCCCAGCCAGCCTCAAGCAACTTAGTGAGACTCTCCCTCCGCAACTCAGTGAGACCCTGTTTTTAAATAAAAAAGAATAAAATGTGGTTGGGGTGTAGCTCAGAGGTCGAATGCCCTGGGTTCCATCCCCAGTACCACAAAAAAACAAAACAAAACAAAACAAAACACCTCTCCTACATTTCTCCAATTGCAGAGCTTTAAAAATACACAAGAAATAACAACCCATATTTTTTTTTAAAGGCTCAAGTGGGCACATAGCTCATATTTTAAGAACAAGGTAATTATACAGCTCATGCTAACTGCCTGTGGGTACTGGTAAATAGGCTATAGCTTGATAACTGTGCTCCATCTCAAGTTCAGATTAGAGTGTTTCTGTAGTTTGCTAGAGAAGCTCCTATTTTAAGAGTTAGGCTAAAAACCTGAAATGAAAGGAACTCTTCGGAATTCCAGTAGCATTCTCACGTGTTTGTAGTTTCCTTTTTTTTTTTTTTTAATATGGCAAGAGCAATTCATTTTAAAAAGTTAAAATTAGTAGTCTATTATTTCTTCAAATTCCTTGAGAGCAACTGAGCAAAAGTAACAAGGAACGAGTGTTGATTGGAAACCTAGAGCCATGTTTATTAAAAACAAAATGTGAGCAGTGACTGATTGATAGCTGCAAAATGAACTGTGTCATTGCAACAATCATGAAAACGAAAGGGCTAGGCATGGTGATACCTACCTGTAATCCCAGCATTTGGGAGGCTGAGACAGGAGGATCACAGGTTCGCGGCCAGCCTCAACTACTTAGTGAAGCCCTCTGCAACTTAGTGGGACCCTGTTTCAAAATAAAGAATAAAAAAATAGGGCAGGGGGTGTAGCTCGGAGGTAGAATGACTCTGGATTCAATTCCTAGCAACACACACACACACACACACACTCACACACACACACAATGGGATAGAATAGGATATTCTAAAATATGTTGCCTCATGTAAGGGCATGAGTTCTTATGAAATCTTTATTTGAATTGTATGTACTGAACTTTGTAAACTGTATTTACCACTGTAGCATATAAACCCCACAAGATCATGTCAAACAAAAGTTTGAAAGCTAGGTCTATAGGACACAGCAATATTGCTCAAGGAGTGGGATCAATTCCAAGTAGCCACTTAATAAAATTGGTTTAATAACTTGTTAACCCTGTAATCATGTCCCCATTGGAGCCAAAGCCCTCAATTATATCATCACTCCCCCCCAACACCACCTGATTCATTCACCAGACTCAAAAAGAAGCACTTAATTACTTCCAAATACTGAGCCCACGTCTCAGAAATGAGGCCAGAGAGTATGCAGAAGAAATTCTGCAGCAAATACAAAAAAAAAAAAAAGCAGTTTGGAAAAGTTCTTAAACAAAAACCACATTGCTAAAGTTCGATTCACATCAGTTTCCTAGGGCTCTCCTAAAGTTCTGTTTGCATACTTATTATCACATTTAATTACAATGGTTGCATAATTTTCTCCCAATAGGATGGAGAGATATAATGTTCCTATTATACAGGAGCTTTATTTCATTATTTCTGTATTCTCAGCGCCTTTATATATATCTTGTCTAGGACATAGTAGACTTTTAATACGTGTTTGTCAAGAAGACTATACTCATTTGGATAAATATATGTCCTGAAACTAAATGAGTGACTGGTGGTTACAGTATATGCTAAGGCTATTCTTCTTTCTTGACCCTTTTAATGAAGATGCTTTTCAAAGTCTCTAAGCTTTATAAAATAGAGCTTTATTGGAATTTATTTATTTATTTATTTATTTATTTATTTATTTATTTTGGTACTGGGATTCCTGGAAGCCCTTCTACCTCCGGGCTACCCTCCCAGACCTATATTTATATATTTTTAAAATTTGGAAACAGGTTCTCTTAAGCCTGCGAGGCTGGCTCCAAACCAGCGCGATCCTCCTGTCTCTGCCTCCCAACCTCAGGGATTACAAATGTGTGCCACCATGCCCAGCTTTTATTGGAATTTAAAATGCATAGATTGTTAAATAAAAGGAGTAAAATATAAAATGAAAATAAAATAGTTCTTGATGTCAGAATAGCATGTACAAGCAGGTAATTAAACACCCTCTTGTCTTGTTTATGATAGGAAAAACTGAAGAAGGTGATTTGGAAAGAAATACCCAAATCCTTAAATATGCTGCTTTTCTGTGCAGAAATTGCTTCTACTTCTTTATTCCATGGAAAAGTAAAGTCTTCAAATATGGACACACGAATATTAAACTCAATGTTGTTTACAACAAATAAACACGTCTGCTACTGGGAGATCTAGTGAAGTATAATATGCTAATGACTACAATTGAATAATGTGCAGCCATGAATAATAATGATGTTCAAATATATGGGCAAAGAAAGAAACTCAGTCCACACTGAAAAACGCAGAAAACAGCTGTACACTACAGAATACCACTGAAAAATATATGAGGTGAAATTCATAAAATGAAATTAACCAGTTAAAAGGAACAATTCAGAACAATTCACAGTATTTGGCAACTCCCACCTTTATTTAGTTCCAAAACATTGTTATCACTTGGAAAGGAACGGAACTGCCTTCCATTAAGCCTTCCGCACAGACGCTGATAATTACTGATCTTTCTTCTGTTCTGTGGATTTACCAACATATTCATATCCAGGAATATGGATATGAATTTGAAAAGACTCATACAACACATCAATATATGTCCTTTTTTAAAAAGAAAATCCCTGGCTTCTTTCACTTAGTGTTTTACAGATTCATCCACCTTGTGGCAATATCTGGTTTCTTTTTATTGCTGTGTAATATTTCATGGCATATATGTAAATGGGAGACAATTCATTTATCTCCTTATCATTCTTTGACTATCCAGAACATGGATGTGCTTCTGAATATCATTTTAATGATACAAATATTAGCAGAGAACTAAATTCAGGATTATTGCCGGGCGTGGTGGCGCACGCTTGTAATCCCAGCATTCAGGAGGCTGAGACAGGAGGATCGCAGTTCAAGGACAGCCTCAGCTACTTAGGCCCTCCACAACTTAGTGAGACCTTCTTTCAAAACAAAGAATAAGAAATAGGGCATGTGGTGTAGCTTGGAGGCTGAATGCCCCTGGGTTCCATTCCCAGACCCACCCCCCAAAAATAAATTCAGAATTATCAGCCATCATCATCATCCTTATTGTTGTTATTATTTTGTACTACTGGGTATTGGACCCAGGGGCTTTTTACCTCTGAGTTACAACCCAGCCCTATTTTATTTTTTACTTAGAAACAGAGTCTCACTAAGTTAGCCTTGGTAAATTGCTAAGGCTGGCCTCCAATGTGCAATCCTCCTGTCTCAGCCTTCCAAGTCCTAGGATTACAGGTGTGCAATGCTGTATGTGGCTAGCAGCCATTATTTTTGAGTGGAGGTATGATAGGTAATTTTTTTTTTTTTTTTTGCATGGTACTGAGGATGGAACCCAGGGGCACTGTACCTCCCATCTACACCCCTAGCTCTAATTTTTATTCTTTACTTTGAAACAGGATCCCACAGTTGCAAAGGGCCCCACGAAGTAGCTGAGACTGTCTGTGAACCGTCATCCTCCTGTCTCAGCCTCCCAAATGCTGGGATTACAAGCCTGTGCCACCACGCCTGGCTGAATCCTTTTATAGTATTGAGAGCATTGGGCTAGACTGCATTTCTTCTTGTTTAATTTGAGGAAAATAAAACCTACTTAAATGGATCATTGTGAAAAGCAAATGATGTGTACCTTAGAACTTATTTCTTATGTGCGAGCACATGGTTAAGTACTGAATTCATTATGTACTTTAAAAAAATCTTTTTCTATTTACACCTTATGCTTATTTAAAATATATCTCCCCACTGGGTTATTGGCATTAAATAGAAGTGTGTGTGTGTGTGTGTGTGTGTGTGTGTGTGTGTGTGAATTTGCATGTTACACCGGTAAGATTTCCCCCTCTGCTGATGGTCATTTGGGTGGGCGCCAGCCAAAGGCTGCTTCATGGGTCTGGTGACGTCACTTTGACTAAGTATAGTTGTACAGTGTAACTCTCCTTCCAAGTTTCGGTTCAAATAATGTTCCGAGTGGCGCACTCCCCAGCTCTCTGCCATAGCTGCTCTTCCCTGCTGGTCTTTCAGCTTCGTTGCTTGCATCCGCAGCAGCCAGCCAGGCTCTCCACCCATCTCAGCAACCATAGGATGGGGACTGGGGGAGCGGTGGAAGGCTTTCTCGTACACACCTAGAAAAATATATCAAGGCCACGTTTTAAACCCCCCACCCCCCATAGCCCTCATTTTACTTCCTAGGAAAACCGCACGTTTTCTTTCTCATCGGAAGCTCAAACTTTGCCAAATACGCACACATCTCGAGCACAGTTTGAGTTGCAGCGGAGCCCGCGGGGCGGTGGGGAGGCGCCTCGCTGCCTCCCGGGGCGTGGGGAGCGGGAGTGCCCCGGGGCGGCGCGGCGCTCGGCGGGGCGCGGGGCACAGGTGCGGGGGGCGCGCGGGCTCAGGTTCCGGGCCGCGGCGGCGCGCCTCCCGCGCCCTCCTCCCTGGCGGGGCCCGCGCGGCCTCGTCCGCCCTCCCCGCCCGGCTTCCCCGCTCGGCGCCGCTCCCCTCCAGCCTCCGAGGAGTCTGCAGCCGCGGGGCGCCGGGAAGATGGCGGCGGCGGCGGGGGGCCCCGGGCCCGGCCCCGCGCACCCCGCGCCCAGCGCGCTGCACCCCGAGGAGGTGGCCGCCCGGCTGCAGCGCATGTGGCGCGAGCTGAGCAACCGCAGGAAGATCTTGGTGCGGAACCTGCCCCAGGACAGCAGCTGCCAGGTACCCGGACAGCGCCGGGGGCGACGCGTCGGCGGGGTGGGGGGGGGACCCCGAAATCCCGGGAGAGGGCGCCGGGGCGCGGGGAGGAGGCCCCGGCGAGGAGGGCTCGGCGCGGACCCTCGGCGCCCCGGCGTCTGAGCCTGCCGGGAGGGGCGCAGGCTGGGAAACTGAGGCTGGAGGGGCGAAGCGGCTCGCCCAAGGTCATGGGCCGGGGGTGGCTGCCGCCCCGCCGGCCCCGCGTTCGCCTTCCCCTGCAGCCCGTGGGGAGTTGTAGGTGAAGGGGAGCGAGGGGAGCCCTGGAGCTCGGATTTGGGGGGCTGCGTCTTCCGGAACACCCCGACAGGGGCGGAGTGGGGTCCTGGGGACCTGGGTGGGGGTGGGGGCGGGGTCCCCGCAGAGCTGGGAGAGAGTTTTGCTGTTGCAGAAGCACTTGACCAAGTTTGTATGAAACAACTTCTGTCTCCTGAGTTTGCTAAGGCCCCGGAATGGAGGGGTTACTGCTGCGCTCGGGGAGCCTCGCAGCCTCTTCTGCCCGGCCAAGTGCAGGAGGATTTGTTCCTTAGTGACTTGCCTGGGGCTTAAAAATAGGCTGCTCTCTGCCTTTAATCCAGATTAACTGCTGCTTTAGGATTAGAAACTCTGAATCGATTTAACTTTTACCCCTTTGGTTCTAAGATTTACGTGATTGTCTTGGGAACGCTAGAAAATGCAGAGAAGTTACAGGGACACATAGAAACCACCCATATTTCAGATACATACCTCAAGAGAACCACTGTTAACCAGGGATGTTATCCTCTTTGATTCTTCTGGGTTTCTTTTCTCTTTTCTTTCTTTCTTTCTTTCTTTCTTTCTTTCTTTATTTATTTATTTTTGGTACTGGGCATGGAACCCAGGCGCATTTTACCTCCGAACTACACACCCGGCCCTATTTTTTATTCTTAATTTTTGAAACGGGGTCTCACTAAGTAGCTGAGGCTGTACTCGAACCACGATCCTCTGGTCTCAGCCTCCGGAATCTTCTGGGTTTTCTTAATTGTCCTGATGTTCACGTATTTCACAGACTTGTGTCTGTAACTTGAAATTACAATGTTAAGCGTGGTGGGCTGTCCTGGTCTTTGCAGATTTGAGTTGACTCCTGTACTTCCTCCTGTAACTTGATGCTTGAAGTGGCAAGAGGGCTCGCCCTTAACAGTCCACAGGGCAATTCTTCCCTGTGCCCCATAAAATATTGAGACTAATGCCCACTACTGTGTTATTAGGCCTTCCATTGCCACTCACAATAAAGGTGAGCACATAACCTTATGTCATTTTGTTTTAAAGTGCAAAGTAAAAAAAAAAATTTCTGTGAATGTCATATATTTCATCGTTTCCATTCCTCTGTCCACTTCCCATCTGTCAGTCCACGTTTCGTGTTGCTACCTGTAAGGACACCTTCAATGGGCTGATTTCTAGGAGGGGAAGCCTTGGGAGAAGCAGATGGCATTTCTAAGAAACAAATGGCAGCCCTGTGTGTAGATAATCTAGAGGAAGATGGAGAAATGTCTTGATTTCCTTTGTAGAATGTCAACTATTTTTGTTTTAACATTTCCTTGCATTAATTCTAAGGATGTTTAGATGCAGGATTCAAGACAGTTCTAATTTTGCTCTGTTGTTGGTAGCTTTTTCTGTTTTCCGTCTCAGAAAAGGTGAGAAATATATCAAAGGGTCTTAGAAAAGAAACAGTTTTAATTAGGCCTGGTATCAGTGATGGAGAATTACACTGTGGTTTGTATTTTTTTAGATATTCTTGCTGTGTTATGGATTTATATTTATTCCAAATCTTAGGGTTTAATCTTAAAATTGGTATAATCTTAGAATTGGTATAGGTTCTACATGGTCTATTACTGCTAGGTAAAATACTCAGTTATTAAGCAATCTTAAATTCTTGTGCTAAGTTAAATTCTTATGCTTTTGGGTGGGTGGGGGGGTTTACTGGAGATTGATTTCTACAAGGGGTTCTACCTCTGAGCTACAATCCAGCCCAAGTTTATTTTTTACTTTGAAACAGGATCACTCCAAGTTGCAGAGAGCCTCACTAAGTTGCTGAGGCTAGCCACAAACCTGTAGTCTCCTGTCTCAGCCTCCCAAGTACTGGGATACAAGTGTGGACCACCACACCCAATTATGCTATGTTTCTGAGAGCTGAAGTTTTCATCTATAAGCAAAAACAAAACAAAACAAAACAAAACAAAAAACCCCAATGATACAGCTAGACTTGTTCCCAGACATGTTGTAACATTTATGTTTTCTGTAATAATTTCCATAATAAAACATTCTCCCCCCTCCCTCCTCCTCCTCCTCCTCCTCCTCCTCCTCCTCCTCCTCCTCCTCCTCCTCCTCCTCCTCCTCCTCCTCCTCCTCCTCCTCCTTCTTCTTCTTCTTCTTCTTCTTCTTCTTCTTCTTCTTGCAGTACTGGGGCTGGAACCCAGGGGCATTATATCTCTGAGCTACACTTCCAGCCCAATTTTTTATTCTTTATTTTGAAACAGGATATCCCTGAGTTGCAAAGGGCCTCACTAAGTAGCTGAGGCTGTCTGTGAACCACAATCCTCCTTTCTCAGCCTCCCAAATGCTGCGGTGGCATGCGCCGCCACACCCAGTTCTCAATATTTCTGATATATAGTTTAATATCTAAACAGATCAGTGTTAGATAACATTTAAGTTCTACTTGAGTAGTGTTCTTCTTTTCTCTATGAGCTTTAGTACTTGTACTACCTTTACTAATTTTCAGAGCACAATCACACTATAACTATTAGTGGTTTGGGTTACAAAAGCAAGTAAAATAGGCCGAAGTATGATAATTTCTAAAAACAGTTAAAAGATAGCCTTTCCTATAGATTAATTCCAATGAGCGTTGCTATTTTATTGGGCTAGTTACTACATCTACTTTTTTCAAGTTGTAATATTTTCGTGAATTTGTTCTATATGTTTTTTTGGGGGACGTGGCCTTTTTATCAGTTTCATTAACAATATTAATGTCTTTTGTTCTTAGTGGTTATATTTTGCTGTCAACGTACTAATGAAGGTTTAACAAGTGTCTTGGTTAGGCAGTAAGCCCTACATTAAATTACCTGGGTTTAAACTGAGCACTTACCGATATGAAGTGATTAACATAGCTTTTATTCAATTATTAAGCAATCAGATATTCAAAATGCTTAAGAATTCTTTTTCAGAAGTCAGTGTGTTTATTCATTTATTTATTTTAGAATATCATATTAAGGATCAAAGACATCCTAAATTCTAGTTGTCAAGCTCTGTGGTTACATTTCTAGTAAAGCTATTGACTGGTAGCTAATCAGTAGGAACCCAGTAATTTTTTTAAGTATTTTCTTTTTAAACATAGTTCTAATAGATCAATTTTTGTTAAATTTCTGGGATAAAATTTACAATAACATCTCACAACTTTACAGTTTCTATGATTAAAGACACACTGAAAATATCATCTGCATGTGGGGTTTTTAGAGGTCCATTTATCAGATACCTTACAGAAATACAAGTGCTAAAAGAACACCTTTATATGATTACGTTCTCAAAAGCTTTCTCATGGATTAACCACCGTACTTTCACTCGGGCCCTATCTGGTCTGCCTCCTAAGCTTTCTGGTCTTGTTGTTTTTACAGCCTCAGCTCTAGTTCAGCTCTCCTGTGTGACTTTTCAGTGTGTCATCTCCGGCTTCAGTCCTGTGCCTTGCTCTTTCGCCCGTCCTTCATACTTCCCTTGAAAGTCCTCCCAAAGCACAGAGCCGAACCTGTCGCTCTCCTGCTTTAAACAAACAAAAGACCCATTGGCTTCATATCCTCAGCACTGATTTTTAAACTTCTCTTAAATTGCCCTTCTTAAATTTTTTTCCCGTTACTGGGAATGGAACCCAGGGGCGCTCTACCGCTCAGCTACATTCCCCATTCCCACCTCTTTTTTTTTTTTTTTTTTTTTTCTCTAGGCAATGAGGATTGAACCCAGGGACATTCTACCTCTGAGCTAATTCTTTATTTTGAAACAGGATCTCACTAAGTTGTGGAAGGCCTCACTAAGTTGCCGAGGCTGGCCATGAACCTGTGACCCTCCTTTCTCAGCCTCCCAAGTACTGGGATTAC
This sequence comes from Muscardinus avellanarius, assembly GCF_963383645.1. Taxonomy (NCBI): domain Eukaryota; kingdom Metazoa; phylum Chordata; class Mammalia; order Rodentia; family Gliridae; genus Muscardinus; species Muscardinus avellanarius. The sequence continues at coordinate 56,231,864 of NC_137788.1, forward strand.
AGGTGTGCACCACCATGCCCAGCTCCCACCCCTTTTTATTTTTTGGTTTTGGAATAGGATTTTGCTAAGTTGCCCAGGCTGACCTAGAACTTACAACCCTCCTCCCTGAGCCTCCAGAGTAGCTGAGGTTATGGGTGTACACCACCATGCCCAGTTTGAAACTGTTCTTAGTAGTAAAAAATAGTGGATCTGAATTAGGTTACTTTCAGAGTAAAGGTGCTTTGAGGTCCTGTGTTCTTTGCAGAAATTCATATTAACCTAGCCAGCATTTGGGAGGCTGAGACTGGAGGATTGCTGTTCTCAGACAGCCTCAGCTACTTAGTGAGGCCCTCTGCAATTTAGTGAGGCCCTGTTTCAAAATAAAGAATAAAAAATAGGGCAGGGGGTGTAGCTCAGAGGCAGAATGCTCCTGGTTTCCATCCCTAGACCCACAAAAATAAAAAAAGAAATTCATATTAACTTAATGTTCTGCATTAAGAACATTAAGACTTTAAAAATCAGTAACTGATTTTAAAACTACCTTAACTTATTAAATGCCCCTCCGATTTTTTTCCCCAGAAACTTGGTACTTACGGAAGATGTACCATATTTATTCTGTGACTTTCCATATTCCTGTGTTACCATGGAGTACTCAGACTTTAGTTTGCAAAGCATGACCGGACTGGATAACAATCTAATGTTCTTGGGCCTTTTGTGACTTGGCTCCTGGCCCCAGCCTAGTTTCTCATCTGTCCTGCATGGATAGATTCTCCTGCAGGCTTATCAGGCTCCCTAGCTCCCCAAGTACTCATGCCGCTGTGATCAGAATATGTATGGTTATGTCTTTCAGTGTTACGCTTTTGGAATGTAATTATTTATGGTGAACAGTTTTTATAATTAGTATAATTAGAGTCAGTAATTTATACCGAATCATGTTTTTGTGTGGACACTGATTTATATTTAGAATAGCCACTGTGTGTATGTATGTGTGCATATTCTTCTGCAATTTGAAATTTAGAAGTTTGATTAGTTAAGGTAATGTCCTAATATGTATTTGTTGCTGCCCTTCCAGAAGTTATTTGTATTTTTTAACTAGTGTCTCTTTCAAAAGGATGATTTCAAAATGGAGAGACTAAGGGCCTTCCTTTCCTATATTGTGCCGACTCAGCGTTTTCCTTACTTATCTATGTAAATGTGGTGTGTGTGTGTGTGTGTGTGTGTGTGTTTTACTTTATTTCTTTTCTCTTTTTTATTATTATTATTTATTATATATTTATTTTGCAGTACTGGGAATGGAACCCTGGGCATTCTACCTCTAAGCTATAACCCCAGCCCTATTTTATATTACTTATTTTGAAACAGGGTCTCACTAAGTTGCAGAAGCCCTCATTAAATAGCCAGGGCTGCCCGTGAACCATGATCCTCCTGTCTCAGCCTCCCAAGCACTAGGATTGCAAGCTTGTACCATCATGCCCGGCAGTGTGTTTTACTTTAAAATACGAAAGACGTCAGGCGTGATGGCGCACACTTGTAATCTCTGCACTTGGGAGGCAGAGACAGGAGGATTGCTCAGGTTCAAAGCCAGCCTTGCTGGCTTAAGAGACCCTGTTTCCAAATAAAAATATAAAATAGGTCTGGGAGTGTAGCCCAGAGGTAGAAGGGATATATATATATATATATATATATATATATATATATATATATATACATTCTACTGTAAGTGCTTAGTGATAATATCCTGGTTCAGTAATAGAAGAAAAACATTTATCTCTTCACCTTGTGTATCATAAACTTTTATTTCAAGGTACCCTATTATAGTAGTTAATTGAGAAGCTTCATCATTCATTCACAGAGGCCCATTTTTTTTCCCCCGGTACTAGGTATTGAACCCAGGGGCATCGTACCTCAGAGCTACACCCCTCAGTACAGTTTTTGTTTTATTATTCTTTATTTTAAAACAAAGTCTCACTAAATTGTGGAAGGCCTCACTAAGTGTCTGAGGCTGGCTGAGAACCTTCAATCCTCCTGTCTTATCTCCCAAGTACTAGATTACAAGTATATACCACCGTATCCCGCTGCAGAGGCCCATTTGAGAGCATAGTATCAACTGAGCACTCTTTAGAATTACAATCTACTAAACTTAGGAAACTCTGACCTAATCTACAAAATATATTTTTCTTATATGTTAGGATAAAAGTAATAGGAATTTCTCTTATATACTTTCTGTCCTTCCTCTTTTAAACTTTCACTGTGGGATTTTAAAATACACTCTGTCTTCTTGAACAATGTAGTATGTAATCATGGACTGTTTTTAAATAGGGCTATTAATCGCCAGTTTTTTTCTGACAGTATTGGGATAATTTCCCATTTTGAAATGACTCCTTTTTAATCAACAATGCCGTTTTGCTCACTCCCAAAAGTTACTTTTCTTAGTGTAGTATGTGCTACTTAGAAGTTGCCCATTACATTTTTTTTTTGTTGTTTCTAATGTAATTAAGCCAAACTGAATTGTGGGTTTTTTGCCTTCTCTCTATGTATTTTTTAAATACTATTCCCAAGTAACAAAGACACAGAAAGCTGCTAAAGAAATGTATTTCTAGATTTCTGGGACACCACTGCCTCCTTGAGTTTCTAGTCTTGGCAGAAATTCTTAAAAAGTGTTTCAGAAATGCTGTTCTCTGCTCTGAAAACACATTCAAGAACAGGAGGACTACTCTGTGGTTAGTCCCCGCGGGCCGTGCACTGTCAGCTAGTCCGAAGGCGTCTCCCACAACCTGTGGACGGCTTCCCTGTTAGTGAGTGGGTCACGCTTAGGAATGAGTCTTTACAGTCACAACTTATTTTTTTTTCCCATAAAAAAGGATCTGTTTGGTGGTACTCACTTTTGCAGGTTAGCACTTAACTTCTGTTTAAGTAATGATTGCTTCTGAAGGGTAGGATTACACCAAGTCCTACAATACCGTCTAATCAGCTTTGTGCAGGAGCAGAGACTCTCCCAGCTGAAGCTACTGATACATGTTCCCATGGATCCTGGCAGGATTCAAGAAGGAAGGGATTAAAGGGAACTGCTTCTCTGATAAACAAGACTCAGAAGGTCAGGAGAGCACTAATGAAGTCAACTCTGATGGAAGGCTGTTGCCACAAGACGGGGGCCCTAGCATTAACCCCTGCACCTCACCTCCTGATCCTTCTGCTTACATTCACCCTCCTTTCCTTGTAGCCACTGGCTCTTAGGAGCTTCCAGGACACATTTCTCTCTCCGTGGTCATAAAAGCTCTGTGCTTAGCTTTCGTAACCCAGCAGAAGAAGACAAACTAAGAAATACTAAAATGTAAGAAAATAAAATGTGTGAATTTAAAGATCCTGACAGCTGGGCGCGATGGCGTACCATTGTAATCCTGGTATATGAGAGGCTGGGATAGGAGGATCGCAGGTTCAAAGCCAGCCTCGGCAACATACCAAGGCTCTCAGCAACCTGGTGAGATCCTTTTTCCAAATAAAGAACTAAAATCAGGCTGAGGATGTAGCTTGGAGGTAGAAAGTCTCTGGGTTCAATTACCAGCACCAAAAAAATACATAAATAAATAAAAGATCTTGACATTGTTCCTCAGGAGCCCCAGTTCTGTATCTTTGTTTGCCCGGAGACTCTTGCCTCACTGGAGGGGGGTGGTATGCACTGAGAGGAGGGAGGTCAGATCCCCAACCACACTTAGCTCTCTTGTGTATTTTGGCTGATACTTGCCTGCAGAGGATAGTCTATGTTCCACCCTTCTCACCTGCCCTGTGGATTGCATTAGCAAGGTCCTCTTATCTTCTAGTTGCCTGTGGCCAGAGCCACTAATGAGAGATTAGCAGATGGAGGAGATTGAGGTTTGAGCCTGTGTTCACCTCGACAACTCTCCAAGTTACTGTGGGTTGGCTGCTGCTTCTCTCAGAGGTCACAGTTTCTATCCAGTGGCTCTTTCCGTAACAACCAAGCTCTTTGTGTTGTCATAACTTTTCTCCTTATTTCTTTAGGCCCAGGAGGAGTAGGAAACATTGGCTCCTCATAGAATTTTTTAAACCTTCAGAGACGTCTCTTTAAAAAGTCTCTCCAATGACTTGGGTTTGAATGTGCCATCTATTTCTTGCTGGAAACCTGATACTGTTGATGACCCAGTCTCTTTTCTTCCTCTTGCCTTTCTTAATAGCACCCAGATTTTCTTTTGAGGACTTGCCCTTAGCAACTCTGTGATTTGGGTAGGTTTCATCTCTGTTCCTGACATAAGCTAAAGAACAGGATTCTTCCCTTCTGCCAGAGGAATTGGCTAAAGAGTAGGCAGTGGACCTAAGCTAATCAGTGCGTGGTAGTACTGTGTCTAGAGTGATTCTGTCAGCCTGCTGTAACAGAGAAGCCTAGGACTTCGATTTGGTTGTTAAGGTAATTCTTTCTCTTCCTGGACGCAGAGATAAATAGCCGTGATTACAGCTGACAGAGGACAGAGTCAATATCCAAATGGGGGACCAATCTAGGGGAGACATAGACAAGCCGAGCTGGAGTCCCTCTACATTTCACGATTATACAAACTATACCCGTATTGGGAATGGCTTAGGAAGATTTGAGAAAGCTCTGATTATTAATACATATATTTCAGAAATAATTGTGTCAAAATGGCAGACCTGGAGAGAGAAAGGCTTGGCTTTGGTCAGGAAGCAAACAGCTATTGAAACTTAGATTGACTTAACTAAAAGTAATTAGCAAATCAATAGGAGAGGGGAGAACTAGGACTTTCTCTGTCTAAAGACAGATCTACATGATTAGATAATCTAGCTAGGATAGGAGGAGGGAGTCAACCTGACCTTTGATCATGATCTTCGCGAAAAGAGACCTAGGCAGAAAGGACACCTGGGCTCCACCTTGGCAGGGAAATAAGGGGACTACGTCAGAATTACTTGAACAAGTTAGAGGTCATGTATATAAATAAGCCGGGTCCACATGTGGTCCCTTTGGTGAATTCGCTCGAACCCCCCCCCCCATGCCATTTCTGAATGGCATGGGGCTTTAACTGTCTTCTGTATTTCTATCTTTTTAATAAACTTCTTTAAATCTTCAGCAAGAATCCAGGCTAATGTGTATTCACCCTTAGCTCAGGACAAGAACCTGCAGTTTTTCTGTTTTGGGTTTCTTTTGTGTTCTGAGGGTAACTGTGTCTGGAACCCTAACAAGAGTCCTCGGGGACAGTTTCCCCAAAATCATATCATCACACACCACAGCACAAACCATTAATGTCATTTATTTATTTACTTATATCAAGTTAGGTCGTATGCTACTACCAACTATTAGTATCCTAAATAATAAATAATTTTAATAAAAATATAAAATCTCAGCATGAGGAGGGATGACAGAAAACCTTTCATCTAATCTTTTTGCTCAACACACGAATACAACTTACAGAGTCTGCGACACATGGATTCCAGCACATTTTTTATCATCTTTCATTTCAGAGCAATCATGCTGTAAGGCATTCTACTCCATCTCTAGACAACTTTGTTCTACTTCTAATTATATTGAGTATATAAAATTTATTTTCTTAAAATTTTGATATTTTTGACCCATTTCTACCATCCAGCCAAATATAGCACTGAAAACCTCTCTTGATGTATAACTTTAAGTCTCTTCAAATCTCTAGTTTCTAGGACATGATTCCAAATTTCCTGATTGTCTTTAGTTATTTTTCTCTGAAACATGCACATCACCATTTATCCCCTTGTCATTTAAAATGTGGGCACCCCAAATTGATCATGGTAGTAAGATCTCCCTAGAGATCTCAACTCCTGGCCAGAATAAATTTCTCTTTCCTCTGGATATCTATAGTAGCTATAATAACTTAGATTTTTGGGGGTGTCGACCATGTCCAGGCAATGTACTTAGACATTGTTTATACTTAATCTTCATTTCAAGCCATAAATCAGAATTTTTTCCTTATTTTATTGATAGGGGAACAGAGACACAGAATTAATGTTAAGCAAGTTGCCTGAGCTCATTCAGTTAATTAGTGATACGGTAGAGAATTAATGTGTTTGATTCCAAAGCTCACATTCTTATCTCACACTATATTATACCTCTAATTCCTCCCTATACACACTGTTTTGCAAGTTTTCAGATGGTCAGGATCATGTCATATTTGCCTTTCAATCACCAGTGTTTAGAACCCAACACAAAGTCTCAAGAGCTATGTAGAACAGAAGTCTACCCACTTACTTTGTTCTAAAGCTATACTTCTATTAATATGTTTGACACTCTCAGGATTGGACTGTCAGATGAGTACATTTTATAGTATAAGACTATGTTAGCATTCTTTTGGCAATGAATTCATCCCATTCAGTTATAATTATTCAATCTGCCAACTCAGTTGCTTAGGAGTTTGTTGAAAGCTATACATGCTCTCTAGAAAAGTGCTAATATTCATAGGACATAGATGTTTACATATGATTTCAAGGGATGATGGATCTCTTGTGACTTGTCCCGTATATCACCAGGGGATTATAGACCCTTTGGTTGAAAATGCTGTTGCAGGCTGATATAATTCTGATCATCTCTTTGGGATATCACTTCCATATAGACCAAGTTGGCAGGTCCAAAGCTGCTTCTTTTTGACCACATTTATGGACCATGTGTATGCAGAGGAGAGATGATGCTCCATCTGGGCCAGAGTGTAAATTGGGCTGCTCAGATTTTTTTTTTTTTTTTTTTTTTTTGGTGGTACTGGGGTTCCTGGAAGCCCTTCTTCCTCTGGGCTACACTCCCAGACCTATTTTTTTATATTTTTGAAACAGGGTCTCTTACGCCAGCACGGCTGGCTTCGAACCTGCGCGATCCTCCTGTCTCCGCCTCCCAAGCGCGGGGATTACAAGCGTGCGCCACCACACCCGGCGGGCTGCTCAGATTTCTTAAAAAAAAAAAAAAAAAAAAAAGGTCAGTCATCACATACTTCGTATTTGATGTCAAAGCTTATTTCTCTCTATTCACATGGCAACCAATGACTGACATTGTAGATACCTGCCTTCACAGAGCGGATACTCCAAAAGGTTTTTTCTTAAGAAGTTTTTAAGGAGTTACAATGTAATATTTCCCCTTTCATATTTACTAAAAGTCAAAAATAGTTCTCTTTGAAACGTTTCAGGAACATTGTCTGTTGTATTTAGTGTGTTGCCCTTTTGTAAGATTTTAGCAGTGCAATGTATTGTGAGCCCCTAGACTCATTTTCTAGGTATTTTATGCTTAATTTTGTGTGACCGTCTTCAGATTTGTAAACTATTTCCCGCTTGTCTGTGTGCATTTTCTTTGTGTGTCTGAGGCTTGCTGTTAAACATTTATTACCACCTGGATGCCTAAGTAGCACCAGAATTCATCAGGACTGTTTGAACCTGTGTTTGTATGTGCATTCATGAGCTCTCTTTTCTCTACCCCCCACTCTGTCCTACCCTACACTCTCTGCCACAGAACAATTGGTTTTTATATCTTTCCTCAACTCACAGTAGTGATTATCTGCTCTTAATCCTCAGCTTGCTTTTATTTTCCAGGCTTTTGATCTTCTATTACCATACTAGTTGAACTACTTTCTTTTGAGTCCAAATTAGTCTCCACTTCTTTGCCTTTCTACTTGGTGGGGTGTTTTTTTTTTTTTTTTTAACCCATACTACAGTAAGTGTTGGCAATAAACTAGAACATGTGAGTTGGGGAAATTTTGAAAACTCAAACTTACAGAAAAGTTCTAAGTAGAACACAGAGTTTTTCTTTCCCTGTACAACTTGAGAGTACAATCAGTACTTATTTTGATGAATATATGGTTTTAGATTTGAGCAATAGAAGCGTCTTCAAACTAGCTCCTATATCTTGTTTGTAAATAAACATCTTATTTTGGAAATGTTTTAGATTTACAGAAAAAGTTGCAGAGGCCCGACACCATATCCTTTACCCACTTTATCCTAATGTTACCTATAGTATACAATGAGCATTAGTAAGACAAAGAAATCAACACAGGTCTACTATTACTAACTAAAGTACAGGTTTTATTGGTTTTGGTTGTTTGTTTTGTTTTGCTTTTACTTATATCTCCTTTCTGCCCTAGGAGCCAATAAAAGCTATCATATTTCACTTAACTGTCTTGTTTCCTTAATCTCCATTCAGCAACTGTTTCTTAACCTTTCCTTCTTTTTAATGACTTTGGCATTTTGATCAGATATCTTTTAGAATGTCTTTCAATTTGGATTTATAGTTTTTTTCATGTTAATATTAGAGCAATCTGCATTAATTGTACTTACATAAGAATTAAGACTTAGGTGTATAACCCTTTGATAGCATGAGTGGGTTTTTTTTGTTTGTTTTAATTTTTCAATTTGGTAGACAGAACATAAAAGAAAATAGATCAAATTCTGCTTTTTATAAATTACAGAAACACTAGTTTTAAGACAGTGACCTTCCATTCAGCATGCAAAAAGCCAGAACTTGTCATTTAAAAAAAATTTTTTTAATAAAAACTTTTACTTGTTAGCAACAATAGAGCTGGGCGTGGTGGTATACCCTTGTAATCTCAGCATTCAGGAGGCTGAGACAGGAGGATCCAGGTTTGAGGACAGCCTCAGCTATCTAGTGAGGCCCTCTGCAACTCAGTGACACCCTGTTTCAAAATAAAAAATAAAAAATAGAGCTGGGGTGTAGCTCGGAGATAGAATGCCTCGGTTCTATTCCTAGTACCACAAAAAATAAAAGAAAGAAAAAAGAAACAATAGTATGAAGTGCCCTTATCTGTTCAGACCTAAGTAAGAACATTTTGAAGCAGTGTTACACAAGAGATTATGCTTCAATGTCTTATTATTTATAAAGTGCTAAATACTACTCGAAATTGTTGTTTACAGATTAGTGATAAAGGCTGGTGGTAGGCTGGGTCGTACTCTGACTTCCAGATGCCTTCAAACATAGAGTACCTATACTTCCAAGCTCAAGTCCAGCCATAAGCTATTTTGCCAATATGCCGGAGTAAACTGTATTTTTTGTATTGATTTCTACCTTTTTTGTGTGTGTGTGTGGTACTGGGGGTCTCACTAAGTAGCTGAGGCTGGCTTCGAACCTGTGCAATCCTTCTGTCTCAGCCTCCCAAGCGCTAGGATTACAAGCGTGTGCTACCACACCTGGCTGATTTCTACTTTTATAAACTGGTTTTAAAAAATAAAATACATTTTATAATAATGAAACAAAAATGATTAGAGTTATGGGTTCCTGTGAAGAATACAATAGGCGAAGTCCCCATCTGATGACGTCTTACCAGGGTCCATGACACCAACACGGATTATCACTGGTGATAATAACCTTGAGTGTTTGGTGAAGGTGATGTGTGTTTAGTTACTCTTCTGTTATATTTCTTAATCTTCAGAAATAAGCCACTAATTCCAGCCCTTCCATTTAAAGGAAGGAGCCTATATATCTTTTTGATATATTCCCATTTTTATTAAGGACTTCCTCCTTCTTTTTTTTTTTTTTTTTTTTTGGGTCCTTTGTCAGGTTGAACACAGTCATTCTGCTTTTGAGCTATACTCCCAGCCCTATTATATTTTTTTATTTTGAAACAAGGTCTCACTAAGTTGCAGAGGGCCTAAGTTGCTGAGGCTGGCTGCAAACCTTTGATCCTCCTGTCTCAGCCTCCCAAGTACTGGGATTACAGATGTGTAACACCACACCCAGCTCTTCTTTTTTTTTTTTTTTTTTTTTTTGTGGTATTGGGGGTGGAACCCAGGGGCTTTCTACCTCTGGCCTATACTCTCAGCCCTATTTTATATTTTATTTGGAAACAGGGTCTCACTAAGTTGCTGAGACCCTCACTAAGTAGGTGAGGCTGGCTTCGAACTTGCGTAATCCTCCTGTCTCAGCCTCCCAAGCGTGGGGATTATAAGCATGCACCACCACGCCCAGCTACTTTCCTTCATTTTTGAAACAACTGTATGTTGCTGCAGTTTGTTTTTTAGTTTCTCTGCTCCAGCCCTGGAAGGAGTCATTTCACGATGGCACCTATAATAAATACATTGAATGTGTGTCTCCCCCCTTCCCCCATTCATATGTTGAAACCCTAAACCCTGGTATGACTGTGCTTGGAGATAGGATCTCTAAAGAAGTCATTGAAATGAGGCCATGAGGGTGTGGCCATGACCTACTGGGATTAGTGCCCTTAGAAAGAGTCTCCAGAAAGCTCGATCTCTTTCTACTCATGTACATGAGGACATACCAAGAGCATGGCTGTCTGAAAGCCAGCCAGCAAGGGAGCAGCTAGAGCTTTCATCTTGAACTGCTGGCCTCCATAAATGTGAAAAAAAATGATTATTTAAGCCACCCAGTTGGCGGTGTTTTCTAAGGGTATTCTGAGTGGACTAATACGTTTAGTTTTAGTTTTAGTTTTAGTTTTAGTTTTGGAGGAAAAGACGACTTTGAAGCTAGGATCTGGGAGCTAAATGACCCACTGTGATGAGGGTGTCCCTGAGACACCTTTTGTTAAAAAATCTACATAATAGATAAATGCATGCATGTGTATGCACACATACATGTACATCTGTCTATCTACTGAAAGTAATGAGTTTACACTGGGTGATCAGCTTGCAGTCCAAGGGCCGGGATGTAACCTGGTGGTGGAGTTGCCTAGCATGCATAAGGCCCTGGGTTTGAACCTCAGCATCGTACACGATTCAGCGCAGTACAGTTCATGCTAGTCTTCTCGCGTTTTATAATTTTAACTCCTTTCCCTAGCAGTGAGAAGCTGGATGTTCATTCTCCCTATGGATTAGCCAGTCAACACCCCTCCCCTTTATGCCGTCAGCTCCCCGTCACCACTGCAGACGCCCACCCCTCCTCGCCCAACTGAGGCTCCATCCTCCGGCACCAAGTTGCTCTGTTGGTGTGAAGGCCTCCTCAGCTGGGTTCTCACACACTGTGGGGACCCCCTCCTCCTCAGCTGGGTTCTCACACACTGTGGGGACCCCCTCCTCCTCAGCTGGGTTCTCACACACTGTGGGGACCCCCTCTTCACCCTGTCTGAGCGTTGAAACCTGACGTATCAATCAAGATATTTTGTGCAAAATATCTTGCACAGATATTTTGTATCTGTACAAAATATATAGTAGTGGCTGTAGTGCTAGACTTCTGAGAATTGGCCCCTGAGATTTTCTGCCCTAATCCACAGGACCGTCACACATATGACTGTCTTGTTGCATGGCAAGAATGGATTTTTGCATATGGAATTAAGGTTACTCGGCAGTTGATTTCAGGTTAGTCAAAAGTGAGGTTATCTAGGTATGATCAGTCTTATCTCATGAGCTCTATAAAAGTATGATGCTTTCCCGGGCTGGTAGAAGAAGTCAGAACAAATTCAAAGCACGGGAAAGGTGTGATTGATGTGGGGTTGCTGGGATTGAAGACAAAGTGAGTGCTGTGAGTTTAGAACAGTCTCAGTTGCAAGGAGTGGTCTCCCACTAACAGGCTGCAAGAAATAGGGACTTTGGACCTACAACCAAAAGGAGCTAAGTACTGCTAACTACCTTAATGAGCAGATGATTTTTTCCTTACAACTTAGCTTGCCTGACATCTTGATTTTGGCCTTGGAAGACCCTAAGTAGAGAAGCCAGTAGAGCCTGCCTGGACATCTGACCTCTATAGAACTATAAGATAGCCAGTGAGTGGTGTTTTAAGCAGCTTAATGTGTTGTTAAATAGAAAATTGACAAGAGAGCTGGGCATGGTAGCACACGCCTATAGTCTTTGTTCTTAAGAGGCTGATATAGGAGATCCCAGGTTCAAGGCCAACCTCAGTAACTTAGGCCCACAGCAACTTAGTGAGACCCTGCTTCAAAATAAAAAAATAAAACAGGGCTGGGAGTATAGCTCAGAGGTAGAATGCCCTCTGGGTTCAGTCTCCAGTAAAACACACATACATAAACATACACACACACACACACACACAAGCACGCACACACACACACACACACCGAACTATATGCAGGTGATTTTGAGGGGCAATTATTTTGTACATTAAATATGAGATTGTGATTTATGTATGGCTATTCTTTGGGACAGATGACTATTTAAATTTGTCTCTTGGCAATTAAAGCCTTCTTCCTTGTGACATCTGTAGGGAAAACCTGCTCAAGAAAATCCTCATAGTCAGATATATAATGCTAACTAATTTTAGTTATGTGACTATTTTTTGCAGAAGTGAGTTCTGTATAAGGGTAGTATAAAGCATTTTCTTTTTAGTTGGCCTGCCTGCCTGCCTGCCTTCCTATTTTGTGGTACCGGGGTTTAAACCCAAGGGGCATTCTACCTCTAAGCTACATCTCAGGCCTATTTTATTTAGTTTGAAAGAGAGTCTCACTAAGTTGCTGAGAGCCTGTGATCCTCCCATCTTAGCCTCCCAAGTACTGGAATTATAGGTGTGTACCAGCACAACTGGCTTCTTTTGAAAGAAGAAGCACTTTTAACTTTAAAAGTGCTTTTTTGAGCACTTTAAACAGATAATTGGTTTATGTTGAGATTGAAAAATAACATCAGAAAAAAATATGATGCGTAGAAGTTGATGAAGACAGTTTGTGGAAACAAATATGTATGCATTTAATAAATATGAAAGGTTTGCTCTTTGGTAGATATTGTGCTGGGTGTTGGGGGTCTTTTTATAAATAAGACAGATACATGGTATTTGCTGTTGTTAAGGTTACAATCATGAAGATGCAGGCATGCACATAGTTACAATATAGATGAGAGATGGAGAAAGTAAAATATGCAGGAGACACGCAAGGGAAAGACATCTAAGCCGACTTGAGTAGCTCCTTAGAGAAACTGCCCTGAGATCCTGGGGGTTTAGGTGGCTGGAGAAGCAAGGACAGTGAAGGGGTGTCCAATATCCACAACAGTAATAACAAGCTGTACTAAGTCCTGAAGATAAGAAAACGCACGGCCAAAGGTAGTTCTCCGTGCTCAGGCACAGAGTTTGAGGGAGTAGTGGTAAAATAAAAGGCTGGTGCATTAAGTAGGACCAGGTGATTTAGAGTTTAGAAGCCTCCAGATGTGGCGGTGCATGCCTGTAATGCCAGTACTAGGGAGGCTGAGACAGGAGGACTGCAGTTTCAAAGCCAGCCTCAGCAAATTAGCAAGGTGCTCCGCAACTCAGACCCTGCTTCAAAACAAAAAAATAAAATAGGGCTGGGAGGTGTAGCTCCAAGATAGAGCTAACACACACACACACACACACACACACACACACACACACACACACACGATATTTGCAGACCATATTAGGGAACTGGCACTTTGTTTTAAGGGAAATGAGGGTCCACGGAACTATTTAAACAAGGGCATGCTGCAGTCAGATGTTTAGCTGTCAAAAAGTGAGGTTGCTTTGGTTTCATCTCTAAGGAATGTGCATGGTAGACATTCCACACTTCGTTCTTGCTGCGATCCCCATTCTAAGGTTAACAGTTCAATGATGCAGTGAACTAGAGGAATGTGATAGGAATGAATACTTTGTAGGTTTTATTTTCATAGCTGTGACACCGAAGACATGACACAGCCTAGCAGGTCTTGTGCGTGCTTCCAGTCTTTTGGCCCGGGTGGAATGTCAGCTCCAGCACGAACTGTTGGAAGAGGTTTCTTCTCAGGGCCTCAGTGTCCTCTTCTGTAGAAGCTAGGTCATAAAATCCAGTGTTTTGAGTTGTTACTATTAAACAAGATAATGTCTATGAAGTGCTGAGGTAAAACTAGCAATCAGTAAATTACTATGATTTCACTGCTAATAAAAATGCTGAAAGTTTATAAAATTTTTAAAGCCAAATCAAAATGTTCTCCTGGCAGAAAGTTGGTATTCAAATGACATTTCCAGCCAAACAGTTGCACTGAAAGCAGCTAAAAATCCAGCCAACCTAAAATCGATGCCACATCTACTTAATATCATGAAAGATGTTATAATAGGCCCTGCAATGGGCTCCCAAAACTATTTTTTGGTGTGGCGCCTATATAAAGATCCAAGCCAAGAAAAAAACAAGAATAAAATCACATATATAAGAGTTTAGGAAAGCTGAATAACAATTTGGAAATCTCAGGCATGAAGATGGGATTTATTTATTTATTCATTTTTTGCGGTACTGGGGATGGAACTCAGGGGCATTCTAACTCTGAATGACAACCCCAGCCCTATTTTTTATTCTTTATTTTGAAACAGGGTCTTACTGAGTTGCAAAGGTCCTCACTAAGTAGCTGAGGCTGTCAGCGAACTGCGATCCTCCTGTCTCAGCCTCCCAAACGCTGGGATTAGCCAGGCATGGTGTGCCACCATGCCTGGCTAAGATGGAATTTAAATTACCTCAAAAGATACAGAAGATCTGGGCATGTTGGTGCATACTTGTAAGTATTTTCAGGTTCGAGGGCAGCCTCTGTGAGTAGTGAGATGCTCATCAACCTAGCAAGTTCCTATTTCAAAATAAAAATATAAAAGGGCTAGAGGTGTAGCTCAGTGATAGAATGCCCCTAGATTCAATTTTTAGTAACACACACACACACACACACACATACACACACACACACACACACACACACACACACACACACACACAAAGATACAGAAAAAGCAATGGACATAATTTAATAACTATTCATAATAACCGTTCTCAAATTGTAAGGATTATCTAAAAAAGCAAGAGTAATCACATTCAATAGTGAGATATTGTCAACTTTCTCTGACATTAGGAACAATATTGGGATTATGTGTTGTCAGTATCCTGCCTGAAATGCTAGCTAGCACAATATAGCCAGAGAAATAATGTCTAAAGGTCAAAAGGAAAGGTATAAGCTGTAATCCTGGTACTTGGGAGGCTGAGACAGGAGGAGGCTTGGCAATTTAACAAGATCCTGTTTCAAAGTAAAATAAAAGAGAGCTGGGGGTGGAGCTCAGAGGTAGAACATTCCTAGGTGCAATCCCCAGTACCACCAAAAAGGAAAAGACTTCTTAAAGTGTGTACACACAAACATACACATATACACATTTAAGGGGAAAAATTTATAATTTGACCTGATTAAAAGGAAAAAATTCTCTTCAGCAAAAAGCCTCATAAATAAATACAATGACAGAATACATACCAAGGGAATACATTATAAGTCTATTAGCAACAAAGGAGCAGAATGTCAAAAAAAAAAAAAAAAAACCTCCAAGGGGGAAAAAGACAAACCTAATAAAAAAAAAAAACAGGCAAGAGAGATAAGTAAATTTTTTCAGAAGAAGAAATAAACAAATGGAAAGTAAACATGAAAAGATGCCTATCTCAGTCAGGTTTTTGCAGCGCAACAGGGCCAATAGGTTACACAGTGGAACGTGCGTGCGTGCGTGCGTGCGTGCGTGTGTGTATGTGTGTGAGTGACTTTAGGAATTGGCTCACAGGACTGTGGGGGCTGGCAGTTCGAAATCTATAGGACATGCCTGCAGGCTGGAAACTCAGGCAGGTGCTTATACTCTTGTCTGGAGTCAGGAACTTTAGTGTTTGCTCTTAAGGCCTTTAACTAATAGGAGCAAACCCACCCACATCATCTAAGGTAGACTCTACTACTTAAGTCAGCTGGTTGTATATATTAACCATATGGGCAAAATACCTTTGCAGAAACATCGAGATTTGGGTTTGATTAAATAACTGAATTCTAGAGCTAAATTGACACAGAAAACTAACATACCATTGCCCCACCTAATTATCAATAGGATACAAATTAAGGCCACATAAGACACACTTGTTTATCCACTAAATCAACAAAACTCTGACGACACCAAGCACTGAAAGGATGTGGATTAGTGGGACTACACACGCACGCACGCACGTACACGTGTGCGTGTGTGCATGTGCTTTTGATGAGAATGTAAGTGTACCATTCTGGCAAACAAGTTTTCCTTATAAAGTTAATCATATACATGCAAATTCCAGCATCTTGCTCCTTTAGGACTTCTGGCACATGTATGCCAGGAGATATGTAATATTTACAAGAATGCAATATAGTTTTGTAAAGAACATAAATAGCAAGGCAACAATATCTTGGAAAGAACCCAAATATTCATCAGAAAAAATGGAGACCAGAGGACCACGGTTCACGGACAGCCTCAGCTACTTAGTGAAGCCCTCTGCAAATTAGTGAGAACTTGTCTCAAAATAAAGAATAAAAAATAGGGCAGGGGGTGTAGCTCGGAGGTCGAATGCCCCTGGGATCCATTCCCAAACCTGAAACAAAACAAAACCAGTGGCACCCATGATTTAGTCCTTAAGCTTTTAGTCCTTTAGCTACTGGACATCTTTATAATTATACCTTATAGTTTATGTTATGTATTTTCTCATATTAAATTTTAAGTAATCAAGTTACTTAAATTGTAGAATAAAATGAACAAATTTTGTTTTTTCTTTCAATCCAAAGGAGTAGTATTTAAAAATAGTGAACTTTAACTTATGCAAGTTTTTCTTAGAACAATAATTGGAAAAAACAAACAAACAAACAAACAAACAAACCAGAAAACAGAAAACAGAAAACTAAAGGGCAGTGAAGGGCTTAGATAACAATGTGGTTTAGAAATAAGGCAAATTTCATTTAGGAAGAAGGCCAAGCCCGGCAGAACAATGGTTATTAACTTTTGGTGGGGGTGGGGTGTCATTGACTGACTGCTTTGAAAGCTGTTTATTTTCTCTCCGAAAGACATTTTACTTGGGCAAATCTTTACACTTGACTTCAGGGAGTTGTAAATTCAGTCTGGAAATAAGTTGCTGATACTATCTAATATCAGTTTTGATAAACTTCTCTGGCTCTGAAAAGGTTGTAAATTATACTCTTGGTCAGAGGACAAAGTGTTTTCATGAAAGATGCTACTTTAAAATTAGCTTGTAAGTTGGTAGAAATGTCATAAAGCTATATTCGTTTTAATTTTAGTCCTTCCAAGTTCTGCACATATTAGAATTTGGCAAATTGTTCTTAGGTCTCTCCTTTTCAGGTTTTAAGTTTTTAATTTGGCCAACTTACCGAGGCTCAAATTGTGGGGTGACCCACTTTTGCCTGGGTCAAAGCAGCCAGGGCATAGAGAAAAGTAATTGGCTTTTTCTTTGAAGGAAGCTTTTTAAGGTTTCCCAGTTGGCGAACTTGGTATCCCATATCTGTCACATAGAACAGCCATGAGTAAAAATATGAATGTTTTCAAAATAAGTCTCTAAGTTGCAAAATACATCCTTGAGTCCTGGAGCTTCCTACTAGGTAACAGCTCCCTTAGCTAAATGAGAAGCATAACTTGTCATTGGTTCATGGCTATGTGATAACCCAAGGAGCAGTATCATGTTTTCATTGTCTCCCATCCGACAGCTGTTCACCAGTGAAAAGAAAGATCAGATTCTGTGCAGCTAAAAGAATACACTAGGTCCTTTCAAGCAAAACCTTCTGTATAAAGTTTTAGTCAGTTGGTAAGGTGTATATATTACGTTATTGAGAAGTTGTTTGGCTTAACAAAGAACACAGTATATATTTTGTAAGTCCAAGAAAACACTGAAGCATACATGATAAAAATGATCATCGTAATATTCAGCAACTAATCTGTATGTTGATCACAGTGCCATATGCTTCCGCAAATTATATTTTTAAAAATTTGTGTGTGTGTGTGTGTGTGTGTGTGTGTGTATATATATGTGTGTGTGTGTGTATATATATATATATATATATATATATATATATTTTTTTTTTTTTTGCCAGTCTGGGGATGGAACCCAGGGGCATTTGACCTCCGAGCTACACCCCCTGCCCAATTTTATTCATTTTGTTTTGAAACAGGGTCTCACTGAGTTGCGGAGGGCTTCACTAAGTAGCTGAGGCTGTCCACAAACTGCGATCCTCCGGTCTCAGCCTCCCAAATGCTGGGATTACAAGCGTGTGCCACCACACCCGGCTAGTGTATTATATATTTAAAAATATCTCTAATACAGCTCACTTACCAGCTGTAACTCATCAACTTTCACATGGCAGATGACTATCTTTTTTTCACCCAGCTTTGCGTTTTTTTACTTTCCCTGTTATCATCACTTTCTCCCTCCTTGCCCTGGGTTAAAAGGGAAACTTTCTCAGCCTGTAATTGTCCTCTTAACTTCCACTTCTATGCTATACTTATGATTACTTATTATAAGATAATTGTAATTGAGTAATTATATAAAGATAACAATTGCAATTGTTTTTGTAACTATTAGTGGCAGTGTAGTACTTTTTTTTTTGTGTGTGTGTGTGTGTGTGTGTGTGTGTGTGTGTGTGTGGTACTGGGGTTCCTGGAAGCCCTTCTGCCTCCGGGCTACACTCCCAGACCTATTTTATTTTTGGAAACAGGGTCTCTTATGCCAATGTGCTGGCTTCCAACCTGCGCGATCCTCCTGTCTCCGCCTCCCAAGCTCGGGGATTACAAGCGTGTGCCACCACGCCTGGCGCCAGTGTAGTACTTTTAAAGTCAACAATGGGAGGAGTAGGCAGGATGACAGAGGTCAGGATGGGGCCCCTGGAGCCCACTGAGTGGGTGACGCCCCTCTCAGCCACGTCACTAGCTATATGACACTGGAAACTTCACTTGATATTCCTCTGCTCTGGTTTTCTGATTTGTAATAAAAGAAGTGAGTTTCGTGCCTTGTAGCTACTATAAGCTAAAAAAGCATTGACAATAATTAAGTAATAATAGGATTATTATTATGAAACTAAGCATTTTGGGTTACGACTTATAATAGCGCCTGTGTATGTTTATTCATTGTTGTATGGAACAGGTCAGTAGCAATTCCAAGATGGGGTCAGAATGTCCACCTATGTGATATGCATATCTTAAATCATCTGTATCTGTTATTATGAATGAAATCTTTAAGGTGACATATCAATTCAGAAACAATTTATATCAACTTTGATACAATTTAAGTGCTTATCTTATGCAAAGTGGTACAGATAAGATATGAATATATGAAGTCAAATTGCTATACTCAAGCACTATTAGGAGCCCCAGAGGAATGAATTGAACTATATACTGTTGATAACTGTATTTTAATATTCTTATTTTTTGGTGGTCCTGGTGGTGGAACCCAGGGGCTTTCAACCTCCAGGCTATCCTCCCAGACCTATTTTATATTTTATTTGGAAACAGGGTCTCACTAAGTTGCTGAGAGCCTCTCTCAGTAGCTGAGGCTGGCTTCGAACCTGCACAATCCTCCTGTCTCAGCCTCCCAAGAGCAGGGATTACAAGCGTGCACCACCACACGTGGCTGATAACTGTATTTTAAACCAGGGAATCCTATGTTAAAAAATCTATAAATGGCCAGGCTTGGTGGCACATGCTTGTAATCCCACCATTTGGGAGGCTGAGACAGGAAAAGATTCATGGCCAGCCTCAGCTACTTAGTGAAGTCCTTTCCAACTCAGTGAGACTTTGTTTCAAAACAATGAATAAAAAGTAGAACTTTTTATTCATCTCGGAGGTAGAATGCCCTGGGTTCCATCCCCAGATCCGCCCCCACAAAATCTAGAAATGATTTATCACAATAAATAGCCTACATTTGTTGTGCATGTTTGTGCTCTTAGCATTTGCAGGTACATGACTTGTTAAACATTTGTCATGTAACATAAAGAAATAGAAGTAACTAGAATATTTACTTCCATAAGAGAGGCCTAAATAAAGTTCTGACTATTGATAGCAGAAAGAGGGTAGGGTCACATTCTGTGGACAACTGTCAGAAGCTTCATGAAAGAACATTTGAGCGGGGGCTTCAAAGCATGCTTGTGATTTCAGGAAAAGTTGAGAACTTTATTGATATATTCACCCCATGCTATATCAAGGTATAGGTGTGAGCAGAAATTCAGAGTGAAGACAACGGTGGTATTCTCATTAAATAGTATCCCATTTGAGCAGGGCTATGACTATGAAGAGGGATTGCGCTGGGAACATTGGAAGACATATTCTGAGAGGTAGTGGCCTTGAATTGTCTCCAATTTAGATAAGTAATAAGAAATCTATGAGATATTTAAATGCTTTTTAAACACTGGTGATGGTGGTAGTAGTAATAGTCGAAGAGAGCTGCGTTACCCACTGATTGGATTTGACTGTTGATTAAATGCATTTTTTTCTTCTAGGAAGTTCATGATTTGTTAAAAGATTATGAGCTAAAGTATTGTTATGTGGACCGAAATAAACGAACAGGTAAGACTTCAGTTTTAAATACATAACCTTAGTTTGATTCTACATAGAGTCACAATAGAACAAAAAGCTTACTGTCTTTTCATGATTAAACTGTGAAATTCTTTAGCATTAGGTCATATCAATGTTAGTTTATTTTTTGAAGGTAGTATCAAGTACCTCATTTTTAACCACGTACATTAATATAGTATTACTGGAGTCTTATGATTTTTTAATAATGCAAGTTCTAATGCTATATGTTCTAATAATGGTGTATATTATATGTTATAATGTTATAACCTATTCTCCACAGGTTTGGTGTCCTTCAATTTTTTTTCCTGCGTGTGGTACTGGGGGTGGAACCCAGGGGCTTTTCTACCTCTGGCCTATACTCCCAGACCTATTTTATACTTTATTTGGAAACAGGGTCTCATTAAGTTGCTGAGAGCCTCACTCAGTAGCTGAGGCTGGGTTTGAACCTATGTGATCCTCCTGTCTCAGCCTCCCAAGCGTTGAGATTACAAGCGTGCGCCACCACGTCTGGTGACAATGTCCTTGAATTTTAATAATATGCTACTGGACTTCATGAATAGACTTGTGATTTGACCTTTGGCTGGGAAAATTGGGAAATTTGCTTAGTTTTTCTGGATGTTAGTTTTATATATGTAAGATTAAAACTAGGCTATTTCCTTAGTGTGCTTGTGATATATAAATGTTTAAAAGCATCTTTTAGAGATAATTAGGAAAATAAATAAGATGACATAATCACTGGGTATATATCCAGTCTCAAGTTTGCCAATGCCAATATTTTTGTCTTTACAAAGGATGTGTAGAGCTGGGCATATAGCCAAGTAGCAAGGCATTTGATTACTATACATAAGGCTGTGAGTTCAATGGCCAGCACTGAAAGGAAAAAATAAAAAATAAAAGTATACAATGCTATAATTCTGATAGAAATTATTGAATTTTTTTCAAATAATAACAATTTAAAAAACAGTAACCGAGCAAGGTGGTGCACACTGTATCTCAGTATTGGGAGGCTGAGAGAGAAGGATCACAAGTTTGTGGTCAGCCCCAGCAACTTGTGAAGCCCTCTGCAACCTAGTGAGACCCTGTTTCAAAATAAAGAATAAAATAAGGCTAGGGGTATAGCTTGGAGATAGAATGCCCCTAGGTTCTATCCCCAGTACTACAAAAAGAAAAAAGAAAAGAAAAGAAAAGAAAGAAAAAAGAAAAAGAGTGAGTAAAAATACAGATAAAGATGAAACCCAGTTTCTACTACTCTCTGGTCCCCATCCCTCCTTACCTAGGGGCAACCCTTCTGGATTTGGCATCTCCTTTCCAATCTGTGCATTATGCTGTGGTTGTCAGTAGAGCTGTTCAGGTGGTTGTTCTTTATCTTCCAGGTGTGAGGCAAGATAGAATTACCCTGCCCCTCTTTGAAGTTTGGAGTGGACATGTGATTTCCAAATGAGTGGAAATGTCCCATATGCTTTATAACTATAAGATTTCAGAGTTAAGTGGCTCACTGCTCATCTGTCCCTCCGCTAAAGCAATGAGGGAAGGTTCCTGAGCCTTTTCAACAAGATCCCAGGTGGCTGCAATGGGCCACAGTCACATGGGATGTGCAGTGTCAAGAAGAACAGAACCTTTTGTTTGGTTTTGTCTTTGAGATTGTAGGGCTGTTTTTGTTGTTGTTGTTGTTTGTTTGTCTTTATAGTATCTTAACTAACACCTGTGATCTTACCATATCTATATGTAATTACTGGTATTCTGTTTTTTTTAAAGTATAAACAAATGATATTCTATATGTTTCATTTAGCAACTTCCTTTTTAAAAAAGTCAACATTGTTTTTCAGATCTTTTTGAATTGATACACGTAACTCTAGTTTTCTGATTTAAACTGTTACATATTATTCTGTCTTGTGAGTTTGTCACAATTGAGATATTGATGTTTAAGATACTTTAACTAACAATGTTGCAATACTTGTTTCTAAAGCAAATTGCAACTGTTTCTCCACAAGTGAAGTACTGTGTCCTGGGTCCCACGCTGGGACCTGTGTTGAAAAGGCTCAGTAACCTTCCCCTTGACTTTAGTGAAAGGACAGGTGAGCAGTGAGTCCCTGAGCTCTGACATCTTACACCTAAGATTTACACTAACATTTCCTTGTTACTGGATATTGACACGGGGACTAGGTGTCTTCCAGGTCCCACAAAGCCAGGAGCAATGCTAACTCCCACTAAGCAAGATGACACACCCCACAATTCATGGAGCATCAGGAGGAATATCAGAAAAGTTTTGCCTCAGTAGTGAGGAAAATCACTGCTACACTAGTGGTGCCCTGATCCAACCTCATAGAACTTAAAAGCAAGACCAGAGGAGATAAAACAGTTTCCTGGCAACTTAGCCACATCCTAGAACAAACCCCAAGACTATTTATATAAATACAAAAATACCTAGCACCCAAACAAGACCAAATTTAGTGTTGGGTATCCAGTAAAAAATGACCCGACATGTAGAAAGCAAGAAAATACAACCCATTATGAAAAAAAAGTCAACCTTGCCGGGCGTGGTGGTGCACGCTTGTAATCCCCACGCTTGGGAGGCAGAGACAGGAGGATCGCGCAGGTTCGAAGCCAGCCGCGCGCGCTGGCTTAGGAGACCCTGTTTCCAAATAAAAATGTAAAAATAGGTCTGGGAGTGTAGCCCGGAGGTAGAAGGGCTTCCAGGAACCCCAGTACCACCAAAAAAAAAAAAGTCAACCAACCAAAACTGACCTAGAATACAGAGAAATGAATGAAAATGGACATTAAACCATTTTTTATAACTGTGTTTCATGGGAACAAGGAATTTTAGTAATGATTGAACATGGTAAGTAGAGGTGACTCCTTTGCATGGAAGATATAAAGAAGTCACCCAAATTGTACTCCTAGGGATGAAAACTACAGTGTCTGAGATGAAGAATATACTAGATAAAACTAACAGTGGGGGTAGATTTGCAGAGGAAAAGATTAGTGAATTTAGAGGTAACAGAAGAAACTATCAGAGATGAAACTGGGGGTGGGGAAAAGACTACAGTGAACTACAGGGCAGTCTCAAGAGTCCTAATGTGTGCTTGTATCAGCATTGGGTATCCTAAAATTGGAGCAGTATGAGGAGTTACCATGGCCCTTGCACAAGGATGACATGCAAATTTGTTCCAAATTAGAATTATAATATTGGAGTAATTGGAATCCCTGAAAGTGGTTGTGATGGTAGTAATATAGACAAAACTAAAGTATTAATGATTGCAAATGCCCAAATATGATGAAAAAGGTAAGCTCAGACATCCACAAAACTCAACCCCAAGAACAAAAGTATAAAGAGAACTGAGCATGATGGAGCATGCTTGTAATCCCAGCATTTGGGAGGCTGAGACAGGAGGATCATAGTTTGAGGACAGTCTCAGCTACTTAGTGAGGTCCTCTGCAACTTAGTGAGACCCTATTTCAAAATAAAGAGTTAAAATAGGGCTGAGTGTGTAGCTCAGAGGTAGAATGCCCCTGGGTTCCATCCCCGATACTGTCAATACATACATACATACAATAAAATAGGGCAGGGGTTACAAAATGCCCGTATATTCACTCTCCAGTGTCCTTCCCCCAAAAAAGAGAAGGAGGTGGGGGGAGAGAGAGAAAGAGAGACTGATTGAATGAGATCATATTGGCTGAGTATATAGATTAAAAGAGAAGTCCAAGAAATAAGATTTTGGGGAACAACATAAAGGCTTGAAGGGGAAATAAAATGGAAGGTATTTGCTTATATTGTGAGTGGTTATGTTAAAATAGGATGCATTGGGGCTGGAGATGTAGTTCTGTGGTAGAGTGTTTAACTAGCATTCTTGAGACTCTGGGTTCAGTCCTCAATACCATGGGGGTGGGGTAGGGGAACAAAACTAAAATAGGATACATTAGAGATTTTTTGTTGTTGTTGTTCTAATTTGAAGATCAAGCAGTGACTTGTACTATGATTGGGACTAATTGTAGAATATTTCAATTTCACTAGGAAAAGAATAAGAATTAATCCTGAATTCTCTTACAAACTTTTTTTTCCTATAAAGTGACACCGTCACTTCCACAAGAAACAATATTGGAAAATTTTATTACTTTTGGAGAATTCATGGTCTTGGAAATAAATGAAAGAACCTTTAGAAGGGAAAATGTAACCTTTCCCCCAAGATCCTAAACTTTTAAATTTGCTTTGCTATTTAAATTTAAATTATTTAAATTGTGCCATGAAATATCTTATTTGATTGAGTAAATGCAGATACCCAAAGGAAGGAAAAAATAAGAGATTAGCAATTCTTTAGTTGATGTGTGGATGCATACATTTATGCATTTATCTGGATAAGTAAATAGATGTACAGTAGTATACTAGCACTTGCTATGTGCCATGCACTGTGGTCGTTTATGCGGATACACTCATTAGCAATTTAGGGAGCTCACAGTTCAGTAGGAGAGCAGCTATCTAACCAGATTAATGACAATACAGTCTAACATATGCAACAGCCCAACTCTGTTCAAAGCACAGAGTTATAATAAAACGAGAAACGGTCCACTCTGACCAATAGGAAAGGTTCCTGAAGGTCATGAGGTCACCATCCCTGTGCTGAATTTCAAAGTCAACCCAGTGGCTGAAGATATGGAAGAAATCGTGATATGGAAGGGATCGTGTAGGCAGGGAAATTACCCTTGAAATACACAGATGCTTGAAACACCTTGAATTTACAAATGATTCCTTCCATATTGTTGGGAAATGAATACTGGTGGTGGAGAGGGGAGAGGTCTGGCAGCAAGGGAGGCTGTGATCAGATGGCCAAAGGCCTTGTAGGCTTGTTAGCCCAGTGGGCACATGGCTTGTGGTTAATACCAGAACATTACATTTTAAGTGATAAACAGACACAACTAATCTTCTGTTCCTAAGAGGTCACTTTATTGTCATTGTGGCAAAAAGATTAAAAAGAGGAAAAGCTAGAGGAATGACAAGAAGGCGAATGGATTCAAGACCTATTTGAAAAGTGGAATTTGGTAATTCTTTTTATGTGGGAGATGAAGGGGACAGTGTCTAGGGTAGCTCCCAGGTTTCTGATTGGTGAGTGTAATGTTACTGGCTAACATAGGGAAGAAAGGAAGAAATGAGCAGTGCTAAGGATTGTATTTTATGAAGACCAGGAGTTATATTTGGATAATCAGGTGGGAATCAGTGTGTGTATATATGTGTAGAAGTGAAGATTGGGAACATTGATTGGGGAGTTACCAGGATACCGGAAGCCTTCTTGGGTCCTCAGACTATGTTATTTTGCTTGTTTTTAATGGCTTTTATAGTCTTTCCTACTTCCTGTTTGATAACATCACATTAGTAACTCTGTTCAATGTTTTGTGTCCCTTATAGAAGGTGAGTTCTATGTTGAAAGGGATCTCACTTGCTTTGCTCACCAACACATTTCCTGTGTTTAGCATGGTACCTGGCACATAACACCGAGTAAGTGGGGAGGGACTTGATTCCCTTGGAAAAGAGGGTATAGAGCAAAAGAAGATGGATTCGATGGCTTAGAGCCGCTTGAGTGCAGGTACATAGGTGTCAACATGTGGGAGCATTTCAGGAAGGACCCTAAAGAGTGTTTCCTTATAGTAGGAAGCAGAGGAGAGAGACTTAGCAAAGGCAGTGGAGGAAGGAGTACTCAAACAGGTGTGTGTCTGAGACTCGGGAAGGAGTGCCTGAGGATGTTCATGCAGAGAATGATGGACAGTTTCAACTGCCTAAGAATTCATGTTAAAAATAAACTGATGACTTTGTGCGCTGATGGTAAGAACGTAACTAGTATTTACAAACTGTTGCTTGGCTTGTTTGAATGTTACAGCAAAAATAGAATCGAACGGTATTTTATGTCAGCATAAGGAGGTAGAAAAAAGGCATAGAATCAAAATAAACCCAAGCCTTTACAAAAAGAGTGTTATTCTCTCAATGAGGCTGGCGATGCTATTTTTTTCTCTAGTGTTGGAAGAGTTTGCCGTTCCTTTGGCAATGGTTTCCTTGCATTTGGAGACTGTGCTGTGTGAAAACTGTATTTCTTTAAATGTTAGCATCACAGTGCGATGAGATGCTCACACTCTGAGATCCACGTGGGCACCAAGGCCAACTGAGGGACCAGCAGACCAAGTGAGGTGACTGGAAGTATTACCTGTGCTACTGAAAGTGTTCCTTCCTTTCCTGCTATAAACAACATATTGTCATGTTCTTCTAATTGAATTTGGGTAAATTAAATGCTCATATGGAGCAAGTCCAGGATATGTTCCCAATGGAACAGGAAAGGGAGGAATGTTTTGAGAGAAATATATTCATAATTTGAATATTGCCTCGTGTTATTTTTTAATGGGGATTTTTAAAACTTCTTATGAAATTGCTTAAAGTGCTTAAATTCTTTTATGAAGATAAACAAATTGACATGGTTAATATTTAACAGATATAAATTTTATATTTCATTACTTTTAGAGCTTTATATTTATTCACACCATTTAAATACACCCCCCCCACACACACACACAGTGGTCACTGGGGATTGTACCCAGGGGGGTTCTACCACTGAGCTACATCTCTAGCTCCCCACACCTTTTTATTTGGAAACAGGGTCTTGCTAAGTTGCCCAGGCTAACTTGCAATCCTCCTGCCTTAGCTTCCTGGGTAGGTGTGTACCACTGCATATGGCTACATCATACTTTTGATTGTGTGTATTTTCATAATTAATAATATTAATACTTATCAAATTGCATTTGTTGCTTGAAAAATTTATTAGGTAGATAGGACAGATTTTTTTATTGTTTTGTTAGGATTTTAAATTAAGCTATTTCTACAAGATTAGAATTCTGTGGCTTTTCACTCCAGATTATTCATTAAAAAGTACACTAAAGACTTCCAGGAAGATGGCGATGAAGAAGAGCGGAATTTATGAGTCCTGCTATCTATCATTATCAGCACTATCAGCAGAAAAATAAAAACTGTAAATACAAGGGACAGAGAAAAAGAAGACTAGAAGAACAATCAGAGACCAGAAAAGAAACCAGCCCACATTGTGGCAGCAGAGCCGCACTGGCGCCATCTTACCTCACAGCACCAGGCTCCAGAGAGGAAAGGTAAACAAGGAGCTGAAGTGAGCAGCTGCAGATCATTTGGATGTAATTAAGCAGTTCTTTCAGCACAAAGAACATCTAAAACTCCCAGTGGCCAAGCTCATCACGACCTCCAGGGACTCAGAACAGAGCTCAAAACCAGAAAAGAAATATGCCAGCCTCACGGCTGAGGGCATAGCAGCGATGCCAGCAGTGGCAGCGAGTTCACCACACACACAACAGCTCCAGATCAGCGCACTCGACAACCATAAGTGAAATTGCGGCTCCTAAAGGAGAAATCCCAGCACTGCACCCCCAGGGACTTGCACAGCTTTGATAATCTTCCTGGGTCTGAGATTTTGCTGTCCAACCCATTGAAGGAGTAGCTGTGGCAGAGATACCACACCCTAGTCACAGCTCCCTATGGGAAAACGCCCAGACCGGCACCCCCACAGTATCGCACAGGCTCGATTAACTCCCTGGGTCTGAGACTTTGCGATACAACCCAGTAAAGGAGTAGTGGTGACTGAGATTACCACAGACTCAAGATCCAGAGCACCCTAAGTGAAGTCGTGGTGATCCAGAGAAGAACCCAGAGAAGGCACAAAATTCTGAAATCATGGGAAACAGGAATAACAATGGAGCAATGAATGCCCACAACCCCACAATATCAGAACCTGATAACACAGAAATTTAGAGATCTCCAGAAGATCAAATCAGGAATATAACTGTAGAAATAATACAGGACTTTTGAAAAGAATTTAGAGAGAGTCTAAAAGAAATAAAGGATGCAGTCAACGAAGTAAAGGGAGATTATCAAAGCTGCGCAAGTCCCTAGGTGTGCAGTGCCGGGATTTCACTTACAGTTATTGTACACACTGATCTGGAGCTGTCACGGGCATGGAGAACTCCCTGCAGCTGCTGGCAATATGGCGCCATTGCCACGCCCTCAGCCACGAGGCTAGTGTATTTCTTTTCTGGTTTTGAGCTCCCTTCTGAGTCCCTGGAAGGCGTGATGAGCTTGGCCACTGGGAGTTTTAGACGTTCTTTGCGCTGAAAGAACTGCTGAATTACATCCAAATGATCCACAGCTACTCGCTTCAGCTCCTTGTTTACCTTTCCTCTCTGGAGCCTGGTGCCGTGAAGCATGATGGCACCGGTGTGCCTCCGCAATGCGGGCTGGTTTCTTTTCTGGCCTCTGGTTGTTCTTCTAGTCTTCTTTTTCTCTGTCCCTTGTATTTACATTTTTTATTTCTCTGCTGATAGTGTTTTCTGGCTATGAAAAGCACTGATTTTGTGGCGATAGAGATTGAGTGTTAGCGGGACTCGTAAAAGCTGCTTTTCTCAGTCTCCATCTTCTCACTGAGTGTTTTTATAAAGCCTTCATAAAATTTTGCATCACAGATTGTGTGTGTAGGTCAAATCTGCTTATGGTTGAAAAAGATTAGCAACTCCCCCTACCCCCAGAATGTAGTAGGATCTTACAGTGCAACTCATAATATAATTCTTATACTTTCTATTTGAATAACTGGTCATGGAGTTAGTTTAGTGGAGGTGTCAGCATGAAGAAAACTGTGAAATAGAATTTTTAAAAAGCATTTTGCATATTGTAGGGATATAACTTTATGATAATTTTGTTCTAGAAAAATGTTTGTGTGTCTACAGAGCCATGAATATGAAATGTATTTCTGAGTGTGGGTTGCAGTCAGAAAAAAAGATGGAAAACACTGGCCTAGAAAAATCTTTAACTCATTTTCTTATCTTCCAGCTTTTGTTACTTTGTTAAATGGGGAACAAGCCCAGAATGCAATTCAGATGTTCCATCAATACTCTTTCCGAGGAAAAGAGTTAATAGTCCAGCTCCAGCCCACAGATGCTTTGCTGTGTATTACCAACCTGCCCACTTCTTTTACATTAGAAGAGTTTGAAGAACTTGTCCGTGCTTATGGGAATATCGAAAGATGCTTTCTGGTTTACAGTGAAGTGACTGGCCATTCCAAAGGCTATGGATTTGTGGAATACATGAAAAAGGACTTTGCTGCAAAGGCTCGATTGGAACTGTTGGGTAAACAGCTGGGAGCATCAGCACTCTTTGCACAATGGATGGATGTTAATCTATTGGCCTCCGAGCTCATTCATTCTAAGTGCCTTTGTATAGATAAACTCCCCAGTGACTACAGGGATTCAGAAGAGCTGTTGCAATTTTTTTCCAGTGTCCATAAGCCTGTATTTTGTCAGGTATGTATCTTTAACAGGTTACTAAAAATACTCAAAGATACCTGTATGTATGCCTTTTCTATTTGAACTCACAAGTAATTTATCATTCCTGCGTGAACACCATGATGAATATTTGATTCTTTTCTAGTCTGTAATGAGGACCTTAGTCTCATGGGAAAATTTAAATCAATTCCTCCTGTTCATGGGCCAGACTGTTTTGTATGCAGTTAGGTATGCCTAGCAAATGCATTTTGCTCACTCCATCCTCTTGTCTAGCCATTCTTCCCGGTGTCAGAAATGTAGAGAATAATGCACTCTAATCTTGTAACCCCAGCATTCGGGAGGCTGAGACCGGAGGATCGCGATTCGCGGCCAGCCTCAGCTACTTAGTGAGGCCTTCTGCAACTCAGCGAGACCCGGTTTCAAAATAAAGAATAAAAAAATAGGGCAGGGGGTGTGGCTCAGAGGTCGAATGCCCATAGCTTCCATTCCCAGACCCACACACACACAAAAAAAGTATAAAAATAGGTCCGGGAGTGTAGCCCAGAAGTAGAAGGGTTTCCAGGAACCCAGTACCAACAAAATAAATGAATAAATAAATAATCTCGGTTCCTCAAAACTGTGTAGGAGAATGACAAGTAAGCAAATAATAGCAAATTCTGTATGAAGAGTGATTTAGTGAAAATATTACACAGCTTAAAAAGAATGCATACTTCTCTCTTGGTGGAGTCCTGGTAGGTGTGACATTCAGAGATCCTGAGAACAGATAAAATGCTGGTGAGAATTCTCAAACACTTTATCCTAGTAAAATATAATATAGCCTAACAAATAGACCCTATCTATCTATCTATCTGGTACATAACTGTTTCCCTTATAGATTTTTTGGGGGGTATGATATACTAGGGATTGAACCCAGGAGCATTCTGCCTCTGAGGTACACCCTCATACCTATTTTGTTTTTTAGTTTGAAACAGGGTCTTAGAAAGTTGCAGAGGGCCTGACTGAGTTGCTGAGCTAGCCACAAACCTGTGATCCTCCTGTCTCAGCCTCCCAAGCCCTGGGATTACAGGCATACGCCACCGCGCCCAGCTCCTTACAGATTTTTGATAGTGACTGACCAGTTCTGTCTCTGTTGCCGTCTTAATTTCTTCCTTTTCTCCCTTCCACTTGAGCACCCTCCCTCTCCTTCCATGCTCCTTCTCTTTTTCTCTTTCCTTTCCTCCCCTTCTTTTTTGCTTTAGTCATATATTTGTTGAATTTCTACTCTTGCAACAGAAATTTTGGAGTCAGGGGTGTGTATATTTCAGTTGACAGATAAAATTGTGTATGTTGATATATTCATTGAAGAGCGACTAAATCCAGCTAGTCAACACATGTGCTACCTCACATAATTACCCTTTTGTGATGAGAATACTTAACATTCACTCTCTTACTGAACTCAGGAATACGATATGTCATTAACCATAGTCACAATGTGGTGTGATAAACGGCCCGAGCTTATTCTTCTTGTCTGAAATTGTGTGTCCTTTGAACATTTCTTTTGTTAACCGCTGCAACTGTCCCATCTTCTGTTAATCACCATTCAGCCCTCAATTTCTTTGTATTTATTTGTCTATTTATTGGTGGTGCATTGTACTCAGAAATCTTAATGGGGTACAGGATGGTAGAGGCATACACGCACACATCACTCATTTAGCCCTTCCCCAGTTCCATCCCATCCCTCCGTTCTCCTCATGTTTGGCTTAGAGATCGATATGTTTGTGAATGTACATCATGTACATTAGGCAGTTTCCCCCTTTCTCCCTCCCATCCCCCTCAATTAGGTTACCTTATTTGCTAACCTGTGGTTTCTTTTTCTTTGTCTTGAGTTCCTTCTATGACCCATTTTCAACCCTCAATTTCTATGTCAACTTTTTAAGTTTTTGCATGAGTAAGATCATGTAATAATATATACTTAAGATTAATGCTACCATCTTACTTTTCTTACATTTTCTCACCCCTTAAATCCCCATTTAATAAGTATAAAAGCCAATAATTTTATAGGATTAGAATATTTTTGATAAAGTTTTTATTAAATTTTTGTCTAGTTACTGATATTGCTATTCTTATATACTGAGAATTATATAGTGATACCATCCTGGGGCCATACACATTTTTTTTGTATCTTAAGTTGAGATTTTGGAGCAAATGTGAGGGGAAATAGTATTTATCATGCACTGTATTTGAAATTTAGATCCCAGAGTTGAAGGGAACCTTACAGATTATCTAGTCTAACTATACACTGAGAGAAAATATTTACTATCTTAAATATAGTGAACATTTTTTTTTCTTTTGCAGTACTGGGAGTGGAACCTAGGGGCATTCTACCACTGAGCTATATACCCCCAGTCCTATTTTTTATTATTTAGTTTGAAACAGAGTCTCACTGAGTTGCAAAGAGCTTCACTAAGTAATAGTTGAGGCTATCCACGAACCACCACCCTCCTGTCTCAGCCTCCCAAATTCTGGGATTACAAGAGTGTGCCACCACACTCGGCTTCAAATGATTTTTAAAACAACTCTAGGATGGCTCCTCATCATCCAGTCTGTTGGACCCAGGCTCTTTGGCAGGATACGTTGGCACCAACCGTATTGAAGACTTAGCCTCTTGTGGTCAAAAGTCCAAAGGGACTGATGACTTTTACACATTTGAGTTGAAGGCCTGGTTTGGATGAGAGGAATAGAGAACCTAGAGAAATGTTTGGAAGCCATGATTTCCCTACATGATTGGAAAAAGTCTTAAGGAGAAAAAGACACTTGAGTACACATTAAAAAGGAATAAAGACCATGAAGGAAAAATGAAAATTTGGTTTGAGTGTACCAAGAATGTAAAAAAAGTTAAGTTTTAAAAATAATAAAAAAGAAACCAAGAAAGGGACTAAGAAATGACATATTTGTAAGGTCAACCTAGGAGAGGCCAGACCCAAATAGAAATGCCAGCATATCTTCTCAAAGACATCCAGTCTGAATCTTGTCACATTTATCACTTTGCTACATAAATGTATTTAAGATAGCCGGGCGTGGTGGTGCACGCTTATAATCCCCACGCTTGGGAGGCAGAGAAAGGAGGATTGTGAGAGTACTAAGATGCAGGCCCCTGCTTGAAGGGTTAATAAAGCAACTCTGGCTCCTGAGAAGCAGCTTGGAATGCCAGGCTGGGAGACAAGCAGACTTCCTCTAATCAGTGAGCTATGAGCCTTGCCTTCAAGGTCGGAAGCAGCTCCAGTCCTCTCTCTGAATGTCCTTCCCAGCATAAACATCTCTCAGAAAACTTATTGGTATGATAAACAGCTTGAGATGTTATGAGCAGTCACAGGTGTTCTTTGCTTCTAATTGTAAAACAAAAGTTGCTTTGAGACTCGTCCTTTGGCTTTACTCACACACATCCATTGTTGCTTTAAGATAACCTTGTAATGTCTAAAATAGTTAATTTGTCAATGGATCCCGTAGAAGCTTTCTCTATAAAAGTCTGATTGCCCTTTCAATAAAACATGCAGTGTACATGAAACCTGCATCCCCTGTGTCCCGTGAATCGGCTTTACCCTTAGGTCTCCAGTGCACTAGACACTGACAGAGGATCACACAGGTTCGAAGCCAGCGCACTGGCTTAAGAGACCCTGTTTCCAAATAAAAAAGTATAAAATAGGTCTGGGAGTGTAGCCCAGAGGTAGAAGGGTTTTCAGGAACCCCAGTACCACACACACACACAAAATGTAATTAAGACCCTTCAGACATGTTCAAAGAATATGTTGCAGTGTCTTCTTTTGTTTATTTCTGCTCTTTGTACCAGTCTTTACAGACCCCCAGGATTTTAGTATCTTCCTTTACACGCTGGACAGGTGGGTGACTAGAATTAAATCAAGATCTAAATGGCAGCAGTTGACTTAGGTCACATTCAGAAATAAGGGCTGGGGTCGCATATGGCATTTCAAAAAGCCCAGGGCACAGTTTCATTAAAAAAAGGCTGGCTTTGGTACACTCGACCAGATTCCTGGGATCTGCCTGCAGTTCTAAATAGAAGATGAGTGTGGCTCTTCCCACCTGTTTCCTCTTTTTTTTTTTTTTTTTTTTTCGGGTCTGGGGATGGAACCCAGAGGCATTTGACCTCCGAGCTAGCTACATCCCCTGCCCTATTTTTTATTCTTTATTTTGAAACCGGGTCTCACTGAGTTGCAGAGGGCCTCACTAAGTAGCTGAGGCTGTCCGCGAACTGCGATCCTCCAGGCTCAGCCTCCCGAATGCTGGGATTACAAGCATGTGCCACCACACCCGGCTCATCTGTCTCCTCTTGATGAAATTAACTTGTTTACATTGACATGTGGTCCAACAAGTCAATATATTTCACTGTCCACATATCCAGCAAAATTTATTTTAAAGTATTAATTATTATGTCCCCAAGTTTCCTATAAACTTTTCCTAAAATGTATATATTTCTCACTTTGGAGGGATTGTTATCATTTGGGCTTTGACTGTTAAATTGGAAAATCCGAATTTGAAAAGCAACTTCACATACTCTTGTTTATCTCCCTGTCTTTAGGAAGTATTGCATCCGAATAATGAATAAACTTTTATTTTCATAGAGAAAGAGAACATTATTTTCACCAGTATCACACTGTTGAGTTTGGAAACTGTTGTAAATAAATGTTTTATGCCCGGCCATAAAGGAGAACAAAATTATGGCATTTGCAGTGAAATGTCACTAAGAAATCAGATGGTTTCCCTAATGTGAAAAAACTAGGGAGAAATGGGTAACAGGAGGAACTCTAGATGAAGAAGGGATTCTACAGAGGAGCAATTAAGATGACCTGAGGGGATGGGAGGGAGGAAGAGGGAAACTCTTTAAAGCACATGATGTACTTTAACAAACATATCAAAGTTAATCAGGAAACCAAGCATGGGAAGGAGGGAGGGGGAGGGGAGGGGTTAGGGATTGGGTAAGGGCTGATGGGGTGATGTGTGCATGTATATCTCAAGTTTTTTTATCCTTTTAAAAAGTACGACTACAATGCACCAATAAAAAATTATTTTAAAAAATAAATGTTTTAAAGTCAATATCAGAATTCCCTTTTAACAAGATGCATTGTATCAGCTTGCACAGGATGAAGGTAGTTACGTTGGTGGTTTTGCAGTGGTTGAATATGACTCTGCAGAGCACACTGAAGAGGTTCAGCAGGCAGCAGATGGCATGACCATCCAGGGAAGCAAGGTCCAGGTTTCCTTCTGTGCCCCCGGAGCCCCAGGACGAAGTACATTAGCAGCATTGATAGCAGCACAACGTGTGGTAAGCAGAGCTAGCCTTCCTTTTTTCCTTTCTCCTTCCTTCCTTCCTTCCTTCCTTCCTTCCTTTATAGGATACAGAAAATTTGAATATGATCTTAATCTATCCAGTCTATCCAAAGTAATAATCATTCATTGGATTATTATTATACTATTGGACAATTATTATACTATTATTGCACTATTGGACTATTACTATACTATTACATTGAAGATATTAATTTTTAATAAAAGTTGGGTAAATGATACATTTGTTAAGTTAAGCTAGAAACTGTTGCCAAAAAAAGAAATTTAGCCCAGTGTGGTAGCACACATTTTTAATCTCAGCTACTTGGGAGGCTGAGACAAGAGGATCACAAGCTTGAGGCTAGACTGGGCAATTTAGGGAGACTCTGTTTCAAGTTAAAAATAAATTTAAAAGGCTGGGAATGTAGCTTAATGGATAAAGTGCCCCTGGGTTCAATCCTCAGTACCAACTCTCCATACACACAATTGCATTTAATAAAGTATATTTATCTTGAGATATTTGGTCTGTGTCAAATGGTACTGGTGATTGAACCCAGGAAACTTCTACTTACAAGCTATACCTCCATCCGCTTTTATTTTTTTTATTTTGAAACAAGGTCTTGCTAAGTTGTGAAAGGTCTTGATAAGTTGCTGAGGCTGCCCTTAAATGTGCAAACCTTCTCAGCCTCCCAATTACTGGAATCATAGGCGTGTGCCGCTGAGCCCAGTAGGAGAATTTTTTTCCTTTTTTTGGTGGTACTGGGGTTCCTGGAAGCCCTTCGACCTCTGGGCTATACTCCCAGAGCTATTTTATATATTTATTATTTGGAGACAAAGTCTCTTAAGCCAGCAAGGCTGGCTCCGAACCCGCGCGATCCTCCTGTCTCCGCCTCCCAAGTGCGGGGATTACAAGCCTGCGCCACCACGCTCGGTGCAACCACGCCCAGTGCAACCACGCCTGCACCATGCCCGGTGCCACCACGCCCGGCCCAGTAGGATAATTTTTTTTGGAAAAAATTTTATTCAGCCGGGTGTGGTGGCGCACGCTTGTAATCCCTGCACTTGGGAGGCGGAGACAGGAGGATCGCGCAGGTTCGAAGCCAGCCGTGCTGGATTAAGAGACCCTGTTTCAAAATAAAAATATGAAATAGATCTGGGAGTGTAGCCCGGAGGTAGAAGGGGTTCCAGGAACTAAAGTACCACCAAAAAAAATTTTTTTTTCCATTCATTTGGTAAATATCTGATTTGCTATTCTGTTGTAATGTGTGTGTGTGTGTGTGTGTGTGTGTGTGTGTGTGTGTGTGTGTGTGGTATTGGGGGTGGCTTTCTACCCCCAGGCTATACTCCCACACCTATTTTATATTTTATTTGGAAACAGGGTCTCACTCAGTTGCTGAGGGCCTCACTAAGTAGCTGAGGCTGGCTTCGAACCTGTGCAATCCTCCTGTCTCAGCCCCGCAAGCGTGGGGATTACAAGCGTGCGCCACCATGCCCGGCTGCTATTCTGTTGTAATATTTAAGTGTAACGTGTCTCTGTTTTCCAGAAGTTCAAGGTAAGTACACTACCTCCCTCTCCACTTCTGTGGCCACCAAGCTCTTTAGACATATATGCAGTATCTTCTTCACAGTTTTCACCCTAGCACTCAGTATAGCAAATGTTTGTTGAGTCAATGAAAGAAGGGATGCACTTTGGAAAGAACTGGGAAGGACTTCAGGCTGGTGACATTTGATTTTGACATTAAAGAATGGACGAGATAGGGACATGTGTTGATGGGGGTGGATAGGATTGCCAAATAAATACAGATATTGCATGAGTCATATTAAAAATTATTCATTGTGTATCTGAACTTCAAATTCAGTCAAACATCCTGTGTTTTTACTTGCTCAATCTGGCAACCCTGAGGAGGGAGAGTGAGTGCCCAAGACCAGCTTCGGCCAATTCAGGGGTTCTCAAAGGTAGGTGAGGAGCCAGCGCTTTGAGGGAATGAGAGACAGCCATTCTCACAGGGTCCGGAGGCGTGACTCTGCTATCGGAGGCAATGCTTCATTTTTATATGCTTTTACACGGGAATATTTGGTATTAACACCTTTTGGCAAAACATGTCCTCAGAACACCTGGGTACAGACATCTTTTGGCAAAACATATTTTCAGTACTCCTGGGTACATTTTGCACTTTATCTGTAACAATTCAGCTGCCCCGATGAGCTCATATTCCAATACCACTGTTGAAGAAACACCCCAGATTAACGCCATACAATGCATTCTGATTACATAGCCACAAAAATCAATTCTGTTCTAATGATTAACCTAACTAACAATGGAGCTCTGCAAAGCACATTCAAACCTAAGGCCAAACCAAACGTAGAAAAAAAAAAAATACAAGGAGCTTTTCTATTAGAACGCAAAGATTGTAAAAAATCTTTAAAGGGCACAAAGCATTTTACTTTTAGATTTAATATTTGAAGATACAGTATATACATTTTATTTTCTCCTAAAACCTGTTTAATTATCTCCTCAATGAGTTCTTTGATCCTTGGTCAGAAAACACAAAAAGGGAGGCCCTGCCTGGCCACTCTCTGCCACACATAATAAACTTCAATTCAACTTATCCTGTCCTCTAACTTAACTACTAAATGTTAAACTTACTATCTCTACTTCTAAAATTAACTGCTAATATTATCTGCTTTTTAACCACTAAATATTTTATTAAATTATTTTAGCCAAACCACCAAATCCACACTAAACTTATTCTATTTTTCTAACATACAATGTCTACACCTAATTTTCTTTTCTTTTTTTTGGGGGGGGGGTACTGAGAATGGAACTCAGGAGCATTCTACCTCCAAACTATACCCCCAGCCCTAGTTTTTATTCTTTATTTTGAAGCAGGGTCTCACTGAGTTGCAAAGGGCCTTACTAAGTAGCTGAGGCTGTCTGCGAATCAGGATCCTCCCATCTCAGCCTCTCAAATGCTGGGATTACAAGCATGCGCCACCACGCCCATATTACACCTAATTTTCTATAATACCTATTAAATCATTAACTAAGAAAATTCTTTTGTGCTTTAGTGAGCAGGCACCAAGGAGGTGCCTTACCACCCAACCTTTCCATAAGTATATTTTCATGCCAGAACCCATTTTTCAATCCTTTCTATTCATTCTCCATCCTATTTCATTATAATAAAGGGTGGGGGTGGCTATGTATTGATTAGCTGTAGCCCCCTGAAGTGGCAACCATGGACACTTTTTATCATAAGCTAGCCCAATTAATTTTGCAGGCATCATCACATCGGGCTTTTCCTCAAAAGACTCATCATCTATAAACAACTGTAATTGTTCAGTTTCTACCAGTCAGCTTCTTACTATTTAGGACTTTACAAATTTCTGAGCAATTCCCAGGTTTCTTAATACCCTTTTTCCTATAACATCTTCTTCACATGCAAAGAACAGCATGTCTCATTGAGACCACCCAGATCGTCTGGCTTGATTAATAATTCAATTGAAACACAGAATACAAAACAGGATCAGTGTGAGTGTAGGCATGGTCCTCCCGCCTTGCAGGAGTCCTCTCGCTGGGACCTTGTCAAAGAGCTCCAGGGACCCAGGCCTCGCCCAGTGAGTAGTCACTGTAGGTGGAACAAAACTGCCCAAGCAGCAGCCTGAGCTGGATCTACATGCTTGAGAGTGGCCGGGGGACTGTGTGTGTAGAGGTCTGGGTCGATGGCCAAGCAGGGAGACTGTGTGGAGCCCTCACAGGGCTTATACTGAACTTGATAGGCAGTGGAGCACCTGCATAAACAAGGTAGTGAGACGGTCAGAGTTAAGCCGCTGGGTGATTAGTCTGAAAGTGATTTGTAGATGAGCTGGAGAGAGGAAATTAGAAGACAGAAGAACACACAGGGCTTGTGTTCTGTTCTCCACGCTCCCACCTCATGCCCGCGCTCTGACCTCAGCTCTGGTCTGAGGTCCTTTCTCCCTTTTTTCTTGGTCAGCTGCCCCATCTAGGGTCTTCCCGTTCTTCCGCTCTTACATCCTTGCTCGTCCAGCTCATGGATTTAGCCATTCATTCGCCATCAGCTTCATTTCCTCTCAGGTTGTTTCT
The DNA here is from genome assembly GCF_963383645.1 of Muscardinus avellanarius. Classification (NCBI taxonomy): domain Eukaryota; kingdom Metazoa; phylum Chordata; class Mammalia; order Rodentia; family Gliridae; genus Muscardinus; species Muscardinus avellanarius. Next base: position 56,270,842 of record NC_137788.1, read on the forward strand.
TCCTTGGATTGAATTTGCCAAGTTTATGACTCTGGATTCATCTAGTCATTTGCTTCTGAAATCCAGGCACTGTGTCCTCTTGGAGAAAGACATACAACCGGGTAGCTGACACCATGAACAGCATAGCATAGTTAGAGTTGCCCCACTTTCAGCCCCTCCCTCACAGCTCCTGCCCCTCCCTTTTTTGTGGTACTGGAGCTGGAACCCAGGAGCATTCTACCTCTGAGCCACACCCCCCAACCCTATTTTTTATTCTCTATTTTGAAACAGGGTCTCACTAAGTTGCAGAAGGCCTCACTAAGTAGCTGGGGCTGGCCGAAAACCTACCATCCTCCTATCTCAGCCTCCCAAGTATTAGCATTAAAGCCGGTCATGGTGGCGCACGCTTGTAATCCCCGCGCTTGGGAGGCAGAGACAGGAGAATCGCGCAGGTTCGAAGCCAGCTGCACTGGCTTAAGAGACCCTGTTTCCAAATTTTAAAAGCATAAAAATAGGTCTGGGAGTGTAGCCCGGAGGTAGAAGGGTTTCCAGGAACCCCAGTACCACCATAAAATAAAAAATAAAGATTAAAAGCGTGCACCACCATGCCTGGATAAGAATGTAGGTTTTAGATATTTGCTGTTAAAAATGGAAATGAGCTGCCAGGCGTGGTGGTGCACCCTTGTAATCACACCACTTGGGAGGCTGAGGCGAGGATAGCAGGTTCACAGCCAGCCTCAATAAGTGAGACCCTGTGTGCATGGATAGGCAGAATAAATATCATAAAAATGGCCATAGTTCCAAAAGTGATCTACAGATTCATCAATACCTATTAAATTACCAAGGTCATTCCTTACAGAGATAGAGAAATCAGTCCTTAAATTCATTTGGAACAACAACAAAACCAGAATAGCTAAAGTAGTTCTCAGCAACAAAAACTGTGCAGGAGGCATCACAATACCTGACTTGCCTCTTTTTATCTACTGGTGTATTGGGGTCTAAGAGGAATGTACACAAGTTTTCATAGGTAGTTGTCTGGTTTTTTACTTCTTTTTATTCTGTCAGCGGTTGCCCTCTCTCGATGTATCTCTACATTTAACAGTAAGTGAAATGCTGAGATATAGGTTCCCAGCTCCATCTTCCTCTTGCTCTCAATTTCCCAGCGTCTGGGTTGGGAGAAGGATCAAGTTTTGTTGTCAGTTCTCCATTCTCTCAGGGCTAGAAATTCAGAGGAGTTATCATCATTATCAGCAGCAGCAAAACCATCATCATTTACATGAATCTATCGAGTTTTTTTTTTTTTTTTTTGGTGGTGGTACTGGGGATGGAATCCAGGGGCTTTCTACCTCTGGGCTATACTCCCAGATCGATTTTATATTTTATTGGGAAACAGGGTCTCACTAAGTTGCTGAGAGCCTCACTAAGTAGCTGAGGCTGGCTTCGAACCTGTGTGATCCTCTTGTCTCAGCCTCCCAAGCACGGGGATTACAAGCGTGCACCACCACACCTGGCTTTTCGAGCTTTTTTTTAAAACCCAAAATAATTTCATGTTTTTAGGAAGCTCCCCAATTACATGTATGCAAAACCAGTTTATCTTAGTCTCCTATTAGAGTTAATGAAATAAATTCTTTTTACCATAAGAAAAGTTTGATTTGTAAGGCAAACTAGATTATTAATTGTGGTTATTTTTTGTAACACTCAGGATTTAACTCAGAGGTCTTTTACTTCTGAGCCATACCCCCAGCCCTATTTTACTTTTTATTTGGAAATAAAGTCTTCCTAATTTATCACACACTGGTCTCAAACCTGCAATCCTCCTGTCTCAACCTTCCAAGTACTAGGATTACAGATGTGGGTCACTGTACTGGGATATGTTATTAAACTTTAGACCAAAAGGCTCTTCTATTAGTATTCAAGTATTCAGATTATATCAAGTTATCTTCTTGTTAATTCAGATTCTCATGTTTTTCTATTTGTGGTGTGTGTGTGTGTGTGTGTGTGGTACTGGGGTTGAAACCCAGGGGCTTTCTACCTCCAGGATATACTCCCAGACCTATTTTATATTTTATTTGGAAACAGGGTCTCACTAAGTTGCTGAGAGCCTCTCTAAGTAGCTGAGGCTGGCTTCGAACCTGAGCGATCCTCCTGTCTCAGCCTCCCAAGTACTGGGATTACAAGCATGCGCTACCATGCCAGCTTATTTGTGTTTTGTAGAGAAATTTGTTCTACTAAACGTTAGTCTTCTTGAAGCCAATGGGTATTTAACTGAAGCATTCTATAAGGATTTCATATCATTTGTATGATAGAACATTTTAACATGTAATTGAGAACTATGGTGGATAGAATACAACCGATACATAATATAAAACAAATTGTGTTTTTCAGAAAATAATCTTAGATGGATGAGAATTTCTGGCAGAAAGCCTTTAAAATTTTGCCTTTTGTACTTAATTCTTGTTTCAATGTTTCTTATTTCCATGTTCTTTGAAGATGCACAGTAGTCAAAAAGGATTACTTCCAGAGCCAAATCCAATACAAATTATGAAAAGCTTAAACAATCCTGCCTTGTTACAAGTCCTTCTACAACCCCAGTTATGTGGACGAGCTGTCAAGCCAGGTAAGCACATCCTGGTTAAATATAGAATGTTAACATGAAGTTATTGTTCTGCTTTGCATGTGAAATGTGAAAAATACGTTTGCATGGTTTAAAACAGCTACACATAAGTTATTCTAAAAATATTTAATATTTCTAGGACCTGTTAATGAATTTTAATTAATAATCTGAGCTAATTCTCTCTCTCTCTCTTTTTTTTTTTTTTTTTTTTTTTACTGTTTTTGGTAGGTACAACATGCTTATGTAGTTTCTTTCTTTTTTTTTTTTTTTTTTTTTTTGGTGGTGGTACTGGGGTTCCTGGAAACCCGTCTACCTCCAGGCTACACTCCCAGGCCTATATATATAGTATATTATATTTATATATAATATATAATATATATATATTTTAAATTTGGAAACAGGGTCTCTTAAGCCAGTGAGGCTGGCTTCGAACCTGCGCGATCCTCCTGTCTCTGCCTCTCATGCATGGGGATTACGAGCGCCACCACACCCGGCCCTAGTTTCTATATTTTTTACCAATAATAAGTGTTAAATATTAGCTGGGCATGGTGGTGCACGCTTGTAATCCCAGCATTTGGGAGGCGGAGACATGAGGGGCACAGTTCAATGACAAGCCTTAGCTACTTAGCGAGGCCCTTTGCAACTCAGTGAGACCCTGTTTCAAAATAAAGAATAAAAACTAGGGCTGGGGATGTAGCTTGGAGGTAGAATGCCCTTGAGTTTCATCCCCAGTACTGCAAAGCATAAAAATAAAAAATAAATGTTAAATATTAAAACTTAAACTTAGCTCCTAGTTTTAACAGAATTATATTGTTAAAAGTTCTAAAGTGCCGGGCATGGTGGCGCACGCTTGTAATCCCCGCGCTTGGGAGGCTGAGACAGGAGGATCGCACAGGTTCGAAGCCAGCCTCAGCTACTTAGTGAGGCTCTCAGCAACTTAGTGAGACCCTGTTTCCAAATAAAATATAAAATAGGTCTGGGAGTATAGCCCGGAGGTAGAAAGCCCCTGGGTTCTACCCCCAGTACCACCAAAAAAAAAAAAAAAAAAAGTAATTGGAAGTTTACTCTAATTCCATGAACATTTTAATAAAAAATCATATGGTTTCTTACAGTTACTAGTAGGTAAATTGGTTATTTTTATCGCTGCGTTCGATTACATTAAATATCAATGTATTTAGTATCCTTTTTCTGGTAAGACCTTGCCTTTTGAAATGTACAACTTTATATCCACAAAATGTCTGTTTTAGCAGTATGAGGACACAAATGTCTATATAAAGTGCTAAAGTTTAACCCTTAATTACCTTGTGACTTCCAGAATGAGGTCATCCTCACCTCCTCCTGACCACCCCTCACCAAAGTCCCCTAGGACAGAAGAGCCCTGCGCTTGCACAGGACCTCCCTCCCTTTTGGGGTGCCGCATTCTCCCTTCAATGTGTATTTCTTGCTTCCCTAAACGAGTATCTGTCTATGTCGGGGGGGTGGGGCTACTGAAGCTGAGACTAAATATGTTTTGAATAAATATATTCATTGTGTTTCGACCCCGGCTGGCCTGACACCATCTCATATGCTGCAGTTCAGTCTGGCACTCACTGCCTGGAGTCTGTGGTCCCAGGGTCCCCAGCCCCCCCGCACGTACTGACCATTGACCACGTATTTAGAAGTTACCCCCTCAGTTCTGGTAATTCACTAGAAAGACTCACGGAACTCAGAAAGCATAAAACTCCCAAAACATAAACAATATTTATATTTATGATTTTATACAGATATAATTTAGGAATAACCAATTGAAGAGACATCTAGGGCTAGGCCTGGGGGTTCCAGATGCAGAGCTTCCATGCTGTCTCCACATGGAAGCAGACTGCGCCACCTCCCCAGTAGCAGTGCTCTTGCCAACCAGCAATCCTGCTGAGCACTGGACTCCAAAGCTTACCTCCCCCGCTCTCCTTCCTCACTCCCTCATGGTCCCGCTCTCTCTCTCTCTCTCTATCTCCCTTTCTCTCTCATCTCTCTGTCTTTTCGCTCTCTATCTCTATCTCTATCTCTCTCTCCCTTTCTCTCTCATCTCTCTATCTGTCTTGGCGCTGGGGATTGAACACAGGACCTCATGCATGCTAAGCATGCACTTTACCATTGAGCTACAATCACCAGCTTCAAAATTTTCTTGATGTTGAGGGAAAGTAAGTTATGGAGGGCCTCACTGAGTAGCTGAGGCTGGCACACGCTTGTAATCCCAGCACTTGGGAGGCTGAGACAGGAGGATCGCGGGTTTGAGGACAGCCTCAGCTACTCAGTGAGGCCCTCCAAACTTATTGAGACCCTGCTTCAAAGTAAAGAATAAAAAATAAGGCTGGGGATGTAGCTTGGAGGTAGAATGCCCTTGGGTTCATTCCCTAGTACCAGAAAAAAAAGTTATTCTTTAGTTAGGCATAGTGGCACACACCTGTATTTCCTGCTACTCAGGAGGCTGAAGCAGGAGGATCACAAGTTTGAGGCCAGCCTGGGCAAATTAGCAAAGGTCGTATTTCAAAATAAAATTTAAAAGGTCCGAGGAGAATGTGTAGCTGTGTAGCTTAGTGGTAGTGTTTGCCTAGCATGTTCAAGGCCCTGTGTTTAATCTCTAATACTATGCACACACACGCATGCGCACACACACACACACACAATTGTATATATATTCATTCTTTGTAGTTCAACTCCAGATTTTTTTTAAAAACTTAACTCTTTTGCCCAAGTTGTTATTGTTAGTAAAGTAACATTTTCTCTGAATTTCTACACTTAATTCTTTAACATATTGCTTTCAAGGAAGTTCTTCCTGTGTAACATTTTTATCTGTGTCTGTATGTGTGCTACGGGGGATTGAACCCAGGGATATTCTACCTCTGAGCTACACCTCCAGCCCAATTTTCTTTTGAAACAGGGCCTCACTACCTTGGAGAGGGCCTCAGCAAGTTGCCAAGGCTGGCTGTGAGCACGCTGTCCTCCTATCTTAGCTCCCCAAGTACTGGGATGACCAGTACGCGCCAGCACACCCGGCCATCTGGGTGACATTTTCCCACCCAGACGGCCATACATACTTTTTTTTTTCCCCATACATACTTAATAGAATCCTAAAAGGATCTCCTTCCATATATCCTCACATGATCACAAATTCCCTTAAAGGATGCCATAGTTGAACATACCCCCATTCCCATACACTGTGGGCACTTTCTCCTTCATTAGAGAGAATATGACAAACTGTTGAAGTATGTGGCTTCCTCTGGATTGATTAACTCATACAGCTGTGTACCTGAAATGAAGAAGTCGTATCATTCTTACCCTCTCTGGTCCCAGTGTAGATACAGAACTGAAAAATCAAGATTCAAGTGAACTTATTTCATTAGTCTCCCGTTGTTAATATTTTTTATTTGACTACATCTATATTATAAAAAAAAAACTATTCCCAGGTCCTTTTCTGGGCACTAAATATCATATGTGTGTGTGTATGTGTGTGTGTGTGTGTGTGTGTGTGTGTGTGTGTATTATTATTGTGTGTATTATTATTATTATTATTTTTTTGGTGGTACTGGGGTTCCTGGAAGCCCTTCTACCTCTGAGCTATACTCCCAGACCTATTTTGTACTTTTTTTTTTTTTTTTTTTTGGAAACAGGGTCTCTTAAGCCAGCAAGGCTGGCTTCGAACCTGGGTGATCCTCCTGTCTCCGCCTCCCAAGCACGGGGATTGCAAGTGTGCGCCACCACGCCCGGCTATATATATATTTTATGTTACAATTATTTTCAATTACTTTATAATCCAATGAAAGTTCTTTTTCCCTGTTGTGTATTATTTATTCTGAAGATATATCTTCTTAAAAGTATTCTGGTATTTGGGTTTTTAAGACTTAAGAATATGGTTGCTATTCCTTTTTGCCTGCATACAGTCTTATTGCATCTTATGTTTTATTATTTAAATAACTTTGTGTACAAATATTATCTTCTTAATGAGACTTTACATAAGCTTTTTATAAGGACAAGGATTGCACCTTTCCCCGAAACTCACTCTCTGACAAAATTCCCCAAACACCGAAAAAAACCAACGAGCAAATAACATGGATTCAGTTACTACCATTCTTATTAACAAGTGGGATTAGTTTTGTTGCACTAGGTATGAGAGAGGAGTAAACCCAGGCTTGGTGTTTTACAATATTGACGGAAGGTGTTGAGATTGTAAATCAAATTCCAGGGCCAAGCCGGGCGTGGTGGCGCACACTTGTAATCAATCCCAGCATTCGGGAGGCTGAGACCAGAGGATCGTGGTTTGTGGCCAGCCTCAGCTACCTAGTGACGCCCTCCGGAACTTAGTGAGACCCTGTTTCAAAATAAGGAATTAAAAAAAAAAAAAATAGGGCAAGCCGGGCGTGGTGGCGCACGCTTGTAATCCCCGCGCTTGGGAGGCGGAGACAGGAGGATCGTAGGTTCGAAGCCAGCCTCAGCTACTTAGTGAGGCTCTCAGCAACTTAGTGAGACCCTGTTTCCAAATAAAATATTTTAAAAAAGGTCTGGGAGTATAGCCCGGACGTAGAAAGCCTCTGGGTTCCACCCCCAGTACCACCAAAAAAAAAAAAAAAAAGGGCAGGGGGTGTAGATCGGAGGTCGAATGCCCCTGGGTTCGATCCTCACACCCACAAAAAAAAAAAAAAAAAAAAAAAAAAAATTCCAGAGAAAAGCCTGTTTCTTTTGACCAGTGACAAAGTCAGTCCGTCATTAAACTTCCAATACTTTGCTAAACGTTTAAAGAAATATTCATGTATCCTTGGGGAGCTTGTCTTTTTTTAAATTTTGTGTATCATAGTCACACTTTTGTTTTTGTTTCCACAAAGCAGTTCTTGGAACACCTCACAGCTTGCCTCACCTGATGACTCCATCTGTCTCTCCTGCGTTTTTACACTTGAGTAAAGCACACCAGGTACATACAGAGCTTGGAGCTCTGAAGCAGCAAATGTTTGGAGTGAATATTTCATTTGTTCTTTTAACACTCAGTGTTCCCAAGAAGTTGAGTATTTTGCTTTTAAAGAAAATCCTTAATAAGTATAGCTGCATAAAATCATAACTCAATGACTATGTTGAATCCGTTTAAGCTAATTAAAGCAGCATAGTTATGGATATACTTATTAATTCCTATTTGCAGGGCATTAAGGAGGGAAGAGATCATTTGTGGTATATTTTTGCTAGATAATAAACTTCTGTAGGCTTAACACAGACATTACTTACAGAAACAATTCATAATTCTTAAAATTTAATCAGCACTATAAAAATAATCCACAAGTGTATGAAAGTAAGGAATATTTTTCTCACCTCTTTTAAATAAGTATTTTAGGCCGGGCGTGGTGGCGCATGCTTGTAATCCCCGCGCTTGGGAGGCAGAGACAGAAGGATCGGCAGGTTCGAAGCCAGCCTCGCTTGCTTAAGAGACCCTGTTTCCAAATAAAAACAAAGTATAAAAATAGGTCTGGGAGTGTAGCCCAGAGGTAGAAGGATTTCCAGGAACCCCAGTACCACAAAAATAGATAAATAAATAAATATTTTAACTATGTGTTTATACATATAAGTGTAATATTAGAGATAAACATTACTCATTCTTTCAGGTAGTGTTTAAAGATATAGAATTCTAATTACAAAACAAAGCTAATATATAATAGATTCTAATGTAGGTTGAGTGAATACATGTGTAGTCTTAAACCCAGCTTTTTAAGTGAAAAGCACTTTTGGTTTTTTTTTTTTTTTCCATGTCTGAGGATGGAACCCAGGGGCATTTTACCTCTGAGCTACATCCCCTGCCTATTTTTTATTCTTTATTTTGAAACAGGAGGTCTCACTAAGTTGTGAAGGGCCTCACTAAGTAGCTGAAGCTATGTGCGAACCGCGATCCTCCTGTCTCAGCCTCCCAAATGCTGGGATTACAAGTATGTGTCACCACGCCCGGCTGGAAAGGCCCATTTTTTTTATCTTCAGAATCTAATATAGGACCTAGTACCTCATAGGGCCTTCATTCTTTCATTCATTTAGTATGTTTTATTGAGAATCTAACACCGCTGCACTAGACACTGCTAATCATTGAGGCTACACTATCAAAACATTCATAGCTGGCTGTAAATTTTCAGCCATAAGGCTGGAGATGTAGCTCAGGGGTAGAGCACTGGCCTAGAATGCACAAAGCCCAGTGTTCAGTCTCTGATACCCAACCCTCAAAAGTCTAACAGTAGGAAAAATAAACATTAAACAGTGAATTTCAGTGAGGTATGAAAAGCGATCCTAGCGTGGGATTTGTTAGTATTGATAATATTCCCTTTACATTGGGGGAAAAATGCTGAATTTTGCCTTTAAGGCCTATACAAGCCCACCCCTGCCATCACTTAAACTAGTTGCACACCACTGTCCCCAAGGACCTGTCTTCTCTTGAGGTCTTTACTTGGCTGTGTTGTATGCCTGTGATGGTTCTCCCACACCACTAAGGCCCCAGACATAACCTCGGTATTGCTACCCAGCCGTCGGGTCTCCGCACAAGAGTTAGTTCTTCCAGAAAACTTTCCTTGAATGGTCCAGCCCAAATCAAATTATTCTATTTGTTTGCAATGTTTCTTGAACTTTTCTTCATATAACTACCGTTTATCACTTTATGTTTTTATTTTTTATTTTTATTTTGGTGGTACTGGGGATGGAACCCTTCTACCTCCGGGCTATACTCCTAGACCTATTTTATATTTTATTTGGAAACAGGGTCTCTTAAGCCAGCGAGGCTGGCTTTGCACCTGTGCAATCCTCCTGTCTCCACCTCCCAAACATGGGGATTACAAGCGTGCGCCACCACACCCAGCCTTTGTTTTTATGATTAAATCTCCCTTCAGGCACCTGTAAGATCCATTAATGCAGATATTTATTAGCATGTATTTGACACACAAAAGTGCTCAATAAGTATTTGTTGAGTGAGTCAATGAATAAATGAATATAATGTCATTTTCTTTAATCCAGAAAGAGGGTAGAAAGGATGAAAGAAGGAAAAGATGTGGAATTATTCTTAGAACTGCATGGTCATCTCTTGTATATTTCCATAGAATTAATTTCTATGAACTACTTTATGATGTGAGACTATAATGTGTAAAAATGTAAAAAATAAAAGTGTATAAAAGTGTAAAAATAAAAATGATAAAAAAGAATTCATTCTCATTGCCCGAAACTAGGAAACAGAATATTATTTTAAGCTATGGCAGCCAAGCATGGTGACGCACACCTGTAATCTCAGTACGTGGAAGGCTGAGACAGGGGGATTGGAGGTTCTCAGCCAGCCTCAGAAATGCAGCAAGACTCAGCAACCTCGGGAGACCCCCTTTCAAAGCAAACATAAAAAGGCCTGGGGGCGTGGCCTGGAGGTAGAATGTCCCTGATTTCAATCCCCAATACCACATTCACACCCCAAAGAAGCTATTGCTCATGTATGTCGACACAAGTTTTTTATACCATTATGATGTATGAGTAGAAAGCACCAACAACATTTAAAAAAAAAAAAAAAGAAGCTATTGCTTTTACATCAAGTAGAGAATTAAACTTTAAGGTGCATCGGGTTATACAGCAAGCAGCTTTTCAAAATCAAGCTAACTTCATGTTTTATCATTTTCACAGAACTCAGTTATAGGTAATAGTTCTAGCTTATTCCTTCAGAATCTTTCTCATGTACCCCGGACACAGCAACAGCTAATGAAGTTCGAGAACATCCATACAAATAATGTAAGTATGGCATTTTTTTCTTTTGAAATCAGTCTATTCCTTTTCTAGAATCACACTGTTGATTAGATTGTTTATGAAATTCCATGGATGTATAACCTTTTTCTTAGGTTCATAGCTTCCTGCTGTAGGCAAAACTCTTATTTCTTTTCTTTTTTCGTAGAAGCCTGGCTTACTTGGAGAACCCCCAGCTCTGGTACTTCAAACCGCACTAGGGATAGGGTCGACACTTCCACTGAAAACGGAGTTGGGACACCATGGAGAAGCCCATAAAGGTGAGGGCTGTGTATTTTCTGAGAAGTCAGTAAATATTTCGGTTTAAGATTTAAATACAGTTTACCTATATTCTACTTTTATTTACAAGGAAGTCAAATTCAAGTTTTATTCAGTCATTGGAAATTTCACAGACCCTCCTTGGCTTTTCTACTTTTAATATTGATAAGTTATTGATGGGCTTGCTTCCAGGCCAAGATGAGACAGTCCCTGTTGGATACAGTTTAATATTTTATGCAGGTTCACAGCAGTGTGAGGGGAGGACATAGATCCACTGGAGACTGACATGCTACCCACTGGGCTGACATCACATTACACATGCATCCATTTAATTTTTGCCCAGATAAGAAACCCTTAGCTCTTACAAAAGGAATATAAATTTAAAGTTCATTTATTTGTATCACTTTTAAATTATATCTTCAAATTAGCATCCAAGAAAAAATATATACTGCTGAACACATAAAAGTTGCATGGTATTGCAGCATGATTTCTTATTTGAATGTGATTTTGAAAGGTGCTTTGAGTTTGGAGGTTAATTGAAAATTTGAAATTTTAATTTTAATTGAAAATTTTAGGTATTATATGACGAGTGAAAACAGAGGACCACCAATAATTTATAAGTCAATTAAATATGGTTAGTATACTTAGCCTTTTGTACATAAAACCAACTAGTCAAACAACCAAAAATCACGGTCAGTTCTGACTATCAAAAGTGACCAGGCAAAAGTTAAACCAGTAAAGAAACATTTATGGTATAATGGGGCCTTTCTTTCTAAAAAATTAAATATTTTATAACTGAAAGTTTATTTTAATGTTTGTTATTTATGTTAGATTAAATAATAAGCCATCTGCTATAGCATGTGTGGTTCTATGAATAGTTGAAAAAACAGTGTTCAAATAAATATATTGCTAAAAGATAGAACTAAAGTATCCGTCTATAAATGTTTAGTACTAAAATTAACTTTAGAACTTTGTTTAGTGAACTTGTAAAACGTTAATTTGACTTAGCAAGGTGTGGTGACCCATACCTGTAACCCCAGTACTTGGGAGGCTGAGACAGAAGGATAGCGTGTTTATGGCCAGCCTCAGCACGGGACTCGATTTCAAAATAAATAAATACAGCTGGGTCTACAGCTCAGAGGTAGAATTTCCCTGGGTTCAATCCCCAATAACACCCTCCCCCCACACGACTTATAGTAATTATCAGAATTAGTTGTTTTCATTGAATTTTGACCTATAGATTTTAAAAAGTGGAATGGTTCCAAATTTTCCTATAAACACTTTTGTTTCTTTCCGAATTTCTTACTTTCTGTAAATAAAAACAAAATATTATGCATTAAATTTAATGCTTATCTGTTTACAAATATTGATTAAAGCAGCACAACAGCCAGTGGTCTACTGGTATTTAACCCGTTCTCTAGCTTTGCATTCTCCAAGAAGCCTGGCTAATTTCAAATTACTGACTGTGATTATTCTGAACTTAGTGAGGAGAGGCACAGATAGCTCTCTTTGCCCAAGGCAAGCCAACTAACCAACCTTACCTGGGTTTACTCCAATCGTATTAAGTAGCAAAGATCTTTTTAGTCTCAAGATTGACTGTTCTTTCAAATATAGAAGCAAGCAAATTGCTACGATGGGGCTTTTTAAAGTACTAATATAATTTAAATGCTAAAAGATATATAACCTCATAAAATACACAATTGAACTTGGAATGATTTTTATTTTTTATTTTTTTATTTTTTATTTTTGGTGGTACTGGGGACGGAACCCTTCTACCTCCGGGATACACTCCCAGACCTATTTTATATTTTTATTTGGAAACAGGGTCCCTTAAACCAGCGAGGCTGGCTTCGAACCGATCATCCTGTCTCCGCCTCCCAAGTGCTGGGATTACAAGTATGCGCCACCATACCCGGCCTTATTTATTTACTTATTTATTTTGTGTGTGGGGGGGGTCTAGAGATAAAACTCAGGGTCATTTGACCTCTGAGCTACACCCCCTGCCCTATCTTTTATTCTTTATTTTGAAACAGGGCCTCACTAAGTAGCTGAGGCTGTCCATGAATCCTCTGGTCTCAGCCTCCCGAATGCTGGGATTACAAGCATACACCACCACACCTGGTTGGAATTAAAAATATATTATTAAGATTATCCTAGAAGTTGTTGAACATAAGAAAAGCATAATTACTTCTTGTTTTATTGTCTTGAGGTGGGGTTATACTTCATTGCCCAGGCTGGCCTTAAACTCCTTAACTGAGTTCAAGTGATCCTCCTAGCCTACCCAGTGGCTGGGTCTACAGGCACATGCTGCTTGTATTACTACTACTCTAGATTTTTGTTTTTTCATAAAGGAACCTCCCAATTTATAATCTGCAGCCTTACCTTTTGTATTTAGCAGTTCTCTAATAGGTATGAAATAGATTTTTCCGCATTTTGCCCATAAAGCAACAAAATCAGAAGGACTGTGGTGACAAAGTCTTGTCTAACTCAAGCTTTTCCATTTGTGGTTCACTACAGCATCTAATCTGATTCCAGCTCAAACAACGCTAACAGCTGGAGTGGGCCTGTTACCATTTTTCCCAAATCAACACACTGCTGGACAAGTTGGGCCGGGGCCTGGCAATCCTCAGGAGAAACAGACGGCTGTGGGGGGAATAGCAGAAGGAAATTTCTCAGGGTCACAGCCTTACCTTCAGAGCTTTCCAAACCTTACTGCTGGAGGCTTGCTGACAGGACACCGGACGCAGCAGCAGAGCCAGCCCAAAGGCTCCGAGGTCAGTGCAGGGTGAGGGAGCACACGGATGCACGCATGCACACCTTGTCCTTTATACCATCACTGAAAAATTCTAATACAAGGATATCCTAATATGTGGTTATTTTATTGTATCTTATTTATTTTTTGTGATACTGGGGATAGAACCCAGGGCATTATTGTACCTCCTAGTTACACCCCCAGCCTATTTTTTTAATTTTTTAAATTTTTTATTGGTGCATTATATTCATACATCATATTGGGGTAAAAAACTTGTGTGTACAGACATGTACACATCACTTATTTAACCCCTACCCAATTCTCACCCCATTCCCTCCCCGTCCCTCCCTCCCTTGCTCCGCTTAGTGGTTGACTTCGATATGTTTAAGTACATTGTGTGTTTTAGAGATATTTTTTATTCTTTATTTTGAAACAGAGTTTCACTGAGTTGCAAAGGGGCTTGCTAAGTAGCTGAGGCTGTCAGTGATCCTCCTGTCTCAGCCTCCCAAATGCTGGGATTACAAGTGTGTGCCACCACATACAGCTATATGTGGTTATTTTACAGGTGGTAAATTTGTGAAGTTTCATAAAGCAGTCTTAACTCTTTTTAACCTTAAAAGGAATTAAATAATATAAAGTATATAACTATGAATCACAAACTAGTAATTACTATGTCATTGAAATGATGATTTTATTTTTTTGTGGTGGTACTGGGGTTCCTGGAAGCCCTTCTACCTCTGGGCTACACTCCCAGACCTATTTTTATATTTTTATTTGGAAACAGGGTCTCTTAAGCCAGCAAGGCTGGCTTCAGAACTACGGGATCCTCCTGTCTCTGCCTCCCAAGCACGGGGATTACAAGCGTGTGCCACCACACCCGGCGAAATGATAATTATTTTAATAGTTGACCTTTATGCCACAAAATTGAAGAGAACATTTTGCTCTCTCTCTTTTTTTTTTTTTTTTGTGGTACTGGGGTTCCTGGAAGCCCTTCTACCTCCGGGCTACACTCCCAGACCTATTTTTACATTTTTATTTGGAAACAGGGTCTCCTAAACCAGCGCTTGCGGCTGGCTTCGAACCTGCGCGATCCTCCTGTCTCTGCCTCTCAAGCGCGGGGATTACAAGCGTGCGCCACCACACCCGGCCCATTTTGCTCTCTTATTAAAAAAAAAAACTTTTACTATAGCCTTAGAATACATTCTTTTGGGACCCCGGGTGGGGATTGTGCGGGGCATGCCGGCCCCCCGGAAGAACCTGGGTCTGGGCCGCAAAGCCCTGGGCCCCAGGCGGGGGTCACACGGGGCACGCTGGCCCCCCGGAAGGACCGGAGGCCCGGGCTGCAAAGCCCTGGGCCATGGGCAGGGGGTGCGTGGGGCACGCTGATCCCCCAGAAGGACTGGGGCCGGTCCCCAAGGCCCTGGGCCCCGGGCTGGGGGGCACGCAGGACATGCCAGCCACCCGGAAGGACCGGGGCCTGGGCTGCAAGGCCCTGGATCTTGGGCAGGGGGAGCATGGGACCTGGTGGCCCCCTGGAGGGTCCAGAGGCCCGGGCTGGAAGGTCCAGTGCCCTGGGTGGAGGGCGGGTGGCCCGGTCTACCCCCAGGAAGGCATGGTGCCGGGCAGGAGGCTGAGCCCAAGTTTCGGGAGGCCCGGTACCAAACAGGAGGCCCAGCCGCGGGTACGGAGGAACCCAGCACTTCTATGCTGTGCCAGGCTGTGGTGCGCTTAGAACAGCAGATTCTGCTCTGTGTGGTGAGGCTGTTGGACTCCGCTCTTGGAAGGGAGGAAAGAAAAAAATTCATTGCTACCGAGTGCTTGATCCCACAACCTCCTCATACCATACATAGTGTCTTCTCTTATTAAAAAAAAAAAAAGAGAGAGAGAGAGAAAAGAAAAATATCAGAGAGAGGTCAAGATGGCCGCAGCGGCTTCCAGGATACTGGAGATACAGACAAAACTTATCCAACTGAACTGGAACTTTTGGGAAATTCCTGCGAAGGAGGACTGCTTCTCTACATCCTTAAGAATCCTGGACATCACCTGTAAGGAGAGAGTTTAGCAGAGACCTAGGAGGAAGGCGGTGTATGCAGCGGTCGCCACGAAAGCAGTGGAGGCTTGTATTTGGGAGAAGCAGAAACCTATTCCTACCAACCTGGAGGAATAGTTCTGGAGAAATTACCCCAAAGGTCGAATTCTACCGTCGCGCATGCTTAGGAACACTGGACAACATGCAGTGTGGAAAAAGAGCTTGGGAAAGATCTGAAATGGTGGAGGCAGTGGCAGTGGCAGTGGCCCCTACTCAGGGGAGACAGAGATCTGATGCATTACACCTGGAACCTTTGAAGTAATGACCCCAGAGGCAGAATGCTACCACCACGCACTCTCGAGAAAGTGGGACAAATAGTTGGGCGAAGAGGGTGCTCAGATTAGAGCCTTCCGAGGGGTGAGGCCGGTGATGGGGACAGCAAAGCCGGGATTGGAGCCTGCCGTGAGACAGGGCCAGTGCTGGGGCCTCTGAGGTGGGGATCGGAGCCTGCTGAAGGTTGAGGCCAGTGCTGGGGCCAGCAAGGCTGGGATCAGAACCTGCCATGAAGCAAGGCCAGTGCTGGGGCCTCTAAGGCCAGGATCTGAGCCTGCCGAGGGGTTAGGCCAGTGGTGCTGGGGCCAGCGAGGCTGGGATCAGAGCCTGCGTGAGGCAAGGCTGGTGCTGGGGCCTCCGAGGCCGGGATCAGAGCCTGCTGAGGGGTTAGGCTGGTGCCGGGGCCAGCGAGGCTGGGATCAGAGCCTTCTATGAGGCAAGGCTGGTGCTGGGGCCTCTGAGGCCGGGATCAGAGCCTGCCGAGGGGTTAGGTTGGTCCCAGGGCCAGCAAGGCTGGGATCAGAGCCTGCTGTGAGGCAAGGCCGGTGCTGGGGCCTCCGAGGCCCGGATTGGAGCCTGCCGAGGGGTAAGGCCAGTTCTGGGGCCAGTGAGGCCAGGATCGGAGCCTGCCTTGAGGCAAGGCCAGTGCTGGAGCCTCCGAGGCCAGGATAGGAGCCTGCCAAAGGGTTAGGGCAGTGCCGGCGTCAGTGAGGCTGGGACCAGAGCCTGCCTTGAGGTAAGGCCGGTGCTGGGGCCTCTGAGGCCGGGATTGGAACCAGCCAAGGAGTTAGGCCAGTGCAGGGGCCAGTGAGGCCAGGATTGGGGCCTCCCATGAGGCAAGGCCGGTGCTCTAGCCAGCGAGGTCAGGATCAGAGTCCCAGTGTCTTGACTGGGGCCATCAAGAGTGGGATCAGAATTTGCAATGCGGCATTCACAGAGAAATATCACAGAAAATAAAAACCAGATGCTTCCCCTAATTAGCAAAAACTAGAAGGAAAGGGGTAACAGGAGGAGGTCAAGTTGTAGAAAGGGCCCTATAGAACAGCAATTAAGGTGACCAATCAGAGGGATGGGATGGGAGAGGATGGAACCTCTTTAAAACTCAGGAGGTACATAAACAAATGTATCAAAGATAATCACCAATCAAGCATGGAATCGAGGGATGGGGAGGGAATGGGATGGGGATTGGATGAGGGCTAATTGGATGATGTGTGCTTGTATATCCTCTCAAGTTTTGTATTCCAATGTGATGCATGATTACAATGCACCAATTTAAAAAAAAAATATATATATATATATGAAAGAATACGTTCTTTCAGTTTCAGGTGAGAAGATTATACGAGATGCTTTTAGTTCTGAAAAAATAATAGCAGATGAAATGTTAATAATTTTAATTAAAATATATGAAATTTGATAAATTTCTGTCATCAAAGACTAGTTCCCACATTTTTAATCATATGAGATATATTGAGAAATAAGCATTTCTCTGTTATTCTGCATTTTTATGTTCTTATACCTCTTCTGTTTTTTACTTTATTTATTTTTTAAAATTTTAATTTATTTTAATTTATTTTATTTTATCGGAGCCTTGCCTCGTGGAAGGCTCCGATCCCAGCCTCGCTGGCCCCGGCACCAGCCTAACCCTTCGGCAGGCTCCAATCCCAGCCTCGGAGGCCTTAGTAGCAGCCGTGCCTCATGGCAGGATCCAATCCCAGCCTCACTGGCCCCAGCACCGGCCTTACCCCTTGGCAGGCTCCAATCCAGGCCTTGGAGGCCCTAGCACTGGCCTTGCCTCACAGCAGGCTCTGATCCTAGCCTTGCTGGCCCCGGCACTGGCCTAACCCCTCGGCAGGCTCTGATCCCGGCCTTGGAGGCCTCAGTAGCGGCCTTGCCTCAAGGCAGGCTCCAATGCTGGCCGCTGGCCCTGGCACCGGCCTACCCCTCGGCAGGCTCTGATCCCGGCCTCAGAGGCCCCAGCACCGGCCTTGCCTCACGGCAGGCTCTGATCCCGGCCTCGCTGACCCTGGTACCGGCCTAACCCTTCGGCAGGCTCCGCTCCCGGCCTCAGAGGCCCCAGCACCAGACTTGCCTCATGGTAGGCTCTGATCCCGGCCTTGGAGGCCTTAATAGCGGCCTTGCCTCACGGCAGGCTCCATTCCCAGCCTCACTGGTCCCGGCACTGGCCTTACCCCTCAGCAGACTCCAATCCAGACCTCGGAGGCCCCAGCACCGGCCTTGCCTCACAGCAGGCTCCGCTCCCGGACTCGCTGGCCCCGGCACCAGCCTAACCCCTCAGCAGGCTCCAATCCTGGCCTCGGAGGCCTCAGTAGCAGCCTTGCCTCAAGGCAGGCTCCGATGCCGGCTGCTGGCCCCAGCACCAGCCTAACCCCTCAGCAGGCTCCGATCCCAGCCTCGGAGGCCCCAGCACTGGCCTTGCCTCATGGCAGTCTCCAATTACAACCTTGCTGACCCCAGTACTGGCCTAACCCCTCGACAGGCTCCGATCCTGGCCTTGGAAGCCTCTGTAGCAGCCTTGCCTCACGGCAGGCTCTGATGCAGGCCGCTGGCCCCAGCACTGGCCTAGCCCCTCAGCAGGCTCCAACCCTGGCCTCAGAGGCCCCAACACCTGCCTTGACTCACGGCAGGCTCCCATCCCGACCTTGCTGACCCCGGTACCAGCCTAACCCTTCAGCAGGCTCCCATCCCGACCTTGCTGACCCCGGTACCGGCCTAACCTTTCGGCAGGCTCTAATCCCAGCCTCAGAGGCCCCAGCACTGGCCTTGCCTCACGGCAGGCTCCGATCCTGGCCTCGCTGGCCCCGAACTGGCCTTACCCCTCGGCAGGCTCTAATCCTGGCCTCGGAGGCCCCAGCATTGGCCTTGCCTCACAGCAGGCTCCGATCCCAGCCTCGCTGGCCCTGGCACTGGCCTAACCCCTGGGCAGGCTCTGATCCCAGCCTCAGAGGCCTCTGTAGTGGCCTTGCCTCACAGCAAGCTCCAATGCCGGCCGCTGGCCTTGGCACCGGCCTAACCCCTCGGCAGGTTCCGATCCCAGCCTCGGAGGCCCCAGCACCAACCTTGCCTCACGGTAGGCTCCGATCCCGGCCTTGCTGGCCCCGGTACCAGCCTAACCCCTCGGTAGGCTCCGATCCCGGCCTCAGAGTCCCCAGCACCGGCCTTGCCTCATGGCAGGCTCCAATCTGAACCTCTTTTTCCACACTGCATGTTGTCCAGTGTTTCTAAGCATGCGCGACGGTAGCATTAGACGTTTGGTGTAATTTCTCCAAAAAATAAGGTTGGTAGGATCAGATTTCTGCCTCTCATGAATACAACTCTCCACCACTATCGCGGCGACTGCTTCCAACACCGCCTTCCTCCTAGGTCTCTGCTAAATTCTCTCCTTACAGGTGATGTCCAGGGTTCTTAAGAATGTAGAGAAGCAGTCCTCCTTCGCGGGGAATTTTTCCATAAGTTCCACTTCATTTGGATAAGTTTTGTCTGCATCTCCAGTATCCTGGCATCCGCCGTGGTGTTCTTGACCCCTCTCCGCTATTTTTCTTTTTTTTTCTTTTTCTTTTTCTTTTTCTTTTTTTTTTTTTTTTAAATAAGACAGTATGTGTGGTTTGAAAAGGTTGTGGGATCAGGCACTTAGTAGCACTGCGGCCCAGTCCCTGGTTCTTCCTGGGGTCCTGCGTGCCCTGCGTGACCCCCGCCTGGGACCCAGGATCCTGTGGCCTGGGTCCCAGTTCTTCCGGGGGTCCGGTTTGCCTCGTGCGACCCCATCCACAGCCCAGGGTCCTGCGACCCGGGCCCTGGTTTCTCTGGGGGTCCGGCGTGCTCCGCACGACTCCGCCCGGGGCCCAGAGTCCTGCCACCCTGGCCCCAGTTTCTCAGGGTGTCCGGGGTGCCCATCCTGACCCCTGCCTGGGGCCCAGGGTCCTGCAACCCGGATCCCGGTTTCTCAGGGTGTCCGGGGTGCCCCGCCTGACCCCCGCCCAGGTCCCAGGGCCTTGTGACCCGGGCCCGGTTTCTCTGGGGGTTCGGCGTGCTCCTCACGGCTCCGCCCGGGGCCCCCTTATACCTCTTCTTAAGTGTCTCATCTTTTCCTATTGATAAATAGGCTGCCTCGAAGAATCAGACTTCACTCTTGGGAGAACCACCAAAAGAAATTCGGCTGAGCAAAAATCCATATTTGAATTTGGCAAGTGTACTGCCCAGTGTGTGTTTATCATGTAAGTGTTGTTCAGTATCAGTATTTTGGAGTTTTATTGGATATGTTCCATAATTGGTTTTACCTTAATTTTTAACTTAATGAAAAACAAATAGTGCCCATTGACCAAATTAAGCCATAAGTCATGGTCTTCTTTCTTAATATTAAAAAGAAATTAAGATAATTAAATGCATACTATTTCATTTAAGGAAAACATATTTAGAAGTATTTTTATTAAGCATGTAATCATTCAACTGCATTATTCATGAATCATGATTGGAAAGTAATGAGGGCAAGGAATTAGTTGGCAGTACTATAATTCTTTAATACATACAGAATCATTTTTCTAAACTGCAGATATAAACCTCTTAGTAATCTAATATCTAGAGTATTTGGATACCCCCAAAATATATGACTGGTCAGCAGAAATGGAATTCTACTTTCTTGCTTTTTCATATTTAATTCAGGAATGACTTCAAATAAAACACATCTATTTTTCTCTTTGCAAAAATTCTAAACAGTTACTAAATTGAACTGATGGCATAGGAATGTTGCTAGAAAACAATTTCTGTGACTTTATACAGTGTTTTTATTTTTATTTTTTATTGTACAGATTAATGGGATTTACGGTGATATTTTTCTTTCTGTTTGTGCTACACCCTCACCTCTTTTTTTTAATTTTGAAACAGGGTTTCACTAACTTGCTAAGAGTCTTACTAAGTTGCTGAGGTTGATCTCAAATCTATGTATCCTTCTATATCAGCCTCCCAAATACTAGCATGTGCCACCACATCCACTAATTTCATTTTTAATATATGTCTTTGGTATTTCATAAAATGTCCTCTTGAAGCCAAATGTTAATCTGTAATTTTTTTTTTTTTTTTGGTACTGGGGATGGAATCCTTCTACCTCCAGGCTATACTCCCAGACCTATTTTCTATTTTATTTGGAAACAGGGTCTCTTAAGCCGGCAAGGCTGGCTTCGAACCTGCGCGATCCTCCTGTCTCTGCCTCCCAAGCATGGGGATTACAAGCATGCGTCACCACTCCTGGCGTTAATCTTTAATTTTTAAAAACCAGAGAAAATGTGGCCTAAAAATTGATGACACCTATTATAGTAACAAAAATGTTTAATTACATTTTGCATACCTTGTTTTAGAGAATATATATATTTAAATATATATATATTTAAAATATTCCCATCATAGTCACTTTACCCATAGGGAACACTTTCATTTTCAGTTGTTCCAAATGAATGAAACAATATCATATATATATATATATATATAACTTATCCTAGATAAATAAATATGAATCTATATTGAAAAAACTAGAATTGAGTTCTCTTTGAGATTATACTTAGTGAATGGGCTTAGCAATTCTGTTTCTAAGTTATAATAAAGCCACCTAAAGTGTATTGATTTTGTCTTTAGCTGCTGCAAGTCAAACCGCTCTTCATAAGACTGGAATTGCAAGCAACATTCTGGATGCCATCTCTCAGGGAAACGAGTCACAGCACGTGTTGGAGAAATGCATTGCTTACTCTCCTCCTTTTGGTGATTATGCACAGGTAATGATCCTCAGGCTCTGATGACCTGTAGAAAAATTGGTCCAACTATGTACTGAGTTAACTAAATATGAAATTGTGACGTGTTCAGTATCATAGCTATCATAAGATTGCACCAACCTATATATGACATTTCTTGTTTGGCATTAGGCATTTGGAAATGGATTCAAGAGATTATTGAGTGTCTTTTTGCACTAATATTTACCTCTCATGGTTTACAGTACTGGTCCTTAAAACTACAGCTCCTAGAAAGCTTCTAGCCTACCACCTGTTTTTGTAAATAAACTTTGATTGGCACACAGCCACATCCATTTATTTACATGTTTTCTGTGGTGCAGTCACACTACAATAGAAAAGATGAGTAGTTGTAACATATACTACACGATTATTCACTGTTTTAACTCTTTGCAGAAAAACCCTGCTGATCTCTGACTTACCTGAGTATAGACCTAAGGAACCCAAGGAAATTGCTCTGTTCTTCATCACTGCTTGTAAATGTAGAAAGATGATTATGTTTAACTGCTATACTAACTTTTTAACCTTTCATTCAATATCACCAAAGTACAGCATCCCTCAATATGTGTGGGGAATGTGTTTTGGGACCTCCCCCACTTCTGTGGATAACAAACTCCAGGGGTGCTCAAATCCCTCATATAAAATGGCATAATATTTGCATATATTCTGTATACATCTCTTGCATACTTAAATTATCTCTAGCCACGTGCGGTAGTGCACACTCGTAATCCCAAAATTTGGGAGGCTGAGACAGGAGGATCCGGCTTCACGGACAGCCTCAGCTACTGAGTGAGGCCGTTTGCAAGTCAGTAAGACCCTGTTTCAAAATAAAGAATAAAAAAAAGGTCTGGACATGTAACTGAGAGGTAGAATGCCCCTGGGTTCCATTCCCTGTACCACACACAAAAATTCATCTCTAGATGGCTTATACGACCTCATATTATGTATATGCTATATCATTGTTATATTGTGCTGTGTGGGGAAGAATGACAAAAAAACTAGTACGTATTTTGGTGCTGCAGGGTCTTTTGGTTTGTTTTTGTTGTTGTTGGTGGTGGTTTGTTTGTTTGTTTGTTTTATTCTACATTGGTTGAATCCATGGATACAGAACCTATGGATATGTGCAGTATTTTATGATACTATATTCAAAAGATGTGTCACGTAATGATTCAAATATGTCACGTTTGCATCTGTCCTTTCTTCATCTTCTTCTTGGTGGCTTAAAATGAGAATGTACATCATGAGGTAGCACTGTAGGATTATGTAATGAGCAGAGTTATATAATTAACAGGTTTGCTTCTATCCTGTCTCGGTGCAGCCAGCTCCTCGGCTCTGTTCTGTCTGTTGGAGCTGAGCCTCTACTTCGATTTTCTTGCAGCAACTTTGTTTGCTTTGTCGTTCTGTAATAAACTTAGAGAAGAAAACCATCTGAATACACTTATAACATTTGATGCCTGATTATGCTTTTTTAGTAGAGTACAAGAAGCACAGCTAAAATTCTGCAAAAATGGCATAGCTGGATATTTGCAAAATTCGTAATAAAGTTTCTTACATACTTGGGACAAGATGGAGAAAGAATGGTTGAGAAATGATAAAATTAGGTAGTAGTATACTTCTATTTAAAGGACAGTTAGGGGGTTAGGCCAGTGCCAGGGCCAGTGAGGTCGGGATCGGAGCCTGCCATGAGGCAAGACCGGTGCTGGGACCTCCAAGGCCGGGATTGGACCCTGCCGAAGGGTAAGACCGGTGCCGGGGCTGGCGAGATTGGGATGGGAAACTGCCGTGAGGCAAGGATGGAGCTGGGACTTGTGAGACCAGATAGAAGCCTGCCGAGGGGTTAGGCTGGTGCCAGGGTCAGCAAGGCCGGGATTGGAGCCTGTCGTGAGGCTAGGCCGGTGCTGGGGCCTCCGAGGCCGGGAGTGGAGCCAGCCAAGGGGTTAGTTCAGTGCGGGGGCCAGCGAGGCTGGGATTGGGGCTTCCCATGAGGCAAGGCCTGTGCTGGAGCCAGTGAGGTCGGAATCAGAGTCCTCCGGGTGGCCAGGCCACTACTGGGGCAGTCAAGAGTGGGATAGGAACTTGCAATGCGGCATGCACAGGGAAATAGCACAGAAAAAAAAATCCAGATGCTTCCCCGAATTAGCAAGAAGTAGGAGGAAAGGGGTAACAGGAGGAGGTCGAGTAGTAGAAAGGGCCCTATTGAGAAGCAGTTAAGGTGACCAATCAGAGGGGAGGGGATGGGGGAGGATGGAATCTTTTTAAAATTCATGAGGTACGTAAACAAATATATCAAAGATAATTACCAATTAAGCATGGGATCAAGGGAGGGGGAGGGAATGGGATGGGGATTGGATGAGGGCTTATTGGATGATATGTGCTTGTATATCCTCTCAAGTCTTGCATTCCAAAAGGATGTATGATTACAAAAAATAAATTAAATAAATAAATAAATAAAGGACAGTTGTCAAGCCGGGTGTGGTGGCACACACTTGTAATCCCAGTACTTGTAAGGCTGAGATGGGAGGATCTGGGTTCGCAGCCAGCCTCAGCCACTTAGTGAGGGCCTCTGCAACTTAGTGAGACCCTGTCTCAAGATAAAAAGAATAATTAATAGGGCTGGGGTGTAGCTTGGAGTTAGAATGCCTTTGGGTTCAATCCTCAGTACTGTAAAATAAATAGATACATAGATAGATGATAGATAGATAGATATAAATAATAAATAAATGACAGTTGTCATGAACTGATACTACCCAGAAGTGCTCTCTTTGTTTCATAAGCTTCCATCTTTATTAATTAACATTTTAAGTAATGACTAAGATAAGGACAATGTGTGCTGATTATAACTGACAAAAGCCAAGAAATTATTGGAGGTATGTAAAATTATTTATGAATAATTTATAGTTATGAGTACTAGAAACAATAAAATTTCCAGCAATTCATAAGAGTAAAAAAATTATGGCATATTTCTACCCATAAATGCAGTAAAATATTAAAAATCATGTAAAACCGTATATTAAATGCATGGTAAGTTTTTCATAATCTTGTGTTAATTTATAACACCTATAAACTATATTCCATACATTTCCAGTCTTTTTATAATTTCTTTACAAAAAGAAAATTTTACTTTTATAAATAAAAGAAACAGCACATTTAAAAAATTTAGTTTAATATATGTTTTAAGCTTCAAAAAAATTTTTTTGTGGTACTGGGGGGTGGAACCAGGGACTTTTCTACCTCGGGCTATACTCCCAGACCTATTTTATACTTTATTTGGAAACAGGGTCTCACTAAGTTGCTAAGAGCCTCACTAAGTAGCTGAGGCTGGCTTCGAACCTGCGTGATCCTCCTGGCTCAGCCTCCCAAGCATGGGGATGGGGATTACAAGCGTGCGCCACCACGCCCGGCTCAAAATCTATTTTTTGACTGACCTTTTATTGTCACTTTTAAAAATTAGGCTCTTCTTTCAGCAGTTTTGCTTGTTGGATTACTGTGGTTAATTTTATTATCACATCAGTAGAAAGACTGTCTCACATACACATGGAGGAATTCTGTGATAAAGATGCCTTTGCTTTGCTGTGCCTCCTCCCGCCTCGACACTCGCCTACCCAAGGACACTGTGGAGGAGACACTTCTCCCTGGACAGTCCCTGCTTGCACCTGATGCTTGTCCATGGAGTGAGATGTGTTCTCTTTCCTGTGTTCTTTTATCTTTATAAACTCAGTTAAATGTTGCTAATGGAATAAAGTAACTAGAAAAAGGTGGTCATGTGTTAAGAAATCCTTCTACTGTTGCTTCTGCTGAAATGGAAGGAGAGGTTTAAGAAAAAGGAACCAACAGCTTTGGTTTTGTTTTTTACACTTGCTATATGCATAGAAATGTAAACATTTAGTTATTCTTATATTGTGATCATGGGAACGAAACTGAGGATCTCACACATGTAAGACAAATTAATCATTTCATGTTTCTAACAAACCTATAAATTTTAATACAAGCGGAAATGCATAAGTGGGTAAATAATCTTTCCAAGTTAATACAATCAGTAAATCATTCATCTGATTCCAAGTCCATATTGTTTTTATTATTCAGAGAAATTTCTCCAGGCATGGAAATAGTAGTTCATAGAAACTATGTGCATAGGTTTTTTGTTTTGTTTTCTTTTGTTTTGCGGTACTGGAGATGGAACCCAGGGGCATTCTACCTCCAAGATAAACCCCCAGTCCTATTTTTTTTAATTCTTTATTTTGAAACAGGGTCTCACTGAGTTGCAAAGCGCCTCACTAAGTAGCTGAGGCTGTCCGCAAACTGCGAGCCTCCCAAATGCTGGGATTACCAGCGTGTGCCACCACGCCCAGCTATGCATGGGTTTTTATGCATTAGAATTAGGAGAAAGATATTTGTCAAAGCGTAGATAGATAGAATAATTTATACTTAATACAAGACTCTCACATTTTAAAATACGATATTTGGCATTTCCAATATTAATAAAATTATTTATATTACACTATCCATCCTGTAGATAGCTATTATAAAAAAAAAAACAGGCTAACTATGGGAGAAAACCTATTATTTGGAGACACTAGAGAATGACCACGCAGGCAGAAATGAAGGGTAGTCAGCCCTTGAAAGATGGGAACTCCAGTGGACAAAATTTGCTTTTCTGTGGCTTTTTGCCTAACAGCATCCTCTAGTATGTGCAAAAAACTTCAGTCTTATTGGCTCTAGACATTGCTGATGCTACCCAGAGGCACCTCCATCTTTGTTAACTATCATTGTAAGTAATGACTTGGACAAGGATAATGTATGCTGATTATATTTACAGCTGGAAAAAAGTAAGGAAATGATTGGGAGAAATGTAAAATCTTGAGTCAGAGGGCAGATTTCAGGATGGGGTTGGGGGAGAAGGAGCTGCATGGGCAGGAGCCTCAAAATCTTTGTGGAAACCATTCCTAAATACATTTGGCTGAGCCCTGATTTGCTTGTGTGAGGGAGACTCCAGGGGGCCTGTGAAGAACAGTGGCTGGAAGAAGGTAATTCCTCCCCATCAGGAAGGCAGAGATTGGAGTTTGATTTCAACAAATTTAATTCCTTCTAGAACAAAAATACTCTTTAGAGGCACAATAGAATCCATAGTATCTACCTTTCATTCACAATGCCTGGTAAACAAAAATGACTAGTTGAAGAAACAAGGTGTGACCAACAAGAGAAAAGGCAGCTATTAGAAACTGGCCCCAAGATGATACAGATGTTAGTGTTAACAGGTAGTGATTTTTTTTTTTTTTTTTTTTTTTTTGGTGGTACTGGGGTTCCTGGAAACCCTTCTATACTCCCAGACACCTATTTTTTATATTTTTATTTGGGAACAGGGTCTCTTAAGCCAGCAAGGCTGGCTTCGAACCTGCGCGATCCTCCTGTCTCTGCCTCCCAAGAGCAGGGATTACAAGCTTGCGCCACCACGCCCGGCAACAGGTAATTTTTTTTTGGTTTTTTGTTTTGTTTTGTTTTGTTTTGTTTTGGTGGTACTGGGGTTCCTGGAAACCCTTCTACCTCCAGGCTACACTCCCAGACCTATTTTTATACTTTTTAAATTTGGAAACAGGGTCTCTTAAGCCAGCATGGCTGGCTTCGAAACTGCACGATCCTCCTGTCTCCGCCTCCCAAGCGCGGGGATTACAAGCGTGCGCCACCAAGCCCAGCGCCAAATATGTTCAACATTCTAAGAAAAATAGGGTCATCATGAACAGAGAGAGATGACATCAGCAAATACAGTAAGAATCTGCAAACGATTGTATAAAAGCATGTATAAAACTGGTGAAAGTGGTCAAAATCAACTTTTTCAGAACTCTACACAGGCTTGTAGCAATTTGAGAAGGATTTATTCAAGAAAAGTGGGTGAACCTTAGTAAGAACAGCGGGCTTGTGGTCTTTTAACTTGCCCTACAGCTGTTTCTCAGTCATTATTTCCAAAATCTCATAATCACAGAGAAAACCAGCAAGCTTGCAGCTACCAGAGGGGGCAAGATCAGTTTGGAAGTCCCATAAAGCCTCATCCCCAGAGATCTGTCATTATTTGACCTTTGTGCTAGTTCTCTAGAAGACCCCACTTACGAGGCCGTGTGTGCGTGTGCATGTGAGTGCGCGTGCGTACACACACCCATTACACCCTTGGCCATTTATTTATTTATTCATTTATTTAGTTTTTGCAGGTCTGGGGATGGAACCTAGGGCATTTTCACTTCCAAGCTACACTCCCTGCCCTGTTTTTTTATTTTGGGGGGGGGGGTCTGAGGATGGAACCCAGGGGCATTCGACCTCCAAGCTACAACCCCTGCCCTATTTTTTATTCCTTATTTTTGAAACAGGGTCTCACTAAGTTGCAGAGGGCCTCACTAAGTAGCTGAGGCTGTCCGCGAACCACGATCCTCCAGTCTCAGCCTCCCACATGCTGGGATTACAAGCGTGCACCACCACGTCCGGCCCCTGCCCAGTTTTTTTATTCTTTATTTAAATAGGGTCTCATTGAGTTGTGAAGGGCCTCACTAAGTAGCTGAGCCCGAACTATGATCCTCTGTTCTCAGCCTCCCGATTGCTGGGATTGCAAGCGTACACCACCATGCCCGGCTTATTTATTTATATTTTGAGACAGAGTCTCATTAAGTTGCTGAGGCTGACCTCAAACCTGCAATCTTTGTGTCTCAACCTTTCAAGTACTGTGATTACAGGGGTGTGTTGCCATGCTTGGATTACAAGGCTATCTTTATTTGACCTCAGACCTTGCCCAGACCAGGGAAGTTTTTTAAAACATTCAAAGGAAACTGTTTAACTTCATGACTGCCTAGAGTGGCGAGTAATATTTGGATCAGAGCGTTAAAGAAAAAGCTAGGGAATGCTGGGCTTTATTCACAGAACTTAGGTGGCTGAGACAAGAGGATCACAAGGATCACAAGTTCAAAGCCAGCCTCAGCTACTTAGGCCCTCTGCAACTTAATGAGACTCTGCTTCAAAATAAAAATAAAAAATAGGGCTGGGGGTATAGCTTGGAGGTAGAATGCCCCTGGGATAAATCCTCAGTAACACACATGCACACACACACAAAGCTAAGGAATTAGGTAAACTTGGGATTATTTAAAAGCTCCAGATTCGTCTGTGAATCTTACAAGGCCTTGGAAGCACTGTACAAACAGGAAATAAAGACTAAGGCAGAGATGACAACTGCCTGGCCAAGTGTTAAAGGCATGGCCCAGTGTACACACATGAACTCTTTCTAAAATCTGAGTGTTTAAGAAAATCTGCCCATGAATTAGCTGACCACTAAGCTGCCAGTGGCAATTCACAACATAAAATACACATTTTATATAATTCATTCATAAAACCTAACATTAACAAGTCCCAAAGAGAAGATAGAATCTGATTTCCTGAGTTCCACATTGTATTATTTTATTTATTTATATTTTTAGATTTATTTTTATTTTTTGTGTGGTACTAGGGGTGGAACCCAGGGGCTTCTCTACCTCTAGGGTATACTCCCAGATCTGTTTTACACTTTATTTGGAAACAGGGTCTCACTAAGTTGCTGAGAGCCTCACTCAGTAGCTGAGGCTGCCTTCGAACCTGTGCGATCCTCCTGTCTCAGCCTCCCAAGTGCTGGGATTACAAGCGTGCGCCACCATGCCTGGCTATATTATTTTATATGACTGACAGTTTTAACAAAAAAGAGTCATTAATAGAAATTAGGAAATATGGACCATACACAGGTGATAATAGTTCGTAAAAAATTTTCAAAAAGAAACTTCAATGACTTACTAGACAGAGATATATCTTCAAAGAATTAAAAGATTAAAAGTATGAGCATCATGTTACATCAAATAGATAATATGAATAAAAAGAAGGAAGTTATAAAGAAGGAATTGTGAAGTTGAAAACTACCATAACTTAAATGAAAAACTCACTAGGGAACAATAGCAGATTTGAACAGATGGAAGAATAAACTTATTTGGAATGAAAAAGCCAATTGAGTTTATCTAGACTAAGAAACAAAAAGAAAATATAATTTAAAAATGAAAAATATAAAGTGTAGTCGAGAATGTGGAGAAATTTGGGTCCTCACACATTGCTGAGGAAATGTAGAATGATCCAGCTACTATGGGAAATAGGCTGGCAGTTGCTCGAAAGGTTAAATGTACCGTATGACCCAAGAGTTCCAGCCCTAGGTAGATATCAAAGGTAAATGAGAAACATATGACCAGACACAGATTTATACACCAGCTTTCATAGCCGCCGCATCTATAGTAGCCCAAGAGGGAAACAAACAAACAACAGACAAAATTTGGTATGCCCCCGAACAGACAAAATTTGGTATAGCCATACAATAGAATATTATTCTGCCATATAAAGAATGGTGTACCGACCCATGCCATAGTAAGGGTGAGCTCTGGAAACCTCACCATGCCAAGTGAAATAAGCCAGACAGAGACCATGTATTACATGAATCCATGTATATGAAGTGTCTAGAAGAGGCCAATCCACGGAACAAGTAAATAGATTGCAGTTTCTGGGGGCCAGAGGGAGGAAGAGTTGGGGGGTGATGTTGGCAGGTGAAGGAATTATTTTTGGTGATGAAAACTCTTTGGAAATAGCTTTTGACACACAACCTTGGGAGTAACAACAAATATTGGACTCTACTCTTTAAAATAAACCCTTAGTTGGACTAGTTGTACTCAAGGGAAGGCAGCGTTTTTCTAACTCATTGTTTTAGAGATAGCATAACCAAACAACTGAAATCAATTTTTTCAGATGCAGATTTAAGTAGAAACCACTTTCAAATGGGCTGCCCCTCCCATTTTTCTAGTTAGTGAGACTGATTAACTAGAATTACCACTGAGCTTCAAATAATTCTGTCAAAAATTGCATGTCTTGCTAGGTGTGGTGGCACACACTTGTCATCCCAGTACTTGGGAGGCTGGGACGGGAGGATCACGGTACACAGACAGCCTCGGCTACTTAGTGAGGCCCTCTGCAATTTAGTGAAGCCCTGTTTCAAAATAAAGAATAAAAAATAGGGTTAGGGATATAGCTCAGAGGTAGAATGTCCCTGGGTTTAATCTCCAGTAACGCAAAAACAAAACAGCAACAAAAACTGCACATCTTAAATATGTAAGCTGAGTCACATAATGACTTTGTAATGACTTCATATTAAATCAGAAATACATACAGTTATTTTAAAATTTGTAGCATACTAGAATGATAATAGCATTCTAGTTGAAATATCTTGTTCAATTGTACAGGGTGAAAGTTCCAGATTCTGAGGTATATATAAATAGGTATGTCTATATCTGATGCTTGGGAGAAGCCCACCTTCAAGAGAAAGCTTTAAGCCAACTTACTAAATATTTAACACCTAAATCTAATACCTAATTATAATTGGACCAAAAACATCTTTCCCTACCCTCTATTGTTAAAGTAAGTAAAAATAGGTCGAAATTCATCTTCAGCTTTTCAATTTGACATGTTTATTGTTTTCAAAATATAAAGAATGATGTACGCCCTACGAGGTGGCACATGCCTGTAATTACTCGGGAGGCGGAGACAGGAGGATCGGAGGTCCAAGGCTTGTTTCAAAAGGGTGGGGGTAGGGCTGCAGCTTGGAGTAGAATGCCCTGAGTTCAGTCCCCAGTACCAGTAATAATCAGCATGAGCTCAGCTGTTTGATGGGACCGTTCAAATTGTGGTCTGGGCTTTCCTTTTGATACTGGCTTTGCTTGGCAGCCATCTGGCATACCAGAGGACAGTAGTGTCCGCTTGCATGTTGTGCTCTTGTGTTGCCCTGGTTACAGGGATGCTCCTGCCAGGAAGCTGCCTGCCTGTCCCAGTGAATAAGCCACAGAATGTATGATGAGATGGTGTGTTGGGGAACTAGGAAACACAAAAGAACAAAAAGGCCCTGAGGTGCGGGGTCTCTTTGTACAAAGCCCAATGCTGCCACCTAGTGGGCAAACTTTAGAAAGTACACCGTAAATGAATGCTATGCAGACCATATAAAATGTACTTAAAACCTAAACCTACTTTAAACCATTACGGGAGCGCAGGTTATCTATATATTAAGGCTGAACCATAACATGGAAGTTTTTTTTTTTAAAGTAGCTTTGAGCCAGGCCTGGTGGCACATTTTATTACGATATCATTAGTGTCGCAAAAAAAAAAGCATGTTGAGTTTTAAACATTTTTTTTAAATGGGAAGAGAAAAGTTATATATAAATTGTGTGTGTGTGTGTGTGTGTGTGTGTGTGTGTGTGTGTGTGTGTGTGTTACTGGGGGTTGAACCCAGAGACATTCTACCTCTGAGCTACTCCTCAGCCAACCCCCTCCCTTTTGAGGCAGGGTCTCACTAAAGTGCTGAGGCTGGCTTCAAATCGTGATATTCTTGTTTTAGCCTCCTAAGTACTGGGAATACAGGCAGGCCCCACCACGCTCAGCTGGCTATAAAAAAACAGATATGAGGGTCAGATTCAGATTTAAGAAGAACTAGTGCACTTGTTCATTTTAGATTCTCACTCGATCTGACTCCACTTCCGAAGGAAAACTTAGGACTGGAGGCGAAGGTGAGACTGAGGAGTTCTAAGTACAAAAAACGAAATATAAAAAACTAACCAGCTTAGTTTTGTATTCAGGGCTTCATGTTCACTGAGTTCATTTCTTCCAGGTGAGGAATGATGATAAAGATATCTTTAGTTGTGTCTTTAGCAGATGAGCCTAATGAGATTCACTATTGTCATTAACATATCCCCAAATAATCTTCCTGAGGGATGTTCAAGAGTCAGCTTTAATTTTTATGAGAACTTTAAAACCTAGTCATGGGACCTGGGCGTGGTGGCACACTTTTGTAATCCCAGTACTTGGCAGAATGAGACTGGAGGATCTCAGGCTCACAGCCAGCCTCAGCTACTTAGTGGGTCCTCTGAACATAGTGGACCCTGATTCAAAAATTAATAAAAATAAGGCTGGGGGTGTAGATCAGAGGTAGGATGCCCCTGGGTTCAATTCCCAGTACTTTAAAAAAATGAACTAGTTGTGGGTCCACTTATTGACATGAGCTTAAAATTTGAGTTTAAGATACATGTTAAGTATTAAACTTTGGCAGCCAGAAAATGAAATTGTGACATTTTCTTTCTACATTCACTTGGAAATAAATGAGACAAAAAGAAAATCTGGCAAGGGGTGTTGGCACATGCCTGTAATACTAGTACTCCAGAGGCTGAGACAGGAGGATCACGGGTTCAAGGACAGCCTCAGTAAGCAGTGAGACTCTCATCAACCTAATGAGGCTCTGAAAATAAAATCTGCCTGAAGGGTGTAGCTCTGAGAGAGAATGCCTCTGGGTTTAATCCCCAGCACCACGCACGCGCGCACCACCCCAAACGCACACACAAACACACAATTTACACGAAGATAAAAAGGCTTTCTTTAATAAAAGGAAGAAAATTACATTTTTCAGTCCAAAAATAAAAGTTACAGAATGAGTTTCATAGTGTATGTGTGCAAAAGATTGGATTTGTATGTAACAGTTATAGGAACCAAGTAATTTTTTTTTTTTTTTTTGGTATGGAGGATGGAACCCAGAGATATTCTACCTCCAGGCGATGCCCCCCCAGCCCTATTTTTTATTCTTTATTTTGAAACAGGGTCTCACTGAGTTGCAAAGGGCCTCACTAAATAGTAGCTGAGGCTGTCCGTGAACCGCGATCCTCCTGTCTCAGCCTCCCAAATGCTGGGAGTAACCAAGTAATTTTAAGTTCTAGCCAGAGAGCACGATTATCCACAGCAAGCCCCACAATCATGTGTGTTCCCCCAGGGACCAGGCACATTCTGGTGTCCAGTTCTGAGATGGCACAAGCCAGGCACAGGAATGGTGGTTGAAGAAGCTGAGAATGCGTCCGTTGTGGGGGAAAATATATATTGGTGGTACTGGGGTTCCTGGAAACCCTTCTACCTCTGAGCTACACTCCCAGACACCTATTTTTTTTATATTTTTATTTGGAAACAGGGTCTCTTAAGCCAGCGCGGCTGGCTTTGAACCTGCCCAATCCTCCTGTCTCCGCCTCCCAAGCGTGCGCCACCATGCCCAGCAGAAAATATTTTTGAAAAGGTATTTAGGATCCACCAATGCCTACGATGTGACAGGTACTGAAACGGGGGTTTCTTGAGAGAAAACCCGGCGAGTTCTTGTCTACGGTGAGCAAAGAATGACACCCTCAGACCTCAGGAAGGGGAGTAAAAGGTTTATTGGAAGCAGCAGGGAATGGGCCAAGGGTGGCTGAACACCCCCAAAGGGGCTGGAACTCTGGGTCCAGCAGCTTTCTTCCGACTCCGGGGTCCAGTAGCTGCCTTCAGGGTCACTACCCGAGTGCAAGCCAAGAGCACATCAGTTGCAAACTACTTTCTCCCAGAGTCCACGCGATCTGCCAGAAAAGAGGTACAGGTCACCCCTAGGGGCCTGGCCAGCCGTGATGTCCAGCAGAGTCCTTCAGGTCACTACTCGAGAGTCGCCCAAGCCACGTGCCCTCAGATGCACTCTGCCTTCTCTCAGGGCCAACATGACCTGCGAGAGAGAGAGAGAGAGAGAGAGAGAGAGAGAGAGAGAGAGAGAACAGCTCCCCAAAAGGGGAGGGGGTCCTGAGCGGGAAGGTCCCCCTTTGCCATCTAACTGGCCAAAGCCTGACCGCTTGCAAGTCCGTTTGTGGTTAGGGTGACTTTTGGGATTCCAAGGAGAATTTGCATAGGGCATTTGCAAGTCCTTTGAAGGGTCTCCTTTCAGGAATGCCAGACTTGTTCGGTGGGTTTGTTGATTAGGAAATTCAGGATGGCTTTGTGAAGCTCTGGCCTTCTTATCTCTGAGCCTTTGGAGTTTCAGGCATTTGTCGCCCCTCAGGAAACTCAGAAAATTAACTTTTTTCTACCAAGGCCTTTTCCCTATCTGCCTATTTCCTTTCTATCTCCTCAGTACTACACACTAGGGATATAGCAGTGAACAGAGTTGATTAAAGTCCTTATAATAACAAAACTTACATTTAGGAGAAAGTAGGAAGAAAAGAGTAGAATAAAAAACAAATTCAGAGAAAACCAAGATGGAGGCCTGAAGGGAAGGCTTTGCGGCTTAAACACATGATTAAAGGAAGAGCTCCTTGAACTGGTATTTGAAGATAAAAGAAACTGATCTTTGGGCGGGGACCTGTAGTTTAGGGGGTGGCCTACCAATGCCACCATGAAGGGCGTGGCTGGTTGAGGACCTTTTAGGCTCTTGCCTCGGATCCTGGCTGGGAAGCAGAGGGCTAATTGGCCTCTTTTATCTTTCAGCCGCACACCTCTGCCTGCTGTTAATTAATGTAGCAAGGTTGGTCAGGAAGCTGATTCTCACAGAAAATGCAGCTGCATAGCCCACAGGCGGGGGATTGTCTGGGCTCCAGGCAGTTTTGTAAGGTTGAGTCCCAAGGGTGGGAGGCTGGATGAGCCGCAGCTGTCACTGAGGGTGGGTGAGACTGAGTGGAGCAGGTTTTAGGGGCAGGAGCAGATCTCCGTTCTGGACATAGACCTTAGATGCCTGGGTGGAGATGTCACGCCATTGCTGTGGGTTTAGCAGAGGAGCCTCGCAGTGAGCAGAGAGGCACACGGGATTCAAGTTTGAGAGGAAGGGGGCTGTTGGTGAAGGGGTTCCTGCTGCCTGATGTAAGGGCAGGCTGGTGTTGGTGGCTGGGGTTGGGCATGCAGCAGAGTAAAAGTGCCAGTCAGCCAAGGTCGCACGTGGAGAACATGGCTGGGCAAGGGGAAGAGACAGCGGGGAGGGGGGAGGCAGGCTGAGGGTGAGGGGCTCCAGCCAAGTGGGGGAGAGTTTGGATGCAAGAAACCCCTGTTCTCATCAGCTCAGTGTGGTCAGCTGTGGATTCATGGCCAGACTTGTTTCACCTGTGTCCCCACCTGCTTAACTCCTCAAAGCCTTCCCTCCTTCCCTCCCTCCTTTGCACACTGGGATTGAACATCAGGGGCATTCTACCTCCAAGCTATACCCCCAGGCCTTTGTTTTATTTTGAAACAGGGTCATGTTAAGCTGCTTCAGCTGGCATGGAACCTGCGATCCTCCTTTCTCAGCCTCCCGAGTATTGGGATTACAGACTTGCCCACCCACATTCACCATCCTCTACTGATTTCTAAGCAAACCTCAGACCTTCTTTACTTCCCACCAGGGAAAAAATTTTCAGGTAGACCAGAAAGCCAAATCAGTGCTTTCCTTCATGTGCTGTCCTTAAACCACAGTGGCTGGAAGGCTTTTATTGTCCTACAACAATAGTGAACCACACAGGAAGAGAAGCTCTGGTCCCCACTCTTTGGTCATCCCTCCTCTTGCAAGGCCCCTGCTGAGTCTACAGGGAGCAGGACAGGCTCCAGTTTTAAAAAACCACAACTGTTGTTGGTTCAGAAACATTTGCACTTTTAACTGTTACATGAGAATGTCTAGTGTGTTGCTGGAAAGCTGAAAACTTTACTGCTGTCCTTTCAAGATTCTCGTATATTGTTGTGTAACTCGGCTTCCTGTTTGTCAAAGCAAGCACTAGGGATTAATTAGGTCACAAGCCGGGCTACACGGTCTCATTTGTCCTCTTCATCACTGTGAGCGCTCGTGAGAGGAGAGACATCTGGCCACTTGCAGACAGATCTGCAGAGCCTGGACTCCTGGCCTGACTCTTTGGGACCCCATTGCTCTCTCTCATGCTGTGATTCTCCCACCATCATTTGTGGGTGTTCACACTGCTCCTTCAGTTACGAGCCACCTGAACCCCTCAGCTGATCTGGCTCTATCCCCTAGCCTGCCATTTGTGCTGGCTTGCTTTTGCAGCAGGAACATGCTGTGCTCTTCGGGGTTTTTTTGGGGGGTGGGGGTGGGCAGTTAGGACACTCACAGGTGGTTACTGTTTGGCAAAATATTCACAGGTGACTTTTGTTTTTCTTTTTTAATTTTTTCCCTAAATGCTTAGCCCTCCTACGTGATTTTTATATAGATTTTAAAATCGAATTTGCTCTAACAAAGGAGCTTTAGATTCTCTAAAGCCGAGTGTGGTGGCGCACACTTGTAATCCCAGCATTTGGGAGACTGAGACAGGAGGAACGCAGTTCGAGGACAGTCTCAGCTACTACATAGAGAGGTCCTTTGCAACTCAGTGATACCCTGTTTCAAAATACAGAATAAAAAATAGGGCTGGGCTGTAGCTCCGAGGTAGAATGCCCCTGGGTTCCATACACCCCCCCCCCAAAAAAAAAAGCTTCTGCCGGGCTTGGTGGTGCATGTTTGTAATCCCAGCGCTTGGGAGGCGGAGACAGGAAGATCGTGTAGGTTCAAAGCCAGCCTTGCTGGCTTAAGAGACCTTTTTTCCAAATATATATATATAGTCTGGGAGGGTAGCCCGGAGAAGGGTTCCATCCCCAGTACCACACACACACACACAAAAAAACTTCTATAGAATAACTTTACTATTTATCCTATGATCCTGTATTTATACCAACTCAAAATAGGATGCTTTTTTATATATGTTGATTTTAGCACTGTTTTCCTTCTCTCATAGATGTCGTCTTCTTTGAGGAATGAAAAGCGAGGGTCATCCTATCTCATCTCTGCCCCAGAAGGTGGTGCAGTGGAACTTGCTGACCAGCACGCTCAGGGCACAGGAGCCTATTACATGGAGACCTACTTAAAGAAGAAGAGAGTGTACTGAGCTAAGTTTTCTCCTTCTAACCTCCTGAGGTTCTTTACAGTATCTCTGCTGTTCATCGCTGCCTTAACTTCATTCAAACTAGCCATATCCTATAAATACGGGTTTTATAATCTCCCAGAGGGAACTGTGTTGTGCAGCAGGCAGAATTGCCAAATAAGAAATAAATAGCAATAAGAAGAGACATCAATTGAGGACATTTTCCACTAGAATCAGACACAACTTGATCCATGTGATATTAACTTCCAGTCCATTGGAGAAGCCCACAGTATTCCAATATTCCTTGCTTTAGGACTGGGAACAATTTTGACATCACATATTAAAGTTTGAAGCAATAAATGGGAAACTGCCTTGATTCCTTAGCCTTAGAATCAATCTCTTATAAGCCAATGTGCATTTCAATTTACTTTCCCTAGAAGTAATCTCATTTATAGATTTTTAGGGATCTTTCCTAGAACTACAAGGGTACAAGTACCAGATCTGGTGATGGCAATGCTATAAAGGTACTCTTCATGCAAATTTCCTTCTCGCCCCCACACCAGCCAGCGATAGTAATCCTGAGGAAAGTGACCGTGAGCTCCAGGGTCCGCACCACGGCAGATGCTTGGCCCAGAAGGTGTTATTCACTACTTACACCTTTTGTGAAAAACACAAAGTATTTTAGGAAAAGTAACTTTGGTGATCTAATACAGGGGCTGGCAAAGTGCACACTCAGGCCACATTGGGTTCATCTCATAAACTTGTGCTGCCTGCAAGATAAGAAGAATGGTTTCTATTTTTAAATGGTGATGGGTGGGGGGAAACTTATGAAACTTCCATGAATTCAAATTTCAGTGTCCACAGCCAGGCTCACTCATTTACGAATCATCTGTAGTTACCTTTGTGCTACAGTAGAACTGAGTAGCCTCAACCGAGTGGTCGCCTCTAAAGCCTAAAATAGTTGTCTGGCCCTCCCTAGAGAAAGTCTGCTGACCCGATCCAGTGGCGCCAACTGTTCACTGGAAGAAAAGCCCTTGAAGCAGACTTGCATCTTGCAAGGAATACAGGTTCCTATGCTTCATGTGGTAGCATAGGCTAGTGATGATCTAATGACTGCACAGGACCACTTAGCCCTATTTCCACAACATGGTAAAGCAGTCAATGCTGCCCTTTCTGAAAGTCTTACGGAGATAGAGTATTTATAACCATTTTGAGCTCAGCTATACCTCACTCTCTGGTTTTTCTCTTAATTCTTTGGTAGTGTGTTAGGCTGAAAAACATCAGTTATTTAACCCAGTTGACTTCTGAAAGAATTTTTATCTTTAGTAATGTGACTTTTGACATTACCATTTTCTGAAGACCTTGGTATTAAATGCATGAGAAAGCTTATTGTCATCTAGAAATTTCTAAGTTTGTTCCTTGTTAGGAGTCTGTAATTGATTGAATTTGGGATGTTAACGATCCTAGACTTTAGGATCAGATCATTAAAATATCACGCCCTTTTGGGGACTTGTTTTTGACAATGATATGGATAGCCTGCTTTAATTATGAAGTCTAGAACTGGTTACATATATTATATGCTTTGTAAAGAATTTTATTTGGTCTAATTTATTGCACATAGTAGCTTGTTGGAAAATGACAGCGTTTAGAAAGTTTTAGACATTTCTAAGCAGTGTACTACCTATCAGTAACTGACCAGGCATGGGCGGCACAGCCAGTGACTCGTGACTCTGCTGAGCCCTGCACTGCTCCTCTGCACTCTCCTGTGTGTTTCACCTCTTCAGAGCCTAGCACACCTCTGTTCCAGTGCAAATAGAAGAAAGGGAAGATGGTGAATTTTACATCAAAGCTACAAACTGAGAGCAGGAAGGGGCTGGAAGAACGACACAGGATATTGTGGATTACAGCTCTTGTGGCTCTGCCACCCACGCCGGCCCGGCCCTGTTAACAGAGAAGCGCAACTCAAGTGGTGTCAGTACTGAGGATCGTTACTGAGCCTCCCCCAGTCTATACTGTTATTTTTCTATATAAGTGAATTGTTTGAGATGCTTTGAAAATGAAAACTTAATATTAAAAGACATATGCATGTAAAGTTTTTAGTACATTTATTTGTATAAAGAGTAAACAAAGTGCATATAGAGTGGCCACAGGTTTGACACAGACAGACACCTTGGTGATGGAGGGCAACTGAACAGATTTAAATGGCAAGTTTATTGCTGCCATTGAAGCATCCTGAACTCCTGTTTGGGGCTCAAAAGGTGAAAAGTAAGATACTGCACACATACTAGACAGCATTAACATAGCTTTTCAGACTCTTGGTCATAAAGAACTTAACGGTTCACATTGGACCAGAGACTAAACATTTTTGATTACCCAACTACCTCCAAGCAAACTGAAATCTTTCTATATGGATCCTGAACTCCAGAGTGCCTCAGGCCGGGTCTTTTCTTCCATGTGTTGCACATAGGGCATGGTCAGAATAGTGATTGGCCCTTGTAGGTGGGTGGTAAGTATCGAAACGCTCCAAGGACAGTGTAACGTATGTGGTGTACATTCTGTTTGCACACAGCATCCAAACCTAATGCCGGAAGGAACACTGCCCCAAAGTGGTAGCGTTACACAATGATGTTTCTTAAAAGCATGTGGAATAGTGTCCGGGTTTGGGGGGTCTGGCTGATTAAAGTTGACTGCTTAGGAAAGCACTGGCATGGGTTTAGTTCTCAAGAAGTGGCATGCAGCAGAAGATCTACTCCATGCTGTCCCCCTGTGCAGGGCCAGGCTGCTCAACAGCGGGTACCAGCGGTCAGCCGGGGGAAGCAGCCGCACCGCTGGAGAAACAGCTCAACATTTCAGTCCTATTGGTGGCAGGTGTACACTCATTTTTTTGTACGAAAACAATAGTATACTAACTGGTATCTAATATCTTAAGAATGCTTGGTTTATCACCATATAGACACTGAAAAGTGAGGGCATGATACAAATATCAGCTAAATCCATCAATTTTACCAATTTTTGTCCAAGATTAACGTGCCAGGAAAACACAGCAGGTCAACCGGCACCGGGAAAGAGCAACCGTCTTGAGACGTTACTTTGGGCAGTTCCTCTTATCTTCACAAATCCTGTTTGGATACACACTGGTGACAGTGAACTCACTAGATGAAACGGTGGTATATTCTTTCCACAAGGAGGAGTGCTTAAGTGCTTTCTAGGAATTTTGGCCATCACCATTTGTCACTA
Source organism: Muscardinus avellanarius (assembly GCF_963383645.1). NCBI lineage: Eukaryota > Metazoa > Chordata > Mammalia > Rodentia > Gliridae > Muscardinus > Muscardinus avellanarius. The sequence continues at coordinate 56,311,334 of NC_137788.1, forward strand.
AATTTAAGAGGTACCAGATTAAAAGAGGAAGTTTTATACATGTTAAGCAACCACAGCATGCTTTGTCCATGTATATATTCTCCAGTATTTGTTGACTGACAGTTTAGACAGAATACAAATTTTTCCATAATTTTTTTTTTAAATGCCTTGGGTATTTGTTGGGGAGGATGGCTTGATAAGCAGTGGAATTTAACTAGGATTCATGCTTCATATTTTAAAAGTGCTTCAAATCCTTCAATAAGGCTCTGGAAGGTTGTCCGGTTAGATGGTTGTAATTCCCAGCATTTTCTCATAAGTTGATAAACCTATTAAAATGAAAGCAATGGTAAAAATAAAAATTCTGTTAGATTGGAAAGCTATTAAATATTATAGAAACATCAAGAATAAGAAGATAGCCGAGCGTGGTGGCGTGCGCTTGTAATCCCCGCGCTTGGGAGGCAGAGACAGGAGGATCGCGCTGGCTTAGGAGACCGTGTTTCCAAATAAAAATGTGAAAATAGGTCTTGGGAGTGTAGCTCGGAGGTAGAAGGGCTTCCAGGAACCCCAGTACCACCAAAAAAAAAAAAAGAATAAAAAAGAAAATACCTTTGGACATGTAAGGAGATGACTTTTTTCCAAATAAAATAGGTCTGGGAGTGTAGCCCGGAGGTAGAAGGGCTTCCAGGAACCCCAGTACCACCAAAAAAAAAAAAAGAAAAAGAAAAAGAAAAAAGAAAATACCTTTGGACATGTAAGGAGATGACTTTTCATTAAGACTAGAAAACATGAGTATCAGAATAATTTAATATATAGAAAGCGTGATATAACTCCAGTTATATACAGTGGTAACATTTGAGAAGCTCATGAGCTGACTAACCACATCCAGGGGACTGCCGTGACCAGTGCCGGGCACAGGCGAAGCTCAGTTTAGATTCTGCCTCTTCCCCCTGGCTTCCTCACTCTGGGACTTGAGCTACTCGGTGCGTCTTAAATAGTCTACAAAGTTTAGTCTCAAGGGTTCAATTAACGTACAGAAAATAATAAATATTATAAATGCTATTAGTATTTACTAAGATAAGCTTACACACAGAAATGCAATTATATGGTTTTGTGTGGGGGGTGGGGGATTTGGAGATGGAACCCAGGGGCATTTGACCACTGAGCTATACCCCTGCCCTATTCTTTATTCTTTATTTTGAAATAGGGTCCAACTTACAGAGGGCCTCACTAAGTAGCCGAGGCTGTCTGCGAACCGCGATCCTCCAGTCTCAGCCTCCCTAATGCTGGGATTACAAGCGTGCACCACCACGCCCGGCTTGTATTATTTATTTATTTATTTATTTATTTATTTATTTATTTATTTATTTATTTATTTTTGGTGGTACTGGGGTTCCTGGAAACCCTTCTACCTCTGGGTTACACTCCCAGACCTATTTTTATACTTTTTTATTTGGAAACAGGGTCTGTTAAGCCAGCAAGGCTGTCTTCGAAACTGAACGATCCTCCTGTCTCCACCTCCCAAGCGTAGGGATTACAAGCGTGCGCCACCACGCCCAGAGCCCAGCTTGTATTTTTTAATAAGGTGACACTATAATGTCCTTCAGGGGAGGTGCATAGGGGAACAGAGAGGGAGCCTCCTTCTGGAGAGAATCCTTGCTTTGAATATCACTGTATGTCTTACCTCAAATTTAGCCCCAGAAAACTATTTTAAAGGTGTTCTCTACTCCCTCTCCCCCACTCCCTTGCTTTCTCCCTTTCTCAATGGAGGAAACATAAATACCGGATCGGGGCAGTTGGGTGGGCACGGCAAACGTTTCCCTTCTTTCAGTGTATTCACAAGTCTTGTTACTGTCATCTGGCCTTGAGTTGGGCCTATCATTTTCAGGAACAGCTATGTAAAATAAAACCAAACAAAGTATTTTACTCATACACATATAAAAACCAAACAGATTAATATATATATTTTTAGAATTAACTGGAAATTAGAGTAATCATAAAAGGCTTTCCTAAGTAACTTTAAATGAAAATCTGAAATCCTTCTTAGTTCCCAGTGACTGGTCTGCAATCAATGTCATAGATTCTAACCACTTCTGCCCACCAAGGGACTTTCACTGAACATGGTCCAATTTGGGATAAGGGAGGCATGAACAGCTCCTCCCCACTGCCACCCCACTAACCACAGTCCCACCAAACAGGACAGAGAAGACCCAACCGGAGTTAAACGGTAAAGTGCCACTTCCCTTTCTAATATGGACTAGATTCCATTTAGAGGCAAAACTTCAAAGCAGAAGAACTCTGTATTCAGATGAACTTAGAAGACTTACGGCCATGGGACTAGAATCCGAATCACAGTAAGTAAGCAACTCGTGTAGGGTCACTCCAAAGGACCAGACGTCGGAGGCAATATAAAATTTACACTGAATTAAGCATTCTGGGGCGTACCTGAAAGAAAGCAGAATGTGAGCCCTCATTTCCTAGGAAAGACTTCAACCAACATTCCAAGTAGCTCAGAAGAACCTCCCCTTTGGTCCTCGAATTTAATACTCAAGGCATCTTGTGTGTTAGGTATCGGTCACATAATGCTGCCGCGGGGCACGTCTAACACTCAGAACAGTATCCTTTGCAGGCTCTCGGGAGCAGGGATTTGCCCCAAGATAAGACTGATGTGTGCTCTGACATGCCCTTTCACTGCGGGTGGGGGGGATGTCACAGGAGGACGAGCCCCAGGTTTGATTTCCTGTAACTTTCTGGGTCAGCAAGGACCTCACCAGCCCATATTCTTCTAGCATTATCTCCTTAAAAACAAACCTCTAAGCCAGGCATGGTGGTGCACTGCGCTTATAATCCCAGTGCTTGGGAGGCTGAGACAGGAGGATCACACAGGTTTGAAGCCAGCGTCAGCTACTTAGTGAGGCTCTCAGCAACTTAGTGAGACCCTGCTTCCAAATAAATTATAAAATAGGGCTAGCCCTGGGTTACACCCCCCAGCCGCGCATACATACACACCCCCCTGTCTCTCAGCCTGAGATGGCATGCCACTGTTCTTGTTTGAAGCCCTTGCTCCCAGCCCAGCTTCCTTACGCTCTGACTTAACCTCCTGTAGACCTCTGCCCCTTCTTGATTCACTCCTGCCAAATTTTTTTCAGTTCCTGTCTCATTCCTGTTAGTCACATAGGCCTCCTTCCAGTCATCCCTGCATCCAAACACTGAAGACTTCCAGAAACCCAGGCCTGAGCCCTCCACGCTCACTGCTCCACCAAGCTGGCTGCCTCAGTCAACTGAACTCGCTCTGCTTGGTCTCCACATCTCCAGTAACCAGCAGACATACATAGGTTTTTAAGCAAATGAGTGAGGCCCAGGCTCTGCAGACGGGACAGATTGGTTTGTGTCTGTGCAGGATGCACCTGGGGGTGCGGCTTAGCCCTGTGGGGGTGGGGTGGGTGCTCCAGGCTGCGAGGTGGTTGCGGGCCATGCGTGTGCCCTGCTAACAAGGATGGCTGGTGGTTCAGCAGCGACAGCCAAGTCTCCCATCCATTAGGCTCTCTCCAGGACTTCCTGACTCTCTTCAGTGCCCACTTAGCTCCCCCGGCCCCTCCTCCCATCTCTCCTGCAGACCTCCCTCCCAAGGATGTGCTTAAGAAGAAGCCAGGCCTACTCCACCTGCTCACAGTTGTGAGGGCTGTGGCAGATGGACGTCCTCTCCCAGGAGCTTGGAGATGCTGAGCAGGTGGTCTGACCTCTCCCACTCCTGGGAAGAGGGTGCCATCAAAGCCCAGGCACTGTGTAGGCTGCTCTCTCAGTGAAGCAGCCTGAATGGTATTTCTTAAAAGTAAATACCAATGAATTCCAACTGATCTACTCTCTCTAACTTCTCTTCAGGTCAGAGGAATGAAACATTAGCATAGCCAGAAAGAACCTATCAAAACAGTGAAAACCCTGCATCACCAATGAAACATAGCTGTCCAATTTAGTTACCAAAACACAGGGCTGTCCCGGTCGTCCTTGACTGTGTAGTACTCCTTATCAGTTTCGATTGCTTTGGTTAAACCAAAGTCTCCGATTTTCACTTGGTGTTCACTCTCAACAAGGACATTTCTTGCTGCCAAGTCCCGGTGAACATACTGCCGAGATCCCAAATAGTCCATCCCCTAAGAGAGAAGCCAAGGTCAAGAATGTGGCAAAATCATTTCAGATTGCATTTCGTTAAAAAAAAAAAAGAAATATTTCATTCTCATCAATGAAAAATTCTGTGGTTTGTACTTTTAAGCAAGAATAATAAAAATCAAACTGTTTCAAAGAAATTGACATTTTAAAGCAGTCATACTTAATAAATCCTTCACTTTCCCAGAAGCAGCTCATTCTTCACCCAAAAAGTGCAGAGCAAAATAAACTCAGTACAATTACTAAAAAGTTCTCCACTTGTGGACTGATTACAAACCAATTACCCAGGGCAGAATGCCTGCTTTTTTTTAACATCCTTCCTTTTCTTTCTTTTTTACCTTGCAAATCTGAACAGCATATTTTAGCTGCTGTTTAAGGTTAATTTTGTTCTTATTCTTTGGAAGATATTCCTTAAGGCTTCCCGAAGGCAGAAATTCCATGATGAGCTTGATACCATTTCCTCCTGTTTAGAGAGAAAAGCACATCAACAAGAGGCTGCCAAAAGGGAGGGGACAGGCCCCGGAGACAGACGGCTGGCAGGGGTGCCGCTTCACCCTGAAGCACGGGCAGACTCCAGCCTCTTTCAGCGCAGGACCCTCGCAGTGGACGGGGATGGCAATGCTTAGCTCCCTCCTTAGTCACAAGCATCACTGGCTTTTATTTATTTTTATTTTATTTTTTTTTTTGGTGGCACTGGGGTGGAACCCAGGGGCTTTTCTACCTCCAGGCTTTACTCCCAGACCTATTTTATATTTTATTGGGAAACAGGGTCTCACTAAGTTGCTGAGAGCCTCACTAAGTAGCTGAGGCTGGCTTCGAACCTGTGTGATCCTCCTGTCTCAGCCTCCCAAGCGTGGGGATTATAAGTGTGTGCCACCATGCCCGGCTCATCACTGGCTTTTAAAGTTGAGAGCTATGCCGGGTGTGGTAGCGCACGCTTGTAATCCTCGCGCTTGGGAGGCTGAGACAGGAAGATCGCACGGGTTCGAAGCCAGCCTCAGCTACTTAGTGAGGCTCTCAGCAACTTAGTGAGATCCTGTTTCCAAATAAAATATAAAAAAAAAAGGTCTGGGAGTATAGCCCGGAGGTAGAAAGCCTCTGGGTTCCACCCCCAGTACCACCAAAATAATAATAATAATAAATAAATAATAAATAAAGTTGTGAGCCACATCCTTCCAACACCAGTCTCAAAGGATATAGGTACACGAGTGGGATACTGACTTGCAAATAAGACGCAGGTATTAGTAAATGCTACCACTACTAAATGCCACTTGTCACCTTGATTTAGACAAATATAACAAAGCCCTGGCTTCAACTGGATCAGAAGAATGGGGAAGGGGTGGGGAGATTAACTTCCACATGGCATCATGTAGATCCTGGGTGGGTGAGGTCCAAGTCCAGCCCCAGCGTGGGTTTAAGAACCCTGGACAGTCAAGGCTGGAGAGACGCCCAGGCCGGGAAGGACGGTGCATCGCTTCCCCAGGAGGCCTGCAGTGCTGAGGGACTGGACAGGGCACAACCTGGAAGCCCTGCCAGGCCCAGGAGCGGTGGCTCATGTGTTCAAGTGGCCTCGAAGAGGCTGAGAGATGCCTGTTCTGCTCAGGCCCCCTTTGCACAACCCACCGTCCTCAGTGCAGATCCCTTTGTACTTCACGATGTTCTCATGATAGAGGTTCCTCAGGATTTCTATTTCCTTCTTCAGATCAGCTATGTGGTTTCCTCCACTCTCGGGCTTCAGGGACTTGACGGCTACCTGCTCGCCTGTGTTGTCCCCCTCTGGGTCATACCTGCAGAGCTCAACCTTCCCAAAGTGGCCCTAGAGAGAAAAATGCACATGTTGTCTTCAGAGAAGTCCCAGCCTAGGCCAGCGGAAACACACTGAGAAAACAAGTCTCCCTCCCCGGGGCTGTTCCCTGAAGGCAGCCGGTACTTAGCAGCACAGTCTGACCTAGACTCTGCCTGCCCACCACTCTCCTGGCCTCACTCCCAGGCTCCTGAGCTAAGACAAGAGAAGCAGCAGCTGAATGATGAATCCATGCACCAATCCCAGTTTCCAAGAAAATGTAACCCACGAGGGGATGAAGGCTACCTCTGGACCTGTAGGACAACTGGGGCATTCTCTGACAGCCCGGGGCCCAAACTATTATCCCTTCAAAAGCTGTGGGCCTGGAGCCCAGCTAAGCCTCTTACTGGTGACCTTATTGGCTGGCCCTGTCACCAGCCTTCTGAGCTGCTCCTGTGCCTTCCAACACAGCAGTGACAAGCGCCCCCGGGGTGCTGTGAGGACGGGGACTGTGTTTATGGCACCACCCACCCAGATGCTGGCACACAGTGCACACCTGAGGTGCACCACATTCTATTCAATTAAATCAGCCATAGAAGATCTGTATCCCTGGGGCCTCTCTGGGCACATTAACTACTGAAAACTCCCATTCAAGGTCTGAAGGAAAGGCTGACAGTCTATCCTGGCATCCTGTACAGTAAATCCATCCCTTCTTCAAAGAGCCTCCCAGAGCCAGGTGTCTGTAATCCCAGTATTTGGGAGGCTGAGACAAGAGGACCATAGGTTTGAGGCCAACCTCAGCAACTTAGTGGGACCCTGTTTCAAAATAAAATATAAAATAGGGCTGGGAGTTTAGCTCAGAGGTAGAATGCCCCTGGGTTCAATCTCCAGTACCACAACAAATAAAATAAATAGCCTAAAAGGATATTTGTTCCCAGAAAATTCAGAGACAGAGATTTTTCTATCTCCATCATATGTGTACCTAATCCTCTGCTGTCTCATAGAAACGAATTTATGTTTTTATACAGCCACACGTGCAACAGAGATGTGTGTTCTGCACGGCCTGAGAGTCAAGTGGAATGTGCCAAAATGCAGGGAAGGTGGCTTCTCTTAGAAACTTTGACCCATAATGAGGGAAACCAGGGAGCAGCTCTCTGCAGAGGGGTGATGGGCAAGCCGAGAATGCAGCCGTCAGCAACAGGGCAACTGGGGTAACTTGCCTCTCCCAAGTCACGGATCCGCTTTAGGAAGCGCTTTTCAAAATGCGTGGGATCCACCTCAGTTGTTGGCTTTTTTTCTGAAACAATGTCTGGATCTGATAGAAAAGAAAATAGGTTTCAAAGCAAGTGATAGCCAGGGGTCGCCTCCTCCCCCACCACTCCCCACGTTATGGCTGGTCCTGGCTAGACAGGGCCAGGCAACGACTTACTCTGCTCTTCCAGCTTGTTAATGTCCCTCATGATGGCTCGAAAGAAGGGTCTCTGATTGGGGTCGTAGTTCATGCAGCGCGTCATAAGGTCAGCCAGCTCCTTGCACGATGGTGTCACTGGCCTACACCGGCTTTCATAGAATCTCTCTTTCTGTAAAGAAGAGGGACACTTGGAAGACACTGAGGAGCCGCCCGCAAGCCTTCTAGCCCCGGGTGAGAAGTAATTACCATCCCCTAAATTCCTTCCCTGCATGTCTGCTGAAAGATGAACTTCATAAATGGTTTACTGTGGCCTCATTCCAGCCTGGGGAAATCTCAGATTTGAGACTAGAATAATCCAAATTTTAAGAAGAGAGGTGGTATATCCCCTCCCAAGACCCTGCATTCTAGTAAGGCCAGGAAGCCTTTCTGGAATGCAGTGTAGCGACTTGTATAACAACCTTCCGATTCTTCAAATCCTCTGAATCACTAATTCCAATGACTGACTCAGAAATATATCAGACATGAGCAAAGACTTATGTACAAAGATATTCCCTGTAGAATTAGACAGAACATTGGAAATTTGAAAACAAAGCAAATGCCAAATATAAAATTAGTGAAATAAATTAACTCTTATGCCATTAACTCATTAAATTTATAAAAACTATAAGACTTATCAAATCTCAGAAGAAAGTACTTATAAGGTTAAAATTAAAAGACTCCAGATAAAGCTGGGCGTGGTGGTTCATGCTTGTAATCCCAGCACTTGGGAGGCTGAGACGGGAGGATCGCACGGGTTTGAAGCCAGCCTCAGCTACTTAGTGAGGCTCTCAGCAACTTAGTGAGACCCTGTTTCCAAATAAAGTGTAAAATAGGTCTGGAAGTTTAGCCCGGAGGTAGAAAAGCCCCTGGGTTCCACCCCCAGTAGCATTAAAAAAAAAAAAAAAATCCAAAAAAACCTTAAGTGAACCAGCTATAGTGGACATGTCTATAATCCCAGTACTTGGGAGACTGAGACAGGAGGATCACAGGTTCGAGGACAGCCTCAGGACTTAGTGAGACTCTCAGCAACCTAGCAAGATCCTGTTTCCAAACAAAACAAAACAAAATTTTTTTAAAGGTAGGAAGTATGGCTTGGAGGTAGAATGTCCCTGGGTTTGAACCCATTATCCCCTCAAAAAAAAAAAAAAAAAAAAAAAACTCAACTTAATTGAAATCACTGCACTCTAGTATCTACCCTTTGGCTGGACCCCCAGGGTACTAGATACCATTTGTGGAAACCTTACTATTCCTCTTTTAGCCTCCGTCCCCTGCCACCCCTAATATCCTCAAAGGAAGGCAAAACCTATGTCTCTTTCTTAGTGTGTACCAGGCTGATGCCTGTCACACAGGAGGAACTCAACAGACACTGTGTGTTCATTTTTGCTGAATATTAGGCACTAAAATTTCTGTTTAAGGGTATCAAAACAATCTACTTAGTAAGACAGTATGCCTGTCACTCTGCTTAGTTATTCCTCATGAGGACTCTACAAAGTAGTTACTGTTTATCCCATTTTACAGCCGGTTTACATTGAAACCTAGGCTCGGGGAAGGTAAGTGACATTTGTGAGATCGGATAGCCAGAAGGCTTGTGGGGTAGATTTTAATCCCTGCCCACCCTTTCCACAGCCTGAAGCTTCCTGATCGTTCCAGGTTGTCCATGGGCGGCGAGTCTCACCGCCCAGGCCCTGGGACACCTGCTCACCTCGATCAGCGTCTTATCTTTCAGGGGGATCTCGCCATTGTAGCAGATTTCCCAGAGTGTGGTTCCAAAGCTCCATTTGTCAGCAGCCACACTCAGGTTCTTGGAGTCCTCGACACACTCGGGAGCTATCCATGGGATTCGCTCTATGCACTCTGGAGAAAGATGACAGACTCTTACACATCAGCTCGGGGGGTCGCCCAGGGATGGCACTGTCACTGCAGCAAGAATCTGAGCTAATGACAGAAACTGTTGCTGGAAGTGTTCCTAAACACGGACTGACTGGCCACAGCCTTCCGAGCCTCTCCCTGGCACTTCTGATGCAGCAGTGTGACCAGCCAGCAGCTGGGGACACTCGGCACTGCCCCCCCCCCCCGGGCGGGGGAGGAGCCGGCCTTCTGAAACCCTGGCCTCAGGAGATAGCAGGGCATCATCACAGAGCTGGGGGTGAGGACCATGTGAACAAAGGCTCAGGAACGAGAGACAGGGAAAGGAAAGAGGCCGACAGAACCAAGTAGCCACGGCCTGCGCACGCTGGGTGCCGTGGCCATCAGCGCTGCTTTATGTGTGTTTTCTTTCATTTGAGGAAAGACTGAGGTAAAGAGGTCACATACCCCATTCTCCCCGTGACCTCTGTGGCCACTATTTCTGGCCTCTAACCAAGGGCAGCATCAGCAGTCCCAGCAGAGACCCCCGTCATGTCCCCTGGAAGCCCTTGGCAGCGCAGTGGCTCCCACTGGAACCCCAGCCTTCTCGGGTCCTTCCTGGTGCAGCTCAGGCCTCAGCGCCTTAGGAACACAGGCCTCCAGCCCTGTGCCATAGCCCACCTCTCCGACCTGCAAGGCCCAGTGAAATCCGGCCACTTCCCAGAGTCCCCCTCGGCCCCAGCTGCGTGACCTCTCTTTCCTCTGGATCCTCACAGCGTTTTTATGGGCTTCTCTGGGTCCCCCCTGGCTGTCCAGATGTCCTGGGGTCATCAGTGTCTGTATCTCATACCCTCACAGAGGACAGGACCCTTGACAGACCCTGGCGTGTCTCTGCCTCAGGACTGGTGGACAATGGCCATGTGATCACCACTGAACAGGCATGCAAGCCCGCCTCCCGCTCCCCTGCCAAGGAGCGGATCCCTGGGAGCTCATTTGCAAAGCTTGTTCTTCATCTCGGTCGCCTCCCAAGCTTGCCCTGCTCTTTGATTAAGTAATGGAGCAAACAACATGCTGAGCTGATGGAAACTCAGTGCTCAGAGCAGCAGAGGGACTGGCGGGCCACCATCCCCAGCCTGGGCCCGCTAGCCCTCCCACCCCCACCCCGAGTGGCCCACCAGGTGGGAGACGGCGTGGGCAATACAGTGAGGGTCAGCATCTCCGCTCCAGGACTGCCCTTTCCTCTACAGCCTGCGACATGACATGACCTAATTCACAGCAAGGAGTGAGGCCGCAGCGCTTGCTATAAAAAGGGGACCAGGTACCTCCCAAACTGCCTACTAGCTACAGTGGAGTTCCAGAAGAATGCAGGAGGCCCTGCAATGTCTCCAGCACCCTTGGCAATCCTCCAGGCCCGCTCTGTGCTACCCCAGCTCCCTGATCACACTGCTGTCACCGGGTGACCTGGCCGCCTTAGCTGGGCTGGCAGGGACCCCTCCCTCAGATCCATGTCCACGCCCAGGGAATAGCAGGAGCACCGTATACCTGTTTGCTGACTTCTCTGGAGGGAGACCTAACGTAGCCTAGCTCCTTCTCCCCATGGGCCAGACCCCTGGCTTGGAGTTGACAGAGATGATGAAGAGGGGACCACATACCTTGCCTGGACAGAACAGTGACAGGAATGCCAGGGTCGCTGAGCTTGATAAACGGGCCAATCTCACTGTCGATGCCCTCACGGGCCAGAAGGAGGTTTTTAGTACACACGTTCCCATGGACGAGGTCTTTATCCTCCTGTAGAACAGAAAGGGTAAGATGGCAAGGGACTGTCTTCCTTCCCCACACCTCGGGTCCAGCCCCAGCCCCTCAGGTCCCTCCCCACTCCCAGCCACAGCCAGGCCTCACTTTCCAGCCTTCCCACCAATGACCCCTGACATTCGGGCATATCATACAGTGCCCCTGGGCTCAGCATCCTCATCAAGGAGATATGCATAATAGCGGAGTGTGCCTCACAGGGTTTACTGAGGACTAAAGTGATCAGAATCTAAAACACAGGAGCAGATGGCTCACAGTTAGCATCCAGTTACCATCAGCTCTGACGGGTGCTGGTGGCTGTATTCACTACTCCTTACTGAGACTGCACCTGCAGTAGGGCCAGTCCTGAAGTGAAGTCATCCTCCTGGACCAGACTCATAAATGAGCATGCAGAATAGCTAACTGTTGTCTTTGCTGTGCACCCACAAAACCTGAATCCCAGAGCCTTCCGGGAACCCACGGGCAGGGCCCCTCCCGCCTGCTTGCCCGTGACTCCTTTCTGTAGCCCCCTACAAGGACATCTGGTTTCTGGTGGGGATCACCACGGACATGAAAACATTCTTACCAGGTAACTCAGGGCGCTGGCCAGCTGTTTGGCAACCTTGAACTTCCATGGTGTAGTGAGGACATCACTCTTTCGGTGCATGAAGAGATCCAGGGGCCCTCCTTCCACAAACTCTTCCACCATGATATCTGCAGGCAGGAAAACAGCCACATCTGGAACCTTCCAGCTGTCGAGGACAGTACTCTCCCTCACCTCCTTACAAAAGCCCTCTTTAGTGGACAATACTTCGCTTCCAAGTACACAAATATCCTTGCAAGGTGCAAATGGCATGGTGTATCTGAGTTCAACTCCAAGCTCCTCCATTCATCTGTAAATATGGAGACAGCGATGCCCGCAATCCTTAGAGCACTGGGGAGGGCTGAATGTGACTAGGCATGGAAAGCCTTGGTTAAGTGTCTAGACTCCAAGGATGGCCATCATTATTTCTACTCTTATTACAGCAGAGGTCAAGCCACTCCTGTGGCAACACCTCCCTCCCAGCAGGACTCATATGTGAGCACGCAGAGTGGCCCACACTACTGGATTTCACAGGGAACAAGGTACTTAGGGTTAAAACAAAAAAAAAAGTTCATCTTCTTCTAAGCTTATATTTCAGAAACTCAGAGGTGGAGGGCATCCACTTCCTTCTAGCTGCTTCAACCTGAAGACAGGTGAGCAGCAGCGGCCAAAGGCCCAGCCTTCAACAAATTGATCCCAAGAGAAGTTGGAGCTTGTTTGTGGCTCAAGGCAGCCCGTCTCCTTCACGGGATGAGCCCTCCCGGCTCCGCTGCCGTGGGCTCACACTCTCTTGTCACTGCTCTCTCAGGGAGTGGCCTTGTCTCACCTCAGCCCTCTGTGTCGAGCACAGTGTGGGCCCATAGTGGCAAGAAGGGTTAGAGGATCGAAACCAAATGGGCTAGAGTTCCATGGCCACCATTAATGCCCACAAATGACCTGCTGAGAACCTTGATTCCTTCAGTCGCAAACAAAGGCAAGAAGCCCGGGCACCATGAAGGTGGCCTCCCACCCCAGCCCCACCTCCAGGGGCGGCACAGTAGCCATGCCCCCCAGCCAGCGCCGGCTGCCCCCTTCAAGATAGAACATGCTTACTCTCCACGTCTCGGACACAGACGCCATAGAGGTACACAATGTGTTTGTGGGAGACCTGTCTCATCATGCTGGCTGCTTCGAAGAAGGCCTGTAGGAGAGGAAGATAAAGGAATGTCTAGGGTCAGCCTCCACTGTCAGGGGAAAGAGAACAGGCAGCGGGTATGTTCTCCACTGTCGCCATCCCAGGCCCTGAAAACTGCTGCCTGGCCTTGACTAATTAGGAGGGGAGGGGACAGGCCAGGTAAGAAGGGCTGCTCAACCCACGACACCATCAAGCCTTCTTCCCTTTACACACAAGGCCTATTTGAGATTGTACTCTTCGAAGAGAAGAATGGGACTGAAAGGCAAATGTGAGAATCATGAGGTCCCGATGAGGGCAAAGACTCTTCCCAACCTACTGCGCTTCCCTGGTTCCAGAAATGGGGAGCACTTACCAGAGAAATGTCCCTGTGGCTGGGGTCTAGGACTTTGAGGATCACTTTTATTCTCTTCTCTTCGGCAGTCCCTTCGTCATCCTTGTAATCCACCAGGGTCCCCGAGTAGATATGTGTCCTCGTACCTCTGCCGAGGTGCTCGCCCTGAGAGAGGAAGCCAAAGTTGGGTGACCTCGCCTGCAGCTGCGTGATGGCCCGAGTCTGAGACTGAGTCCTTACTTGGAACACTGACTCCATATGGGATAGGGCAATGGAGCCCCACAGCTCGCAGCTTCCGGAGCCAGCGTGGCCAAACACAGTTGTGATGGTTCCTGTCCTTCTTCACACCTGCTTTCAACCTCAAGGAATGACCAGTGGCAAAAAACCCAGTCTTAACCTATCACAACATTGCAAACAGTGCCATCAACAGCCAGCCACATCCAGAGCAGACCCAGGGAGGACCCCACACAGCAGTCCCCCCACTCTCAGCCTGCAGGACAAAGTGAGGGGTGTGTGGCCCCTTGCTCTATGGCTTCCTAGCCATTTAACTTGCGGACATTCCTTCACCATGCCCAAACTTGCCTACTCTCTGTACATGGGCTACTAATGGCTGTTATAAGAACCAAATAAGGAGCTAGGAGTGGTGGCACATGCTCATAATCCCAATATGTGGAAGGTTGAGACAAAAGAATCACAGGTTCAAGGACAGCTTCAGCAAATAGTGAGACTCTCAGCAACCTAGCAAGATCCTGTCTCAAAATAAAAAGGATGGCTGGGTGTGGTGGCGCACGCTTGTAATCCCCACGCTTGGGAGGCTGGGACAGGAGGATCACACAAGTTCGAAGCCAGCCTCAGCTACTTAGTGAGGCTCTTAACAACTTAGTGAGACCCTGATTCCAAATAAAATATAAAAAAAAATAGGTCTGGGAGTAGAGCCCAGAGGTAGAAAGCCTCTGGGTTCCACTCCAGTACCACCACAAAAAAAAAAAAAAAAAAGAAAGAAAGAAAGAAAGAAAGAAAGAAAGAAAGAAAGAAAGAAAGAAAGAAAGAAAAAGGATGGAGGTGTGGGGTGTTGCAGTAACACACACACACACACACACACACACACACACACACACACACACACAGTCAATAAGGTACAGACTCAGGCACATGGTGTGTTTTGAGCCACCTGAGGTGCTCACTGTTCCTCACACTAGAGCCATTCACACCACTCCATCTGTTTCAGTGTGCGTGTGCCTGCATGCATGCATGCTACGCTTTAGCAGTAGTGACGCACCTGCCCCCACAATCGCAGAAAAGGAGAGGTGACAACAGGCAGACACTGGAGTGGTGGGCCCTTGGTTCTTCTCATGTGAAAAGGGGCAGGGCCACCAGACAGCGGCAGGGGAGCTGAATGAGATCATCTGTGCGAAGCCCCCGGCACAGAACGTTCTATCTCCAAGGAGCATCCACATTGAGCTTTGATTCTTTAGATTTTTAAATTCTTACTATTTGGAAATCAAACTGTGTGAGACTCATGAAACTTATGCCCTGTCAAGCTGTGGCCACTAGCTCCACGAAACTTGGAAATCATTCTAGGACCCTGGGTACATGAAAAATAAAAATTGTGGCAGGTGTCTAGGGAACCAGTCCTCTACCGAAACATACGTAATCGTTAATCGGATGTATTAATTTGCACAAATACCACCATTTGTCATCTGTCATAGCAGAATGGCCATACATCTACCCCGTCTGCTGCTGTACCCTGGCCAAGGACCTGTGACTATTCATCAAAGCTGTAGCTGTCATGACGTGATCCATCAAGGTTACAGGAAGTCGAATTCCCAGGACATGAAGTAAAAGCCATGTGCTTTCAGAATAATGACTCACCCCCGGAGGGCTGGCTCATTCCAGTAGCCAGGTCATAGCGGCATGCTGGCAGACCCCTCAGCAACCCACGACAGCCCCGTGTCCACTCCAGCCTCCTTCCTTGCCCCTCCCTCTGCCTCTGCACAGCCCCTTGCTGTTCACCCTCTGCTTTGATGCCCTTTCCCCCAAGACTAGGCCTTGGAGGTTCCCACATCCTGCTGTCCCAGGTACCTCAGGACTCGGCTCTTAATAATTACCTACTTACGGCAGACGAGAACTTTCCCCTACAGTGGACTGCACTGCGGGAGCAGCCACACCTGGCATGTGCAGATGCTTCACCACTGCGGGCAAAGTGAATGGGGAAGGCATGGAGGGTGGTAGTTATCTGCTCAGTGGCTCAAGGCAGAGAAACAGGACAGGCTCCAAGCACTGTGTGTCTAGTTTTAGACTGAAAACAGGTTGCAGTACTAGGACTCTGGTGATTTTAGTTTTAGGACACGCAACTCTTGATGCTACCAGAGAGACCGAGAGTGGTAATGATGGGCCTTCAGCGAAAAAATCTAGACTTATTTGAAAAGGAAAACTAAGCTGGGTGTGATGGTGCACGCTTGTAATTCCAGTACTTGGGAGGCTGAGATAGGAAGATCACAGGCTCCCGGCCAGCCTCAGCTACTCAGTGAGGCCCTCTATAACTTAAGACACTGTTTCAAAATACAGAATAAAAAAACAGGCCTGGGGGTATAATTCGGAGGTAGAATGCCCCTAGGTTCCATTCCCAGTACTGAACAAAAAAAAAAAAAAAAGGGAAGGAAAACTAACAATAAAGCCCTTATGTCAGCCACCTTCCCTAAGCTCCATCATAGCAAGGAGCCCATGACTCGCTCTCCAGTCCCTCTAAGGTGCTGCGATCTCCCCCAGGCACAATATGGCCCTTGATGGATTCCTTCTCCCCATGGCAGTCTGCTTTGCCGCCTATCCCTGTTACATGAAACTCCATCTAAGTGGCTGGGGAAAGACGACAGAACAGAAAGCGAGGTTTGCCCTGGACATCACAGCCCTAATCCAGGCAGCTACAAGGGACACCCTGGACCTGCCGAAAGCACTGATGCTGGGCAAAAGGCCTCCCAAGGTCAGGACGCTGGTCTGCCTCCCCGCGAGGGACCCATTTCTCAAGGTGGGTGGTATCTGGCCACCTCGCCGTGTTGTTTCCTAGCTCTGCTTCTTCTGTAAGCACATTCAGAAAGCAGGATTAAACTCTAGAAATGCTGGCACATGGTACGCTGAGGAGCATCAGTCTAGCTCTCCCATAGAGCCCTGACGCCAGCCACCCATCAACGGCCCATCATGACAGAAGGTCCTTCCACCCATGTAACCCATGAACGCTGATCAATCCTCTCCTCAAGGCCAAAGGTCTCCAAGGAGCATCGCCCAGGCTCAGTACATGGGAGGGACCCTGCTGAACCTCTTCAACCAGGAAAGGAAGGCTCTTTGTTCTTCCTCTACCAGCATTTCCCCAAACCCAGTCTTCAATCCCCACCAAGTCCTCAGGCTGCTCCCTGTGGGGAGGAAGAAATAAGGCTGGGGCAGCCTGCAGCAATGACTCACTTGCATGATATCTTTCTTGAGGATCCGATCAAAACTCAGCTGGCTCATGGGGTAGACGGGCTGCCACTCCTGGGCTTTCTTGGTGGCCACCAACAGATTGGAGATTTCTGTGGAAGAGATTGGAGAAGTCTAAGTACAGTCCCGAGGTCCGTGCTCCCAGCCAGTCAGTCAGCACTGGGTTTGCTGAAAAGACGTGTGTGTCTTTGTTGGCTCCATCATTCAATAAACACTTTATGGGATAAGTCCTTGATTCACGCCTTCCAGGATAATAAAAACCAAACTCATCAAATAATCAGTCAAATGGAAAATTACAATTTGTTCAATTGACCTAAAGGACTGGCCCAACCTGCTCTGAGGTCCATACTGTAGGATCTACTCTGACAAGATAGGTCAAGGAGAGTAGCTGGGTGCCTGTAATCCCAGTACTTAGGAGGCTAAGACAGAATGATTGCAGGTTTGAGGCTAGCCTCAGCAACTAAGCAAAACCCTCAGTAACTTAGGTAACCTGTTTCAAAATAAAAAGGGCTGGAGGTGTCGCCCAGAGGTAGAATGCCCCTGGATTCAATCCCTAAGGGTAATGGGCGGGGCATCAGAGAGAATTTCTCTAAGGAAGTTAAAATTTATTTTATTTTATTATTTTTGCAAGTCTGGAGATGGAACCCAGGGGCATTCAACCTCCAAGCTACACCCCCTTGCCCTATTTTTTTTTTTATTCTTGATTTTGTTTTTTGTGGTTTTTTTGTGGTACTGGGAGTGGAACCCAGAGGCTTTCTACCTCCAGGCTATACTCCTAGACCTTTTTTATATTTTATTTGGAAACAGGGTCTCACTAAGTTGCTGAGAGCCTCACTAAGTAGCTGAGGCGGGCTTCGAACCTGTGCGATCCTCCTGTCTCAGCCTCCCAAGCGCGAGGATTACAAGCGTGCGCCACCATGCCTGGCTTATTCTTTATTTTGAAACAAGGTCTCTCTGAGTTGCAGAGGGCCTCACTAAGTAGCTGAGGCTTTCCACGAACTGCAATCCTCCTGTCTCAGCCTCCCAAATGCTGGGATTACAATTTCCTGGGCCACCACACCCGGCTCAGGAAATTAAAATTTAAATCTAAGAATTAAAACTCCAAGAATTCAGGGATTGTATCTATTTTATTTTCTGCTCTACCTCCACTAGTGCATGGCAGGCACTCTACAAGTATCTGTTCTTTTAGTTGTTTGTTTTGAAGTAATGGGATCCGAGGCCCTATGCTGGGCAGGCCCCGGAGCTACATCCCCCACTCTTAGCACGTTCTTGACAAGGGTATGAATGAACCACTGGGGGAGGGCTGAAGGGAAAGCTAAGGAGGGAGGCAGAAGTTTGGGCCTCGTGGGTGCTAGAACCCTGGGAAAGAGAAAACAATGGTGTTGTGTAAGAGAGGAAAGGCAACCTAGAAAGGTCCTGTCTGAACCTGTCAGGACCTAGCGCCAAGGTGGCGCACGCACAACACTTCCTGAATGTGCAGCTTAGAAGCGGACCCTCCACGCAAACACGATGACTCAAACAACAAGCCTAGCACACAACACCACCGATGGGGCCCGGGTTGGCACAGGTGGCCAGCTGGGAATTTACAAGCCGCGGGGACTGCCTTTCCCATCGCGGAGCCACTACAAGCTGGAGAGAGGGACTCTGCAGTGGCAGGAGCGGCTCTGATATCGCCTATCCTCTTTCCACCCAACACAGGTGGCCCTAGTCAGTACGACCTGGGCGCCAGCCACTGGCTGCAGGAAAGGGCTCCCCTGCTGCCGTATCTTGGGCACTCCCTCCACCCTGCTTTCCTGATTCTATCTATTCCCTGGGTAAAGTCCAATTCAAACAGGCAACTGAAGGCTGCCTGAGGGAGGAAGGAGCCAGAAAGGGCCACTTGACTGTGTCCCTGGGGCACAGCTGGGGCAGCAGAGCCAGAGCCCTATGGGAAATGAGAGAGGCGCATGGGAAGGGGCTGCTCGGGGACTGATTATTTGTAGGGTTTTTCAGGGAACACAGTACTAGGCTGGATGGTGTGAGTGGGGAACTCTCAACTCCCAAGAACCTGTGCTCTCCCTGGGGCACCGGAAAACAGCAGTGACCTCCTCAGGTGGCCTTGCAGGTAGATGAGATGAGGCACAAGAAGGGCTTTCTGCAATGCCTGGTGTGCAGTAAAATCCCATCGTGGTGGCCACGTCACAAATTGTGACCAGTCGCATCCTTGTCCTGCACGGGGGTGGGGGTTTGCACAGCAGGAAGCAGAAGCTCCCACTGTCAGAGCCCAGGGGAGCAGCAATCAAATGCCACACCTGCCTGACAGGTGAGGATGGACCGATGGGTGCTGGGTCCTCACATGCTCTCTCATGGTCGTCACCCTAGACATGAAGCTGGGCACTGGGCTGCACGAGGAGGCACAGAGGCGGAGGCTTTGCTTGGCCACCACACCCACTCTGGGTGGCCTCCTGCATTTCTCTTTTGCTTTTTATTTCTCCCAGGAGGAGTTTCTTGGTTGTATTTTCTATATGCTACTAGGGATGGAACCCAGAGGCATTCTACCTTAGTGTTATACCCGCAGTCTGATTTTACTTATTTCTGATTTTATTTCCTATTTGGAGACAAGTTCTCGCTAGGTTGATGAGTCTTAATACTTCTTGCTGAGGCTATCCTCAAACCCATGATCCTCCTGTCTCAGCCTCCCAAGTACTGGGATTACAGGCATGTGCCACCACACCCAGCTTTCTTGTTTGTATTTTCAACTGAGAAACTGAGATGAGGGTGTCTGGCTCTTGGCACCTAGTTAAACAGAGGAGCTGAGCAGCCTCAGTGACGCTCACATGCAGATTCTCAAGGTTCTTCCATGTCCCTAACTTGCAGGTGGCAAAGAAAACGAAGAAAACAAAGAGGCCTCGCTCACCAGTGATCCTCTTCCTTTCCTGCTGATGGATGCATCCTCATTTTTGTAAAGATGGAGATGCAAGGAGGAAAACCAGTGGACCTGGGCTCAGACAAAGTGAGTTCAAATCCCCACTCTTACTCTTGTTTGAGAGGCTTTTGGTGAGTACAACAAGGATAACAACATACTTTGGGTCATTCTGAGGATTAAAAGACTTGTTACTGGACATCCTGGAAACTCGATTTCCTCACTATGTGGATGAAAGAAATGAGACATGTATGTCAACTGCCTGGGATACGGGAGGCACCCATTGATATGGTAGACACTGTCTTCATCATCTCTGGACAGACTTCACTGCACGCTGAGCCTGTGTTGGGTCCTGTGCCTCCCACAAGCCACAGAGTGGTGAGTGAGATCCAGACCCTGTCCCCAGGTTTCATAGGAAAGGGGGAGAGGCAGACACTAAACACCCTCACTGCAGAATTTCAAGAGCCCCAACAGAAGCCACAGGTTATGAGGTGAGGTCTCAGAGCCAAGTGGAAGATTTATCTCCAAGCCTAACAACCTCTGCAGAACATCTTCAAATCTAAAAACAAAGGCTGCACTTACCCACTGAGGCTGGAAGGAGACCCTATCTGATCCATAGGACACAGGTCCTCCTTCTTCTGCTAGCACCCTGCTGAGAGCATCACTTGGGAGATACTCAGTCTCAAGCTTCTCCCTCCAAAGCTCCCCGCTCCTGGAGCTGGGCTGTCAGGGTATCCACTACGACAGAGGCCTCCCCTCTGGAATGATGCAAAGACACTGCATCCTAGCCTCCAGCCTTCCTTATTCCATGTCCTCATCCTGACCCAGAGAGGAAATACTGGAAGGAAAGATGATGTGAGTAAACTGAGCCATTGTGCTCAAAGGTTTAACATGCTCTGGTGTCTCTCAGTCAAGCAGCGCGACTGTATTTTTACCTTTCTGGAACATCTTCAAGCCTAAAAACAAAGGCTGCAGTTACTCCCTGAGGCTGGCAGGAGACCCGATCTGACACACAAGAGCACAAGAACGTGCTCCCGCTTTTTTCACTAGGCTCAGTGGCAAACACCGTGCAGAGACCGAAACACGAGGCAAACAGGCCAGGCTCCTCTTCCACTCACGACAGGAAGGCTCAGACAATCCTCTTAAAAGAACAAGACTATGCCAGGCGTGGTAGCACACGCTTGTAATCCCGGCACTCGAGAGGCTGAGACAGGAGGATCACGGTTCATGGACAGCTTCAGCTACTTAGTCAGGTCCTTTGCAACTCAATGAGACTCTGTTTCAAAATAAAGAATAAAAAATAGGGCTGGGGCTGAAACTTGGAGGTAGAATGAGCCTGGGTTCCATCCCCAGTACCACCAAAAAAAAAAAAAAAAAATAGGACCGACACAAAAAGTATCCTCGAAGTCTCTTTCTCTCTGACACTTGGGCCCTGAAAGCAAATGTAAGGCCCTTTTGGAGGGACTGACCCTTGAAAGGGCGAGGTCTGACCTGCTTAAGGCAGCATCTTGGGGTGAATAAACAACAAAAATCCACTGTCCACAGGATCTGACGTTCAGGCTGGACCTGGCACTAGCACCCTTCTCTGAGCTGGACTTTCAGCGAGACCCGCTCACTTCTCCAGGCCTCAGTGTTCTCATCCTCAAAATGAGGCACTGAACCAGGTGACCCCTAAAATGACCCTCTAGTCCCCACATTCCGAGAGACTATGCGTCCACCTGTAGTGACTCTGTTCATGGGGCTTAAAAATAGAGCAGCTGGGCCCACGACCTTTTGCTTCAGTTTTGTTCCCTGATCCTCCTACAGCCCCACTGCCTAGAGAATAGAGTCCCAGCTCTTTGGTGTGGCAGCCAAGACTTCCCATGACTCCAATCTAAACCTCCCCTCTTTCCCCTCCTTTCCACCTCTAGCCCACATTAGCCCTCAGAACCTCTCTGCAGCCCCGCTTTGGTCTGAAGCTGTGTCCTGCACATGCTCCCTGTTCTGCTGGACAAGCCTCACCTGACCTCCCGCTCATCGTCCAACCCACAGCTCGAGATACACCTCCCCAAGCAGCCTGCCAGGTCGCGAGCTCAGCGATTTTGTCTGTTCAAATGCTCACAAACTGCTGTGGCCTCACTTACCTACAACATTTTGCACATTCGTTTGGCAACCCTCAGAGAGCAGGGGCTGGGTCATAGGCATTTTTGATTCTTTACATCTAACATAGTTCCTAACCCACAGAAGATACGCATTTCTCAGAAAAACTGACAGGGAAGCTCTTAAGACACTTTATCCCTTTTTTTTTTTTTTTTTTGGTGGTACTGGGGTTCCTGGAAACCCTTCTACTTCCGGGCTATACTCCCAGACCTATTTTTATATTTTTTTTAATTTGGAAACAGGATCTCTGAAGCCAGCGAGACTGGCTTTGAACCTGCGCGATCCTCCTGTCTCTGCCTCCCAAGAGCAGGGATTATAAGCCTGCCCTACCACACCTGGCTTAAGACACTTTATTTTACAGGGCAACAAAGTAAGTTTCTGCTTACTAATCCTGAACATGCATCTTTCTGTAAACCAACCAAGATGTTGAGGGGAAAAAAAGATGTTTGGTTGCTTGTTTTTGGTATTAGGAACATTCTATCTCCAAGCTATACTCTCAGCCCTTTTTACTTTGAAATAGAATCTCATTGCTCAGGATCTTGCTAAGTTGCTAAAACTGACTTTGAATCTGTGATCATCCTATCTCAGTCTCCCAAGTGCTGGGATTAGAGATATACTTCATCACACCCAGTTTCTATGTCTTTTTTTGTATGAAATTTGAGTTGAGGACAAACTTGTAAGAAAGCTAAAAAAAAAAAACAAAACAAAACAAAAAAAAAAACACCCAGAAAGTGTGGCAAGAGGCCACTCTCCTTATCCCAGACAGCATCTTTCAGTCCATCTGGGTCTTAAAGCATCACCGAGCATAGAAGGGCATCACAAAGGGGACTTAGATTGGCGGATGACAGACCTCGGGGCTTGGGCTGGCAGCAGCGCTTCAGCACGAAGCTGATGTTGTCTGTGCGCAGGATCTGCTTCTTGAGGTGGCCCATGAGGTCTCCCAGGCTGGGGAAGCTGCGGTCCGAGCCGTGCAGGCTGTAGCGGCCCTTCTGCACCTCGATCTGAAAGTTCTTGAACTGCTTCTGGCCACCCAGCACCTGCCATTCAGAACAAGGACCAGAAACTACTTGTTTAGAATGCGGCCAGGCACACATATCACAGGCATGTAAGGAGTTAACACAAGGGAACACTACAGTAGTGTGTACAGAAACTCTGGACCATCTCTGTAACATTTCTGTACATCTAAAATCATTCAAAAAGAAGAATTTTGTATCTACAGATAAACCAGCTAGCAAATAATAAGTAAATAATAAAACAGGGTCCAGCCAGGCATGGGGGCGCACGCTCGTAATCCCCGCACTTGGGAGGCAGAGACAGGAGGATCGCGCAGGTTCGAAGCCAGCCGTGCTGGCGTAAGAGACCCTGTTTCCAAATATATAAAATAGGTCTGAGAGTGTAGCCCGGAGGTAGAAGGGCTTCCAGGAACCCGAGTACCACCAAAAAAAAAAAAAAAAAAAAAAACACAGGGTCCAGGAGAAGACACCCATAAAAGAAAGTTAACACTATGGCACACAGACCAATTATTTCTACAGAAGCATCACCTGGTTTTTTTTTTTAACCTATAAAATGCAGTTCATGAAAACACCAGCCTCGCCATGTTTATTTAACCATAAACGGCACTCAAAATTTAGTAAACACTTAATATAAAATCATTTTAGTAAACACTTTACAAAATATAATACTTTATATTTGTGGTTAGCAAATGTTATGCATTAAATAAAAATCACGATAGGAAAATTCATCTAGGAACTCCCCCAAACTGAACCCTTCCAGAGAAACAAACTCCTCATGAATCTAGCCGAGAAAAGCCACACTGGGAGTTGGTGTGTGGCTGTCGGTCTGGGTCCAGGGTTCTGTGGTATCACAGAGAAAAAGCAGAAGCAGTTTTCCTTGTTGGACTTGCTTTGTACAATGGGAGGTACTTCAGTGTTCAAGAATGAAGCCGGGAAAAACCGTGTACTGTGTAAACTAGGGCATATTTACTTAGAATCTCAAACCTCGGTTACTTCAAGACCTGTGCGATGGGGTGGTATCACCTATGCGGCCACTGTAAGACACGCCTAAAAACACATAGGTAAAATGCTTAGCACATGGCCTGGTGAGCTCAGATAAGTGGAAGGATTAGTCCTATCTGTGATGACTCTTTTCTGAGTCTCCCTACGCAGTCACTGTCCTTCTTGGTAAATCCTCCTCACTGAAGAAGGCTGGGCTGTCTCAGGCACCCATCCATATACATAAACTCATGTAACCTCATTACTATGTATAAATTTGCATTTCCATTTGTCAGATAAAAAATGGGCTCCATTTATTTATTTATTTATTTATTTATTTATTTATTTATTTATTTTATTTATTTATGGTGCTGGGTACTGAACCCAAGGCCACTCTACCTCCAAGCTACATTGCCAGCCCTATTTTATTTTTTATTTGAAAACAGAGTCTTGCTAAATTGCTGAGAGTCTCGCTAAATTGCTAAGGCTGGTTTCGAACCTAAGATGCTCCCGTCTCAGCCTCCTAAGTACTGGTATTATAGGTGTACCTGGCCATAAAATTAATTTGACTTTTTTTAAAATTAAGCTCCCTCCAAAGACTGGTGAACAGTGGAGGGATAGGCACCCATGAAGGCAACAAGCCAGGCGAGTTCTGAGGCCCTGCCAGCCTGAGGGCTATCTATTCAGGAACACCCTTGGGCAGGCAGTGGCCCCTGGGGCTTGGCCCAGGACACCTGGCAGCACTTAGTTCCTCCTGCCATTTCCGCTTTTTATTCTTGAGGAGTATGTGTCCAGTCCCCAGGGGCTCTCCTGTACTTTTCCTTCCTGTGTCTAAGGTCTACTCTATGCAAACGAATGGCCTCTAGCTCAAGGCTCCTCCTGCCCCCCCTTCTCCTCAACGATGCACAGCCCTACCAACACTAGAAAATGTATGTAGATTAAGTTTGCAAAATTTATTCTTTTCTAAAATATTCCACTTTGCATTAAAAAAAACAACTGCTTGAGCTGAATAGTGGAAGGGGATTCAGGGAGGGAGGTGAAAGGAGGAGACTTGAAGGACACAGTTCAAATACTGTTATGCACCTACTGAAATTATCAGCACCAATCTCAGTGACATGTACAGGGAGGAGGAGGGAATGGTGGGGTCTGCATAACAAACACTAAGTGTTATGTGCACGTATGTTCCTATCACTCTGAATCTCCTCATGATGTACAATTACAACACACCAATAAAAGCATATTCTTTCGCCGGGCGTGGTGACACACACTTGTAATCCCAGCACTTGGGAGGCTGAGACAGGAGAATTGCGCAGGTTGGAAGTCTGCCTCAGCTACTGGGAGCCCCATGGTAGATGGCCTCTGGGTTTCATCCCCAGTACCAAAAAAAAGAAAAAAGAAAAGAAATAGATTCTTAATTAAAAAAAAAAAAAGCCGGCATGGAGGCCCACGCTTGTAATCCCAGCATTTGGGAGGCTGAGACCGGAGCATTGCAGTCTGCTGACAGCCTCAGCTACTTAGTGAGGCCCTCTGCAACACAGTGAGACCCGGTTACAAAATAAAGAATAAAAAATAGGGCAGGGGCTGTAGCTCGGAGGTCGAGTGCCCCTGGGTTCCATCCCCAGACCCGAAAACAATCAATCAATCAAACAAACAAACAAAAAACAGGCATGGTAATGCTGGCCTGTCATCTCAGTACTTTAGAGGCTGATACAGGAGGGCTGCTCAGTATCTTAATGAGGCTCTCAGCAACTGAATGAGATCCTGTTTTAAAATAAAAAAATAAAATAGGGCTAGGGGTACAGGTCAGAGGTAGAATGCCCCTGGCTTCAATCTCTAGCACCACAAACAAACAAACAAACAAACAAACACAAATGAGTACTCAGAAACAAATTACAATGATTAAAAAATAGAAACAGAGGACTTTACTAGATATTTCATGAAACATTAAATAATTTCTCTGCAATAAATAGCATAATTTGAAACTATTATGTAGAAATCAAGCAAAATAAAATGAATAAAAATGTTTAAAAAAAAACCACCCAAGTCAGGCGTGGTAGTGCATGCTTGTAATCCCAGTACTTGGGAGGCTGAAACAGGAGGATTGCAGGTTCACTGACAGCCTCAGCTACTTAGTGAGGCCCTCTGCAACTTAGTGAGACCCTGTTTCAAAAAAAAAGCATAAAAAATAGGGCTGTGGGTATAGCTTGGAGGTAGAATGCCCCTGGGTTCAATCCCCAGTACTGAAAAAATAAATTAAAAAAACTGAGTAAGCCAAATAAGGTGGTGCTCACCTGCAATCCCAGTACTTGGGAGGCTGAACAGGAGAATTAGAGGCTGGAGGCCAGTGCACAGTAAAACTTGGTGAGACTTTGTCTTAGAATAAAGAATTAAAAGGCCTGGGGGTATAGCTTAGTGGAAGAATACCCCTGGGTTTAATTCCCAACACAGACAGACAGACGACAGAGTAAATAACAAAGTCACTTGGCATCTATGAGGTAAAGTCAGATATTTTCACATCTGAAGATATTCTAACTCCATAGCCTGCAGGATTTCTCTCACATCATTCTCAGCTTTCAGCCACATCAGACTGTCTAACAGGCATCTCAACTCACTGTCAAAACATGGAGCACCAACATATCTGCTCAAACGTCTGACCTGTTTTGTGGGTGTTAGGCCAAGTAAATGAGGCAGCGTATACGGGCACTTGTCCATGCCAGAGAACTCTATGAACAGCCACAGTTCAGGTCTGTGATGATCCAGCACTGAGCCTAAAATAAACCCCTCTAAACATGACACCCAATTCCACAGTGTCTGGAGTGAGCTGATTTTCTTTTTATTTTTACTTATTTGTGTGAGTGTGTGATACTAGGAAATGAACCCATGGGCATTCTCCCTTTGAGCTACACCTCCAGTCTATTTTTCTTTATTCTTTATTCTGAAACAGGATCTCAGAAAGCAGCTGAGGCTAGCCATGAACCTGTGACCCTCCTATCTCAGCCTCCCAAGTGCTGGGATTACAAGTGTGCATCACCACACCTGGCTTTGGTGTCCTGGATTCTATCTTCCAGAGGCACTGTGCACAGGGCCATAAGAAGGAAAGACTATAGAGTCTGACTGCTACGAGAGGTCTCTTTTTGAGAGCACGGTAGTCTCCCCAGACCTCCCAGGGGGTTTTTCAAAGCCCCAGGCTTCCTATACCATCTAGCCCAAAGCCATCCCCACTGCAGCAGCTCCTGGACCAGCTTGCATTGCACACACTGTGACCATACAGCTCAGCCATGCCAGCCAGCAGACTGACCTCAGACTTCTCAAAGCAGGTGACGGTCATGAGGATGTTGTCAAAGTCGGTGCAGCTCCACCGCAGCACATACATCCCCTCCTCGCTCCCTTCCTGCCGCAGCTTGTTGATGGCATATTCCGTGCTGCCGGGAAGGAGGTGCAGGAAGAAAGAAAGCTCAAGTCAAACCTCACGTGAAACCCCGGGGTACCCACTTTTCCAAGCTGCCTCAGGTGCTGCAGCGCCCACACTGTGCCCAGAATCCCCAGGTCCTCTGTGACATGGTGCCTGAGACACATGGAAGAACCATGAGACAGACCAAGTACCCAGCACCACCATGAGAGGGTACCGGCACCTGCTGGTCCCCAAGCTGCCCAGAGACACTGTCTGCATCTCTCCCCCAGAAGAATGTGCCCTGAGGCTGCGATGAGGAGCTGCCAATGACACAGAGGTAGAGACCCCACACTCACCCCTCTCCAGCACCCCACCCTGCTCAAGAGGAACACCAGCCTCATGTGGTGAGCATGTGGGACTATTTTGTTTATTACTATGTCTTTAGTAACCAGGACGTGCCTGGTTCATAGCAGGTGCTTAGTAAATGACACAATGAATCATCAATGAAGATGAAAAAGGTCAAGAGAAGTCAGGCGTGGTGTCACATGCTTGTAATCCCAGCTCTTGGGAGGCTGAGACAGGAGTATCGCACAGGTTCGAAGCCAGCCTCAGCTATTTAGTGAGGCTCTCAGCAACTCAGAAAGATCCTGTTTCCAAATAAAATATAAAATAGGTCTGGGAGTATAGCCCGGAGGTAGAAAGCCCCTGGGTTCCACCCCCAGTACCAAGAAAAAAAAAAAAAAACCCAGAACAAAACAAAAAAGGTGAAAAGAGAAAGAAAGCTCAAGTCAAAGTACACGTGAAACCCCTGGAACCAACTTCTCAAGTGCTGCAGCCCCTCACGCCACCTGCCCAGGATCCCCAGGATGCCCTTGCTAGAAGGGAACAAGCCCATTTTACATCCTTGGATCCCCAGGACCAATGAGTCAGGACACTGGCTGGCTAAACCCATGCTGAGGGCGGTTCTGAGCACCCAGTGACTGCAGCTCAGGAAGTGCTGGTGGAAGAGGGCGGGTGGGCAGCACACAGGAAGGCAGACACTAAGTCCTTCCCCCCTGTACCGTGGTCTCTGACACCTGCATGCTGGGCATGTGCTGATCCCCACTGTGCAAAGCACCCCTGCCTCTCCAGCACTTGGCATCCAACTGGAATGCAGCCCACTCTGAGAAGGCTCTTTAGGCAGTGAGTTCCAGCCTCCCAGAGAACACAAAACATTCACTCACTCAACACTCACTGAGTGCCCACGACATGCCCGGCTCTGCTGTGGTGCAGAGGAAAGCAGAGAGCGAAACGCAGAGCAGCCCTGACTCAGGGAAGCTCAGGATCCGGGAGGGAAGGCAGTCAGACCAGACACGAATGGATGTGTAATATCAGACTGAAGGAACATAAAGAAGAACGAAGCCACCAGGGAGGGCGGGCTGAGGACGGAAGAGGTGTTGCTTTATATAAAGTGGTCTCAGCCAGGTGTTGTGGCACAGGCTTATAATCCCAGTATTTGAGGGGCTGAGTCAGGAGGATTGGAGTTCAAGGACAGCCTCAGCTACTTAGTGAGGCCCTTTGCAATGCAGTGAGACCCTGTTTCAAAATAAAGAATAAAAAATGGGGCTGGGGGGTGTCACTCAAAGGTACAATGCCCCTGGGTTTCATCCCTAGTGCTGCAAA
This sequence comes from Muscardinus avellanarius, assembly GCF_963383645.1. NCBI lineage: Eukaryota > Metazoa > Chordata > Mammalia > Rodentia > Gliridae > Muscardinus > Muscardinus avellanarius. Next base: position 56,339,984 of record NC_137788.1, read on the forward strand.
TAAATAAATAAATAAATAAATAAATAAATAAGACTGGAAATTTCATATACAAGGTGATAGATAGCAGACTGACGCCTGAAGAGAGTGCAGATCCTAGCAGAGGGCATTCCCAGTAAAGGGAAGGCAGGACACTGAAGGGAAGACACTGTTACAGTGCTCAGCACCTGCTGCACGGTGCCTCATGTCTGTCTTCCTATGAGTCTGCGAGCCTCTTGGCCAGGGATACACTGCCACCAAGCTACCTGTCCACAGGTAGCCAGGAGAGGAAGAAGGTGGAAAGCGTGTCTTGTGAAAGGCAGCAGAAGAGATGGCTCCTCACGCATAAAGACACGCAGCAGTTCTTCCTGTCTGAAGGGTAGTTGTAAGAGGAAGTCCACTGAGCCCCAGCTGTCTCAAAGGCCAAACGTGGATGTGAAGACAGAAGCTAGAGAAACCAAGCACAGCCCTTCAGAAAGGGGCACACATTGGTAATCGTGAGAGCCGCAGTCTGCGGAGTGCTGCGCAGAGCTGACACCTCACACCATCTGAAGGATTTGAGCACAGGCTACCAGTTCTGAGAGGCAGGACAAGACATCCCCCAAAGGCCCTCTGGCCTGAAGGCGGAGAGCCCCTCACAATCTCCATCATTCTACTCTAGGACAGGCTTAACCAGGATTCTGTCTGTTCTGTCTGATGCTGAGCCCTGCATCCTACCTTTCTCAAATCGCCTGCACCAGCTGAATGATGGGTTTAGCACAGACAGCACTGCATGTTCAGCTGTGGAGAGGTAAAGAGGTTAGACAAAGAGGAGGAGAGAACTGAGGAAGAGAAGAGCTGAGGGCTATGGAAAACAGATGACAGGGAGGCCCGGCCACAGCCCAGATGGCAGGATAGAAAAGAGAGTACCCACGAGTACCCACCAACGTGGTCAATGCCTCAACCCAAACAACAGAAGACACAGGGGTCTGAGGAAGCCAGGCTTCCTGCCACTGGAGTATGAAGTCTTTTCACACCCAAAGCAGCCGAAAGCACTCTAGAACCAACCAGATGGGGCCGTGACAGCCATTCTGTATGTTGTGAACGATCAGTGGGGGGGCCACGTCGGTGCAGAGGTAATGGTGTGCGTCTGCTGTGAGCCGGAAGTAGCCGTCAACCAAGGACACGAAGGACAAGGCTTCCTCGTGGGAAGAGAGCTTCAGTTCCTGGTGAGAGAAGACATTCCCATGGTTACACCACACGTCCACCATCTTGAGCAGGGGGCTCTGTGACTGAGTGCGGAATGCCTGGGCCATCTCTGTTGGTGTACTCCTGCATTTACACAGGATTTTCAGTGTTAACACTCTTTCCCTTCTGTGTGTGTGTGTGTGTGTGTGTGTGTGTGTGTGTGTGTGTGTGTTACTAGAATTGAATCATGGGTGCTCTCCTACTGAGCTACACTCCAGCTTCTTCTTCTTCTTTTTTTTGGGGGGTGATAGTACAAAGGATTGGACCCAAAGGCATTCCATCTCTGAGATACACTTTCATCCATTTATTTATTTATTTATTTATTTATTTATTTATTTATTTATTTATTTTTGCAGTACTGGGGATGGAACCCAGGGGTATTCTACCTCTGAGCTACATCCCCAGCCCTATTTTTTAATTCTGTATTTTCAAAAAGGGTCTCACTGAGTTGCAAAGGCCTCAGTAAGTAGCCGAGGCTATCCTTGAACTGTGTTCCTTCTGTCTCAGTCTCCCAAATGCCAGGATTACAAGCATGCACCACCACCTCCGGGTGATTTTTATTTTTCAAACAGGGTCTCCTATGTTGTTGAGACTGGCCTTGAACCTATGATCCACTTGTCTCAGCCTCCCAAGTACTGGGATTACAGGTGTGAGACACCACACCTGGCTTCCCACCTATTATCTTAATGGGACAATCCAGCAAGGGACAGTGTGCTTATGTTGGGGGAACGGGGGAGATAAGGCAGTGGGAGGACCTGCAGAGAAGCTGCCTCCTGGGTCCAGACAGGAGAAGCAGTAGCCTCGGTGGGGGCAGCAGGGTGATCAGTGCACACGGGTTGTGCACAAAGCAGCGATGCACCACGTGGGCATCATTCCTGTCCTATGAAAAGGAAACAGAGGCACGGACGCTTCCTCTAGTAGCAGTTGGTCTACACTCCTGGTAATACTCCTGGGTTTAATCCAGGAATGGTCCCCGACACAGTACTAAGTTTTCCATGTTCAGTGCAGGCACCTCTGAGGCTAGGAGGAGGCAAAGTCTCACTCTAGAAGGGAGAGGCCAAAGCAGAAGGAGGGGAAAACAGAGGGACTTTCCAGAAAGGAAGGCATTCAGAAAAACACTGGAGGAGAAGACAGACAGTTTTGATTTGATCTCAGATCGCTGAGCAGACACTGCCCATCCGAGAGTAGCCAATGGGTCAACCAAGGACATCTTTTAGTGATGGAGGCTTATAAAGCTATTTGGAGCTCTGACTCATAAAAAGTATTACAAAGTGCCCAAGCCTTCAGAGAAGGCAAAATGACATGTGAGAATAAAGCTCTTTTTAGAGCACTGGGGTAAGAGGCTGGTGAAAAGAAACAAGACTGGCGGAAAGGAGGGGAGAGGGGTACAAACAGCCGGTCAGGAGGAAGGTAAGGAGGCCTGGTACACACTGCACACCAAAGGAAGGGTGTCCTGGGGCTATAAGCCAAGGAGGCCTGGAGAGGGCGCCCACCACAGGGATGGTGAGTGAGCAAGGGGACTTGCTCTCGGGTGTGACCTCACATTCACCTGTAGGTAGGCCCCAAAGCAAATCTAAAAGAATCTGAGCCAGTCATGGTGGCGCGTGCTTGTTATCTCAGTACTTGGGAGGCTGAGACAGGAGGATCGCGCAGGTTCAAAGCCAGCCTCAGCTACTCAGGCCCTCAGCAACTTAGTGAGACCCTGTTTGACTCTGGGTTCCATCCCTAGTGCCACATAAAAAAGAGGTTCTAGAGTGAGGGGCAGGGTTGTCAGGGGCAGTCCCTCTCCAGCCCCGTGACAAGAAAGACCATATAAACTCCTGAGTTCCCCAAGAGCAGCCATCTGGAGAGAAACGGGAAATGTCAAGGAGATGCAAAGGGAGGCAATAAATCAAGGCAGGACTTGGTAACGTGCTGGCATTTTGCTTGCCTGAAAGAAAAGCAGTCAAAGGATGGCATGATCGGAGGGCAGAGAAGGGACAGGGCAGTCAGCTGCTCCGGGTAGCACCAACTCCTGGCTAACACACCCGCTCTGGAGCCAGCCCATCGGGTTCAGATCTCAGCATCTCCATTAGGTTTAAACATACATACTCACTACTTCTACAGGTCAAATATTGGCAATTTTAAATGATTTCACCTAATAGCTATGTGTCCTTGGAGGGTTATTTAACTTCTTCTTGCCTTAGTTTCTTCCCTTGTAAAATAGGAACAATAATCTATCTCCCTACAGAGTTGACATGAAAATTGAAAGAGCTGACATTTGTCAAGTTCTTAGACCAGGAAGTGCCGGGCACAGCCTAAGGGCTAGTGTTTGTTTCTTCCTGCCTCACCCCTCCTCCCTCCGCAGCGCTGCAGCTTGGCAGAGCCGCCGGCCCAGGTGGCCAGGGTGAGCTCTGACTCAGAGGAAGAGGCCACCAAACGGGAGCCAGATGTGACCGTCAGCCTGGATAGAGCAGGGCCAGCTCGTAAAATGTGTGCCCTGTCTGCTGCTTCTCTCCTCTGCTGAAAGTCTGAAGGGTTTGGCCACTGGAGAGCCACACCATAGACATGCCAATCTTTCCCTCATTTCCTGGGGGATGATGACACCTTGGTAACCAAAGCCACACAGGCAAGATGCACGGGCTGCAGCCAGATGGCGCTGGGCACGCCCTACCACGTTCTCGCTGTGCGACACTGTACAGTGTCTCTGTCTCTCGATTAATCTCAGGTTCCCTGTTTGAAATAGAGCTGACATCCCTACATCTTAGGTTAGCTCAAGGACTCAAGAACACACACTAAGTACCTTAATAAAGTAAGGACTAAGAACATAAGCACAGCATATAACCCAGGGCCTGATATCTGTAATATGTTCAATAAATAACATTTATTATTTTCTCTCTCCCTCCATTTTCTAGCTTTTCACCAACATCTCTCTGGGCTTTTCTACTTCTCCCTTCGATTTTTTTTTTAATAATAAAATTAATGTCTTGGAGGCTTTTGTTTTAAACAAAGGAAGACAGAAAAAGAAATTAGAGCTTCTTAGCTGGGTGTGGTGGTGGACGCTTGTTAACCCAGCATTTGGGAGGCTGAGACAGGAGGATCGCAGGTTCGTGACCAGCCTCAGCTACTTAGTGAGGCCCTTTGCAACTCAGTGAGACCCTGTTTCAAAATAAAGAATGAAAAATAGGGCTGGGAGTATAGCTTGGGGATAGAATGCCCCTGGGTTCCATCCCCAGCACCACAATACAAAAAGAAAATTTAGAGCTTCTTATAATCCTACCATAAATAAATGTTATGTTAACATCTAATTATATTCCTAAAAGCGTGTATTTTCATTTTATAAAGACATTTTTTCCAGATCAAAAAATAAATCAGCAATTTAGTTGCATAATATTCTACTACTCAGGTGAACTATGGTCTATTTTCCCCTTCTCCTAGCATCATTTTCAGTATTTGACACTGCAAACACTGCTGGAATAAATACTCTATTAATAAACCACTACCTGCATTGCATATTGCTTTCTGGCAGATTCCCTGAATTTCTGAATGGAGAGACCATACAAATATTTTCAACAAGGCTTTAAACACACGTTGCTGAGCTACTTTTCAAAAGGTAATACAAGGAAGAGGAGTTGCCCTGGATACAAGAGAGTGGCCATCTGTCCTAATTCATATCGCCTGACTTTCTTAGCACGGTGTGCTATCTTTTGGACGCAGTCTCTGCTGTGTCCTGGGCAGGTCGTGGCGTCTCCCTGGTGTTCACTCCTGCGCTCTGTGGGCGTGCCTTGTCGCGCCAGCCCGATCTCTCCACCTTTGGTCAGCTGTGACTTCCCGTGACACAAACATGTTGACTTTGGCAGAGTTCCCACTTCCCCTGCCAAACTGGATGCCTGTCTAGATCATGTCCTCAAGTGATACCGAAAAGGAGGAAGTGACACCGAACACCCCTTCCTGGGCCCGAGGCTTGCTGGGCGTGCCTGTCACTTGCCTCGTGGTCGGCTGAGGTGCCAAGTGGGGCTCCCAACCCACCATCCTCAGAAAACCCACAGGCTCAGCCAAGGGGCCACATGGGAGCACCAGGGGGGAACCCTGACATTCACTAATTTTCTCTTCCTTCAAATCTGCAAAGTTTTATAAACTTTTAAAGTTGATGCTGAAATAGACTTTAGTGAGTAGCAAGCTGTGAGGCCAGTACACATTTGCAAAACCAAAGAAAGGCACTAGTGTGACTTCAATGCTGACATAATAATGTCTTGCAATCGGGACTTTCTGGCTAAGTCAGACAATCATCAGATTTTCTCTTTGGGACAGGAACTCTGAAAATCATGTGCTGCGCAATTTTCTTTGCCATGTCCCCCCTTCTTGTCACCAGTTCGAGGAGCAAACTCACCATTTTTTTGTTGTCCTGCTTGTTAATGCTGACCACAGACTCCTTTATTACAATGTGAGTGATTTCAGGGAAATACGAAAAATTGTTCCACTCTTCCCGGATTTTGATTTTCTCCTCGTCCTTCTTGTGTTTATTTTCCAGCTTTTTCCGCTTCAGTTTATTTTTTTCCTTTTCAATAGGGACCACCTGATAAGATACATAAAAATGGCAGGGTTAAGTTGGCTTTCTCAGTTCCTGATGTAAAAGGTCAGCGCTCCTGGCAATCCCACGCAGGACCTAGGTCCAGAGAGAAGAGAGCTGACAAGACTCAATGTACGGTGCAACCGGGATGCGGTGGGCATAGGACCAAGACACTGAGTTCTATCGGGGAATCTTAGGACTTCAAATCTAGGAAAGAGCTCAATTTGACCCTGACCAAAACCTCCACCTGATGTACAATGTGCATGCAAACTCAGAAAGAACCTGAACTGCCCCCTGGACATGCGTCCACAGCCGAGCAACCCACTTCCAGGTGGGCACCTGTGTTAACACAGGCATGCCACATAGCACATGCCTCTGAGATTCAAATGATAGGACACGAGCTTTTCCCTTCTACTACTGACTATCCTGATTTTGTGACAGTATCCAAGTAAGGCTTTTCTAGAGAAGATATGGACCCCACACCTGAATAATCGACACACAGAAGAATACGTATCTGCACAAGTTTGGTGGGATTTTTGTGTGTGTGTGATACTGGGGGTGGAACCCAGAGCTTTCTACCTCCAGGCTATATTCCCAGACCTATTTTATACTTTATTTGGAAACAGGGTCTCACTAAGTTGCTGAGAGCCTCACTAAGTAGCTGAGGCTGGCTTCTAACCTGTGCGATCCTCCTGTCTCAACCTCCCAAGCACGGGGATTACAAGCGTGCGCCACCAAGCCCGGCATCTGCACAAGTTTAAAAGTGTTGTGTAGAATGAGCACTGGAGACTAGGTTTTGAGTGTAGTTCCTGCCTCTGAAGTTACTTAACTAGACTGATCATCTCTTAGAGCCTCCACTTCTTCAGTCATAAAACAGAGAGCTTCTATCTGTACTAGGTTCTTTCCGATTAGGCACATGCTTAGTAACACAGAACCTACCACAGAGAAAGCCCTTGGTGTTAGGCACTGTTGTTTTAGCATGAGAATAAAACAGGAAAAGATGAATCTCGCATTTCACTTCTGTTTGTTTGTTTTTGTTTTTGTTTTGTTTTTTGGTGGTACTGGGGTTCCTGGAAGCCCTTCTACCTCCGGGCTACACTCCCAGACCTATTTTATACTTTTTTATTTTCGGAAACAGGGTCTCTTAAGCCAGCGCGGCTGGCTTCGAACCTGCGCGATCCTCCTGTCTCCGCCTCCCAAGCGCGGGGATTACAAGCGTGCGACACCACGCCCAGCTCGCTTTTCACTTCTAACAAAGTAATAATTATAGCAGCTATAGTAACTTGCTCATCATTTATTATATGGCAGGTTCTGTGATCAATGCTCTGTAGCTCACCAACTCTATGAGTCAGATACAGTAAAGAGAGTCAGACCTCTGTATTCACAGTTCCTACATCCATGGATTCTGCATTCACAAACTCAACCAACCAAAGACTGAAAATATAAGTTATGTTTACCATGTCTGCTTCTGTGCTGAACATGAACAAACTTTTTTTTCTTATCTTTACTCCCTAAGCAGAACAGTATACTAAGTATTAAAAGGAATCTAGAGTTGATCAGAATACACAGAAGGGTATGTGTAGGTTATATGCAAGTATTATGTCATTTTATATAAGGGGTTTGAGCGTGCACATATTTTGGTACCTGCAGACCGTTCTGGAACCAATCCTTCCATGGATACTAAGGGCCAACAATATTTCCATTTGACAGAGGAATAATATATAACCAATATGGGTAAAATGGTCCTCCCAAGGCCCTGAAACTAAGTTGTGGGGCTAGAATTTGAACCACATCTTTGGAGGTATAAAACTTATGCTTTTAGACCACTCTGCTCTGTGCCTCTTTCAAAAAACACCTCAATAAAGAAACTTTACAATGCAAAATTGACTATCCCATTTCGTGGAGCCAGAGCCTAAATTCACTCTTGTCTTAACAGCTTACTACTTATGACCTTGAGCAAATTTCATAACTTCTCTGTACTTCTGTGGGTTCATCTATAAATGGGGTTAGTGGGCAGTACTCCCCTTGAAAGTTGTTTTATTTTTAGAAATAAATGAGCTAATATGTTAAAAAAAATGCTTAGTAAAGTACTTGGCACATGGTAAGGACTGAGTAAATGTCTGCTGTTACTGTTTTATAATGTATTTTACATGTTATTATCTTTCCCTTCAGAACTTAATATTTACCTAGGCCTTTTGGTACACACATGATATGAGAGATGACTAATAAGTGGTCTCTAGCTTAAATAAACTCAGCTTAAATAAACTCAGTCTACTGGGGTAAGTGACATGCAGACGGATACTGCCGCAATGGAAGCAGCATACCCTATGAGACAGAGATGGTTCTTTTCCGATCAGCCACCTGTAGCCACTTACGTTTGGTTTCTGCCGCCACTGGATCCCAAGATTTCCAGTCACCATGACTTCATAGTAGAGAACATTTCCACTGTCATTCGAATTAAACCAATTCATCTCATTTTCTGATGAAATCAGTAACATGGAAGTCTCGAATATTTCAGCCCCATAATGTTTAGTCAGAGTTTCCAACGTAGCCAGGTATTTCACCTTCAAGTCATGTGTGGACACGCTGCTGTCACAAATGGTCTTGTTGTTAAATTCCTTCAGGAAATCCTTGAATACGTTATTTATCCGCATTCTGGTGAGAAGGTTCCTCTGTCGGATGGATTTATTCAATGTTTCGGGAATATATCTCTTGTAGCTTTAAAAAAAAAAAAAGGTATGGACATTTCACATATAGGATAGCAGAAAATATAAAGAAACCTAAGTCTATGATTGTTTCTTGCATGTGTTACCAAATAAGGGAGGATTCACTTTCAAGGGACGTTAGATGGACGATAACCATCAGGAGATGGAGATGAACAGAGACAGAGAGACTAGAACAGTACTTGCTCCATGGATTTCACTACGATGGGAAATCCTATAGGTATCATCACATTTTCAAATGCAAGCAGCAACACTGACCTGTCTGTACTTTGTTTCACCGCTGTGCACACTGGTACTCACATGTACACAGCGTGAAGATTGAACATCAGTTAGAAAACAGTCTAAAAGGTGTGGAGAGCAAGCATCTCCTGGCAAGAGCAAATATGCTTTGGTGTGTGCTACTTGCCTGTTTGATCATTTTTCTGTAAGAGCACATATTTTTATTAAAAATGGAAAAATCATACAAAAGCTAAATACAAAATACTTATCATCTGCCAGGTGAATATGCCCCAGATATATTATTAAATGCATCAACTAGAAAATGAAAGATTAATTATCCATCTAGATGCTAATGGAAGAGAATTTTTTTTTTTTTTTTTTTTTTTTTTTTTGGCGGTACTGGGGATGAAACCCAGGGGCATTGTACCTCTGAGCTACACCCCCAACTTTATTTTTTATTTTGAAACAGGGTCTCACTGGGTTGCAAAGGGCCTCACTAAGTAACTGAGATATCTGCGAACTGTGATTCTCCAGTCTCAGCCTCCTGAATGCTGGGATTACAAGTGTGCACCACCACGCCCAGCTATGGGAGATGATTTATGATCATCAAGGTCCTGATAAAGTGGCATACTGTAAGAACAGGAAAGAATTTTAAGAAGAATATATAAACCCTTGAAAAAATAAACAAGTCCCCTTAGGGGACAGCTGTTATCCCTGGGTCTGGAACAGCATCTGCTCAGGGTAATTCTTGAGATACCAATGGGCCCATGATAGTGAACCATTGTGAAATTTGGGATTCATCCTCAACAAATAGTGTTAATTTTTTTTAGGTTAATGAAAAGAGAATTAGATAAGAGTTATCATTTTTCACTTTAGCTTCATGGGAAAGAAAAAAGAAAAAGAAAGAGAAAGAGAAAAGGCCTAGAGTGGAGGTCACAGAAAAAGAGAAAGTGGCAACCGAGTATATAGCTAATCAGTCCCCACACAAGGAACATGGAGATGACGGCCAGCAGTGGCCACAGGAAAGGGGCAGGGTCACTAATTTGATTGGCATCCCAGCCCAGAAAGTTCACCCTAGTACAAATTTCTGAGCTTGTCAGTCAACACTCAAAATCAGGACACAATGCTAAGTGTGTCCTTTTACACATATTCTAAGTAAGACTTGGGTCTTGCAGAGCAGGTGTCAGGCAAACACTGGTAGCAGTCAAATAAGATGTATGAGAGCATGTAAAGTAGCGCTGTCCCTGCGGTCTACTCTCTGGCCGGCAGGCAGACTCACCTGATGTCCTTGGGGAGCTCCGGCAGCTGCATCTTCTTCTTCATAGCATAATGTGAGATGGCCAGGACAGCCATCCCCAGGCACTCGTTCTCGATGTCATGGCCATCCTGCTCGGTCTTGGGGTCCCGAATGGGAGCCAGGCACTTCACCAAATCGTACTGTCCCTTTGGAGCAGAGGTGAGAAAAAATGAACCGTCACTTAAGTTTCAAGAGCCCACTTGTGGTTTTTTATTTATTCATCTTGAGAGGATACAGGAGGTGCTACCCAGCAAAGCAGTGCAGAAATGAGATAAATCACACTTGTAGCTTCTCCATCTTCAAAGCTCCTTTTCAATAAAGCTGGGCATGAAAAGGCCCAGGAGATGTTCTCCCTGGGTTAATTCATTTATTTCACAAATGTGCACTGTGCACTATGCCAGGTATTGGTGTACTGTACAAGCATCTGAAGCCCCCTTATGGAGCTTACCACAGAAAGTGAGGCAGGCCAGAGGACCTGGGACCAGGAGGAATTTAAAAAGGCCATCCTGTGAGATGAGAGAGGTGAGGGACGGGTGGGCACCCGGAGATCAAGGCACACCGGCCCACAAGATAATAATTCAAATTAAGGATTGAAATTAGGCAAAAGACATTTGTCAGAACCAGTCATAAGAGAGCAGATGGGAGCCAGGCGTGGTAGCGCGCACTTGTAACCCCAGCATTTGAAAGGCTGTGACAGGAGGATAGAGGTTCGTGCCAGCCTCGGCTACTTAGTGAGGCCCTCTGCAACTCAGTGAGATCCTGTTTCAAAATAAAGAATAAAAAATAGGGCTGGGGTTGTCGCTCAGAGGTACAATGGCCCTGGGTCCCATCCCCAGTACCATAACAAATAAATAAATAAATAAATAAATAAATAAATAAATAAATAAATAAGCAAGCAAGCAGATGGGGAACCTTAGTAAGTTTTTTGTTTTTGTTTTTGTTTTTTTGGGTGGTACTGGAGGTGGAACCCAGAGGCTTTCTACCTCCGGGCCCTTAGTAAGGTTTAAAAGCCCACCTCCCAAGGGCTTCTGTGGCTACTCTCTTCCAGGGACCCCTCCCCGCCAAGAGGGGGCAGCTGTTTTTGTCTTCCATCTTTCCATGACTTAAACTTTTGAGCCAGGTGTGGTGGCGCACGCTTGTAATCCCAGTACTTGGGAGGCTGAGACAGGAGGATCTGGGTTCACAGCCAGCCTCAGCTACTTAGTGAGGCCCTTTGCAACTTAGTGAGATCCTGTTTCAAAATAAAGAGTAAAATCAGGCTGGGGATATATTTCAGAGGTAATATGCTCCTGCATAACCCCCAGTACTGCAAAAATATTAAAATAAAAAAAATAACTTTCATATTTCTATACCTTTCGATATAGCCCTTGGACTTCATTCATCAAAGTCCACTGCAAAAGAACCCTATAAGAGGAGACACTTCCTTTTTTTTATTTTTTTTGGTGGTACTGGGGGTGGAACCCAGAGGCTTTCTACCTCTGGGCTATACACCTAGACCTATTTTATACTTTATTTGGAAACAGGGTCTCACTAAGTTGCTGAGAACCTCACTAAGTAGCTGAGGCTGGGTTTGAACTTGCGTGATCCTCCTGTCTTAGCCTCCCAAGCGCGGGGATTACAAGCGTGCGCCACCATGTCCAGCCTGAGACACTCCCATTTTTAAAGGATGCTGACAAGCAGTGTGTACAGGCAAGTGACATGGGCCAAGGTTTGATCACTTATCAGTTCCAGACAGGAACTAGACAGCCTAGCCTAGAAAGTGGGCATCTAAAATTGACGGGGACCACCTTCCCACTCTTACTGCATTTATACAAAGAGAAAGATCCCATATCCGACCATGTGTCACTGCTCCACAGCTGCTATTTGTGTTTCCAGGAATAAACTGAATCACTAGAGCACACCCCCCCCCATAGGGTACATGGCATTCCAAGAACCAATGGGGACTTTCAAAATAAAACAAGACTAAAAAGCAGCGCCCACCTGCGTGGGCCTGGACCATTACAATGCCAATAGCGGCTCCCATTTATGAACCTGTAACCTCACTGCCAGACCCTGTGCTTGGTGCCTTTTTTCTATTATTTTGTTAAACCCTCACAGCAGCCCCCCGAGGTGGGTGTTGACATCATCATTTCTAACAGATGAGAAGTATAAAGCAACCCCACTCAGTCGGTCATACATTCAGTATTTTGGTAACTAGCAGTAGGTGCTAGCGATATAGAAATAAACCAAATTGAATTTTTGACCTCATGGAAATTCCATTTAAGGAAAAAGAAAAAGAAATAGAAATAGCTAGTGTCAGCAGTTTACAAAGGCAAAGCCAAGTAGAAGGACCAAGTGACACGGGGGCCAGGGGCTTCGTGAGTGGGGTTTAGGGTATCCTAGATTTGACGTGGGTACCTTTCCTCAACACTGTGCCTCATCAGACTTCACTGACTGAGGACTGTGAACTCCTCAGCCCTTCCTTAGCTTGGTGCGGGTGCAGATGTGGAATCTGGAGAGGGGCTCCCGCTTCAGCTCACTTTCCCTGAAGAGATACCATGGTTGTGATGAAGGGTTCTCATGCTGTGGTTCTCCTGTCCAACACAGGACTTCCTATTTCTCTTAGGTAAGGAAAGGTCACTGACCAGTTCTACAACCTTCAGAGAGCCAACAACAAGGACCTACTCCGACAAAGTGCAAAGACCAGAACAACATCTAAAGCTGGGGGTGGTTTTTTTTTTTGGGGGGGGGAGACTATGATTTTTTTTTAATGTTCACCATACAGATACCTCAAGTAACTCATTCCTAAGACTACCAAACGTCAAATTCGAATGCCTCATCTGTGAGGTATGGTTCACTGTTCTTTTAGACTTGTGCTCCAAAGAAAGATAAAAGAATAAATCCCAGATGCAGATATGTAAAACTGAGAAGGTTCCCAGCATTCGGGAGGCTGAGACCAGAGGATCACGGTTCGCGGACAGCCTCAGCTACTTAGTGAGGCCATCCACAACTTAGTGAGAACCTGTTTCAAAATAAAGAATAAAAAATAGGGCAAGGGGCGTAGCTCGGAGGTCGAATGCCTCTGGGTTCCATCCTCAGACCCACACACACACACAAAAAAAAAAAAAGCCTGAGAAGGCGAATCCAAAAAAAAAAAAAAAAAATCACTGATTTTTTTCCATGGTATCTCCTGAAGGCTGTGCACGGTCTCATTTCTCTACTATCTCTAAGGCCCGTTCTGAGGTATCTATGGATGGGGATAATGTACAGTCCATAACTAACGCTGTACCAGGGGATATAACTCTGACATAAAAACTCATGGGTGAAAGTATGTCCTAAGGAGATGGTGGACATGTACCGAAGCCTGTATATTATGAGGTTGTTCATGACAACCTATCATATCACAGGGAAAACTTGAGAAAAACCAAAAACATCCAGACAGGAGCAGTGAGTTAAATAAACAACAGCTTTTCCTCCAGACTCAAGCCTCATTACTCAATTTATCTATAATCACCACGTGTATGCCCCATCAACCTCTCCAGAGAAGAGCTCCTGACCGCCACCCCTCCACCAGGCTCTTGCTCCCAGTCTTCCCTACGTAGGAAATAACTCCATTACCTACAGACACTGCTGAAAACAGAACCCCAGAAAGCATCTTTGAGTCCTCCGGTTCTCTCACTTTCCACATCCAATCTGCCAGCAAATTGCATCCACCCAGCCTCCCAAAGGGATGGCAAATCTACTCATTTTTCTCCAACTCCACTGCCATTATGGCCACGAAGCCACCCAGCACTTTCTTCTGCCTAGACCACTGCTTTGGACTCCAAGCTGGTTGGTATGTCTGGAATGTTCTCTTGGAGCCAGCACAATCCACTTCTCAAATTGAACAAGAATCATCATTGACTTAAAACAGAAATAAAAAAAAAAAATCACACCCTCTGAAAGGCTTCCCACTTCACTCAGGGTAAAATCATAGCCCCTCACCAGTTTTCGCAAGGACGGCCCATCGCCTCCCCGGCCCGTCCTCACCTCCCTGCCCTTGTCCAGCCACAGTGACTCGCCCTCAGCTCCCCCTGCCTCGGCTCCTCCCACAGTGGCTCCCTCTAGGCCGGGTGCTTCGACCAGGGCTGAGGGGATAGTGGGCAATGTCTAAGGACCCTCTGGTCTGTCACAACTGGGAGGAGGGGAGGATGCTAGTAAATGTCCTGCTGCCATCCAGGAGGTACAGCCGGGGATGCTGAGGAACATCCTACAATGCTCAGAGCGGTCCAGCAGGATAAAGAGTTATCTAGCCCCAAATGTCAGCAGTGAGACATTTGACTACTGACAGCATTTGCTACTGAGATGCTCTACAAGAAGAAATACCTCCCCCACTCCTTACTTAGAACTGCAGCCTCTTTTAGATTCTTCAAGATTCATTACGTCATGTCCTTAGAGACCTTCTCTGATCACACTATTTAAACCAGGTCTCCCCAGCCAGGTGTGGTGGCGCACACTTGTAATCTCAGTATTTGGGAGGCCGAGACAGGAAGATCACAGGTTCAAATCAGCTTCAGCAACTTAGGCCCTCAGCAACTCAGCCTTGCTTCTAAGTAAAAAATAAACCAGAGCTGGGAGTATAGTTCAGAGGAAGAACGTCCTCAGCACCACAAAGCAAAACAAAATGAGTTAGGTCTTCCCATTCACACTCCCCCCACATTCTCCATCACAAAGCATGTCCTTCGCAGCATCGCACAAGCTCGTACACATCACCTATGTGCCATTTTATGTGCTTGTCACTTTCTGTTGTCTGACTTGGGTCTGCAAGTGATACGCGCAGAGACTGTGTCTGTCTCATTTGCCCTGGTACCTCCAGTGCCTTGGCAAGTGCTAGCGTCTGTGGCAAACGGGACACAGACATGCAGTAAATATTTGCTGAATAAATGAACTGTTATGAAGTCATTAGAATGGCAAAGATAAATATTTTTTGTTTGTTTTTTGCGGTACTGGGGATGGAACCCAGGTGCATTCTACCTGAGATATACCCCCCCAGCCCTATTTTTTATTCTTTATTTTGAAACAGGGTCTCATTGAGTTGCAAAGGGCCTCACTAAGTAGTAGCTGAGGCTGTCTGTGAACCACGATCCTCCTGTCTCAGCCTGCCGAATGCTGGGATTACAAGTATGTGCCACCATTCCCAGTTAAAGATAAATATTTTTAATGGAAATTGACAGAATAAGAAATGGGATAAATAGAAGAAAGATGAATAAATAGCTTATAAAATGATAGGAGCAATAAAATATTTTCAAGAACTGCAGAATTCATCATAAAAATTTGCATGTTAATATCAGAAAGCACAAGATGAAAAATGCTATCGATCTCATAATTAAATTACAGGTGGTTCTAATTTCTCTTTGGGCTTCTTCATAGGGTCTCATCTTCCCACTCTCCCACCACTGTGAGGCCGCCTCCTCCCTCCACAGATGTCTCTTGGCTGAGAAGTCCCTCCGTCAACCCACTGAGCTCCACCTTCCCTCAATTCCCCGCTGCCCTCTGCGTGTAGGGTGCTACCGATGACCAGCTAAATGGTAGCAGTTGGGGAAAGGAAACAAGAGAGAAGTGAGGCCTGGAAACCCATAGGTAACAGAGTTGTCCGTGCACAGGGAAGACTGAGAGAAAGGAAACAGCCCCGTGCAATGCCCAGCTCTGCCTTCTCCTCGCACCTGGGCCAGCTCCAGTGTGGCAGGACTTCTGCAGAGCAGGACAGCCTGCCGGCAGCACCCCCAAGTTCAGCTGCACAGGAATCCAAGCCCACAATGCACAATGCCCTACGCTCCCCACAGACCCCAGGTGCTCCTGGGCCCAACTTCCCACCTGAGCAAACAGGTACTCCAGCGAACTGGCATCAAGGAGCGGGGTTGCATCGGGAACCTTTTTTTTCTCGTAGCCATTTTTCTGCTTCTTTGGAGAGTGTCGCCACACGGACTGCTCATTGTCATTGGTTCCGTGCCAGTTGGTGAAGTAGAACCTGAAAGACAGTAAAATGAATGACGGCTGTGGCAAAGGGGATTGCGGGATGCTGGGAGGGGATCCTGGCTCTACTGTGAGGCAGCCAGGACAGAAGGCTGCTGAGCGGAGAGACAAGCTTCACCTCTGGTGACACCTCAGGGTCGCTGAGGCCCAGTTCCCATTCCTGCAAGTGCTCTGTGAGGAGCGTCATTTCAGCACGTCCTGTACAATGCAGGGAGATAAAATGACTTCCTGGAAGTCACAAGGCTGGCCCCTCAGATGTCCACCATGCTGTGCCAGACAGGAAAGCCCCTGCTGACCAGCACCAGCTCTGGCCCAGCGCTCTCTGTACCTTCACCAGCACTGCACTGCCAGGTCACCTGCCCTGACCCAAAGACCTTTTCATTCCCTTTTTATTTCCGCGGGTCTGGCGATGGACACCAGGGACATTCTACCTCTGAGCTACATCCCCAGCCCAATTTTTTTTTAATTCTTTATTTTGAAACAGGGTCACACTATGTTGTGAAGAGCCTCACTAAGTACCTGACGCTGTCCACAAACCACGATCCTCCTGTCTCAGCCTTACCCTAATGCTGCGATTACAAGCATGCGCCACCACACCCGGCTTCATTCCCATCTTAATTTAACTCTTGTGAAATCTACTTTTGCTACACAGTCAAGATGTACGGCTTCTCAGTTCCCAGGCTGCTGTTATTAAATCAACAGTGCATTTAATGATGAACAGAGTCAAAAAGAGCACTACACCAACAGCACCAGCTGCAGGGTCATGGAGGCAGCGAAGAGTGCGTAAGAGATGTCAGCTTCCTAGTCCTCACAGCAACTCCACGAGGAAAGCAGCGCTATTTCTACACCACAGTGAGGACAGCGGAGGTCCCAAGAGGCCAGGTGACAGAAGCTGGCAAGCTGTCTCTCACCTACTGCTTTCCTCTGCCACCTATATAGGAAACATCACGAGTTCCACGATGCGTGGAAGAGGCTGAGCCATGCTGGCCCCAGGTCTCCAGGCAACAGTCAGCTGCTACCTGGGCCTCTCTCCCAGAAAAACAGCCACGCTGAGAAGTCACAAACCTCCCCAAAGAGAGCATCTGCTGAACTCAGACAGAGTGTAGGGCACGCCAGGGGGCCATGCCAGGTCCTAGGATGCAGAGGGTCTCCTGCACATCCCCTGGCCTCTGTGATTTCCAGCGGCACGGTAGGGCACGAATTGTCAGCGGGACTACACTGCACTTTCTGTGGGCCCCACACACTCCCTTCCTCCATTTAAAATAAAATTAAAGCCAGACATGGTGGCACACCAGGTAATCCTAGCATTTGGGAGGCCAAGACAGGAGGATCGTGGTTCAGGGACAGCCTCAGCTACTTGGTGACTACTTTGCAACTCAGTGAGACCCTGTTTCAAAATAAAAAATACATAAGAGGGTTGGGGGTGTAGCTCAGAGGTAGAATGCCCCTGGGTTCCATCTCTAGTACCGCAAAAAAAATAATAATAATAATAAAAATTAAAAGCTATATTTTACAACTGTGTTGACACTATACTGAATTATATTCACTTTTTTCCTGATTTTAAATAAAATTAAAACATTTTATGAGGCTTCTGATAATATTGTGGGTCCTAGGCACCATGCTTTATGGACACTTTATCCCTAGGACCAGGATACACAAATGTCAAGTTATAGAACCCAGACCACATGCAGCAGGCAGAAGAAAAAGTGAGAGCCAAGTCGGTGTGAGGCAGGATGCCTCTGGAGGGAAGCCCCAGGAAGAAGGCTGGAGGGGAGAGCCGGGAGACGCACAGCTGCTCACACCACAGTCGGCACGGTGAGCACCGAGGCAGGAGGCTGCAGCTGTCTGACTCACAGTCAGTCCCCAGCCTGGCACACGGCAGGTGCCTAACATGTGCTTCATAGATGATGAACACGGCAAATGATGAACAATGTCAGGGAGCAGCAATTAGCAAGAAAAGGAAAGCATGGATAAAGAAGTTGCTTTAAAGATAAAAATATTTTATAGCTTCAATAGTTCTCTCTCTCTCTCTCTCTTTCTCTCTCTCTCTCTCTCTCTCTCTCTCTCTCTCTCTCTCACACACACACACACACACACACACACACCAAGTCCACATGATGCATAAACCACATGAGATCTCAAAAAAAAAAAAATCCTTCATCTCCTTTAAAAATTAACCATAAATACTATCCAAAAAGAGTTCAAAATATAAGTTAGGCAAGAGAAATAGAAGGTTTTATTCTTTTTTTATTTTTTAAAAATTTCTTTTGTAGCTGGGCATGGTGGCGCACGCTTGTAATCCCCGCGCTTGGGAGGCGGAGACAGGAGGATCGCGCAGGTTCGAAGCCAGCCGCACTGGCTTAAGAGACCCTGTTTCCAATTTTTAAAAGTATACAAAATAGGTCTGGGAGTGTAGCCCGGAGGTAGAAGGGCTTCCAGGAACCCCAGTACCACCCCCCAAAATTTTTTTTCTTTTGTAGTATATAGGATTGAACCTAGGGGCTTTCTACCTCTGAGCTATACCCCTAGTCCTATTTTATTATTTTGAAACAGAGTCGTACTAAGTTGCTGAGGCTGACCTCGAACCTGCAATTCTCCCATCTCAGCCTCCCAAGTACTAGGATTACAGGTGTGTGCCACCACACCCAGGTAGGGTTTGTTTGTTCTTTCTTTCTTTCTTTCTTTCTTTCTTTCTTTCTTTCTTTCTTTCTTTCTTTCTTTCTTTCATTTGTTAGTTTGTTTTTCGTTTTTTGGTGGTATTGGCGATGGAACCAAGGGGCTTTCGACCCTGGGCTACACTCCCAGACTTCTTTTATATTTTATTTGAGAACAGGGTCTCACTAAGTTGCTGAGAGCCTTACTCAGTAGCTGAGGCTGGCTTCAAACCTGTGCGATCCTCCTGTCTCTGCCTCCCAAGTGCTGGGATTACAAGCGTGCGCCACCATGCCCAGCTCGGGTTTTTTCTTTTTAGATCTATTGCACAACACGGTAAATATGGTTGATGATGTATTTGCATATTTCAAAATTGGTATGAGAAAATTTCAAATGTTCTCACCAAAGAAAATAAGTGTTTGAGGTGAGAGATGGGTCAATTGGCTTGATTTAATTATTCCATGTTATATTAATAAATCATTTCACTTTGTACTCCATAAATATATGATTATAAATTGCTAATTTGCAATAAAATAAATGATCACAGTGTTCATCAAACTTGGTACACACAAAATCCTAGTAATAAAATATCTCATGGCAAAAACCAAGTGAGGAATAAATGTAGTATGATCACTACCCATATTCCCTTTCAAAATGGTATGGGAAGAGAGGAGGAAGGTGAAGCAGACAGACATATCAGTCAGAGATATACCTTGCAAGTTTTTGAGAAATTATATTACAGATGACTGCACATTCTAAGTTTATCTATAGACATTGTACACATGAATTCTCTTTAGGTTTCTGCAGAATTTTACTAATGAATAGTAAAATTTACCTGAGTAAAAAAGAAATTCTTTTCTTAAAAAGGACTTGAGAGTGTAGGTGTAGTGGTACCTGCCCATAATCCCAGTACTTAGGAGACTGTGACAATAAAATCACAGGTTCAAGACCAGCCATAGCAACTCAGCAAGATCCTGTTTCAAAAATACATACATAATACATACATACATACATACATACATCAAGCTGGGGATATAGTTCAGAGGTAGAATAACCTTGAATTCAATTCCCAGTACCAAAACAACAACAACAACAATAATAATAATATTGTCTTACATGAACATATAAAACGCTATCAAATCATAAAAATGAAAAACCACAGCTAAGGTACAAGAATCTTATTTCCCAAAATAGAACTAGTGTTCCACTGAAATAATCACCAGCATTTATTTTCATAGTACACCTTCTTTAGTGGTGAGATTGTGAGGTTTCAAACTTTTTGTAGTTTGTCAAGCTTAGCTTAGGGTGGTATCTTTTTTCCCAAGTTCAAAGAGCCTGTGGTGACACAGCAATATCCTGCTGAAGCACAAGGTCAGGTACAAAGTCACGGGGACAAATCCGAAGCATCCCTGCGCTTCCTGGCAGCTAACAGAGTGCGGACAGGCACAGACATTCGTGCAACTAACAAAGATGCCGCCAAGGGGATGCCTGCTCCCGAGGCCACTTGCCAACTGCATGGCTGAGTAACTCCCTTCTCTTCTCTTGGCATCATTTTCCCACTGAAAAAATGGAAAAGTTGAGTTAGGTAAACTCGGGTCCTTCCCAAGTCCCCATTGCTACTATTCTGGACCTAGAGCTAAGTTTACAAAACTAGAGGGAAAGAAGTAGAACGAACTGCCTTCCCTCAGCCTTGTACCCCTCTCAGCACTGGCCACACTGCCAAACCCCGGGGGCAGGAAAAGCAAGATTCCACTTTAAAAAACAAATCCAGGTGGGCGTGGTGGCGCACACTTGTAATCCCCGTGCTTGGGAGGCGGAGACAGGAGGATCGCACAGGTTCGGAGACAGGAGGATCGCACAGGTTCGTAGTCAGCCTCGCTGGCTTAAGAGACCCTGTCTCCAGATAAAAATTTAAAAAAAAACGGTCTGAGAGTATAGCCCGGAGGTAGAAGGGCTTCCAGGAACCCCAGTACCACCAAAAATAAAAAATAAAAATAAAAATAAAAAAACCAAATCCAAATATAGTCTGAAGGCTCAGTGGGGTGGGTAAATGTGGCCCTTAGCCTAGGGTGAGAAATCTCATACGGCCTACATCTCTCTTAAGGTAAGACCTTAGGTAAGTACGGGAAGAAGAAAAGTCTGCCCTAGGATGGTTATGAAAGTGAGGTCTGATTCAGCCTCTAGGAAACACCTCTGTTCTAGAATAGTGACAACTCTATCACAGTTCCAAAGGAACTAACAGCTAAGATACTGTGGAAAGCCTCTGAGATTCATGGCCCCAAATCCTACGAGCATCTAAGCTGATCTACTGATTTAGATACATATGAAGATCCTTTTCAAAAAGGACCTATTTATAGGTTCCATTGTTAATTTGCGCTTAAGTAACATCTAAGATCCTTTCAATTCTAATGCTGAACAAATATGCTAGCAAAGGCAAAAGACTGCAGCTATGAAAGTACCAACTGTGACATTTTAAAAGTCTACAATATGGACCTGATGTAGTGATGCACACTTGTATTCCCAGTACTTGGGAGGCTGAGACAGGATGGCAGGTTGAAGGCCAGCCTCAGCAACTTGGTGAGGCTCTCCACAACTCAGTGAGACCTTGTTTCGAAATAAAGAATAAAAAATAGGGCTGGGGGTTGAGCTCAGAGGTAGAATGACCCTGGGCTCAATCCCCATTACTGCGAAATAAATAAATAAATAAATAAATAAATAAATGCATCTCTGCAATATGGGAGAAAAGGCAAATACTCATCAGAAGAGAAATCATAGCCCCACAGCTAAACATTTGCTCCCCGATCGAAACATCCACTCCCTAAAGGCAAGAATGATGACAAAGATTTTCTAGGTTACCATTTCAGGAAGTATATATGATTCTTAACTTCAACCTTTAGTAAAAAATACAATTTATATGTAACACATATCAAAAGTTTTTTAAAAAACAGTACTCTAAGGATATTTATATATACTGATATTATCTATTTCCTCTTTTTTCCCTCTCTCCCTCCCTCCTTCCTTCCTTGTCAAAGCCCACTACATTACACTCCTAACCATGACTCACCCTCTGAAAAACCACTGGAGGACATAGATACTATTCTAAATACTCTCCGTATTATAACCTTTTCTAAAATGTGGCAGATGAGGGTGATCAAACTCATTTGTACTGCAAAACTGAGGAAGTCCTTTCTCATATCAAACCAACACGAAGTTGCAAACTACAAATATGACTGGGATACTTCTCGGTAAATGACTCAGGGTCCCAGGCTAACCACGGTGCCTGGCTGCCGAAGACACCAGGGTGGCCCCAGCTCCGTGCCCTCGTACCTCATGCGGTAGTGGAGCCGGAGAGACATCTTGTCGTCCACCGTGATGGTATGGTTCGGAGCGTACCAGAGCTTGGCATTCTCATCGTACAGGGCAAAGAGGTTGTGACACAGAGGAGAGATACCTGGGGAAAACAACACATCAGAAGATTAATGGGAGATGCACTTGGCTACCTGTTTCCAAAACACGGCATACGCAAAAAAAGGAAATTCTCTCATCCGGAAAGAATGTAGGTCATTTGTATGTGCTTGAGGCAAACACAACTTCCATCCCGGTTCAGTCAGGTAGTTTGAATCACATTAATCAAGAACCATGACTCCCCAGAAACATGCACATAGCTGTTGGCAAGCCAAAGGAAAGTCATTTAAAAATAAAAGTTGATGCTATTTCTCTTTTTGGGTGTCTATGACAGAGTTTCATCACCTCCAGCTTTAAAGATAAGAAGAGGTGCGATCTATAAGAGATGCCCAGAGCCGACCAGATGTGCACCTTGCTAATCACAGCCAGAAACATCCTCGGACTTTGGGAAATACTCTGTTTCCTACACAACCTTCTTAAACAATTCTAACACATTGTGATTATACATTAAACATGCAAAGAAATTCCTGGCAATAGTACACAGAATGTATATTAGAATAAATAATCACCAAAGTGATTTTTGTCAGTGATTAAAACCTATTACCATTAATAATAAATACACTTCTTAAGTACTCTGCACAGTTATCATAAATGTTTTTATTAGTATCCACTAGCAAGAAGATAAATGCTCAACTTAGCTGCCCATGGAGCTCTGCCCACCGAGGCCACCTTCAATAACATGTATGACAGAAACTAAGAGCAACTACGAGGCTGCTTACTTCTGGGCCCATGATTAAAACTGCAGCCCTGTAAACTAAGCAGGGGTGGGTAGAGAGGAGGGGAGATGGGCGCCAATAATCAATTATCACTGATATTTTCAGGTCCAACCAGGCTCCAATCTAAGATATAGTGAACTTAAATGATTAAAATATGTGAGAGAAAATGAGGTAACTGGCTCTTGTTTTCGCAGTTAGACACCCCAAGTAAGGACGGCACTGACAGGCCCTCCCAAGGGCTCTCTCTCCAAGGCAGTCACTGGTTAAGGGGTTGCAGACGCCCGGCACCTCAGGGTGCTTCCTCATGCTCCCTGAGAAAGGTTAGTCCCCCCGTAGAAGATGCACTCCTCTTCATGAACAGAAGATGAGCCGGACTTTAAAGAGCATTTCTCCTCGGGAACAAAGGCCTTGGCTGCTGAATCTAGTGTTACTAGGACTATGTCTCAGGTGCACTACGGGTTTTCATTCATAACTCGGCTCTTATGAGCTGGGCTGGAAAACCAACCTTTCTGCATAGTCATATTTAAATGTGCACATACATATTTGAAGCATAACTGAGAGGTAATCAAGGAACTGTCTGTATTTCTATCACAGGTCTGATTGTAACAACTACCCATCACTACCCATAAACAGGAAATTTCGAACACTAAATAATAACAGTACTAACATGTACTGAGGGCTACATGTTAGGCATCAGGCTAACCTCTTTGTATTATCTTTTAACCCTCCCGATGGGTAAAGAGGTAAGGATAGTTTTTGCCATTTCACAGATGAAGGAACCGTGGTCTCTGATGTATTCTGAGGGGCCTCAGCTAGTACCGGGCAGAGTTGAGACTGAGACCAAGTCAGCTACCGAGGCAAGGAAG
The DNA here is from genome assembly GCF_963383645.1 of Muscardinus avellanarius. NCBI lineage: Eukaryota > Metazoa > Chordata > Mammalia > Rodentia > Gliridae > Muscardinus > Muscardinus avellanarius. Next base: position 56,363,665 of record NC_137788.1, read on the forward strand.
CAATGAGCCAAAAGAACAGGACTTTGTCACAGGTGGGCGGAAAACAGGGAAGAAAACCATACTGTCCCCAAAGCGTCGCTTCCTGTGAGGACACCGAGAGCTGCAGAAATCTGTAGCATTTGGTATTTATGTACTTTTAAAATTATAATAAACTATTCAGGCACGGTGGTGCATGTTTACAATTCCCAGTACTTGGGAGGCTGAGACAGGAGGATCGCAGGTTTGTGGCCAGAGTTAGCTACTTAGTGAGGCCCTCTGCAACTCAGCGAGACCTTGTTTCAAAATGAAAGAATAAAATTGGGCTGGAGGTGTAGCTCAGAAGTAGAATGCCCCTCAGTTCCATTCCCAATACTACAAAATAAATAAGAAGAAGAAGAAGAAGAAGAAGAAGAAGAAGAAGAAGAAGAAGAAGAAGAAGAAGAGGAGGAGGAGGAGGAGGAGGAGGAGGAGGAGGAGGAGGAGGAGGAGGAGGAGGAGGAAGAAACAACTAAAGAAAAGTTCCCCTGATAGAGTTCCAGAAGAGACACCACCCTTCTATAGAGCAGGCATAGGAGCTGACGCCACGCTTGACTGGCCCTGAGCCCAGAATTATAGGAGGCCAGAGGCTGTTTGTTCTCAGGCCCACAGACTCTCTTTTTATCTCCTTCCCTAGTGGGTCCCTCACTAACTGCTAACCACCAATTCTGCAGAAGTGGTCCTTGCTAACGAATGAAGAGGTTTAGACCCACAGTGATGATTATAAGCAGCCTCGCTGGGAATAAACACGACAAATCGGGTCTCGAGGGACAGTGGAGGAAACAAACAAATGGACAAACTCCAATTTTTTACAAATACTCCAGATGGCTGGGTGTGGTGGCTCATACTTGTAATCCTAGTACTTGGGAGGCTAAGCAGGGAGGATCTCAGGTTTGAAGCCAGCCTCAGCTACTTAGTGAGACCCTCTGCAACTTAAGTGAGATCCTTTTTCAAAGTAAAGAGAGAAAAAAAATAGGGCTGGGGGGTTTAGCCCAGAGGTAGAATGCCCCTGGGTTCACTCCCCAGTACTGCAATAAATAAATAAATAAATAAATAAATAAATAAATAAATAAATAAATTACTCCAGGTGCACTGATTTATACATAGCAGTTCTGCTAACTATGAGGAAGGTTAAATTTGTCCAAAGCTTCTCACTAGTACCTTGCTGCCTCGTCAAAATAACTTGAAAATATTCCTGCCTTTGCCACTACACTCAAGCAATTTGACCCCTGCCCGTGTTTAATCCGTCTGCTGCACTCTTTGCTATAGTATAAACCTCTCCTTTTTATTGTACACTTCCGGCAGAAAGACACACAGCGGGAGAAAAATGGGATTTCTAGACAAGTTCTATCACTTACAAGGTACGCAGTTCTTGAAATAACTACCCTATTCCACCAATTTGTCCTGAGGACTGACAATGTGGGAGTGAAGTGTGGACCCAGATGTCTGGGTCACAGATAATTATTCCATCATCATGAAATGGGTTGATTAGATCCTCCTTCTTCTTTTTTTTTTTTTTTTTTTTTTTTTTTTGGTGTGTGGTGCTGGGGATTGAACCCAGGAGTATTCTACCTCAAAGCTACACCCCTAACCCAATTTTTTAATTTGAAACAGGGTCTCACTAAGTTGTAGAGGGCCTCCCTAAGTAGCTGTGAACCTGTGATCCTCCTGTCTCAGCCTCCCAGTACTGGGATTACAAGTGTGTGCCACCATGCTTAGCTTACTATCGTATCTTTTAAAAGCCGTTATATTAAAATATAAATTTCATAACACCTGTTTTCAGTATGTAATTCAATGGACTTTAGTGTATTTACTAACTTGTACAACCATCGCCACAGCCTGGGTGGACAGATCAGTAAGAAGCGCCTCTGATTTCTCTTCACTTGCCACTTGCCATTTAAATTAGGTTGGTAAAAACCACCCGTGTGCCCAGCCAAGCGCCAAGGGGGATGAAAGGGGCCGTGTTCTGTTACGTGCTTTGGTTTCCTGCCTTTGGAGGATACCAAGCTACCTCTAAGATACGCCTGACTAAAAGAAAGAAGAAAACAAGACACTGGGTGGTTAACAGCCTCTGCCCTTTCACAGCCTGGCAACCTGGCCAAGCCGCAGCGCGACACTTGGCTTCTCACTTCAAGCCAGCACCACGCCAGGGAGGGCAGGGCGCGGCGGCATGGGGATGGGCGAAGCGAGGCGAGCGGAGTCTCAAAAACCACTAACGCACTGGGAGGCGCTGCCTGCCGAGCCTGCACGTGGGAGTACGTGCCCCTCGTTTGGTGCCAATGTCACTCCAACCAGAAAGGTGGGGGAAGTGAGACCTGGGCCCCACAGAAGCCAAGCGTCATCCCTTGCTGTCCTACAGTTCAGTAGTGATGGAGCAGAGATAGCCACTTTGCAATGAAGAGAAAAACTCCCAGATTAAAGTCACTGGCCAAGGATCACGTACAAGGAAGTAGCCGTGGCAGAGGCTAGTGGAGGCCTGGCTGCCAGAGCCCCCACCTCCTGCTGATCAGTAACGCTAAGAGGACAGAGACCCCAGATCTGCTTGTGAGGCAGTGCCCGCTGTGGCCCCCGCGCCCCCCGCGCCGGCACTCACAGCACTCCTGCGCGGCCTTGATGCACAGCTCCTCTGCCGTGTACTCCCCGCTGCTCAGCCGAAGCGCCTCTTTGTCTGGAAGATAGAAGGTCACCTCCACCCCTGGCTCAGGGGCCACTTGATTCACCTCGGTCTTCTTGGAGCTCCTCATTTTAGCACAGAAAGCCATGGCATTGCAGTCCTCTTTTATATTTAGATACTAGAGGAGAAGGAGGAAAACAAGACGAAGCAGTCATTCTGTGTGCTAAAAGTTCAAGTAGCGCCGGGCGTGGTGGCACACGCTTGTAATCCCCGCACTTGGGAGGCTTGAGACAGGAGGATGGCGCAGGTTCAAAGCCAGCCTCAGCTGGTTTAAGAGACCCTATTTCCAAGGTCTGGGAGTGTAGCCCAGAGGTATAAGACCCGTGGGTTCCATCCACAGTACCACTTAAAAAAAAAAAAAAGTTCAAGTGGCAAAAGAGAGTATTATGACAGTAAGCAAGCAGAAATACTTGATATTGGATACGTACCTCTCCAGCTCCACCCTTCCTAAAAAAAATCAAACAGGTTGGAGCTCCCAAGAGATGAAACCACAGAAATAATTATGCATGCTAATTGATCAACTGCAATTAGATCATATTCTCAAAAATCACAATAATCTTAAACATGGCTTGAATTTATTCTATTTCAACATAAGTTGTAGTTGAAAAATGTGTCTAATCCTAAGGACTGATTAGTAATTACTAATATTGGCACTTCTGTGGAACCATACAGCTTTTGGCTAGAACTATAGCAAGAGAGAGAGAGAGAGAGAGAGAGAGAGAGAGAGAGAGAGAGAGAGTGTGTGTGTGTGTGTGTGTGTGTGTGTGTGTGTTCTTTTTTTTTTTTTACTGGGGATTGAATCCAGGAGTGCTCTACCTCTGGGGTATTTCCTAGCCCTGTCTTGTTTTTTGTTTTGAAACAAGGTCTTATTAACTTGGTGAATCTGACCTCCAACCTGCAATCTTCCTGTGTCAGCATTCTGAATACTAAGATTACAGGCATGTTCTACTGTGCCAAGATAAGAATCATATTGTGTGTGTGTGTGTGTGTGTGTGTGTGTGTGTGTGTGTGTGTGTATGTGTGTGTGTGGTATTAGGAATTGAACCCAGGGACATTCTACCTTTAAGCTACAACTCCCCCCCCCTTTAAATTTTGAAACAGGGTCTAGCTAAGTTGCTGAGGCTGGCCTTAAACCTGTGATGCTCCTATTTCTGGCTAGAATCATAGTCTTCTAATTTATGTCTGTCTCCTACTAAACAGCAAGCCTGGCGAGGGCATGAACCATGCCATATGTATCTTCACGTCCCCTTCTGAGACAGTGCACACAAATGACTGCCAACAGCATCATGTGGAAGGGCCAGGAAAGCCAGCAAGTGGAGGCAGGTCTGCGGCACCTGCGGGTGGGAGAACAGGCCGCGGCTCATGGCAGCAAAACCAAGCAAGACAGGAGACCTTGCTCTGGAGAGACGCTGGCAAGCCAGGGGCTCTGGTGAGTGGCACCAAAAAAGACAATGACGCAGCACAGCCTCTCAGCCCAGGGCAGGAGGAAAAGAGGGAGAGACCACGGAAAGGCCGACATTCGCTCTTCCTCTTGCTCCAACACCAATGCTAACAACTGCTTTCCCTGTCCCCAACAACTGCTTCCAGCCTGTCTGCCAAGCCAGCCTTCACTTAACCCCTGAAGTAATGTCTCTGGAACACAGATCCTCTACTGTCTTCCCATTAATGTACAGACCAGTTCTCAAATGAATTCTGAAACCCAGTACCTCCACCTCCAGCCAGCAGGCCTCACTTGCTATGGCTCTGGCTCCCGGCTTCTTCTTCCACAAAGCTGCCAGGATCCGCCTCCCCCGAACCCCACTGCCACCCCTCTCCCTTAGCACCTGCTGACTCATCTACAGAAACACCTTCCCACCTTAGTCTTTAACTATTTATTTATTTTTATTTTTTCGGTAGTGAGAATGAAACCCAGGGACATTCTACCTCTGAGCTACACCCCCAGCCCTATTTTTTAGTCTTTATTTTGAAACAGGGTCTCACCGAGTTGCAAAGGGCCTCACTAAGTAGCTGAGGCTGTTTGGGAACGACGATCCTCCTTTCTCAGCCTCCTAAATGCTGGGATTCCAAGCGTGCGCCACCACGCCCGGCTGGCTTTTGTCTTCAAGTTTTTTAACTTCAACTTTTTAACAATTCCATCTGGACAGTGATTCCTCCGGGAAGCCTTTACTAAACCTCAGTCCCACACTCAAAGTGACCTGCCCCTCCCTCCCTCCCTCCCTCCCTCCCTCCCTCCTCTCTTCCTCCTTCTCACTCTCTCTCCCTCCCTCTCTCTTCTCTCTCTCTCCCCCCTCCTCATGCTCCCAAGCTCATCACGCTACACTAACCAGAGTTTTAAAAAAGCTACTTCATGCATATGTCCCTTACCCGTATGTGCTGTGACTTCCCTGAACACAAGAACCATGACATCGTCTGGGATGACCCAAGGGAGTCCCCCAAACAAGAAATGTCACATGGGGGTGATAGCAGTTTTAGTTCTCTCCAACAAATTAGTTTGGTCCACTAGCTGTCCTGGTGAGGGAAGGCGAGATGCTCACAGGAGGAACATGACCCAGATATGCCTCAATGCTATGAAAAAAAGAGGCGTTTGATTTTAATTGCTTATGCTCCAAAATAAATCTGAAAACCACAAGTCTCTGGAAATCGGGCTTAACTCAAAGTTCAGGATCAACAGACAAGATCATTTTAAAACCCAGAATTTAGACCCCAATTCTATCCCACACTGAAAATTCACAATGTTAAGACACGTTAAAAGCCTGCTTCATAATGTAAGACAAAACTTTGTCAAGGAGATTCTTTATAGGCATGATAGTAGACAAATTCAAAGAGAACATTATTCCCCTGAACCCTAAGGAAATAATCAAGCAACATGCATAATTGTGGCACTATTAAAAAAAATACAACCGACAACATCCAATAGGAGCACTCACTAATAGGCACATCACTAGCTGTTTAAGAGGACGATGGAGCTGGGCGTGGTGGCGCAGGCTTGTAATCCCAGCATTAGGAGGCTGAGACAGGAGGATCGCGGTTCACAGACAGCCTCAGCTACTTAGTGAGGCCCTTTGCAACTCGGTGAGACCCTGTTTCAAAATAAAGACTAAAAAATAGGGCTGGGGGTGTAGCTCGGAGGTCGAATGCCCCTGTGTTCAATTCCCAGACACACACACACACACACACACACACACACACACACACACACACACACACTAAGACAATGAAAAGCTTGTGGACACTGGAGATGTACATGGCGCTCTGTAAAGTGAAAAAGGCATCAAAGGGTATTATCACCCTCTGGGTTGTGCACATGCATATTAAATTCAAACAGTACTGAAGAGCAAGGGTAGCATGCGAGGGGACTTTTAACTTTGACTCTGTACTTCCTGTCCTTTTGTACTGTTGACATTTTTTTTAACAAGTATGCTTACCACTGAGAATGAATAAAACACTGATTTTTAAAAATTAAAAGCAACAGTACAGATAACCCTATCCCACCCTCAAAGTGGCCTACCCATAACTTCATTATTCCTTTTTTTAAAAAAACAGGCCGGTGCAGTGGCGCACGCTTGTAATCCCAGGGCTTGGGAGGCTGAGACAGGATGATTACACAGGTTCAAAGCCAGCCTCAGCTACTGAGTGGGGCTCTCAACAACTTAGTGAGACCCTGTTTCCAAATAAAGTATAAAATAGGTCTGGGAGTATAGCCCGGAGGTAGAAAAGCCCCTGGGTTCCAACCCTAGTACCACAAAAAATAAAAATAAAAAATAATAATATAATAATAAAATTTAAAAGCTAGATAGTTTCCTTCTATTAAAAACAATATAAGTCTACATACCTGCATTTATTCGACTGTCCAATGTCCCCCAAAAAGCAGACTGGGTTTTCTTCTCTACTCTCCAAAGCCCATTCAGAGCTGACCTAAAAACACAAACAAACAAATAAATAAATCAGCTCGGAAGTCACTGAATCTAAAAATAAACACTTCATTATGAAAATAGATCAAATCTAAAGAGGCAGGAAAAACATATTTTGCAGGAAGAAGAGAAAAACAAAATTGATAATTAAAAGGACCAAGAGACATCTTAGGGTATAAATATCAAATAAGATATTATTGTCATTGCTTCAAGAAAGAAAGCTGGGAACAGTTGCTTTCCGGAGTACAGCACGGGTCCAAAGTAAAGACTGAAACTTTTCCCTCAACAACCTTTCTCCTGATACTGTGAAAAACAATTTAGAATGCCCAAATATGTGCTTTTATTTCCCATTCTCATTTCCTTTAAAATGATCTTCCCTCAACCTGGTCTACACCACACACACAGAGTTCTGTATTTATGACAGCTTTCACTGCTGTTCCTTAACATACAATACTAGGAATTGAACCCGGGAGCATTCTCTCTCCAGACTAACCCCAGCACTGTTTGTTTGTTTGTTTGTTTGTTTGTTTGTTTGTTTGTTTTGTGGTACTGGGGGTGGAACCCAGAGGTATTCTACCTCTAAGCTATGTCCCCAGCCCTATTTTTTATTCTTTATTTGGAAACAGTGTCTCACTGAGTTACAAAGGGCCTAAGTAGCTGAGGCTGTCTGAGAACCACAATCCTCCTGTCTCAGCCGAGATTGCAAGGGTGCACCACCATGCCCGGCACTATTTTATTTTTTATTTAGCAAACAGGATCTCACTAGATTGCTGAGAGTCTCACTAAGTTGCTGAGGCTGTCCCAGAACCTGCGATCCTCCTGTCTCAGCTTCCCAAGTACTAGGATTACAGGTGTGTACCATCAAGCCCAGCTTGCTTCTTGCAAACTCTTTAACAGTGGAATAAAATTGTTTTTGCAGAGAAGGAGCTACCAACCTTAAGTGATTCAAAACTGGTTTCCACATTACCGTAGACTGTTGGCTCAATTTTCTGCCCTATCATTCAACACATTTTATCAGAATTCAGTCTTAGAAAGAGCTCAACTTCAGGCTTTATGTGGCAGCCGTAGGGGCAGTGGGGCGGGGCAGCAGGAGGCTTTCCACTGAGGCAGGAGAGCAGCACTGCAAGGTGCCTTCCAGCACAAATGAAAGCTGAGGTGAGCGCAGTCACTGAGTGGCGACACCATCTCCAGAGCCCTGCGTGACTCAATGGCCAGTGCTCGCGAAGCCCACTGAGGAAGGCCTTCTGCAGCAGTGGGTGAGACTTAGCAAAAGTTAACGACGTGATGACTTTGATTTGGCTGCCTTGGTATCAATTTCAACAAGATTCACAGAACAAATCCTTACATCTTCAGCCTTTTAAAAATTAAAATAATCAATTGTTTTAATTACATGAATGGATACAGTGCCCTTTATCAGAATAGCAATTAGAAATAAGCTAAATGCATACGCCTTGCTTGGCTCAGAAGCAGGGCTTCAAATGCCACATTTAGGAGATTCTTTTGTTCAGCAAGTATTTTGGGGCAGCTATGTCAGAAATTGAACTAGATGAGGATATAAAGAAGAAAAAGAGCAGCATGATCCCTGTCCAAATGGAGTTTATAGTCTACAGGAGCAACAGAATCCAACAGAGAAGCACAGGCAGGAGTCTAAAGGCAAAAAGTGGGGGTGCGGGAGCATACCACGGGGGCATGTGATGAAATCAGGGTTCGGCGGGGATAACATTCAGCTGAGATATGATGGATGTCTGGAGAGAAAACAGACTCAGAAAAAGGAGCGGCATGTGCTCAGGCCCTGCAGAGAGGAGGAGCTAGCCTGGTCTCTCCAGCTGCATGAATGGGGGAACCTTCTACAACTCTCCATTTACACCTGGGCAAAGAACAGCACTAGCTTATTCTGAGTACTTGCGAAGAGCCTATTGGGGCCTTCTACCACAGGTTTTCCCATAGCATACCTTTATTTGTGACTGACGAAGATTAAGAAAAGCTGACCAGAGAGCTTCCCGCTTCAGAGCATGAAGAAGTTTGCCCAAAACCAGGAAAGGGACACAGACTCAGAATATCTTAGGGCTGGAAGGGATCTATGGGTCCCACCAGACCTGGGCCCCTTTCAGAAGGGCAACCACACCGGCCTTTTTAGGATGTACAAAGCTTTTTAAAAAACACACCATCAGATCATATGATAAACTTGGAGTCATAGAGTTTCTCTGGGACCCCTACAAGATCCCAGGATCAGAGTACAGTCATGAAGATTCATTTAAAACTAGGATTCCATGAAAGCCTGTAATCAAAAAGACTCGGACTTTCCTGGCATTTTTTTCCCCTACTACAAATAAGACTATATTGAAATCACACTGTACCAAATCTTCAAACTGACCTCCTATATTACTGGACAGAACAATAAAATGACATAAATTGTTATGCTTGGCCTTAAACTCTTTGAGAAAACAAAATTAGCAAAAGAATTCTTAGACATCATACATTTTGTATGCTGACTTAGTAACAACAAAATTCCTGCTCTCAGAAAATGACATTCTATTGATTAAAAAATAAAGAACACCCACATAGCACTTAAAAACACACATTAAGCATTACTCTAAACACTTAAAACCCAGGACTGCGGACCCACTTTATGGGTCCTCAAATGACAACTGTCCTCATTCAGGGTGACAGTGCTTTTTAGTGCCTCACCATTTATGTAATGGTTTCTTTCAAACATTTAAAATACACAGACAACAATGATCTAGATGATTACTCTTAAAGCAAGTAGAAAAGGAACAAGATCAGTTTATAAACACTTTAGATAATTCCAGGAAATCAATAAGAGGTCTTACTTCAAGAACTACAACCCCACCCATCCCCATTTAAAAAAAAATCTTCAATGCTAGAAACATAGACCGTAGGAATCACAAAATCATGTTCTTTAAAAAGAACATGATTCATTGGGTTCAAATCCCAACTCAAAGGAGTAAAGGAGCTTAGAGAATAGAAAGGAAAATGATGAGCAATCAGAAGCTTTTTGATGAAAGCAGTGGATTCTTCTCTCTGTGAAATTGTCAAGAGTTTGAAAAAAATATCTTCTTTTTCAGTGATAGAAGATTACCATTGTGGTCCAATTTTATAGTTGCTGCTTTATATAGGAAAATTGAAAATTTCATACGTTATTCCCATTTTTTTAGTGGATCACATTCCTATGCAAGAGACAGGTACACCTGACTGTCAGGCAACAAGGCCTGGCTACAAGGTGGGATGTCACCAAGGTTTTCCAAGATGCGAATTCCAGGCATCTCTGTCAGAAGAGACTAAAACTTTTAAATTGTCAAGGAGACCTTTTGAAATACTGCTATCTGTTCAAGGGAAGGATGATTACCATGGACAAAAGAGAACTAAAAAGACCATTTTGGTGTTCAAAAATATAATCATCATAATATGACTACCTGTGGCCCAAGGCCACTGCCTGGTTCACACAGTAAAAATAGAGTGGGTTAAGTACCAATGAGAACAATCAATTTAGAACATTACAGGTGACTATTTTCACTGAAGACACCATCTCACCTATAGTGACTATTCTCATGTCTGCCTTTCAAAAATCAAAGCCTTTCATTGCAGAAGCAGAAAATTAAAAAAAAAAAAAATTGGTCAGCTGAACTCAGAAAAACTAAAAAGAAAAATGTATAATGTTGAAAATGTCCTGAAACTGGCTGCATAAGACCTTAAGAAACTTTAAGACTATAGATCTAAACCTTAAAAACCTATTTCAGCAGGGAGTGTGTGTGTGTGTGTGTGTGTGTGTGTGTGTGTGTGTGTGAGAGAGATACTACAGATTATGGAGATTAAACCCAGGGGCATTCTTCTTCTGTGTACATCCTCACCTTTTTTTGTTTGTTTTGTTTTGTTTTGTTTTGAAAAAGGGTCTTTCTAGATCACTGAGAGTCTTGCTAAGTTGCTGAGACTGGCTGTGACCCCCCCTCCCTGTCTTAGCCCCCCAAGTACCTGGATTGCAGACGTGCACCACCATGACCCAACAATATAAACTCCAAGAGGACATCATGGGTTTTGCCTCTTATGTTCAGTGTCTCACCTGAGCACCTGTTAGTTAATCGACACTAGCCAAGTATTGCATCAAAGATGATGGTAATTATGCAAAAACCAACCAGTGAGCATGGCCCTGAGCAAGTCACTTTCATCCCCGTGTCTCAGTTTCCCCACCCATTAACCTGAGAGGAAACATTCTGTCAGAGGGTTGGTGTCAAGGTCAGACCTTTGGTGGTACTGGGGGTGGAACCCAGAGGCTTTCTACCTCCGGGCTATACTCCCAGACCTTTTTTTATATATATATTTTATTTGGAAACAGGGTCTCACTAAGTTGCTGAAAGCCTCACTAAGTAGCTGAGGCTGGCTTCAAACCCGTGCGATCCTCCTGTCTCAGCCTCCCAAGCGCAGGGCTTGGGGATTACAAGCGTGCGGCCACCACGCCTGGCTTTCAAGGTCAGACCTTTGAAAAGGTCACTGTCAAGCACTAGTACATGATGCCTTCTTCACAAGAGGCTGGAGAGGTCCAATTGCTCAGAAGGTAGGAACTGCTGCAGTAACATCACAGCTTCACAGCAGAGGACCAGCATGGCCAAGAAGCTGCTGGAGGAGTGACAGAATAAACAGGGATTCTGAGCGGAAGCCTGCCACACATCAAATGCCGCCCCTGAGTCTCAGATGGCACAGTTGAGCTCCGAAGAGCCTGGGCTGGAGCCCTCCTCACCCCGGAGCTGAGTCCTGGCTCCCACCTCCTGGCTGCTGCAATCTTAGGCAACTTGCTGAACACCCCTAAACCTCAATGTTTTCAGTGTTAATTGCTGAGATAAAAATAGCATTCATGTCACAGGGCTTTCAAGAGTTAAATGAGCAATGTATTTAAAGTGCCCTGGAGAGTTCAGCACGCAGGAAGCACTAATATTTTAACCATAATTTCTGCTAAACCAATTATAGCTCGATGGAATACAGTTCTAGTCAAGGAAAAAGAACCCCAATATGTACGGAGCATCTCCATCTCCTGCTCCATCTCCTGCGTGGAGCAGGCAAGCTACTTGCACTGAACTGTCATAAACAGCACCAGAGGTTTTAGGCTAATCAGTGTGAGTGCCAGGAGCCAAACAACATGTGACTCCTGACTCCTAGAACCCTGGGGCTGTTCTAAAATGGGCCCCACCACTAACACTGCGGCCTAGTGCTTTTTGGAGTCTAATATCCACCTAGGAGACTGATCTCATTCCAATGCCCTTCCCCCGGGGAATGAAAGATCTGTCATTAAAAAAAGAAAAACAGCTTTAAAGTGCCCCAGCCTTGTCTGTGTTCCAGCCCATGACTACCACCCTGCTCTGGCACCACTACTGCAGGCGTGGGGAAGAAAGTTCTGGTGGCTTCTAGCACAGGCCCATCCCATGTGGGCAGGGAGCCTTCTAAAGGCCTAACACACACACCAAGCCACAGAAACAGTCTCTGCTTTTCTTTCAGCCCCATCCCAGTGGCTTGCGGCACACAGAGCCACAGAACAGACTCCTATCTATTGCTCCCCGACCCTAGTGCTCTGCTGAGACCCAGGATAACAGTTCTGAGGAAAGCATCGCAAGATACCGTAAAGCTGATGGATTCTAGCCAAAAGCATGACATAATATAAATACAAAATCTCCTCGTTTTTCCTGTCAGCAAGTCAGAATTATGGCTTTTCTATATGCCACTCCTGCCACACAGAAGAACTCGCTTCCAACTATAGCAGCGATTCCAGGAATCCCCCAGAATCGTAAATGCCGCTTCATTTACAATAAACTTCTAGGGATGATCAAACAATCAATGGTAGCTCGATGGTCCAGGGCTCTCTGCGCTGCCTCCCACCTGGCCGCCTCGCTGAGCAGAGGCCTCTGGTCAAAGCAAGCATGGCACTTGGCCTAATTAAAGTCAATAAGTGTCTTCCTAAAAGCTACACTGCATCGAAATTCTTTGCTACTTTTCCTTCTTTTAAACTAATTGCTACTAATTCATCTGTAATGTTATTAAAGAGCATGGACTCTCAGATTTAGTGAGGCCAGCCACATGTCCTTCCATGGATCAAAAATAGGTGTTAGAAGCGGCCACTCAGAGGCTGAGACAGGAGGATCGTGGTTCACAAACAGCCTCAGATACTTATTGAGGCTCTTTGCAACTCTGTGAGACCCTGTTTCAAAATAAAAAGGATAAAAATAGGGCTAGGGGTGTAGCTCAGAGGTAGACTGCCCCTGGGTTCCATTCCCAGGACTGCAAAAAAAAAAAAAAAAGAGAAGTGGCCACTCAGAAAGGGGGAAGTGGGGAAGCTGGCAGATCCTTAGGGTGTGCACTCTCTAATCATGCATTCCTGAAATGCTTACAAAGCACAGTGCCACTGCCACAAAGTCTGGCATTTATCCGTCATTTTTTCATTCCACAAGCACAATGGAGTCTCAGAGCCTCTTTCACAGAGGAGAAGACTTGGCTTCGGGGGTCCCATGTTCAACTGGCTGGTTAATGGCAAGACCAGGTCTGGACACAGCCACTGGCCGCCAGCCTGACACCCTTCTGGTTTACCACATTCCCCGGGGCAAGATGCAGGGCTCCCAGGAATTCAAAGATGGAACACAAACACAGGGAAGCACAGTGGCTTTCTGCAGTCTAACTACATATGCACGGGTACCCCGAGTCTGAGGACATGGAGGAGCTGCCAAGAGCCCGATGGGAAACCTGCAGGGGTCAGGCAAGTGTGCAACACCACAGGCTGCAAGATCATCTGGGAAAGTGAACCTGGCGTGGTTTACAGAAATGGAAAAGATAGAGAGGAAGGGGACAGCTGTTCCAGGAAAGGGCCAGGCAGAGGAGAAATCACGTGAGGTGCGTGCAGTCAGGGGTATGCAGACCAGGAGGGACCATGCAGAAAAACGGTAGACGACAAGGAAAGGTAAGAAGGTGCACTTGAGGACAGTCTGAGCAGCAGAAAAAACTGCCAATCAGAAATAGGCCCAGGTTCCAGCCCAGCTTTGCCAGGACCTGCCTGGTCTTGAGCAAGCCTCTTAAGCAATCTGAGCTCAAATCCTGAATAATGAAAAAGTATTAGATGATCTCCAGGGCTCCTCACAGAACAGAAGCAGTTATACGTGAGCTTGGAGCTACCCTAACCAGGTTCAGTTACTAACCCTCACTGACCTTACGCAAGTTTCTTAACCTCTCCGAGTTTCTGTTTCCAATGTAAAATAGTAGTAGTACAAGTATCTACTTCACAGGGTTTGTTGTGATGATTCCAGATTTCCCCAATCTTTTACACTAAAATAAAAAGCCTGGACCCATTAGGAGGTTGGTTTTCTCTGAGTACACTCAAGGCTTTTAAAAACCTTTAGATAAAACACAAACAAAAAACAGAAATTATAGGGACAAAACCCAATTTACCAGGCTTTGGAACAATATTATGCTGCAGTCTAACACATTTTTCATTCATTTGCATTCCCAAACTGTCATAATGCATAGATATGTACTCTGTTGCTGATATGGCATTTGACCCAGCCCACAGGTAACCAGAATTTATAGGAACACATTTAAAAAAAAAAAAAAAAACCTGCATCCCCCTAACTCTTGCTAATTTGTGTGTCTACCACAGATCCACTTCTTCCCTCTCTTTTATTATGTAGCAATCTCCTTTGGGGCAGAAATCCATCTACACTGTGCCCCCATGACGTCCCAAGGAGGCCCACAGTTCTTCTATCAAATAGCCCTGACTCACAGACAGCACTTTATTTTTTATTTATTTATTTTTTTTTTGGTGGTACTGGGGTTCCTGGAAGCCCTTCTACCTCCTGCTACACTCCCAGACCTATTTTTACATTTTTATTTGGAAACAGGGTCTCCTAAGCCAGCGCGCGCGGCTGGCTTCGAACCTGCGCGATCCTCCTGTCTCTGCCTCCCAAGCGCGGGGATTACAAGCGTGCGCCACCGCGCCCGGCCGACAGACAGCACTTTAATTTAGCCGAATCAGCATCCATCTTATTCACTGTACCAAATTATTGTAGTAATGCCTGGTCTTCTCTCATTACACTTTTTTTTTTCTTTTTCAGTGAGGAAAGGGGATGGTACAGACCCCAACCATGGCATATCTCTTCTCCTACCTAGGGAATAAAAGTGTAGAAGGAGGAAAATAATAATTTGCTCACGACTGAACAGTAAGTGGGGGCAAATATCATGAGGATGTAAATGACTAACTGGGCTAAATAAACATAACAACTGAAAGAAATAACTCACTTGCTCCTGGAAATCACCATTTGAGTAAAGTAAACAAACTCATGGTGTAAAGTCTGTAGCGCACAGCGGGATGGAAAGAAGAGAAGGCAAGAAAAGATACATCAGAGACCGGGTACTGTGGTGCACACCTGTACTTGGGAGGCTGAGAGGGGAGGATCGCAGTTTGCAGAAAGCCTCAGGTACTTAGTGAGGCCCTTGGCAACTCAGTGAGACCCTGTTTCAAAATAAAGAATTAAAAATAGGACTGGGGGTTAACATCAGAGGTAGAATGCTCCTGGGTCCCAACCTCAGTAACACACACACACACACACACACACACACACACACACACACACAGTCTGCCGGGTGTGGTGGTGCACGCTTGTAATCTCAGTACTTGGGAGGCTGAGATAGGAGAAGCAAAGGTTCCAAGCCAGCCTCAGGCCTCAGAAACTCAGCAGGCTGTCAGCAACCTAGTGAGACGGTTTCCAAATAAGAAATAAAAGCTGGACTGGGGGTGTAGCTTGGAGGTAGAATGCCTCTGGATTCAATCCTCATACCAAAAATAAATTAACTAATTAAAGAAAATAGGGCTGGGGTGTAGCTCAGAGGTAGAATGCCCCTGGGTTCAATCCTCAGTTACACACAAACACCAAAAAAAAAAAAAAAAAAAAAAGGAAAAGAGAAGAGAAGATGGATCAGTAAAGAAAAGTGAGCACCCCCAAGACATAGCAAGGTGATGCTCTGAGACACTCAGCCAAATCCTGGACACACCTAACAAATGAACCTCAACAGGAGGGTGGAGCTTGGGCGGTGCCTTCAGCCCCACGCAGGCGCCAGGCGTCAAGGAAAGCCAGCCAGCATGGAGCACTTAGCATTCAGGTTAAGAAGAACCTTGGCCCTGCCACTCAGGGGCTGGGATCAAGTAGCCAAGTAGCTTTTAATTTGGGTGATTGTTTGGTCATCTACAAATATGAGTTTAAAACAAGATTGTTTTAAACTCTGAAAACAGACACATGTGTCCAGATGACCGCCAGGCTTACAGAGGGCAGACACCATGAGCCCAGTAAGGTGGCAGGAAGGACATACTCGCTAAGCCCAGGACCGGAGGCAGGGACTATTCCAAACAAGAGGAACATGTGTATAGCCCTTGACTTAGACTGAGCAGAAGGCCTGTGGGGAACAGACCTGTAAGCTGGGCCCGGCTCCAGGGAGCACGCCCGCCTGCCTGCCCACCCGCTGAGGAGTCTGGACTTTCCCTTGAGGAGATGAGGCCTGTGGAGAGCTAGCCACCCTGGCTCACATGAATTCCTCAGAAACAAGAAAGTCCCCCTGTGTGCCTATACTGCGTGGAGGTGGGGGCTCTCACACACAGTACGAGATGACAGAAAAGAACAGGCCCAGGACACCCAGCACTGAGCTGGGTGAAAATGAGAACCTTCTACTGGGCGTGGGGACACATGCCTGCAACCCCAGGACGTGAGAGCTGAGGCTGGAGGATCAAGAGCAACCCCAGCAACATAGGGAGACCCAGTACAAAAAAAAAAAAAAAGTTAAAGGGCTAGGGGTTGTAGCTCAGAAGTAGAATGCCCCTGGGTTCAATCCCCAGTGTAGAGATACTGCTTTTCAAATACTTTTAATGAAACAACTGGTCCTGGGATGGATATATGGGCACTGGGTTGAGTTTTCCCTGCCCAATCCAGAGTGAGCATCCCAGACAATAAAAGTTAACTGGGCAAATGTTCTCAAATACTGCTATGGGTAAGATAGTTCCTTGGAGGATCTAAACCTTCACCCCACGTTACTATACATATACACATAGACACACAAACAAGCAAGAAATTTCTTTTAAAAGTAAATAAATAAAATGAGAAGCTAGAGGTTTTCTGCAAATCACGATGTAAATGAATCAGAAGAAAAAAAGAAAAAAACAACTTTCCCAAACCTGTGCCCCTGGCTGGAGAGCCTGGCTGCTCAGTTACTAAGCACCGAGGGAACCCACATGCCATGTGCCTCAGCCTCCTCCGCTCCACAGGAGCTCATGGGGCTGTTCCTGGGAGTCACTCTGGATTATTTTTGTAACATCGTGTCCTTGGATAAAAGGGAATGCAGTCAGGAATCAGAGGCATTCTATTACTCATACAGAAGCTAACCAGCCCTGATTCCCTGCTATCCAGAATTCAGGGTTGAAGATAATTGACAAACACAAGGTACCTATGCTTCCATGGGTCAGAATATAGCACAGCTCACAAAAACCATGTGGCATGGAATTTCATCAACCTGTGCCGATTCAGAAGACCTTCGCAGACCTTCTCAAGCCGGAGGATCCTGATTTGGGCCCACTGGGGGTGGGGGGCAGGACTGGGGGAGTGGCAGTTACAGACACCAGTTCCCTTGGGCCACCATTCGGTTACACGCGCGCTCTGACACACGCCCAGCCAGGCATTCCCTCAACATCTCTGATTCTGACTAAAGCTATGGCTGTCCCATGCATTCCAGGTATATAAAGAGGTAATCATTATGCTGCACAAACTCAGGTTCTTAGATGCCAAATCTCATGACTCCCTTGATGACTAAAATAATTTCGGGGGCGGGGGGGTACTGGGGAGTGAACTCAGGGGCGTTCTACCTCCGAGTTCTACCCCCTGCTGTTTTTGTTTTAAAAAAGGTCTCACTATGTTGCCGAGGCTGGTCTCAAACCTGTGATCCTCCTGTCTCAGTCTCTCAAGTACAGGATTATAAGCATGTGCTTCTACGTCTGGTCAAATATTAATGAAGGCATCATTGCTACCTTTTAGCCTTCCTCCAAATGAATACCAAAAAAAGCAGAGTCAGCTTATCTGCTCTTATCCATTGACTAATATAAAATCAATAAATACAATTATATATGTTTTACATTTTACAAAGCACTTTCAATACATCACCTCAATCACCACACTATTTGAAGTTTCATTCTTCTTATTTTACTCATAAGCAAACTAAGGTTTAAAGATACTAAGTGATTTGTGAAAGGTTACATGTATTTATTAGCTGGGACTCAAACCAAGTCATCAGGAAGGGAAATGGGGACCCCTAAAGAAACAGGGCAAACCAGCATGGTGACAAGACGGCTTTTCACTAAACTAAAGAAACAGGACAAAGCCAGGCGTGGGGACACACGCTTGTCATCCCAGCATTCGGGAGGCTGAGACCAGAGGATCGCGGTTTGTGGACAGCCTCAGCTACTTAGTGAGGCCCTTTGTGACACAGTGGTACCCGGTTACAAAGGAATGGGAAGGGAAGGGAAGGGAAGGGAAGGGAAGGGAAGGGAAGGGAAGGGAAGGGAAGGGAAGGGAAGGGAAGGGAAGGGAAGGGAGAAAGAGGAAGGATGGATGGACGGACGGACGGTCAGCCGGGAGTGGTGGCACATACCCGCAATCCTAGTGCTTGGAAGGTTGAGAAAGGTCCCAGATTCAAGGACAGCTTCAGGGATGTATCAAGACTCTCAGCAACCTATGGAGACCCTGTTTCAAGACAAAAGTTAAAAGGGATAGGGTGTAACTCAGAGATAGAATTCCCTCTAGGTTCAATTCCCCATAACACACACACACACACACACACACACACACACACACACACACACACTTTAAATACAAGCCTGGATAAGGTAGAAGTATAAATTACTGTCACTTCCAAATACACACACACACACAGACACACACACACACACACACAATTTTTTTTTGCGGGTTTGGGGATGGAACCCTGGGGCATTTGACCTCCGAGCTACACCCCCTGCCCTATTTTTTATTCTTTTAGTTTGAAACAGGGTCTCACTAAGTTGCAGAGGGCCTCATTAAGTAGCTGAGGCTGTCCACAAACCGCAATCCTCCAGTCTCAGCCTCCCAAATGCTGGGATTACAAGTGTGCGCCACCACGCCCAGCTTTATATTTTTTAGATTCATAATAAATATATACCTTCAACACTATCGAAATGATATAAACAATGGTATCACTGTAAAGTGCTACTCCTCAGACAGTCATGATCATGTTTTTTTGCTACACTTTTGAAGACAATGTGACACCACCACAGGCCAATCTGGACTTAAAAATCCTCATATCCTTTGACTCAGCAACCCCACAATAGAGTGATGGGAAAACCAGGTTACAAAATAGCATGTATAGAATGTTATCTATGATGCTGTCTCCACCCACCCTCAGTGCAGAGCGGGAGTACCCTCCCCCCATACATCCCTACCCAGGCTTTCCTGACTTGTCCCAAGCACCACTTCAAGGCATCCAGAGCATCCTATGTTTATTCGGAGAGCATTGATTCTCGCTCTGCTCAGTAGCTGCCTGTGGAATTGTCTGGCTCCTCCACTGAAGCCAGGAGTTATGACTGTTACCTGAGTACGCACAGCAGCGACAGTACTGCCTGAGACACAGCTGGTTTCCGGTAAAAGCATATGTAAGGGCCAAAGGTTAAGCGTGTCTTCTTCCAGGATACCTCCCCCAATCATGCCCCCTGCCAACAGAACCACTCGCCTACTCCATGCAGATATCACGTGCCAGCTACACTTAAGAAACTCTCTCGTAATAGTAAATGTGTGTCAGGCATGGTGGTGCATGCCTGTAATCCTAATACTTGGGCAGCTGGACAGGAGGATCGCAGGTTCAAGACCAGCCTCAGTGATGTAACGAGATGCTCAGTAACCTAGTGAGAGCCTAATTCAAAATAAATACAGTTTGGGGTATGGCTTGGGAATAAAATGTCTGAGTTCAACCCCCAGTACCAAAAAGGGAGAAAAAATTAAATGTGTGGTATGCATGCCTAACTAGATTTTGAGGGATTACTTAGCTTCTTATTTTGTATCCTGTACCACCAAGGAGGCTCAGGAAGGGGCCCAACCTTTATCACTTCCTAACCTTGTCCTGAGATTTCCTGGTGTGCTGAGAGTCACACAGTACATCAAGTTGATTCAGTTCAGCCAGAGGGTGAAGAAAACTCAAGCTCATGGTAGATACAGACCACATGTTGGTACAGAAGAATCAAGAAGAAACTGTGAACCCAGAGGCTTTAAAACTTTTTTACATCATTTTGCAAAAATAAAATAGTAGATGTAACCTCAAAAATCACCATAGAAAACTAAAACAGTATTATCAGAGGAGAATTAATTCTTCACCCTTGTTTTCTCACTTAACTTTAACAACCTTGTGAGGTCAGAGGGTCTTCCTGAGATGAGGAAACCAAAGCTCTCAGAGATGACATAATTTGCCAAACATCGATGTAGTTGGTAAGGATCTGGGGTGTTACATGAACACTGGGGATACACAGTGTCTTGATCAATGGATCCTTTGATGGGACAGATCTGGGAACATTTCAGTGCTATGGGGAGAAGGGAGTCAGGATGAAGGCAGTGGTATAAGAGGGGAAAAGATGCTCTGCTCACCAACCATCAGAAAGAAGATGGAGGTGAACGGGCACCAAATTAGGCAGCTGGAGGCCGACTCCAGCAGCCTTCCTCTCCTCCTTCAACAGTAACTGCCGGCCACGGGCAAGGTGCTCACGGTAATGGCTATAGTTGTCAGCCTTGGAGCAGAATGAGGCCACCCAGTAAGTTCAGGCCCAGGGGATATAAACAAAAGTGCCATGTGGCAACTTCACTGCTGGCAGCTAGCATGTGGCCTTCGACTTTTCTTCTTACACCCTTCCCAGATCTGCAGCCTGGATTATGGATGCTGCCAAGTTGGATGAGAAGGGCAAAGACCACAGCAAAGACTGTCCCCACACGATGGCACAGTATGAGCTGGAAGGGTGGGCCACCACACAGCAAGTAGACAGCACAAAGAAATGAGCATTTATACCATTCTCAGTGTCTAACTCGATGGCTTTAAGTACATCCACAGGGTTGTATAACCATTGCCGCTATCCTTTTCCAGAATGACTTCATCATTCCAAACAGAAACCCTGCACCCATTAAACAATAACTCTTTATTCTTCTCTCCCCACAGCCTAGGGTCAACTCTCTTCTCCTTCCTGTCTTTATGAATTTGAGTATTCCAAATAGCTCACCTAAGTGGAATTAATCACACCATATTTGTCCTCTGTCTCTGATTTATTTCATTCAGCATAATGTTTTCAAGGTTCAGCCATATTATAGCATGTATCTGAATCTCATTCTTTTTTTTATCAATTAATAACATGTGTGTGTGTGTGTGTGTGTGTGTGTGTGTGTGTGTGTGTGTTATCTGTTCATCTGCTGGCAGACATTGGGATTATTTCCACATGTTAGTTCTTGTGAATAATGCTGCTAGGAACAATGGTGGATAATCATTTGCTTTCAACTCTTCAAGATGCAATTAGAAGCAGAATTGCTGGATCACATGATGATTCTATGTTTATTGGGGGGGGGGGTTTTGCCAAACTGTCCTCCACAGTAACCACCACTTTTCAGTGCCACTGACCATGCACAAGGGTTCCAATGTCTTTACATCCTCTACACTTGTTATTTTCTGCATTTGTTTGTTTGTTTGTTTGTTTAAAATAATAGCTATCCTAATTGATATTCCTCTCACTTTTATTTTTTATTTTTTGGCAGTACTTCAGATTGAACCAACGGCATTCTACTTCTATCTCCAAGCTATACATACCCCCTCCCCCATTTTTTCTTTCAGTATGGGGATGGAACCCAGGGCATTCTACCTCTGAGCTACACCCCCAGCCCTATTTTTTATTCTTGATTTTGAAACAGGGTCTCACTAAGTTGCAAAGGGCCTCACTAAATAGCTGAGGCTGTCCACAAACCGCGATCCTCCAGTCTCAGCCTCCCGAATGCTGGAATTACAAGTGTGCACCACCATGCCTGGCCCCCACTTTTTATTCTTTATTTTGAAACAGGGTCTCACTAAGTCGTGGAGGGCCTCAGCAAGTTGCTGAGACTGGCTACAAACACGCAATCCTGTCTCAGCCTCCTAAGTATTAGAATTTCAAGCATGAGCCACCACACCCAGCCAAGTCCATCCTAACAACACACGTGGACTTGACCAGAATGATAGTTGCAAAACAACTCTTCCAGGACAAAAGGAGGCAGGGATGGACATGAATCTATCCAACTCTTAAGATTTTCTTAGACGAAAATCTGTAAACATTTTAGTGCCAGCTCCAAAACTCACCCTCACTCATAAATCAACAGTGTAAAGAAAACACCCTTCCCTGCCAGCAAAATGAAGACAGATTGGGGGTGGAGTGAGCTGAGCTGGGAAACAGTGAAGTCTGAAAGTGAGAACCCTCAGAACATGGTCACACAGTGAGCTTATCATGGAATAGAAAGATAAAACACAACAGGACCAGTAGGGGCCAAGGATGTAACTGGGTTAAGTGCTCAAGGTTTAGAATCCCATACCTAGGTCCTAAGTCTCTGAGCGTGGCTCCTTTATCCCCGAGTAGGAACAATACTTTTATCTTAGTGCTGATCTTATCAGAACTCCTTTCTAGAGAGAAAAGGGTGATGTGGTTGCCATGGTGACCTTTACTCTAAATGATGCCTCTTGTAATAAAAGTCCCGTTAACACAACCCACTTGCGTTCTAGTCCACACATCTGACTCAGGGGCAGAAATTCTGTCCAATTTCTGTCTGTCCCACAGATGATTGCAATCAAAACCTGACTGGGGTTCTCTCCAGGGTACATCCATACCCTAGGGAGAGTCACTGGCTTGACTACAGTTTCCTTGAGGGCACAAGCAAGACTACTTCCTCTCCGCAGCCTCCGAGCACAGCTGGCGGGGTGCCTTGAGCCTAACAGGTATGTGTTTGTTCAGCAGCACCCACTGGGACAGGACATGTGCTGGCAGTGTATGAGTCGCTATACTTATCGGAAGGAATAAGAAAAACAAGGTCTTTAATATACAAACAGATAAGGCTCTTTTTCTTGGCAGTACTGGGGATGAAACCCAGGGGCATTCTGCCCCGGAGCTACACCCCCAGCTCTATTTTTTATTCTTTATTTTGAAACGGGGTCTCGCTAAGTTGCAGAGGACTTCACTAAATAGCTGAGGCTGTCCACAAACCACAAACCCCCTTGTCTCTTCTCCCAAATGCTGGGATCACAAGCGTGCGGCACCACGCCCGGCTAACTAGATAGAACTTTTTAAAGGTTGGTTTAATTAGTGAATCAGAACCAGAACATGTCACAGCCAGGAGTGACAGTACTGACTCATTCATTCAACCTACTCCAATCATGAATGAGGACACAGACCAAGAGAAGAGTCAAGCTTTATTTACATGGAAGAACTGAAATCAAGTAGCATTCCCAAACCATGTTTTCTGAAACCATTTGTACTCCTTAGCAATACTAACTATCATATATATATATATATATATATATATATATATATATCCCTCAAAACAGAGGGGAGGAAGAAAATGGGAGCCGTAGTAAAATCAACTGGAAAAAAAGGTTAAACAGTGTTAAACAATTTTCAACAACAAGAGCGCTCAAGCATTTGCTAATAATAAGTATAAAGAGTGTCCAAGTTGGGCAAAATTGTTTTACCAAGGGACCTCTTTATTTATTATGCATATGCATATTTGAAAAACTCTGAATCAAATGATTTTTTTTTTTTTTTTGCAGTACTGGGGATGGAACCCAGGGTCATTCTACCTCTGAGCTACATCCTCAGCCCTATTTTTTATTCTTTATTTTGAAACAGGTCTCACTGAATTGCATAGGATCTCACTAAGTAGCTGAGGCTGGGCGTGAACCGTGATCCTCTGGTCTCAGCCTCCCGAATGCTGGGATTAAAAGCGTGGCCACCACACCTGGCTCTATGTCATCTTTTATTTATCAAATTGCATTAATTAATCTGACAGCACCCTCTCAGCAAGTCTTTTCCTGGGTGGTGACAGAACATACCAAGCTCTCCAGAAACAGCAGAGGCGCAGTTTTTTTTGAAACAGGCCTCACTAAGTTGCCGAGGCTAATCTCGAACCTATCTCAGCCTCCCAAGCTCTGTGATAACAGGCGTGCGCTCTCATCTGGCTCACTGGAGTCACATTCTCTCTTCTTCCCCCACTCTCACTCATACATACACCCAAAAGCCAAGTAGACAGAAGCATGGGATAGAGCCGAGGATTTCTGTATAATCAAATCAAACTAAAAAAGTCATTACAAAAGGGGGAGAACAGGACATTTTCAAAATGTAACCTCAAGCAGGTACGCTGAAAGATAATGCCTTGGAAAAACTGTATTTACCTATTACTCAATAACCCAGACATATGGGGGAAATTATCTTGGTTCTGTTATCAGGAGGTTGACACAAAGAAAGTAACCCAGAGAGAGAGAGAGAGGAAATAGCAGCCACCCAGGGAACAGCGCCCCCCAGGCCCAGATGACCCTCGGCCTCTTTGCCTGGGTCTTTGTGGGGTTTTCCTCCTCAATCCACTTGATTTTCCTGTTTTTCTCCCGATCTTTCTACAAGCCTGTCTTCTCCCCGTGTGATTGGCTGAGTAATAGAACACACTGGCAGCTGGCCACCGGGTCTTCCCAGAACAGAGCCCACTTTTCAGGAAACCCCTCCTCATTCCCCGCGTGCGCGGAGGATGACGGAGAGGGGAAGGGGCAGAGGGAGATGCTGACAAGTTCAAACAGCTCACTGAGGCGTGGGAGGCCAGAGAGACACGTGTTCACGAAGCAGATGCCACCAGCTGTATCCAATTCGTATTTAATATGTACATATATTTTTAGGAATGTATTCATCTCTACTTACATCAAATATCAGCGCTAATGTTTTTCTTTTTTCTTTTTTTTTTTTTGTGATACTAGGGATGGAACCCAGCGGCGTTCTACCTTCAAGCTACACCCCCAGCCCTATTTTTTATTCTTTATTTTGAAACAGGGTCTCACTAAGTAGCTGTCTGCGAACCGCCATCTTCCTGTCTCAGCCTACCAATGCTGGGATTACAAGTGTGCATCACAACGCCCAGCTCAGTGCTAATTTTTTGAGCATGATAACCCTGTTGATGATAATAAAGTCCATGGATCCTTCAGTTATATATTTGTTAGACTAAAGCACAGAGGTCGTCATATTGAAAGCATCCAGCACTGGTCCCTGATAAACTTCTAAAACAGCCCCCCCGTACTCTCCCATGTCCCCCCAGAGTTGCATACAACCTGGATGCTGGAAAACTGCTATATACCATATTCACCCAATGCCACAAAACAGATTTTTCCGTTAAAAAACAAACAAACAATTTGTCTACATGTCTTCTACTCTCATCTTTATTCATGCAATTAAGCACCAAGCAATATTTGATGAGTGTTCAGCTGAAACATCTTACATTGTTCCCGCAACAGCCCCGAGGGGAGAGAGGGAGCCTCTGGTGTCACATGCTCAGAGCCTGGGGTTTCCCCCACCACCCAGTCTCCAAACACTGGTGGCCCCAGGACTCAGACCATGACCATCCCCTCTGTCTTCACTCTCTCCCAAAGCGATCACACCCAATTGCAAGATTGAAAGGTGGCGTCTACACTGATTTCCAATTTGATCTCTCAGAGCTTGGATCTCAAACACCCAACCACCTCTCCAAAATGTGTGCTTGGAAATCCAGTAGGCTTTAAGAGTCCCCACACACACAGCAACACCTGGCCCCAGCAACGCCACTGCCTGCCCTTGCCCCCTCCAAGGTCACCATCCCCAGAGCCCGTGTTTACCACATAGCTTGAGCAAAATCCCCAAAGGTCCGTCTTGACATATCCCTTCCTCTCACATCACACATCTAAACCATCACAAATTCCATCCGCTCTACTTTCCAAATGCACCCATTTCCAACATTTCTCACCACCTCTCCTGCTACTACCCATCCTTAGTCCCACCCTGCTCTTGGCACGGGCAGCAAGAAGGCAGGGCCTGCGCCCGTTTTCTGCTGCTGTATCTGCAGTGTCTGACACACGGCGACTATTCAATAAACAGGGAAGGAATGTGTGACTATTGACTCAGAGAGGCGATGTGACTCACCGTGAGAAAATAACCAAAGCCAGGTCTCGCACCCAGATCTGCAGATACCTAGAAGGAGGACTGTTCCCACCTCTCCGCGCCATTCCTTGAAGCTCTAGAGGAAAGGGAAGAAGGTTGGGCTGCTGACTCTTGTCCTTGAGCTTATTTCTTCTTCCTTCTCCTTTTACCATTCCCCTCACATGCACATACTCAAAATTTCTGATTCACTTCTACTTCAGGCAGTGAGGAATAGCATACTAAAGAGGGGAATATCTATGCAACCAAAGTACATTCAACTTTCCAGCAACTGGATCTGTTTCAGTAAAAAACATATTTTTAAAATGAGAGATGAAGCCGAGCATGGTGGTGCACGCTTGTAATCCCAGCATTTGGGAGGCTGAGACGGGAGGATTGTGGTTTGAGGACAGCCTCAGATACTACTTAGTGAGGCCCTTCGCAACTCAGTGAGACTCTGTTTCAAAATCAAGAATAAAAACTAGGGCGGAGGGTATAGTTCGGAGGTAGAATGCTCCTGGGTTCCATCCCAGTACTTAAAAAAAATAAATAGCGCCAGGCGTGGTGATGCACGCTTGTAATCCCTGAGCTTGGGAGGCGGAGACGGGAGGATCGCACAGCCAGCCGCACTGGCTTAAGAAACCCTGTTTCCAAATAGAAAGTATAAAAATAGGTACTGGGAGTGTAGCTCAGAGGTGGAAGGGTTTCCAGGAACCCCGGTACCACCAAAAAATTAATTAATTAATTAATTAATTAATTTTAAAAATGAGAGACGAACCAGAAGCCGTGGGGCACGCCTGACATCCCAGTACTGGCTGAGACGGGAGGATCGCAGATTTGAGGCCAGCCTCAGCAAGTTAGTGAGACCCTCAGCAGGGGGTAAGTAAGGAGCAGTAGGGTGGGAAAGAAGCGATCAGATGTTTTTGTAGCCTAAATGCAATTAGGACCTAAAGAGATGAGGACATAGAGTTGGGAGTGGGCATTGCTGAGAAGTAAAGTGCTTTGTGCAAATATATTTGCACCACTTTGAATCTCATTATGATGTATAATTACATTGTACCAATAGAAAGTACATAAAAAATAAACATATGTACGTTTTATCTAAATGCACTTATACATTCCTCCTGGTATCCTCAAAGAAGGAACAGCAGCTATGAGGTGAAAGGGCTGGGTTCTGAAGGAAAGAAGAGTGCTGTGCTATCATAATGGACCTCTTAGCTTTTCCCAGACCTGCAGCAAAGTAGGATTTGGTAAAAGTGTTAGACCTACTACAGACTCTCCGGCAACAAATCTCTTCTCCTCTTTGAGCCTCTGGTTTCTCAGATATAACCAGAAAGGACTACAAAAAAAAAGTAGGAAGACAGCTCATATCAAAACTGTATGTACTTACTGAAAGAGAACTGCAAAGCTTTCTCTGATAATTCTGCTAGCCTAAATCCTTCTAAATAGGCTTTTCTAGTTTGGAATTTGAGACATGCTCAAAAATATTTAGCACCACACCATCTGTTAACAGATAAAACCAGTAAAGGAAAAGAGTAGTGATGAAGTCCACAATTGACCTACTAAACAGAAAGAAGATTTCAGACACTTTAGAAATGTCCATTTGAACTGGCCACAGTGTAATTCCAGTGCTTAGGAGGCTGAGAAAGAAGAATTAAAGTTTCAAGGCCAGCCTCAGCAACCTAAAAAGATTCTAGAACAACTTAGCAAGATCCTGTTTCAAGACAAAAAATAAAAAAGGGCTGTGTGTATTAGCTCAGAGGTAGAGAGCCCCTAAGTCAATGCCCTACAAAAGAAGGAAGAAAGAAGATCCACGGTCCATTTATCTCTAGTACTGGTAAGGCAAAGAGAAAACAAGTCAGTACTGACCAGGTTAAACTTCAGCATACTGCTGGGTGTGGTGATACATGCCTGTAATTCCAGCAACTCCAGAGGCTGAGGCAGGAGGATCACGAGTTTGAGGCCAGCCTGGGATGCTTATTTAGTGAGACCGGTTAAAAAAAAAAAAAAAAAAAATCTAGCCAGGCCAAGCAGTGCACTCCTGTAATTCCAGTACTTGGGAGGCTGAGACAGGAGGATCTCAGGTTAAAGCAAGTTTCAACAACTTAGCTAGGCTCTCAGGAACTTAGCGAGACTTGCTTCCAAATAAAAAATAAAACAGGGCTGAGGGTATAGCTTGGAGGTCGAATGCCCCTGGGTTCAATTCCCAGTTACCAAATACAATTTATAAATAAATAAACAAATAAAATTTTAAAAACTGAGGGTCAGCCGGGCGTGGTGGCGCACGCTTGTCATCCCGGCACTTGGGAGGCTGAGACAGGAGGATCGTACGGGTTCGAAGCCAGCCTCAGCTACTTAGTGAGGCTCTCGGCCACTTAGTGAGACCCTGTTTCCAAATAAAATAGAAAATAGGTCTGGGAGTATAGCCCAGAGGTGGAAGGCCTGTGTGTTTCACCCCCAGTACCACCAAAAAAAAAAAAAACCAAAAAACAAAAAACAAAAAAACTGAGGGTCAGTGGAAGAGTGTCCATGGGTGCATTCCTCAGTACCATTAATTAATTAAAATCACAAATAATTCTTATCAAATCTCTAAACATGAAATCCCTACTAAGACAAACATAAGGCTAATTTTCTTAATCCTTATTCACATGTCAGTGATTCTCTCAAAAATGACATTTGGATTGGGTTGTGTCTTTCTTAAACACCACATGACAGGCACTGCTCTGCTGAGGCAACATTTCTGGGCACACTGTTCCTGTTTATGTATTCTATTACTCACGCTTTTAACATGTTCACAAAGTCTTCTTTTCACGTTTGTTCCAATTAGTAAACGTTTTACTCTATAGATTGAAAAAAATTTTTTCACTATGTTTTGCCTAAATGAGTGCACGTGAGAGAAGGTCCCGGTGGCCCCAGAGCAGAAGCAGGTGGTTAAGATTCCTGTCTTGTCAGATCCTCGGGTTTCCTCTTACTAGCACAATGCCATTTGAATAATTCCAATCAGACACTCAAATTGGTATATTTTATTCCGAGCTTGCTAAAATGAAAACATATGCCCAATCTCCTTTTTTACTTCATTTTATTGTTTTATTTTGTACTAAAGATTGAGCCCAGGGGAGTTCTCTCTCCAACTGCACCCCCAGCCCTTTTTATTTTTGACTTGGGAACAGTCTCTCCAAGTTGTTGATGGTCTCACCGCACTGCTGAGGCTGGCCTGGAACCTGCAATCCTCTCGTCCCAGATTCCCACGTACTGGGATTACAGGTGTGCACCAAAATGCCTGGCTCCAGTCTTGAAGAAATAGTATGTCGTGCATATGTTGATAGCAAGCATATATGCATACCTTGTTAAAGCAACCTTTCAGTGTAGACTGTATTTGTAAATATAACCCCTACGCATTGGAGGAGTTGTATAATCAGTGAGGGCCTTTCCCCAGTCCCCAAAGCAAATAAGTACTAAATTCCCAGACAAGGTCACAGGCTCAGGAAAGCTCTATCATCAAACACTTCTGGCAAAGTATAAGAGACACAGATAAGGGGTGGCAACCTAACAGACCCAGACAAGTGATTACTGAGTACATGAACAAATTCACTGAATGAATGAATGAATGAATGAACAAATGATAAGCAAAGGGCACAAAAACTGAGCTTCTACTGCTACTACTAAGTAGTGTCCCGCTATCTACTGCCATGTTTTCATTTCTCCTTCCTATCACGAGACTAAGTGACGTAACTTAGGCAATTCAATCAAATGCAGTGTCTTGCTTCATCCAGCGTCACAGCTTGGTATCGTATTTCTGTCTCCATTTTCAGCTAAATCATTAGCAGGGGCTGCTTCTCCCAGGAGCTGCTGCCAGTAAAGGGGGCACACGCACACCACGGGGTACGCAGAGAAAAGGAAGAGAGGGTCTCGGAGGCAGAAGTAGTTGAAGGCAAGGTGGGGTGAGGCAGTTTTTAGTAGAGGAGCAAGGGACACTGGCTGGTGGTCACCAACATAAGTTTTAGGATGGAAGGAAAAAGAAGACACAAACAGAGAGAAGACACAGCTAGGAAAACTCAAAGAGATAAAGGGAAAGAAGGTGTCATGAAAATCATTTAGGAGGAAAAAAATATTCTAATTCACATCTGATTTTTGAAGTTTCAGCCCTTATCCTCATAGTAATACTTTGGTACGCAAAGTGTTTAATCTTTTGTTCAAAAGCCTTGACAGGCAACATTTAGAACTACTCTGTTTCACTTAGCCCTTATTCTTACAAGGAGATGACCTCCTCGGTAGACAGCACATCAGTGGACACTCCTTGTGAATTCTGAGACTAACGGGCCTCTCTGCCACGGGAGCATCTGCCATCTAAACTTCAAACAATTCTAAAAGAATAATGCTGGTACCCTAATGTTATCTTTATTTCATTATTTATTTAATCTGACAACCCACAAGATTTTTTTTTTTTTTTTTTTGCGGGTCTGGGGATGGAACCCAGGGGCATTCGACCTCTGAGCTACACCCCCTGCCTTATCTTTTATTTATTTTGAAACAGGGTCTCACTGAGTTGCAGAGGTCCTAAGTAAGTAGTAGCTGAGGCTGTCCACGAACCACGATCCCCCAGTCTCACCCTCCCAAATGCTGGGATTACAAGCGTACGCCACCACACCTGGCTTAACCCACAAGATTTTAAGGCAATTTATAAGAATACATTTAACAAAAATATATTTTAAGAAACAAAAACGAAAATCGAGCACTAAGCAAATTATAAAACAGGACTAAAAGTCAAG
This sequence comes from Muscardinus avellanarius, assembly GCF_963383645.1. Taxonomy (NCBI): domain Eukaryota; kingdom Metazoa; phylum Chordata; class Mammalia; order Rodentia; family Gliridae; genus Muscardinus; species Muscardinus avellanarius. Next base: position 56,394,286 of record NC_137788.1, read on the forward strand.
ATTGGTGAAAAGTAATTTACAGGCTAAAGCCTTCCACGTAGACATTGAAGTTGTGCCACCGATTTTGCTGTGAGTTTCCCGGGAGTCAAAAAGCAAAGGAAAACATGATCGAATGCATTATTCTCACTGTCAAAGAGGGGAAACAGAAAATGTTCCTTGAGGAATGGAAATTTTTTCTGGCCTTGGTTCTGAAACAAATTTGCTGGGAAGGAAAGCATTTGAAATTTGATCGCCCAGAGCTTAGCCGTCCTCCTAATTACTTGAAGATTTATGCTGCACTTAAAAATATCAGCACAAGGCATGAAGATTCCAAAAACTCAAGTCAGGACACCAGCCTAAAAGGAAAAGAACTGTATTTCTGTTCACTCTTAGTTTTCCTCCACAGAATCATTTCTGCCTGTGATTCCTGTCTTCTTCCTGCACTTGGACTTTACTTCCATTGGATACAGCAGCCAAAACGAGCAATTAAAAGAGCCTAAAATGCCCAACCATGATGACTCAAGAAAATTATTCAGGAGCAGCAAAAACAAAACAAAAACAATTCTTATCCACTGATCAATGCTGTTAGAGAGATGAGATTTCCATAGAAATTTGGGGGGGATGCCAGAGAGCATCTAATAAACACTGGAGAGGTTTGGTGAGTGATTGGGGGCTCTAGAAAATGAAGCCAGAAAATCTCCTTGCGGCAGATTAAGTGTAAACAACGGATGGGCGCTATGAGCTCGAGGTGATTACATAATTTATTATCCAAAGGGGTCAGTAAGCCCCAGGCAAACAGGAACATATGGCCACTGTGTTGTTCACCAGGCTTTACACGACTGTCTCATACATTTCCTCATTATAACCCCAACAACGTTACATGGTAGAGAGGTCAGTAATCTTATCTCTACAAATAAGAAAACACATGCCAAAGAGATTGATCAAGAAATAAACTCAAGCTGACAAAAAGTAGTATCTGATCTGAGCTTTCACCCAGGTCTGACTCCTTACCAACTGACCTTTAATCTATGTCATGACCTGGATCAGCCAAATACCAATGACAGGGTCCTAAACCCTTTCTCTTATAAAGGAACAATATAATTTTTAAAGAGCAGCAGAAAATATCTTTCTGTAGGCTTAAAGTGCAAACACACCAGGCTTATGGTGTGAGGTTTTCGCACACCTAACAGGACTTTCTGATTGTTTCTAGTTTCACAATTCTTGTTATTTCACTCCAACTAATCTAAATATAGACAAGAGTTCCGGAAAGCAATATAAATGCATAATAGGCTTAAATTTAACTCAAAAATTTAACTCAGGATCTCCATTTTAACATATTTACAGTAATCTTTGTTTCCTGAGTCCTAAAATAAGGATTACAATATTGCCACCTGCCTTACATTAAGTAGCAAATGATTAGGAAATCTACTAGTGAACAATAAGTGATCACCTAATCTAGAAATTCTTGAAACCAGCTTTTTAAAAAACCTAAAATTCCAATCTTTACCTTAGACCTACTGAATCAGGGTGCCCACAGAGGGAATCCAGAATTCTTTTTAAACTCTATTGGTGATTCTAAGCCCCGCCCTTCAATCCTAATACATACCTGACTGCCGCAAGACTCCCAAGGGCAGCAGTGGACCCACCTCCAACCAGCGCTGTATCATTCTACATACCACACGATTCCTCCTTATGCATTTGCTTCTTTTATCCTCTGCAATACAGTAGCCTCTAGCCCTGACAGGCAGTTGAGGACGTGCACATTGCAATGGGAAAGCAGAGGGAACACTGGGTGTGGTGGCACATGCCTGTAATCCCTGTACTTGGGAGACTGAGACATAAGGATCGCAGGTTTGCGGACAGCCTCGGCAAGGAGTGAGACTCGCATCAACCTAGCTAGATCCTGTTTCCAAATAAGAAATAAAACCGGGTTGGGAGTGTAGCTCAAAGGTAGAATGCCTCTGAGTTCAATCCCCAGCACCACAAAAAAAAAAAAAAAAAAAAAAAGAGGAAAGAAAGCAGAGGGGCAGAGCCTTCTCACTCTTCCCATCACCTTCGCCAACATCTTCTGAACTCATTCATCTGTATCCAAAAATAATAGTTATCATCATAACAACAAAGGCACAAACTGGTATTTCTACCATTTACTAAGCCACTAACTGCCCTAAACACTCTGTACTGGCCACATTAGCGCTGAAAAAATGAGATTTCTTGTCACTTTTTTTGGTGGGGGGGCGGGACTAGGTATTGAACTCAGGGGCATTCTACCTCTGAGCTACACCCCCAGCCCTATTTTTATTTTGATGCACAGTCTCACTAAGTTGCGGAGGGCCTCATTCAGTAATTGAGGCTGGCCTCCAATTTGTTCCTCCATCTCAGCCTCCCAAGTACTGGGATTACAAGCATAACCACCACACCCACTACATTCCAGGGAAGAATACAGTAGCTTTCCCAAGGCCACGATGCTTGAAAATGGCAGACCACGGGGGTAACCCTAAACCCCAAGCTCTTCTCAACACCCAGCTGACTGCAAGCTGCTTTGGGTTTGAGGACAGTGACTTCCACTTGGGCTGCGTACCCCAGTGGGAAAAGAATCCAAGAAGCTCTCAGGTTTTCTTTGGACAGAAACTGAAATCTCAACATTAACATCAGGAAAGGAAGCCGAGGTCCGTTTCTGCACTGTAAACTTCTCCTTATAAAATCACTTTTGAAAAGAATAAGCAGTCTCTCTGGGAAAACATAACACCCAGACTTCAAAGATACATTGAAAGTGACTTCCCATGTGCACCTTGGGGCTTCCCTGCTTGGCTGGTTAGAGAGAAACTAGAATCAATTCATCAAAGGCAACCTCACACCTCAAGAATGTCCTAGTCTTGTAGCTGTTCCACGGGTAAAGTAAAATGGGCTTTCACTTAGATACACTGAATTAGGAGGGTGGCCAAATAATTTACTGCGAAAACTGGGAAACTTTTCAAAGTGAAAGTAGTGTGCTATTCATGATTATGTTGGGGAAACAGGCATAAAGTGGAACACTCGACTGATAAGAGAATTCAAAGACAACAAAGGTAGCGGGGTGCAGTGGTGCATACCTAGAATCAGAGCACTTGGAAGGAGAGGCAGGAGAATGACAGGTTTGAAGCCAGCCTCAGAAACTTAGCAAGACCCTCAGCAACTTTATGAGACCCTGTCTCAGAATTTAAAAGGGGGGGAGGTCTCAAGGTGTAGCTATGAGGTAGAATGCCCCTGAGTTCAGTCCCCAGTACCAGAAACAAAAATAAGACAAAAGTGAAAATCAACTGTCAAAGGCTCACTCAAGACTAGGGCTCACTTGACAAATAATTTTTGTATCTCTACCATGTACCAGCTTCCATGCCAGGAAATAATTGAATAAAGATAAAATTCCTCACAACCAGAAGCTGCTTAGAAGAACTGACCAGTTATCAACAGTTACAACATGGTAAGCTTTAGATTAAGTAGAAAAAGACAAACTGCAGAACCATATTTATGACCAGATCCCATCTGAATGGATGGATGGATGGATGGATGGATGGACGGACGGACAGACTGACTATAATTAACTGAAGTGCTGTGGGAACAGAATGAATCTTCTAACTCTACAAGCAAGCCTTCACAGAGGGAAGTATCCTGGAGCTGACACTGGGAGAAAAGAAATGATAGATATTAAAAAGGAGAAACAGAGCCGGCATGGTGGCGCACGCTCGTAATCCCAGCATTTGGGAGGCTGAAACAAGAGGATCATGGTTCACGGACAGCCTCAGCTACTACTTAGTGATGCCCTTTGCAACTCAGTGAGACCCTGTTCCAAAATAAAGAATAAAGAATAGGGCTGGGGGTATAGCTCGGAGGTAGAATGCCCTTGGGTTCCATTCCCAGTACCACAAGGAAAAAAAAGAGAAAGACAGAAACAGGTAGGACCAGAGATAGCACATTTCAGGCAGAAATTAAGAGCATGCATAGAGGCAGAGGTCCAAAGGCACCCCAGGACTCTTCCATGTACAGGGGAACGTCTGTGTAGGATGCTGGCCACAAATGGCGCTAAGGCTGTGGGAGAGAGGCAGATCACGGTGAACCTTCCCATCATGCTAAGGAGCCGGGACATGGTAAATGGACGCTTAGAGGGAGCTGATGAATGGTATCGTTGAGAAAGGTCCATTTCCACAGGTCATTTTGAGAAAGAAGCAGATGAGGAGAACAGCAGTTAGGAACCAAATACAATGGTCCAAATAAGAAATAAGAAACCAAACATTTATAAATCCCCAACCTCAGACATGGGGCCAGGCACCAGGTATTCAAAGATAAAACAGAACCACTCACAGCCTTCTAGAAAGGGAAGTCTAACTGAAAAAAGACAGATATGAGAACAATATGAGAGGATGATCACAGATAATCTGAGTAAAAGGCTTAAACAGAGGAATGTTTCTTACTCTAAAACCTTCATCAACTAGCTCGGCGGGCGTGGTGGCGCACGCTTGTAATCCCTGCGTTTGGGAGGCTGAGACAGGAGGATCACACAGGTTCGAAGCCAGCCTCAGCTACTTAGTGAGGCTCTCAGCAACTTAGTGAGAACCTGTTTCCAAAATAAAATACAAATGGGTCTGGGAGTATAGCCCGGAGGTAGAAAGTCTCTGGGTTCCACCACCAATACCACCAAAATAAATAAATAAATAAAACCTTCACCAACTACAAAAGGGAACACTAACATAATGCTCAGAAGTCATAAAGCCCCAGGACGACATGGAAATAAACAGCTGGAGAGAAAATAACCTTTCTGAGACAGAACGATTCAAGACCGACCTTTTATTAACTGGTTTTAAATGGGAACTATTCAGTTTAATACATTTAAAACATGAGTATAATTAAAGTATTGCTACTTGGGAAATATGTGATGGGAAGGGTCTTTCCTGAATGCACAATAAAGCAATACTGTTCAATTTAACAAAAACTTAGATTTTAAAATCTGATGTAAGTTCAAATTCCACCTCTTAGCCATGTGGCTTTGAGGCCATTATTTTATGTATCTCTTTTCATATAAAATGAAAATAGCCGCATCTGCACCTTTCAGGATTGTGAAGAGCAAATGAGACAAGATTTCCAGTAAAAAATGACAGACAAAAGTATCCAGCTTCATTCCTTCTTAAAAATCTCACAAAAATACAGTGCCTATTTTTGGAGGGGGAAAAAAAAGCCCTATAGCTAGGCATGGTGCCACACGCTTGTAATCCCAGTACTTGGGAGGATGAGGCAAGAGGATCTGGGTTCAAGGCCAGCCTCAGCTACTTAGTGAGGCCTTCCGCAACCTAGTGAGACCCTACTTCAAAATAAAGAGTAAAAAATAGGGCTGGGGGTGTACTCGTAGGTAGAATGCTCCTGGGTTCCATCCTTAGTACCACAAAAGAAGCCCTATTCATAACAATAATTTTTTTTTTTTTTTTGGCGGGTCTGGGGGTGGAACCCAGGGGCATTTGACCTCCGAGCTACAGCCCCTGCCCTATTTTTTTATTCTGTATTTTGAAATCGGGTCTCACTGAGTTGCAGAGGGCCTCACTAAGTAGCTGAGGCTGTCCACAAACCGAGATCCTCGGGTCTCAGCCTCCCAAATGCTGGGATTACAAGCGTGCTCCACCACACCCGGCTTAATTATTTTTAATAAACTTTTTAATTTTGTTTTAAGATGAACTCTCCCAAAACAGAAAACAGGACAAGAGAAAGTTTCAACTAACATATGGAAGATGGTAATCAGAAGGATGTGTAGAGAATGGCTTAGATAATTCACACAGGATGGTGGCAAAGGCCAAGAACGAATTGGGTACATGACACAGAAGCATCCAAAGCCAGTGGGCAGTGTATCTGCACACACATTGAGGCCCCAGCAGGTGAGGTGAGGGAAGAGGGTGGGGGAGAGGCCTTTCAGAAATGGGGTTCCCTTGCCCAATCTTCTGCCCAAGCAAAAGTCTAAACCAAGCACTATCTAATACAAGTTTCTATAATAATAGAAATGTTCTGCATCTGTCCTCTCCTGTCCAATAGAGTAGCCACTAATTACAGGTGACTACCAAGCTCCTAAAATATGGCTAGTGGAACTGGGGAAGAGACTTAATTTTATTTAATTTAGTATTAAGTGGGGTCTGGTGTACCAGTATTGGAATGGCCTAGGAAGATTTGGAAAAGCTCTGATTATTAATATATTTCAAAAGAAAATAATTGGTATATTTCAAAATAGTTGTGTCAAAATGGCAGCAGACATGGGTAAAGAAAGGACTTGGTTTCTGCCTAAAACAGGCAGCTATTCCAATGTAAATCAACCTAGCTCAAAGTAATTAACAAGTCAATAGAGAACAGAGCCAGGGCTTCCTCTTTCTAAAGACAGATCTACAAGAAGATCTACGGAGGATGTGGCAGGGTTTGACCTTGCCCTTCATGAAAGGAGACACCTCACCACACCTTGCTAGGGGAGGAACCTTACAGGGTCACGCAAACAAGATGGAGGTCATGGGTATAAAAGTCCAGTCCATGTGCCAGCCCTTTGGTGTATTCATTTCTAGTCACCCCCGCACCCCGTGCCATTTTGGCATGGGGCTGTATTTCTATTTTCTGTATTTCTGTCTTTCTAGTAAACTGCTTTAAATCTTCAGCAACTGTCCAAGCTATGCATATTTATTCTTAGCTTAGGACAAGAATCCACGGTTTTTCTTCTGTTTTTGGTTGTTTTGGGATTTTGTTATGGGTTGGGGGAAAGTGTGTCCGGGACCCTCGCAGGGGTTCCCAGGGAACAGTTTCCACAAACCATATTCTCCCAATCCGTAACATCTGGGATGAGGCTTGGTGATAGAGCATATGTTTAGTATGAGTTAAAATATAGAGTTAAACAGTTACCATGTAGCTAGTGGCTGTATTGTTATAGGGCAATGAAGGTCTAGAGATTTATTTTTTGGAAAAGTTAAGACAGAGGGGGTGGGATTTGAGAATGCTAGGCAAAGCACGGGAACCTTAGGCAGGTCAGTGCACACACAGTGAGCTGAGGGCAGCCCTGCAACCTTCTTCCTTTTCCCTACACAGCTCCAGAGATGCAGGCAGCCAGACCCTAACCCTGCAGGCAAGAGCCTGCGAAGGAATGTGACCATCCCACCACAACTAACCTAGACACTGACCTTGGGCAGTCCTGATTAATGCTCACCCAAGTCACTCCCAGTGAGGTTCAAAGTTCAGAAGCCCCTAGCGTGTGCTCAGCTCCCCCCCCCATACTTAATCTTGAACAAACAACAGAGGTAAACACATGTCTAAAAAAAGCTTTTTAAACAGACATGTAGATCATAAAAGGCAACTCAGTAAGCAGGTTATACAAAGAAAGGAAAGCTTTAAAATTTAGTATCTTCAGCCGGGCATGGTGGCGCACGCTTGTAATCCCCCTGCTTGAGAGGCAGAGACAGGAAGATCATGCTGGTTCGAAGCCAGCCGCGCTGGCTTCAGAGACCCTGTTTCAAAAATATAAAATAGGTCTGGGAGTGTCGCCCGGAGGTAGAAGGGCTTCCAGGAACCCCAGTATCACCAAAAAAATTAGTATCTTCAGAAAGATAATACATTTTATTTACCAACCAAAAATAAGATGTTTCTTCTTTTAAGTAACCTTTCAGAAAACAACCACTACCAAAACATAAATATTAAAAAGATAAAACAGCCAGGTGTGGTGCTATACTACTTTTTTTGGCAGGTCTGGGGATGGAACCCAGGGGCATTCGACCTCCAAGCTACAACCCCTGCCCTAAGCGTGGCCACCACGCCCGGCTCTTGCTATACTATTACAATCCCAGCATTTGTGAGGCTGAGACAGGAGGATCACGGTTCGTGGACAGCCTCAGCATGTAGTGAGGCCCTCTGCAACTCAGTGAGACCCGGTTTCAAAATAAAGAATAAAAAAAAATACGGCAGGGGTTGTAACTCAGAGGTACAATGCCCTGAGTTCAATCCCCAGCATAATAAATAAATAAATAAATAAATAAATAAATAAATAAATAAATAAGGAGAATAACAGAAATGAAAAAGATGACTGGGAAGGTGTTACAGATTGGGAGAATATAGTTTGGGGAAAACTGTTCCCCGGGAACTCCTGTTAGTGAGGAGATAGAAAGGAAATAGGCAGATAGGGAAAAGGCTTTGGTAGAAAAAGTTAATTTCCTGAGTTCCCTGAGGGGCAACAAATGCCTGAAACTCCAAAGGCTCAGAGATAAGAAGACCAGAGCTTCAGAAAGCCATCCTGAGTTTCCTAATCAACAAACCCCACCAAACAAGTCTGGCATTCCTGAAAGGAGACCCTTCAAAGAACTTGCAAATGTCCTATGCAAATTTTCCTTGGAGTCACCCTAACCACAAACGGACTTGCAAGCAGTCAGGCATCGGCCAGTCAGATGGCAAAAGGGGGGACTTTCCCGCTCCGAACCCCTCCCCTTTTGGGGAGCTGTTCTCTCTCGCGCGCGCAAGTCGTGTTGGCCCTGAGAGAAGGCAGAGTGCATCTGAGGGCAGGTGGCTCGGGCGACTCTCGAGTAGTGACCTGAAGGCCTCTGCTGGACATCATGGCTGACCAGGCCCCTAGGGGTGACCTGCACCTCTTTTCTGGCAGATCGCGTGGACTCTGGGAGAAAGTAGTTTGCAACTGATGGGCACTTGGCTCGGGCAACACTCGGGTAGTGACCCTGAAGGCAGCTACTGGACCCCGGAGTTCCGACAGCCCCTATGGGGTGTTCGGCCACTTTTCTCTATTCCCTTCTGGCAGATCGCGTGGACTCCGGAAGAAAGCAGCCTGCACCTGAAGGCAATTCGGCTTGGGCTACTCTCAAGTATTGTCCTGAAGGCAGCTGCTGGACCCAGAGTTCCAGACCCTTTGGGGGTGTTCAGCCACCCTTGCCCCATTCCCTGCTGCTTCCAATAAACCTTTTACTCCCCTTCCTGAGGTCTGCGGGTGTCATTCTTTGCTCTCCGTAGACAAGAACTCGCCGGGTTTTCTCGCAAGAAACCCCTGTTTCATTAGGGTCCTGGACACAATTTCCCCCAACCCATAACAAAATCCCAAAACAACCAAAAACAGAAGAAAAACCGTGGATTCTTGTCCTAAGCTAAGAATAAATATGCATAGCTTGGACAGTTGCTGAAGATTTAAAGCAGTTTATTAGAAAGATAGAAATACAGAAAATAGAAATACAGCCCCATGCCATTTTGGCATGGGGGGGGGTGTGTGTGTGTGTGTGACTAGAAATGAATACACCAAAGGGATTACATGTGGACTGGGCCTTTTATACCCATGACCTCCATCTTGTTTACGTATCCTGAAGTAGTGAACGTCCCTGTAAGGTACCTCCCCTTAACCCTGTAAGGTACCTCCCCCAGCAAGGTGTGGCGAGGTATCTTCTTTCATGAAGGGCAAGGTTAAACCCTGCTCATCCTCCCTAGATCATAATGTAGATCTGTCTTTAGATAAAGGCCTAGTTCTCCTCTCTTAAGATCTGTCTTTAGATAGAGAAAGGCCTCTTGTTAATCACCATTAGCTAGGTTAATTTACATTGGAATAGTTGCCTGCTTTTAGGCAGAAACCAAGTCCTTGCACAGATTTGCCCTTCACCCAATTATTGAAATATACTAATAATCATAGCTTTCTCAAATCTTCCTAGGCCATTCCTAATACTGGTACAGAAGGGGCCCTCTGGAGCTTTCTAGGGTGACAGAAATGTTCTATATTTTGTTGTGGGTGAAGGTGGCCTAGAATGTGTGGTGGTCAAAACTAAGCAGAGTGATCACTCAGGACTGACACACTTTATTGTCCTTTACTGTACATCCATTACTCCTTAATTTTTACAACCTCAATAGAATGGTTTGCAGGCAAAGTTCAGCTTAAAAAGAACAGTTGAAAAAAGAAGAGAAAGGAAAAGAAAACTACAAAGACCACACCAGAGGATCCCACATCTGAGCTCATGAAGAAACTCCTAGAAGGAGTTCTAAAAGAAAAGACAGACAATGGAGGGGAGAAAATCATCAAAATCCTGTGAGAAGACTTTGCAGAGGTAAAGGCCAAAGTGGCCAGAATGAAAAGGCTCAAGAACACAATGGACGGAAACAGAACTGCTCTGGGCATCCCTGGGAAAGTCCAGAACATTCGAAACAAGAGAAGTGACTGGAAGCTTCCTGAAGAGAGTAAAGCAGGCCACACTGGAAGGATCAAGAACCGAGAGTGTCAGGCTTAACAGCTGGACACCATCAGCAACACCTCCAAAACACTGACAAGAAACAACTTCCAACTGGAAGACTGTAGCCGGCCAGTCCGTAGGCGATGAAGAAGGAATCGAGGCATATTTAGACACTGAAAAGTCCCCCCCCCAAAAAAAAAACCTGCCTACTGTATAATCTTGAGCAACTAGTAGAAAATAAGAGAACATAAGAAATAAAGACTAAGCAAAGATAAAGGAAAATGGCATGCTCTCAGCCATGTGATGTGGCCAGAATGGCATGATCTCTGAACGAGATGTGGCCAGCCTCCGAGGATGACCGGTCCACACAGGCAGTTTGATTCAAGAGATGGGTAGCTGAGCTGATATTGGCAAGATCCCCAGGGACTCCATCAACAGCCCAAACACCTGGGTGGCCGGGAACACACTCATGGGTCTAGCTTACCGTGCCTCCTGTTGCCTCTGCCCTGCTGCCTGGATGAGCAGACCACTCACCGCACTGAAGCAGTCCGCCTACCCTTGACTGCAGAACGTAGCCAGGGTGGCCTCAAAAAATGAAATGCGGAGCAGCCGCTCCCCCTAACTGCACATACACCTCCCAACGGCTGGCCCAGCAGTCCCCAAGTCACCCTAACTACAAGGAGCCCTGTTTCCCGCAACTCACCCAGGACTTTTTCCCCTGACTCCTCAGAAAGGTTCCTGCAACTTCTCACCTCTGAACCCTGGCTTGACCCAGAGTTTCTGTTCAGATTCAGGGGCAATGACTTCAATCTACCGCAAAGCGCTTCTGAGAGCCTTCAACTAGTGCTGGCAACATGGTCTTCTCCTCTTATGCCTTGCTGTGTGCTTGGTATCAGGACTTGGGGCAAAGAAGGGAACAGTTAAAACAAAAGTGTGGGAGCCAGGCGTGGTGGTCCACACCTGTAATCCCAGTACTCAAGGCTGAGACTGGAGGATAGCAAACTCAAGGACAACCTCAGCAAGTAGTGAGACGCTCATCAACCTAGCAAGATCCTGTTTCAAAATAAAATTAAAACAGGCCTGGGGGTATAGCTCGGAGATAGAGCATCCCTGGGATCAATCCCAATACCACAAAACAAAACAAAACAATAAAAATCCCTGTGGATTGCCATTACCTCTGAGAGGAGTGTGGTCAAGGGGCATCTGGCAACTTCTAAGATACTGGCAACATTCTTTCTAACCCCAAATGGAGGATTCACATAAATTTTTCTCTATACACTTACATTTTTTTTTTGTACTGGAAATTAAACCCAGAGGCATTCTACCTCCAACCTACGCTCACAGCCTTTTTCTTTTTCTTTTTTTTCTTATTTTAAAAAGGGGTCTTGCTAAGTTACTGAGCGTCTCACAATGTACATTGCTGGAGCTGGCCTCAAACCTTCAATCTTTATAAAAATAAAATAAACTTCAGTTTTCCCATCTTGGCCTCCCAAGTACTGGGATTACAGGTGTGTACCATCACACCTTGCTTAACATGCTTATATTTAATAGTCTTTTGTAAGCTGATAATTTTTTAAATTAAAAAAATCCCTCACAGAAAGATTAAATACTAATATATTTAAAAGCCTTAATACAATGGGAGACCCTAAGTAGAGACACATTAATTACCAATTACCTAATCTCCAGTTATCAAATACTGTGTTTCTTTAAATATGATTGTGTGTGTGTGTGTGTGTGTGTGTGTGTGTGTGTGTGTGTGTTACTGGGATGGAACCCAGGGGCTTTCTACCTCCGGTCTATACTCCCAGACCCAGTTTATATATTTTATTTGGAAACAGGGTCTCACTAAGTTGCTGAGAGCCTCACTCAGTAGCTGAGGCTGGCTTCGAACCTGTGCGATCCTCCTGTGACAGCCTCCCAAGCGCTGGGATTACAAGCTTGTGCCACCACGCCCAGCTAAAGATGATTTCTAATCATAGCAACCTTCTAGAGTTCTGCCAGGGCAATACTACCCTTGACTCTCATCACTTGCTGGTTTGTACACTATTTAATGATACTATATGCCTCCTTAGCTAGGATGAGGGCGGAAGGAAGGAAGGACTCCTTACTTTTCCTAATAATTTGGTCCCTCTTTCATCCGGTTTTAAGTCAAATGCAGGTGGGGCCTGATGAGTCTCATTCTGAGGAGGGCCCTTCCATCGCTCACTGCCTTCCACCTCCAGCACTTGCCTAGTATAGGGCCTGGTACAGTAAGAACCCAAATGTCTCTCAAAGAAAAAAGCAGAAGTAGTCAATAAGAAGAGTGCCCAATAGGACCACGATGATTAATGGAAAAGTAGCCACATATGGAAAGGGAAAATTCACTGGGATCATTCCTAATTTATTGAATCAGCAAAACTTTGAAGATAAGGAAGAAGCCGGGTGTGGTGTCGCATGCTTGTAATCCCCCTGCTTGGGAGGCTGAGACAGGAGGATGGCACAGGTTCGAAGCCAGCCTCAGCTACTTAGTGAGGCTGTCAGCAACTTAGTGAAACCCTGTTTTGAAATTATATATAAATATATATATATAAATATAAATAGGTCTGGGAGTATAGCCCGGAGGTAGAAAGCCCCTGGGTTCCACCCCCAGTACCACCCCCAAAAAAAAAAAAAAAAAAGATAAGGAAGAAGTGTGGTAAACCAGGTGTGGTGGGCAAGCTTGTAATCTAAGTATTTGGGAAACTGAGACAGGAGGCTCACAGGTTTAAAGACAGCCTCTACAATATAGCGAGACTCGAAGCAACCTAGTGAGAACCTGTTTCCAACTAAAAAGTAAAACAGGACTGGGGACGTGGCTCAGAGGTAGTTCAATCCCTAGCACCAAGAAAAAGAGGAGGTGTGGTATTAAAGGTAATCTTTGAAAGTTATTTCTAAGTTTGCAAAGGACTAAGCTAGATTTAGACTAAGTGGAGTGGAGGTTAAATGGCATCGACAACAACGCGGGGATTACAAGCGTGCGCCACCACTCCAGGCTACGGTCACCCTCTTATCCAACAGATACTAAGTCCTAAGTCTTAGTGGAGTCTCCCTCCCGGTGGCAGGAGGAAGTGCCTGAGCTCCAACCTCATCTCTGCCATAATTTCCTCTGGCCCGTGGACAGGTCAGGCAGCTTCTCTGGCCCTCAGATTCCCCCACTGACCGGGAAGCCTGGTCACCAGGCCACCAGGGCCCGGGAGCCCTCCTTTCCCGCTTCCTGAGTCATCACACAAGTATCGGAGCAGAACACTGGCATGTCCAACGCAGAACGGTCCCTAATGTCCTACTGGGAAGGAAATTAAGAGGCACACTTTCAAATTAAGGTGCTTTTACACAGAGCGTAAATTCTGAGAGCTTTTTTTTTTTAATAAATGCTATGCTTTAAGACAATTAAATGTATCCAGTGACTTTTAACCTAAAAACTTCTAAAAACCAAAGAAAATAATATAAATTGAACTCGTGCCTACCTCTATTATGATTCCAATTTTTAAAGTAACTCATAAATGTGCATGAATCACACATCCGAATATAATGAGATGTTCCTTTATCATTTCATCTCCCTGTGCCAGTAATCCCACGTTACAGAGAGCCAAAGCCCTTAATAAGTGTAACATGTTTCTGGCCACATTCCAGAAACCATCACAAGACTGCTGCAATAAGAAAGAAGAAAGAAAAAGCCTAAAAGAGGATTTCTAGGCTTTGGAACACAGGACCCTCAGACAGTTGGCAAAAATATGACCCCCTCACCTCTTCACAGATAGCTATGTAGACATTTTGACATCTGGAAGCATAAACATTATCCTTCAGGCTGATACAGCTCTTTGAAGTTTAGGGAGTACTTTCATACCTATTAACTAAACTGACTCCCAGCGGCCCACAGGAGTGTGTGCGGAAGATGCTACTGCGCCCGTTTCACAGAGGGGAAAACAGGGATTCCGAGAAGGTCCATGATTTGCCCAAGGTTATGCAGCTAGCAAGCAGTTACGCTGAGGCTTGCACCAGTTCATCCAAAAGACAACCAGATTCTTCTCACCAGATTAGTGTGTGATAAGAAAATAAGTGACTAAAATGAAACCCGATGGCAATTCCTATGAATTTACTTAGGTGAGTAGCTCAACCTTTCCTAAGTGCGGTGGCTTCCCTGTCCCTTTCTTATCTCCTTTGTACCCTGAGTTACTGGAGTTATTACCTCTTTCTAAGAAAATATCAGCTCAAGAAAGCCAGCACATAAAAATGCTACTGCCCCTCATGTGTCTCCATTCCCAACATTATAAGTGACACCGGCAGAAAGAATAAAAAAATTAAGGAAACCAAAGTTTACCAGAACTCCAACTGCCCCATGGTTGAATGCAGTCCAATTCCCTGCCATCGCCTTCCGTCCTCATCCCTCACAAGGCGGGTCAGGAAAACCTCAGAAGCCCCCGAAGGGCTGCAGCAGATCCAAACAGAAACCCCAGGCGTGGAGAGAGGGGCCAGCCAGAATAGGAACCGAGACCGTATACCCATTTTGACCGTGACCCCAGACATAGCCCTCTTCCATTTCCAACTTAAAAGATAATTATCACCGTCTTCTTCCTTCCTCCTTCTCCCTCTCTGCCTCCCTACCTTCTTTCTCTTTTCTTCTTGCAATGCCAGGGTTGAACTCAGGGTTTGATGCGTGCTAGGCAAGTATTCTACCACTGAGCTATACCCCCAGACCCTACAAAGTCAGCTCCGGACATCTGCTTCAGAAAAGAAATTACTAGCTTGAGCCCAGCTTGAGTTGCTGGCAGCAGGGAGAGAGTAAGTAACTGGTCTGAAACCAGAGCTTCACAGAGACAGCTGCAGAGGAGCAGCGCGGGGCCTCTGCTCTTCTCCAGAGGGGCAAACACTGAGACACTCCCAGTCCTTCTTCAGAAACAAGAGTTTCTTCAGGAGGCTGAGGCAGGAGGATTGCACAGGTTCGAAGCCAGCCTCAGCTACTTAGTGAAGTTCTTTGCAACTCAGTGAGACCCTGTTTCAAAATAAAGAATTAAAAAATAGGGCTGGAGTTGTCGCTTGGAGGTAGAATGCCTCTGAGTTCCATCTCCAGTACCACGAAGGAAGGAAGGAAGGAAGGAAGGAAGGAAGGAAGGAAGGAAGAAAGGAAGGAAGGAAGGAAGGAAGGGAGGGAAGGAAGGAAGATAGAAAGAAAGAAGAGTTGAGTTTCCAACTGTCCTGGTCCTTTGAGGGGCAAAAACTAACTAAGCAGCCAAAAGTGATAGGTTCCTCATTTGTTGTTAAGAAGAAAAATAATAAAGCAACAAACCACTATTAAATGTCCTCCCCAGTTACTTGAGAACAGATAACAAGATTATCCCTGCATAAAATTCAAGATTCTTCTCATTGACCTGACATTATCACTGGACTGGCAGTTATTAATAACTTCAAGATAGTTGGGGATGTGGAGATTCACTCTGCATCCTTACTTCTCATTAGCTGGCAAGGCCCGGAATCCCATGAGCTTATTCAGCCAAGTTTACTAGAGGACACAACTGGGGGTATTTCCAAAGTGGTAGTATCCACACCACTCGAGTCTCCATTCACAAGCATTTTTTTTTTTAATTGTTTCTTGTTTGTTTGTTTTTGCGAGTCTGGGGATAGAACCCAGGGGCATTCTACCTCCGAGCTACACCCCCTGCCCTAATTTTTAGTCTTTTTTAATTATTTTTTTGGGGGATGGGGGTGGTACTGGGGTTCCTGGAAGCCCTTCTACCTCCGGCCTACACTCCCAGCCCTATTTCTATATTTTTATTTGGAAACAGGGTCTCTTAAGCCAGCTGGGCTGGCTTCAAACCTGCGAGATCCTCCTGTCTCCGCCTCCCAAGTGCGGGGATTACAGGCGTGCGCCACCACGCCTGGGTTTAGTCTTTATTTTGAAACAGGGTCTCACTGAGTTGCGGAGGGTCTCATTAAGTAGCTGAGGCTGTCCCCGAACCGCGATCCTCTGGTCTCAGCTTCCCAAATGCTGGGATTACAAGCGTGCGCCACCACACCCAGCTCACAAGCATGTTTTAAAGTTGACTACTGGCAATATAAAACTCTTCCCTCCCCTCACGCTTCCAACATTTATTGTGAATTAGGTTTTTGGTTAACCATGCTTGTCAAATGCTTTGAGTTGCTAAATCACCAGCAGGGCTGGAACTTCCTAAGCAGGGCTCATTTAAATACAATTATAGATTACATGTCAGAAATTTTAAACAAATCTCCAAGTCTTGGGCCAAATGAAATCTGCCTTATAATCTGGATAGAAATGGTGAGTAAACAAGCTAATCATGACCCCCATCTCTACAGCAAATGCACACCTAAGGAGTGGTTCTGGCTCCCTCAAACCTGCCTTCAAATCCTGGCTCAGCCACCTCTGAGCTGTGTGGCCCTAGGCGCTTGAGTCCCTGAGACTAGTGTTTCTGCTTCTTTAATACCAATTCCCTCTCATCTAACTGTAGTCAAAGACCAAGCAGAATGGAATCCATCAGGCACCAAATGATAGATAGCTATCAACTACTACAGATGTAAATTTGGAACACAAGCCAGTAATGACTGCTTGGTAACAATGACATGGAAATTCCAATTCTATCTTCTCTTCCACCACCTAGTTCTATCAACTCCAGCCTACAATTACCGACATAAAACATAATTAGCACTTCACGTGAAAGTTTATCATGTTTCTGGGACCACTACTTCCTGAATCACTATTCATTTAAGACCTTAAATGGAAAGCTTCTTTTGGTTTTTCCAACTTCTAGTCACACTAACTCCTCGTTATTTTAGTTCATTATAAATTACACCAAGGGGACGGTGAAGTGGGATGGCACACTGCTTGTAACCCTAGCTACACCAGAGGCTGAGGCAGGAAGATCAAAGGTTCAAGGTCAGCCTGAGCAGTGAGTGCCTCAAAATAAAAAACAAAAACCGAATTGGAGATGTAGTTGGGTGGTACAGCACCCCTGGGCTCATTCTTAGTGCCACAAAATAAATAAATAAATATTAAAAATAAACTACAAGCGTGGCAAGATGGCACACACTTGTAATCTCGGTACTTGGGAGGCTGAGACAGGAGGATTGCAGGTTCAGCTACTTAGTGAGGAGGCCCCCTGCAACTTAATGAGACCCTGTTTCAAAATAAAGACAAAAAAATAGGGCTGGGGGTGTAGTTCGGAATTAGAATGCCACTGGGTTCAATCCCCAGTATCACAAAAAATAATTTTCTTTTTTTTCATTTTTTTTGGCAGGTCTGGGGATGAACCCCAGGGGCATTTCACCTCCGAGCTACACCCCCTGCCCTATTTTTTCATCTTTATTTTGAAACAGGGTCTCACTAAGTTGCAGAGGGCCTTACTAAGTAGCTGAGGCTGTCTGCGAATTGCGATCCTCCAGTCTCAGCCTCCCAAATGCTGGGATTACAAGTGTGCTCCACCACGCCCGGCTAGAATTTTGTAAAATAAACTACAGTAAGGAACTGAGGGCATGCTTTACTGATAAAGCATTTGCACAAGCCTGTGTCAATCCCCAATACTGCCCAACTCCCCCACCAAAACAATCTAAACTACACTAAAACCGCAAGCAATTCCAGGATGCTATTTAGTGACATAAAAACCACTCTTGAGCAAAACCAATAGCATAAGAGATCACCCTGACTTACTAAACAAGCACTGTACCACTCTCCCAGGAGCTTTGGTTCGATCACAGGTGACACTCCCACTGGCTGGCTGTGGTGAGGTTGTCCAGAAGCCAAGTCCCTGGGACTGACACTCCCAGGCTCAGGGCGCTGTGACTAAACCACTGTAACCACTCCACATTCATTCAGATATGCCTGCCTTCAAGAACTTCAAAACCATAAGCTAGAAACAGTTATTTATTCAAATGAGTTTAGAATCAACGTCACACATGTACTAGTATTGGGAAGAGGTTTTAAAATGTATTAATGTACCAGTATTGGGAAAGATTTCCAATTTTGAAAATATATCATTTATACTAAAGAAAGCCAGGACTATAGGGAGAAAGGACTTATAATTTACATTTCTAAAGAGAAGGAAAGAAAGCAGGAGGCAGGGAAGAGGTTTCTTTACATTTCTAAGTAAAAGCCGATGGCCTGAGGAATGGGAGAAAATCCCAGATCCTGGAGAAACAATTTAACACATCTTGAGAGGGGAACAAAAGGTAGAGGCCTGTGTTTGAAGACAGGGCAGCCCCAAATCCAGCTGGAGATAGCAGAAAAACTGGGCTAGAGATAGGGCAGCATATCTACACATCAAAGGACCTGCCGCAGAATTGGTCTGGATAAAAACACTTGGTAAACTGGCGTTCTTTGGTATATTCGTTCGAATTGCCCCCTTGTGCCACTCTCAGGCACAGGGCTCCTGTTTTTCTATCTCTTTAATAAACTTCTTTAAATCCTCAGCAACTGTCCAAGCTATGCATATTTATTCTTAGCTTAGAACAAGAATCCACGTTTTTTTCTGTTTTTGGTCGTTTGGAGTTTTGTTGTGGTTTGAGGGAAAGTGTGTCCCGGACCCTAGCAGGAGTTCCTGGGAATAGTTTCCCCACAACCATATTCTCCCAATTTGTAACAACACATATCATGTCTTCAACTCTGCACACATACTTTTCTGCACTTTGCCAGGTCTAACTGATACAGCCCCGCAGCATTTAACCAGTGGTTCTCAACACCTGCCTGCCACCTCTGCCGGGTTTTGTTTTAGTTTTTTTAGATTTTGTTTTTGTTTTTGTTTTGGAACTGGGAATGGAACCTAGGGGAATTCTACCTCTAAGCTACATCCCCACCTCTATTTTTTTAGTTTTCATTTTGAAACAGGGTCTCACTGAGTTGCAAAGGGCCTCACTAAGTAGTAGCTCAGGCTGTTCGTGAACCACAATCCTCCTGTCTCAGCCTCCCAAATGCTGGGATTACAAGTGTGTGTCACCACGCATGACCACCTCTGTGTTTTAAACATCTTTTTTATAATGTCCTGTCTTTACTACCCTGAAATAAAAATCAAACCTATGAAATATAAACTATGAGAGCTGGGTGTGGTGGCGTACGCTTGTAATCCCCGCACCTGGGAGGCTGAGACAGGAGGATCACACAGGTTTGATGCCAGCCTCAGCTACTTAGTAAGGCTCTCAGCAACTTAGTAAGACCCTGTTTCCAAATAAAGTATAAAATAGGTCTTGGAGTATAACCTAGAGGTAGAAAAGCCCCGTTCCACCCCAGTACCACTAAATAAATAAATAAATAAATAAATAAATAAATAAATAAATATAAAAACTACAAACAGGTTTTTCCTCTGTAAAAATGTTTAAAGAGACACTGAAAAGTCCTATTGGCTACTGAACATTATTTCTTAACACAGAATTGTCCCATGCACATTATAGGATCCCTATTATTCCCAGAATAAGAAAATTAACAATACCATAGGCTGGGCGTGGTGATGCACGCTTGTAATCCCCCGCGCTTGGGAGGCAGAGACAGGAGGATCGCGCAGGTTCAAAGCCAGCTGCACTGGCTTAAGAGACCCTGTTTCCAAATAAAAATATAAAAAATAGGGCTGGGAGTGTAGACCGGAGGTAGAAGGGCTCCCAGGAACCCCAGTGCCACAAAAAAAAAAAAAATGAAGAATGAATAAATAGGGCTGAGAGTGTCACTTGAAAGTAGAATGCTCTGGGTTCCATCCCCAGTACTGCAAGAAATTTCTTTTTTTTTTTTCTTTTCTTTTTCTTTTGCGGGCCTGGGGATGGAACCCAGGGGCATTTCACCTCCGAGCTATACCCCCTGCCCTATTTTTTATTCTTTATTTTGAAACAGGATCTCACTAAGTTGCGGAGGGCCTCACTAAGTAGCTGAAGCTGTTCACAAACCACAATCCTCCTGTCTCAGCCTCCCGAATGCTGGGATTACAAGTGTGCACCACCACGCCCAGCTAAGAAAAAAAATTTAACAATGTCCTAAGAAAGCCACTGTGCCAGCCATGCGTGCTGTGAGGTGCGTGGAGCCCTGTTGTCTTGGTACTTCATATTCTAATCCTAGAACTATGCTTGGTTCTTAAGGAGGTGGCTCAATAATCCTGAGAACTCAGTAGCAGTTCTTCTAAATTTCCTATTCCATTCATTCCGAGGTGGCAGAAAAGCAGAGTCAATACTCTCAGTCAACAGGAAGGAAGGTGGCCTGTTCTGAACGGGAACATGGAGGTGTTGACATTTCACTTTAAAGCACTTTATAGGATGCTATTATTTTCACTCATAGTGATGGCTTAAGACCAGGACACCAAATACACACAGCAGGTGAGGGCTGACTAGGCAAAACACAGAAGCATTTTAAACCAGTAGAAATACTCTGTATGATGCTATGCTGGTGGACATATGCCTACCCATTTATGCAAATCCATAGATTGTTCATTACCGAAAGTGAATCCTAATGTAAACTGTGGACTTTGAGTAACTATGCTGGGTCAATGGAGGCTCATCAATTATAACAAATGTGTCACTCGGTGGGGGATGATGATAGAGTGGATATGAGAAATCTCTGTAACTTCCTATTAATTTGCTCTGAATTTAAAGCTGTCTTTAAAACATAAAGCATTAGGCTGGATATGGTGGCACACACGTATAAACCCAGTACCTGGGAGGATTGCAGGCTCAAAGTCAGCCTCGTTGACTCAGCGAGGCTCTCAGCAACCTAGTGAGACTCTGTTTCAAAATAAAAAATAAAAACTTGGGCAGGGGGTGTAGCTCTGAGGTCGAATGCCTCTGGGTTCCATCCCCAGACCTGGAAGGAAGGAAGGAAGGAAGGAAGGAAGGAAGGAAGGAAGGAAGGAAAGAAGGAAGGAGAGGGAGGGAGGGAGGGAGGGAGGGAGGGAGGGAAGGAAGGAAGGAAGGAAGGAAGGAAGGAAGGAAGGAAGGAAGGAAAGAAGGAAGGAAGGAAGGAAGGAAGGAAGGAAGGAAGGAAATAAATTGGGCTGGGGTGTAGCTCAGCAGTAAAATGCCTCTGGGTTCAATCCCCCAGTACCAAAAATAAATAAATAAATAACACCTTAAAGAAAAATAATCAAACAAATATATATATAGTGTCATGATGTCCCAGTAAGTATAGGAATGGCTTTAAGATCTATTTCAACATGGCTCCATTGAGTCCTGCCAACTGATGAGGCTTGCTAACCTCAAAAATATGGGAGAATTCTCACTTCCCTAAATAAACCTCTGTCTTTGTCTGGGGGTGGGGGGAGAATACATATGGGAGAAGACAATTAGCTCAAATAGGCTGCTGTGGGCACTCAGAGCCCTAACATCATGCTGTCTAGTGACCCCTGCCACCATTTGAGCATTTACCAAGCTTTTCAGGCATCTGGTGCTACAACTTAGTTGACCCTCACACAAGGAAACAGCATGACATAAAGTTCCACTTTACAGGGAGTTAGATGAGGCCCCAAAACAAGGCCCACCGTCAATAGCAGAGCCCAGATCACAACCCAGATCTGAACCTGCACTAGTCCTCTGCAGGTCCTCCTAAAGGCATGAAGTAACAAAGACTCTCAGGGTAGACCTCTTTCTTAGGTAGACAGCCAAACAGTGTGTCATCAAAAGCCAAAACAAACAAACAAACAAAAATTCCTGTCTCTTGCTCAGCCAGAGGCACAGGGACTTGGGAAAGTTCCCAAATCAACCAATCAATCAATATCTTTCTCTCTTTCCTCTTCTTTTTCCTTCTCATTTTCCTTCATGGCACTAGAGATTGAACCCAGGGGCACCAAGCTACACCACCAGCCCTATTTTTTCTTTTGAAACTGGGTCTAAGCTGCTGAGAACCTAACTTAGGTTGCTGAGGCTGTCATCAAAGTTGCAATCTTCTTGTCTTGCCTCTCAAGTATTGGGATGCAGAGGTACGCCACTGTACTAGTATTGGGAAGAGGTTTCAAAATGTATTGATGTACCAGTATTGGGGAAGATTGCCAATTTTGAAAATATACCTGCCCAGTATATATGACTCTCATGCCCATCCTTCAAGGCTCCCTCCAGCCCCCAACATAGCCACTCCTCACTGCCCAGCTAGGGAGCACTGGCCCCACTTTGGAGCCTCCACAACACTGTTTACACACTTTCCCCCACCTCTCCTTGCATCACAGTGAGGAATGCACCCGGCCCTTCCCAAGACTGTAGTCCCTTCATTACCCTGATATCCCCACAACCACGACCACCACTAGACTCAAGGTCCCTTAGTGGATGCCGACTGAGATGACAGGTCAGACACTCTTCGTACACTTTGTTGTTTAACCCACATACTATTTCCATGTTGCAGATGAAAAACCTGAGGCCTGGCCTGATCCAGTTTCCGAGAGGATACAGCAAAATGGAAACAGAACAGACAATCTGTGTTCAAATCTCAGCTTTGACATTGACCAGCCGGGAAATCCTGGATATGTTATTTTGCCCCTCTGGGGCCCGGTGTCCTCATCTATGAATGACATTAAGAGAAACTGCATAGGGTTTATACCAGCATGACAAGAGTCGGTGTATGTGCAGACACCGGGGACAGCATCCAGCACACAGTGTGGACTAAAGGGGTGTTTGCTGTTGCTGTCACCGTTAAAGCCTCTGACCCTGTCTCGCATTATGCCTCATGTGCATTAATGTGCCAACCGCTCCCCACCCTGCCTTGACCTACCTTTGCACACCAGCCCCTTAGGTCTTGTGGTCTGATCACACGCTCGCTTCTATCATCCCTATGATGGAAGTGCCCTCTCTACCCAGGCTGTCTCCGGTGCCCTTTCCTCACCCCGATCCTATGAACCACACCACACTCCAGCTCTCTGTCCTTGCAGGGTCTGCATATTAGTCTTATGTCCACCCCCCTCACTAGCCACAAGGCATAAGGACTCTGACTGTCTTCTTTCTCCTGACCACGTCTTCATCCAGCCAAGGGCCTAACATGTGTCATAATCAATGTTCCGTAAATACTTGTTAAACCAAAGTAAAAAGAAACAAAAAATTAAAAAATACTTGCTGAATAAATGAGATTCAGAAAGGTTATAAGCCAACATAAAAGGCCTCTGTCTGGGCCTCAATTCCATCATTTCTGAAATAGTAAAGCTGTAAGCCGGGCATAGTGGTGCATGCTTGTAATCCCAATACTTGAGAAGCTGAGATAGGAGGATCTGGGTTCACAGTCAGCCTCAGCTACTTAGTGAGGCCTTCTGAAACTTAGTGAGACCCTATTTCAAAATGAAGAATAAAAATTAGGGCTGGGGGTATAGCTCAGAGGTAGACTGTTCCTGGGTTCCATCTCCAGGACCACCAAAAAAAAAAAAAGTGAGGCGGTGAATGGAACAGATCACGATTCTCAAGCTCTAAGGGGCCAAAAATTCTGAGCACTTTAAAATTCTGATTTTACATATATATCTGTATACAATAATTCACTGTTTATTCATATGTGTGTGTGTGTGTGTGTGTGTGTGTGTGTGTGTTGCTGGGGACTGAACCCAGGGGCATTCTACTTCGAGATACACCCCCAGCCCTATTTTTTATTCTTTATTTTGAAACAGGGTCTCAGTAAGTTTCCGCGGGCCTCACTAAGTAGCTAAGGCTGTCCTCGAATTGCAATCCTCCTGCAGCCTCCCAAGTACTGGGATAACAAGTGTGTGCCACCACACCCAGCTTTTATTCATATATTTTTATTACATATTATATTAAATGTATATCATAGCCGGGCGTGGTGGCGCACGCTTGTAATCCCCGCAGAGACAGGAGGATCGCGCAGGTTCGAAGCCAGCCACACGTGCTGGCTTAGGAGACCCTGTTTCCAAATAAAAATGTAAAAATAGGTCTGGGAGTGTAGCCCGGAGGTAGAAGGGCTTCCAGGAACCACAGTACCACCAAAAAATAATAATAATAATAAATGTATATCATATCCTTATAGGGATACAATTGTATATAAAACATATACATATTTATATTCTTCAGGTATTTAACAACTTTTGAGATTAAACTTTCAGAAATTTAAGTTTTTTAGCAAATTTTGTCCCTTAAGGTGAGCAGTGTGTTGACACCATCTTCCTGCAGACCTCAGAATAAAGCTGCTGTGGTCAATTCTAGGCTTATAAGTGAATACCTTGTCCATACGTCACCGGTTCTGAAGGAAGCTGGGCCTCTGTTCTTGTAAATTCAGACCTGCTCTGCTCCTTTAATATTGCTCCAGCAATTACATAACCACCGCTCACAGCGTGTCAAATTACACACCCGGTGAAGCCCAGGCTCATTCGCTGGCGCGTGTGCTTATCACAGGGGAATGGCCAGTTACGTAACGACGAGTGGAATTAATAACGGGTTGCGTCGCAACAACCAGAGTGAGCCCACGCCGATCTGCGACAGGGAATGGGATCACCCATCGCACTGTGATATTCCTCTGAGTCCAACCATCCCCCTTTCCGTCTTTGGCTTCTAGATCAACTTAACTGAAGAGCATCCAGAAATTGCCAGGTCCGTGAACTACTCCTATCCATACCCATCATTTTTATCCATACTGCCATCAAAATTAGATTTGGAAATAAACCACAGCGAAACTGGCAAATGACTGGGCTCACCACCCAGGACTCAAAATCTGGTGCTCGTTAACATGGCTGCATTGTTCTCTTCACTGAACTGGAAGTAAGTGGATGATACAACAGTCTAAACAGAAAGAAGTCTTTACTATAAAGAGGCACTATGTGGGATTTGATTTGAAACAGGATTCCTTAGGTTCCAAAGAATCAAAAATCACAGCACCAGAGTCCATCAAAATCCTCTATAAGCAGTAATCCTCATAGAGGAAGGCAATTTCAGTTACATCTGGATTACCTGCCCACGCTGTCACTCCACATAGACTGCTGATCCCACAGGCAAACGAGTCCCTTTCCCTGTCACAAGGTTTTGCATAGCCCAGCACAATGGTGCCTGTCTGTAATCCTAGGTCTTTGGAGGCTGAGACAGGTTTAAGGCCAGCCTCAGCAATATAGTGAGGCCCATAGCAACTCAGTGAGACCCAGTTTCAAAAAAAAAAAAAATAGGGCTGAGGGTGTATGTATGCCTGGGGCAGGTAGCCATGTACCCTGGGTACCAATGAGCCAAGTCCCCACCTCCTCCAGCCACAAAATGAATGCAACTCAGGAACCCCAAACATGACAGTACACCAACTGCTGGCACAGGCTGGCTCACAGAGCCCTGGGCGCTCCGGTCAACAGCCAGTGAGCCTTCCCCTTTAGCTTTAGTGTAACAAGGGCACCTCTGTGGTACAGGCACTACTCCCTCTCCCCGCCCTCCCAATGCTGCCACTCAAATGTCTATTCTCCACACAGCTGTGGGGAAGGGGAAATTGCTACCAACTACCAGAAGGTGATCTAAAAAGTAGGAACTCGTGTGACTCCCAGAAACTTATCCTAAGAACACATAATACATGCACACAGAGATCCAGCTAGAAGACTACTTTCAGGTGATGACAAAAACTGAAAATTATCCAAATATATTTTTAAATGGATATTGGCTTTAAAAAGAGATATCCAAACAACAGAAAGGCCTACACCATCTTTAAGAATAATGATTGCTAGCCAGGCGTGGTGGCGCACACTTGTAATCCCAGCATTCAGGAGGTTGAGACAGGAGGATCGCAGTTCATGGACAGTCTCAGCTACATAGTGAGGTCCCTTGCCAACTCTGTGAGACCCTGTTTCAAAATAAAGAATAAAAAATAGGAGCCAGGTGTGGTAGTGCATGCTTGTAATCCCCGTGCTTGGGAGGCGGAGACAGGAGGATCGCGCAGGTTTGAAGCCAGACTCACTGGCTTAAGAGACCCTGTTTCCAAATAAAAATATAAAATAGGTCTGGGTGTGTAGCCCAGAGGTAGAAGGGTTTCCAGGAACCCCAGTACCACCAAAAAAAAAAAAAAAAAAATAGGGCTGAGGGTGTAGCTTAGAGGTAGAATGCTCCTGGGTTCCATCCCCACAAAAAAAAAAAATTAAATTAAATTGTTGCTACATTATGCAACACTTCCCAAAGAGTAAATCCTCTGATAATATTCTTTACATCTCACTTAACATTCACACTAACACAACGAGGTCAATACTGTATCACCTTATAAATAATAAAACTGCAATTCATAAAAGAAATAATTTAGCCAAAAGTAATCTAGCTAGAAAGTATGAGAGTCAGGCTCAAACCTAACTCATTCACTCCCTCTTGCATCCAACAAGTATTAAGCATCTACTATGTGCTAGGCACACCGCTACTACCTGCCAGCTCTGCTGCTGGGCTTTTTGTAAAAATTGTCTATTTTGAAATCATTTTAGATTAACAGAAGACCTGCAAAAATAGTAGTATAGAGTTCCCAGATGCTTTTGTTCAGCCACTTCTAACACCAATGCTATGGCATTTCAAAATTGAGAAAACAAACTAATCATCCATTCCATCATCAAATAATCCTGAGGGCGTTAGTAGCCAGGGGTGCCCTCTTCTACCTGGATGGCACACAGTCTCTGCTGCCCTCAGACTCTGGCTGCTCTGCCCTCTCCAGGGCGACATTCCAAGGGCAAGGGAAGGGAAGTGAGAAATCTACCATTACCAAAGGTTTTTTTGCCCAGTAAGAATCTTTAGGCCACTGCTAATGGAGACTACCGCCATAGAAAATTAATCATTTCTAAAGGAGAGAACCTCAAGGAACTCACAAACAGGAAAGAACAGTAATAATGAGAAAAGGTAATAATAAATTTAAGTAAACACTACATCAGTATTAGGTATTCATATCAGGCACCGCACCAAACACTGTATTTTATTCCATGGCATCCCATAAAATGGGTATTGCTGTTGTACCCATCTTACAGATGAGCAATTACAAGTTCAAAGACAAACTTCACTCAAAGTTCCACAGCTAATTAAAAAAAAAAAAAACACTTCCCTTTCCTGTGAGGGAAAAAAAAAAAAAAGCAGAACACAGAGCTCTGGCTTTGAACTCCTAAATTCCTAGATTCCCAGACTCAGGAAGCTATTTTTAATAACAATGGCCACCATCCAGAAATCAGACGTGACCAATCTCCAGCTCAGCAAAACTAATCATGAGAGCAGCACTTTTTAGCCCCTGAGTAAGTTTTGTTGACAAGCGATGATCGCTCTCTTGTACGTTTCCAGAGGAAGTGAAGAAATTTCTGAGGGGCTTGTGCAACACCGCCTGCCAAGTAGGCTTCCAAAAGGCCTTTCCGGTAGGTTTTCACAATGCCCAGGACCGCACGCCACCCACCTGCAGCCTCCCTCAGTGCTGGACACTGTTACAGATTCCTCGGAGGGAATCCCAAGGACACACTGGGACGCCATTCCCTTCAAGGGGCTTAAACACACCGCAGCGCCAGAACATGCCTGAAAGGATGTGCCTATTTCTGGTGCCATGGCAGGATGGAGTTAGTCTAAAATGGCAATAATACATTTCTGGCACCACAAAATGCAATCTATTTACTTCATCAAAACAAACTGCTCGCCGGGCGTGGTGGCGAATGCTTGTAATCCCCGCTTGGGAGGCGGAGACAGGAGGATCATGCTGGTTCGGAGCCAGCCTCACTGGTTTAAGAGACTCTGTTTCCACATAAAAATGTTAAAAAAAAAAAAATAGGTCTGGGAGTGTAGCCCGTGGGAGTGTATACCGGAGGTAAAGGGCTTCCAGGAACCCCAGTACCACCAAAAAAAAAAACAAGCTGCTCTAGAGACTAGTCTGCTTTCAAAGAATCCTTGGTTTGCCAGGCGTGGTGGCGCACACTTGTAATCCCAGCATCCCGGAGGCTGAGACCTGAGAATCAGCCTCAGCTACTTACTGAGGCCCTCTGCAACTCAGTGAGACCCGGTTTCAAAACAAAGAATAAAAAAAAAATAGGGCAGAGGGTGTAGCTCAGAGGTCAAATGTCCCTGGGTTCCATCCTCAGACCCGCAAAAAAAAAAAAAAAAAAAAAAAAATCCTTGGTTTGCCTTTAGAGTAACGTTTCAAACTCAAGTGACTAACTTTGAATCATTCAAACCCGCCTTGGTTTTCAGGAGTTTCGGGCACTAGAGAAGGTACAATTACTAATAAATATGTATAACCTCAAGAAATGCAAATGCACGAAGAAGATGCTTAGCCAAGGGTCTACCTCAGGTCCATGTTGGGAATTTGGGTACTGGCAGAAGGTGACCCTGGCACCACAGAGAGGTCAGCAGAGGAAAGAGAAATGCTGGGCAGAGCCAGGGCGTGACAGTACCTTAGCAGGCTGGAGAGCACACGCACAGGCGGATCGAGCACAGCCTCCCGGCTTCCCATTGCCCACCCGGAGCAGTGAGGACGAGGAGGCCCCTCCCAAGGGGCCCTGGTCCTCAGCATCTTGCTCAGCAAATAATGCAACAAACAACACAAAGAAGATACAAGATGTGAAGCTGCTTCTTAAGGCTCCGAGGACCTGGTGTCCCACGCTGAGAGGGGACGTGGGTGGCAGCCACAGCAGTTTAGTCAAGCAGCAAGGAGCTGGGTGGGTTCCCCCCTGGCACTCCTGGCCCCATGCAAGCCAGGATGGTAGTGATTCATCACAATGAGACCACAGAGCAATGAAAAGCAGCCAGCAAAGAGGGGAGCTTGGCCCTCTGGCTATGGGACAAGTTGCGCAGGGATCTGAGCTCCCAAGGCTTCCTCCTCCCCTGTATTCTCCAAAAACTCTCCCATCTGTTGGGCCTGAGACATTCTGGTTCATGGTCTGATGATGCAGGTCACACACCTCATCTTCCCTGTGAAAACCCCGCCCCCGACAAACACGGTCACTATGTCCCCTAGGCCCGCCAAGTGCTGGGTTAAATACACTGGTTACAAACTCAGTTAGCTTTGTGTTGTAAGACACGCCTCACGCTATACTGAAGGCTGAAGCTGCTTTTTATTCATTTTTTTTTCTCTAGGGCCAAATATCTATGGACAATTATTATACGTAAAGGTGCATTCAGACTAGCAGAGCAAAAGATGGATTACTCATCATGGGACATTCAATGGTGGGCTAGTGATTTAACATTCGTAAGTTAAAAAAAAAATCGTGCCAGGCGTGATGGTGCATGATTATAATCCCAGCATTTGGGAGGCTGAGACAGGAGGATCGCGGTTTGAGGACACCCTCAACTACTTAGTGAGACCCTTTGCAACTCAGTGAGACTCTGTTTCAATATAATTTTTTAAAAATAGGGCTGGGGTGTTGCTTGGTGGAAGAATGCCCCTGGGTTTTCATCCCCAGTGCTGCAAAAAAAAATTTTAAAATCTTAAGTTAAATCCTTACTTTCTGATTTTTGTCTTTTATTTGTTTTCATTTTCCACCATTTATTTATTTTTTTTCTATTGGTGCATTGTTTTCATACATCTTAATGTATGAAATTCCCACCCCAATTCCCACCCCATTTTTCCACTCAAAATCAGACACTGGAACATAGTAGTATTCAGATGAATACTTCATCTGAATGAATGAATGAATGAATGATAATTGATATCCACTGGCAGGAGTATCCAGAGTTCCCAAGGCCACCGCAGCCTGCAGAGGTAGATTCCTGATCAGCTTCGGCAGCCAACTCAGCCAAGGACCAATCACATCCTGGGCATGTCCTCCCAAGACAGGGCTTCTCTCAGGAAGGAGGGAAATGCAACTGCACCTGCCCTTCTTCAGCCTGACTCCACAAACAATCAACTGCTGCCCAATCTCCCATCCACAGAGACCAAAGCCCAAAGCACCAGACTGGAAGGGTGTCAAAAAACAGTTACAAAATACATTTCTGACCTTTTCCTTCCTCCCTCTGCCAGAGGTTGAAACCAAAAGGCCTGAACATAATTCACTTTTCGCCAGGCCTCTGACAGCCTGTCCCCTCTTCCCACCAGGCCTGGGTGAGCGTCACCAGGTTTGCACCTCACTAGGGGTTGGTCTGGCTTGTCCTGCTGCAACGGGACCCGAGATGCAGCGGGACAGAACCACCTTCTACCGCGGCGGCTTGGCTCTGAAGCTAAGGGAAAACGCCAGGAAGGCCAGGTGTGTGCTCTACAATCTATCAGTGGGCAGCAGGGTGGCTGATGTTTAAATAAAACTAAGGGGCTGGAGCACGAGCTGACAGGCTCCTTGGGCCATTCTAGAACAGTCCTGTGTGTATCTCAAGAGCAGAACAGCTGCCCTACAACAGGTGGCCCAAGGACAGCCCTCACCCTCGCCCATCTCAAAAAGCTCCCAGGAGGCCTGGTCTCCTACAGCTAACTCCACCAGTACCAGTAGAGGATTCGGCAAGCAAGAGGCTGGTGAGCGATTTCTAAATAAAACTCCCACGTGGGCTGATTCACTTCCTCTAGTCTGCCCTCAAGATCATAAATGCAACAGCACAGAGGAGAGGCCGGGGCTAGGAGACTGCCACAAAACTGCAAGGTTGCAACAAACACCAGAAGGCAACTTGTACCTCCTCCACCTGCCAGGAGCTGTGCTTTCCTCAGACTCCCTCGACTCTATGCCAAGACCCCAGAGATTACAAGAGCCTTTAACATTTAAGGAGTTTGACACAGCGCACATTCCGAGACAAGAAAATGGAATTGGAGAGTACATTTTCTTTTTTCTTTTTTTTTTTTTGGGGGGGTAGTACTGGGCATTGAACCCAGGGGCATTCTATCACTGAGCTACACCCCTGGCCTATTTTTTATTATTTTATTTTATTGTGGTACTGGGTATGGAACCCAGGGGCTTTCTACCTCCAGGCTACACTCCCAGACCTATTTTTTATATTTTACTTGGAAACAGGGTCTCACTAAGTAGCTGAGGCTGATTCAAACTTGCGCGATCGTCCTGTCTCAGCCTCCCAAGTGCTGGGATTACAAGCTTGCGTCACCACGCCCAGCTCTTTTTTTATTTTGAAACAGAGTTTTTGCTAAATTGCTGAGACTGGCCTAGAATCTGTGATACTCCTGTCTCAGCCTCCCAAGTACTGGGATAATAGGTGTGTGCCACCATGTCCAGCTGGAGGGTACTTTTAATAGTGTATTCTTTTTTTTTTTTTTTTTTAATTGTGGTACTGGGGGTGGAACCCAGGGGCATTTTACCTCCCAGCTACACCTCCAGCCCCATTTTTTAGTCCTTATTTTGAAACAGGGTCTCACTGAGTTGCAAGGGACCTTACTAAATAGCTGAAGTGGTCCTCGAACCATGATTCTCCTTTCTCAGCCTTTCAAATCCTGGGATTACAAGTGTGCACCACCACACCCAGAGTATCCTTTTTAAGCCCCTGAAAATTTTAGACTATGGAAGAATTAATTAATTCTAAGGAGAAAATTGAGTTCTTTTTCCCATGAAGTCAAAGAAAGGCACTTTATGTCACTTGGTCACCTGTACAGACCCCAGGACTTTCACAAGCAGGACTAGGTCGGTGGAGTCATAAAAAAGTGCTGATATGCGCACAGCTTTGTGGCTGGACCGTCTAGCAGTGGGGCTAGCTTTTCCACTCTCTAGCTCTGCCCTCTTAAACAGGGAAATTCTGGGACCCACCTACCTAACTGGATTATTAAAAAAATTAAGTTCAGCTGGAAGTGGTGGCACATGCTTATAACAAACACCAGAAGGCAACTTGTACCTCCTCCACCTGCCAAGAGCTGTGCTTTCCTCAGACTCCCAGTACTTGGGAGGCTGAGACAGAAGGCTCACAGGTTCAAGGTCAGCCTCAGCTACTTAGCAAGCACCTATTTCAAAATAAAGAATAAAAAACAGAGCTAGGGGTATAGCTCAGAGACAGAATGCCCCTGGACCTATCCTCGGTACTACAAGAAAACAAAAAGCTTAAATCCCTTATCTACTTGAAACACCATGAGTGCTATATTTCCTCCATAAATAAAGAGGCAAAGGCAACATTTCCTTTAAACATGCTGTTTTACATTTGCAAAACTTTTCATTATGATAGCAGAAACCATTACATGGAACCATATGAAACTGGCAATATTTGACCATGCTTGTGATCAAAAATGGTGATTTCATATGACTAATCAAATAAGTATGAATTAGAATGAAAAGCAGTGCATTTTGCAGCGTCCTAAATACCTCAAGAAGCTCAAGCCTTTTACAGAAATGTACAACTGGTTTTTAAAAGGATCAAACGTCGGTATGGGGCTGACCCTCCCCACCCCCAGCCTGGACTGCAGGACCCTATGAAGGTTGAGTAACCTTGACTATTTGGGGAGCTGGTCTAATGCCAAGCTGGCTCCCAGTCACCACCTGTTATCTGACAACTGTAGCTTCAGGGCCACCAGGACCACGTGTAAAAGCCTACGTGTACAGGATACTCAAGGGCTCCAAGGACGCAAATCACAGCCACCAGAGAACTCCACAGCATCCTTCTCCTGTACTTCTGGCAGCCAGAGAAGACACCTTGTGTTCATGCCACCATCCCAGTCCTGATCAAAACAACAACACCAAGCTGGTTGTGGTGGCACACACTTTTGTAATCCCAGTACTTGGGAGGCTGAGACAGAAGGATCACAGGTTCGAACCCTGCCTCAGCAGCTTAGTGAGGCTGTCAGCAACTTAGTGAGACTCTGTTTCCAAATAAAACATAAAATAGGTATGAAGGGATAGCTCAGAGTTAGATTAATGCCCCTGGGTTCCATCCCCAGTAACACACACACACCAACATCATCTGAATTTCACCCACTTTTCCAGCTCTAATCTGGGGTCGTGGAGAAAACTTGTTTAAATTAGTTCCAAAAAACATTCCAGAGACCCCCAATACTGAGCATCTTTTATCTTTGCTTAATTTTTCATAAGTTTGAAACCCTCAAAAATTTAAGAGAAGGCAGGCATGGTAGTACATGCATGTAATCCCAGTACTTGGGGTGCTAAGACAGGAGGGTCACAGGGTTTGTGACCAGCCTCAGCAACTTAGGCCCTCAGCAACCTAGTGAGACCCTATTTCAAAATAAGAAAATAGGGCTAGGGGTATGGCTCAGAGATAGAATGTTCCTGGGGTTCAATCCATAGTAACACACACACACACAAAAAAAAAAAAAAAAAGTGAGAGAAAAGAGATTATCACTTATATTAAAATTCAGTTATACAAACTGGGCATGGTAGTACATGCTTGTAATCCCAGCATTTGGGAGGCTTAGACAGGAGGATCCTGGTTCAAGAACAGTCTCAGCTACTTAATAAGGCCTCTGCAATTTAGTGAAACTCTGTTTCAAAATAAAGAATTTTTTTTTAAAATGGGGCTAGAGGTATAGCTTGGAGATAGAATGCCCCTGGGTTCAATCCCCATTACTACACACAAAAAGAAAAAAAAAAAATCAGTTATATAACATAGGCTCTCTCTGTATTC
This sequence comes from Muscardinus avellanarius, assembly GCF_963383645.1. Taxonomy (NCBI): domain Eukaryota; kingdom Metazoa; phylum Chordata; class Mammalia; order Rodentia; family Gliridae; genus Muscardinus; species Muscardinus avellanarius. The sequence continues at coordinate 56,427,828 of NC_137788.1, forward strand.
TTTGCAACTTCCTGCCAATCTAAAATTATTATGAAATAAACTTTATTTTACAAGAATTAATGGAACGTTGATTAGTAACTAAAAACCAAAACAGACTTAAGATTATGGACCAATGACAACTGATGGGAGGGGGGAAGCCCTGGAAAATGTTGGTTTTATTGTTTCAGCATTTTGGCCATATTCGTAAGGCTGAGGCAAACTGATCCATCCACAATTCAACAGGACACTTGATAACCTACCGTGGAAGAAAGAAACCCACCCATCAACTGCTCCAACATTAAGATCCCTTCACTGTAAATTACATTTCAAGTTATTTCCACTATAAAAGTCTCTTAAGCAGAGAATATCAAAATCTTTTGTGCTAAGAAAGAATACATCTTCATGACTAAAAAGTTAAAAAATATATTCAATTATATGAAGACATGAGAAGTGGCCTTTAATCAAAAAATAACTTTAATAAAATCTTTTAGAGGCTCTTTCCAACTACTGATCCTGTAATAATAGTAGTAGAATCTTCCTTGGGCCTAAGACTACTTAGAATAATATATCCAGAAGCAGGTGGACTTACCTAAACTCTTGCTTCCATGTTATGACTTGAGTAGGTGAAGGCCTGGGCCAAGATCATCAGCCTTATGTCACGGTATACAGGTGATAGGATTCGGGGTCTGACAGCCATGTTTCAGCTTGATTTTACTGCTCCACTTCCCTGAACACCAGAACTACTTATCTCCTCTACTTCCCAATACTCTATTTATAGAGCCTACAACAGTATTAGCTCTAAATAAAACTAGTAAGTAAACACTTTCTCCTCTACAAATACATAGACTTTGAAGTTTCTCAACTAAAGTAGAGCTCATTGCAAAGAAACTGGGAAGCAAGCGCTCCCTTGCGAGGTCCCTCAGGGAGGCCTTCTTTGTACACCACGGTGTGTTGCAGGGGGGGGGGGTAGCACTACAGTCTCTTGGGACATGCTTCCCAGTGCCCTAGGACATCTCTGACATTCTTATTTGATGTTATCATCAATTTAGTATTTAGTAACTAAATAACTAAACTGAAGACTCATCTGGCATTCTTCTCATAGGAGATTCTGTTGGCTCATGTGTGTTTAGAGAACTACTATATGAAAGTTGGTAACATATTTTGCCCTAAAGACATCCTTGTCCCTACAGCCACCACCTTGGCTGAGGCCAGGCTCTCTTGTCAGAAGATTATAAAAGTAGATCCATGCATGAGTGCACACATACATACCTAGGGGTGATGACCGAGCACCTGGGAATAGCAAGTAGCAGCTTACTGCCCATCACAAGAGACAAGGTAAAAAGTATAAACACCTACCCCTCCTCACCTTCCATACATCTACCCAAGTTCACCTGGGCTTTGCTGCTGGCAGAAGTTTGGAATTACTGGTTTGGGGCTAGCAGATAGCCTGGCTTATGGGCAAAAAGCATGAACTTTGAAGTCAAACAACAGTTACTCATTTAAAATGAGTAAAAATTGGGCATGGTGGTGCACGCCTGTCATCTTAGTACTTGGGAAGCTGAGACAGGAGGATCACAGGTTTGAAGACAGCCTCAGCAAAGAGTAAGACTCTCATCAATCTAGCAAGACCCTGTTTCAAATAAAAATAAAAATAAAAACAGGTCTGGGGAGGGGGGTAGCTTTAAAGTAGAATGTCTCTGGGTTCAATCCTGAGTGCCACAAAAATAAATAAGTTAATTAATTAATATTTAATTTTTCCCAATACTGGTTTCCTCATCTTTAAATGTAGTTATTAGCATTCAATGCACAAAGGTTTGTTCACAAATTAAATGAGGCATATGCTAGCGCTCAGGCAGAGAGCAGATGCAGGTTACAAGTCAAGGTCATAGATAAAATTCCCATAAAAGACTTTAAAAAAAAAATCTATAAGGCCGGGCGTGGTGGCACACGCTTGTAATCCTTGCAGGTTCGAAGCCAGCCGCGCGCGCTGGCTTAGGAGACCCTGTTTCCAAATAAAAATGTAAAAATAGGTCTGGGAGTGTAGCCCGGAGGTAGAAGGGCTTCCAGGAACCCCAGTACCACCTTAAAAAAAAAATCTATAGAAGGCAAATGGATTCAGTATGCATTCTATGGTGCAGGTAGTGTTATGCAGCTAGTTAGACATGTGCCAAACAAATCAATAAAAGCAGAGCCAGAGGAAGACTCAGAAAATCAACACTCTGTGTATCCCCAACTGGGTGACTCAATCACCTTCCTTTCTAAATAAAGGCCAGAGTGCAAACGGACTCCTGTGTGTCATGAAGCACACACTAACTATGAAATCACGAAAGGAAATGCTACAGAAAACTCACGCAGACGTCACATGTCGCCACCTTGGCACTTAGAGCTGTGTAAAGGACAAGTGACTGGATGAAAACAGGCTTGTAAGTCCTAGGAGACAGGCCTTACATGCAGGCGCAGCGATCGCTGCAAGAGGAGAAAACAAAGTCACAGAAAACCTATAGAAAGCACAAGAACTCCAGTCCAACGCTAGTTAGTATGGAGCAAATATGGTGTGTGTTTTGTGTGCGTGTGTGTCCACGTGTGCACTCACACACACACTGGCGTGCATGCATGTGTATACATACAACTCAACAGCGCCTGAGGAAAATCCCTATTATAATCATAAAAGCCAGGTGTGGTGGCGCACACTTGTAGTTCCAGTACTTGGGAGGCTGAAACAGAAGGATGGCAGGTGTGAGGACTGCCTCGGCAACAAGTGAGACTCTCATCAACCTAGGGAGAGCCTGTATCAAAATAAAAGTAAAATAGGGCTGGGAGGTAGAATGCCCGAGTTCAATCCCCGTTACCGCAAACAGTCGTCATCATCACTGTAATTTATGAAAGACCTATTTTATCTCAAAATTTTCAATCCGAATTTCTTTAAAAATGAGAAAAGTCAAAGCAAGAGGGGTTTTCTGTTTCTATCAGTCAGTAAGTAGAAAAAGTTAAACCCAGGTCTTTCTACTCCAGACTACAAATCAATCGGCCCCCAAGAGCACAGTGCTCAGCACAACTCACGTTCACAACCCAGCCTAATTAATAAAAAATAAATTATGCCCAGTCATCTCTGTGCAAAAACAAAGCAAATGTGTTTTCTAATTTCTTTATCAAGACAAGGTTTTTAAAATACAGTTATCATAAGAATAAAACCTCACTATCTAGAAAACTTGGTTATCCCAAAATGATTCATCCCTAAAGGTTCAAAAGAACAAAGACTTTCCTGTAACATATGTACATCTGGCAAAAAATTATTTCTTAACCTTAAAGATTTAAGTATAGAATGAAACAATGACCAGAAATGATTTATTTCACTTGGACCTTGTTCACTCAGTAATCTGATGAATCAGAAATAAAAGTGATACTGAAGATGATTTGTCTTGACCAATCATATATTTTAGGGATTAAAAAATGTAAAATCAGGCCAGGCAAGGTGGCGCACACTTGTAATCTCAGCATTTGGGAGTCTGAGACAAGAGAATTACGGTTTGAGGACAGCCTCAGCTACTTAAGGAGGCCCTCTAAAACTCACTGAGACCCTGTTTCAAAATAAAGAATAAAAAATAGGGCTAGGGGTGTAGCTCATAGGTAGAATTCCCCTGGGTTCCATCACCAGTAACACACACACAGCAAAAGCAACCAATGATTTCAAATTTCCCAGTTTTCTGCTTTTTTTAGTTGGGTTGGGTTTTATTATTATTGTTGTTGTCTGGCACTTTGGATTGAACCAGGAGCATTCTACCATTGAGCTACCTCCCCAGACCTTTCTCTTTTTTTCTTTTTCTTTTCTTTCTTTTTCTTTTTTTCTTTTTTTTTTTTTTTTTTGCCACTGGGGATGGAACCCAGGAGCATTCTACCTCCAAGCGACACCCCAACCCTGATTTTTATTCTTTATTTTGAAACAGGGTCTCACTGAGTTGCAAAGGCCCTCATTAAGTAGCTGAGGCTGTCCTGTCTCAGTATCTGGAATGCTAGGATTACAAGTGTGACACCACACCTGGCAGCTATTTTTTTTTTAATCAGAGAAAATGGATCTCATAAAGGGGCCTTAGATCTTTAAAAGAGCTTTATTTCATAGATGAAACCAAAGTTCAGAGGTATAAAGTGACTTAAGCACAGTCTTAAATTCAGTTACCATTAGACATCCCCCCCCACAAAAATGAATCTCTCAAAAGTCTAGTGGAAATGTCCGACAAGGAAGACCAAATGAGAGCCAGAGGTCAGGGCCATGCCCCTAGAACTTCTGGGCTTTCTTTTCACCAGGGGAGGCAAGAAGATGGTGGTGTGGCTCACAGGACAAATCCCTGGAGGATCACAGGAAGCCATATTGACCAAGCAACTGCCTCAGCTTGGGGGCTGCTGACAAATGTGAGAATGATGTGGAATGAGACAAAATCCAAAGGGAGAGGAACTATCTCTGCAAGGACATGTACCACATGCAAAGATACTGAAGTAGAAGAGATAGGATGTTTAAGAGGAACATCTGCAAGTGAATGATGAAATCCCATTTATCTTAGAAGGAAGTAGAGATGTTGACACTAGAGCTAAGGAGAACCCATGGATCCGAATTTTCATGAAGAAGGAAGACTTAATATATTCCCTTCAGAAATTTATTACAGCTAGCTGGGCGTGGTGGCACATGCTTGTAATCCCCGCGCTTAGGAGGCAGAGACAGGAGGATCACGCAGGTTCGAAGCCAGCCGCACGCGCTGGCTTAGGAGACCCTATTCCTAAATAAAAATGTAAAAATAGGTCTGGGAGTGTAGCCCGGAGGTAGAAGGGCTTCCAGGAACGCCAGTACCACCACCAAAAAAAAATCTTCTAAGTCTGCTAGTCGCCCATATCCACAACTCCTTCCTTATACAAGGTCTCCTCCAATACTTTCTGGTTTCTAAGAATACATGCTTGTTAAATAGAGCACACATTTTGTGGTTCTATATTTTTTCACTTTCTGGGCACAGGAAGGAAATTTAATTGCAGGAAATGTTATTAGATGTATTTTTTCTCCTTCATGAGCACTAACCATGGAGATGCACACAAGATCTCCAGATAGTGAACTTCACAGGAATTACAAATCGTCCACCACACAATTAAAAAACGAGGCTGTTGGCCGGGCGTGGTGGCGCACGCTTGTAATCCCCGCGCTTGGGAGGCAGAGATAGGAGGATCGCGCAGGTTCGAAGCCAGCCGCGGGCGCTGGCTTAGGAGACCCTGTTTCCAAATTAAAATGTAAAAATAGGTCTGGGAGTGTAGCCCGGAGGTAGAAGGGCTTCCAGGAACCCCAGTACCACCAAAAAAAAAAAAAAACCGAGGCTGTCAGGAAGGGAGGAAATAGCAGCGGATATTTATTGGGTACTGATATGATTCTAGGCGCTTTGTACACAAGGACTCACTGCTCACAACAAATCTCAGGGGTAGGTACTATCATTTGCCCCATTCTACAAATGAGTAAACTGTGACAGAGAAGTCACCTGTCCACACAGTGTCCCCAATAATCCACGGCCCATGACTCCCCACCCTACAACACTGTCTCTCCAAGTGACATTTATAGTTTTCAGAGACCAAAGGGGAACCGGGGGTCAGATCCTCTCTACCAAATCAAGTGGGAGATTTGCATGTGCTCAAAAACATTATACTAAGAGGTTTAAACTGTCAAAGGCACTGGTGAGACAAAAAAATATTGAAAATCTCTGATTTCAGAGGCTTGTGCAACAACCCAGGCAAGAGATGAGCGTAAAGACAGAAAGAGGAAGCGGAAATGGCAAACCGAGGCCAGACAAGAGCTGCGCTTCTCAAGCTCCACTTCCTATCAGCACATGTCAAGTGAAAAGATGTCCCCAATGACTAGAGTCAGTTTCTCTACTGCAAGACTTGCTGAGACTTGGGCATGTGAGCCCATGTTTTGGTTCTCTAAGAAAAGAATGAACTAAGCAACATCATGGCAATTCCCAAGCTCATCTGGCCACGAAAGACTTTATTCATTGAACATCTTGAGAATAAACACACTAAGGGACACACTCGAGTAAAAGGGTGATTAGACGTTAAAAATCAAACTCTGGTGACTAACAATCCAGGAAAGGATGAGTCAAAACAAGTTGCAGGACCAGCCTAAATGGCACTGAAGGCGGTGTGATGGGGAGTTTAAGAGCAAGGGCACTTTTTCTCTCTTTTTATTAATATGTGTTCAGGGGGTACTAGGGGTAGAACCCAGGGGCTTTCTACCTCTGAGCTACACCCCCAGACCTATCTTATATTTTATTTGGAAACAGGGTTCCCCTAACTTGCTGAGAGCCTCACTAAGCAGATCACTGTGCGATCCTCCTGTCTCAGCCTCCCAAGTACTGGGATAACAAGCATGCGCCACCAGGCCCAGCTCCAAGGACAGTTTTGGTATTTTGGGGGGGTTTTGTTTGTTTTTTCCAGTACTGGGGATGGAACCGAGGGGCATTCTACCTCTGAGCTATACTCACAGTCCTATTTTTTATTCTTTGTTTTGAAACAGAGTCCGAGTTGCAAAGAGCCTCACTAAGTAGCTGAGGCTGCCCGCCAACCACAATCCTCCTGTCTCTGCCTCCCAAATGCTGTGATTACAAGAACTACAGGTATCTAAAAAAAATGTCAGTCTACAGAACAATTGAAAGCAAGGTCTCAGAGATATCTGCACACCCATGTCTATAGAAGTCAAAGAACAGGAGAGTAATACACACAAAATCCTTGACCTGTGCCTTACTGAAGCATCCCCTACCCCAGTGCTTCTGTGTAATGCTCATCTACTGCAGATTCCTTTGGTCTCATTTTCACTATTGACCAAACTTAATTTCATTAATCTCAAATCTGACCAATGAAGGTTTGTTTCCTGTCTAGTTATACTGACTCTTGATGAACTAAGAGGCAAGAAAGGAAGAAGAGGGCAAATAAAGGGAGAAGGGAATTCCTGTATCATGTGTACGGAGCGAGGCTCTGCAGCCAAGAGGGTATCTAAAAGGCTGTCATGCTAGCAATTAATGTTAACCCGCTGTCCTATCTAGGATCTGACGGGCTCAAGAACAAAGCTGCACAGAGAAGTACCTGGAGCAAAATCTTAAAAGTGAGATGCACTCCCCAGGGAGAGGGTTATAAACTTGTTGTCACAAGTCTTTGCAAAGATAAATTAGCCTCCATTTCACTGAAGCAACTAAGTAACAACTAGGAACACTACCCAGGCATGTCCTTGTAGCTACTAATCAGTATAAAACACGTCTCTTGGAATTGTGTTTGGGCTTCCTTCTATCCTGAAAACTTAGCAGTATTTTAATCCTAAAGGGCTCAAGGCTCACTGCAACATACCTGGCAAGCAGAAAAGGGCAAAGCTTGTCTCTTCCCCAGGAAGATCCGGTATTTCATATGGCTTCTAACTCACACCTCCAGAGCAAATCTTGGAATTTGGCAAGCAGGAGCGTTATAAGTGCTTGGGGGTAAATCTAACCATCAGATAGACCTTTCAGACTGCCTGAAGTCTGAAGGAGCATATATTAAGCCAGGAATGTACAGAACTTAGTGTTCTAAAAAAGCTAACTGGGCAGATTTATAGTGTTTCTGTTAAAGTTCAATGCGTACTTTTTAAATCGTGCATGGACAAGTATCCAAAACCTTAAAATTTGGAAAAACTTTGAGATAATGACTCCACTTATAGTATCCTAAGGAAATGCTCAGAAATGTGTATAAAAAGAGACACAAAGCATTCTTATTTTTAGGATTACCTGTAATAGTATTAAAAAGCAATATATATGTTCTACAGTGGAGTATTAGGTAAACTTTCACTTGTCCAACAATGAAAAAATGATGTACCATAAAAGACTGTGACACTATAATCAAAGGGGGGGAGAGAGATGGAGGTGGTGGCGCATGCTTGTAATCCCAGTACTTGGGAGGCTGAGACAGGAGGATCGCAGGTTCATGGCCAGCTTCAGCTACTAAGTAAGGACCTCCACAACTAAGTGAGACCCTGTTTCCAAATAAAGAATAAAAAATAAGGCTGGGGGTGTAGCTCAGAGGTAGAATGCCCCTGGGTTCCATCCCCAGTACCACAAAAATAAAGGGGATAATTACTTGGTCAAAAAATAAAAATAAAAACAGATAAAAATCTGGGCATGGTGGCACACACTTGTAATCCCAACATTTGGGAGGCTGAGATAGGAGAATGAAGGTTCACAGCCAACCTCAGCTACTTAGGCCATTTGCAACTCAGTGAGGCCCGGTCCCCAGTACAGAAAAAAAAAAAAAAAAACACAGATTAAAAAAATTTCATAATGCTGTTTATTAAGTTTGCAGGTTCATATACACATGAAACAAAGCCTGAATATAAACACTAAAATGTTAACAAAAACATAACATAAAACCTGTGAATGCCATGTTTGGAGTTTTTATATATTTCTTAAGTTTTCTAAAATATAAATATACTATTTGTTATTTAATTTCTAGTATAGCAGGTATAGCAAATTCCAAGAAACCACCATGAAAGGGCTAATTATTAAGTTTGCATCCTGACTTCTCTGGAAGAAAACTTAAGAATGGCTAGTTTAGTATTCCATACTAAACGGTACCTTTGTTGAACACAGATTGTTTATATAAATTAACTAAAATTATTTTAGAAACAATGGTCGTGGTGGCCCATGCTGGTAATCCAATACTTGGGAGGCTGAGACAGGAGGATCACACAGGTTCGAAGCCACCCTCAGCTACTTAGTGAGTCTCTCAGCAACTTAGTGAGACCCTGTTTCCAAATAAAATATAAAAATAGGTCTGATAGTATAGCCTGGAGGTAGAAAGCCCCTGGCTTACACCCCCCAGTACCATAAATGAATGAATGAATGACACTTTATTTTTTTGGCTTAAAGCTCTATTTTTATTTATAATTTTTGGGGTGTAGGGTTAGGATTATTGAACCCAGGGTCATTCTACCTCAATAAATAACACTTTAGAGCCAGGTCAGTGGCACACACTTGCAATTCCAGGTACTTGGTACTGCTGGAGAGGCTGAGGCAGGAGGATCACAAATGCAAGGTCATCTTGGGTGACTTGAGACTGACTCAAAATGTAGAGGGGGTAAAAATGGGGGAAGGGGATGGAGCTCAGTGGCAAAGTGCTTGCCTAGCAAGTCAAAGGCCCTGAATCAATTCCCCCTACCATGAGAGGGGACACATACCATTTAGGGAGATAACAGTGTTTTCTGTGGAGACTAAACACATCAGTGAGATCTCATAAAACATGTATCTTTCCTACAGAAACAAAAAAGTTACAACTGTTTTGAAATCACAGCTTTTTAAAGACCATTTTTTTTAAAAAAAAGGCAAATTTTTAAAAAGGAAACAAAATCTCTGCTTTGAAGCTCCCTATTTCTGCCATAAATACCTTCACTAAATTACCTACTGAGGCTGCACTCACACCTTAAGAACTTGGTAAGAACAGTCAGGCGTGGTGGCCTGTAATCCTAGTACCGAGGAGGCTGAGATAGAATCGCAGGCTCAAGGACAGCCTAAGCAAAGTAGTAGGACTCTCTCAGCAACCTAGTGAGACCCTGTTTCAAAACAAAAGGAAAATAAACAAACAGGAGGTGTGTAGTTCAGATACTGAAGGCCCTGGGCTCAATACCCAGCACCTCTGCTCCTCTGGCTCAAAGCAGACCCCTGCAGGAACCAAGTAAGGCAGGTTCTGACTGGAGCATGGACCAGGGCCTTGACAGTGACCAGAGCAGCAGGTGGGCAGACCAGGCCGCTGGAGGCTCTGAGGAGCCAGGGCGCCAGGGGCCTGTGAGCGGCAAGATGTGAGCAGGGAGAATCACAATGCCAACAGTGTCCACAGGCTGCGCTGTTTCCAAAACCCCTGCAGAGTGGAAAGGTGAAGCCTTGGGGAGAGAAGCTCAGAACCGCTCCCCTCTCTGAACCCTAAGTCCCTAATGAAAATTTTACAAGAGCACCTCTGTGGGTCAGGGGGAACTGGGGACTGAACTCAGGGTGTTCTACCTCTGTCTGATACACCCCCAGCCCTATTTTTTGGTGTGGGGGGTACTGGGGGTGGAACCCAGGGGCTTTTCTACCTCCAGACTATACTCCCAGACCTATCTTATATTTTATTTGGAAACAGGGTGTCATTAAGTTGCTGAGAGCCTCACTAAGTAGCTGAGGCTGGCTTCGAATCTGTGCAATCCTCCTGTCTCAGCCTCCCAAGTGCTGGGATTACAAGCGTGCGCCACCACGCCCGGTCTTGTTCTTTATTGTGAAACAGGGTCTCACTAAGTTGTTGAGGACCCTAAGTAACTGAGGCAGGCTACGAACCCGCGATCTTCCTGTCTCAGCCTCCCAAGTACTGGGATTACGAGAATGTGCCACCCCACCGGGCTCAAGAGCACATTTAAATCTGCCAAATATGCCCTAAGCCCGTAAGCTCTTAACGCGTTCTTTTCATTACTGTGTTATCTTTTGTTTTGTGGTACTGGGGATTGAATCCAGGAATATTCTACCTTTGAGCTACACCCTTACCCCTATTTTTTTTTTAACTTGGAAACAGGGCCTCACTAAATTGTTGAGGGCCTCACTAAGTTGCTAAAGCTTACCCTGAACCTGTCGATGCTCCTCCTGTCTTAGGCTTCCAAGCCACCATGACCAGTGTTGTTGCTGTTCTTAATTCAACTGTTTCCTCCATTAACATCTAAGTAGCTAATGTGTGTTTTGTGTTTGTTCTGTTTATTGTGGTGATGGATATGAAACCCAGGGCCTTCTGCACGCTGGGTGTGTGCTCATGACTGAGCTACCCCATCTGCACAGGTGTGCTTTGTAAAGTGGCTTTGCTCCAACAAAAGGGAAAACAGAAAGAAAGAAAGAAAGAAAGAAAGAAAGAAAGAAAGAAAGAAAGATGCCAAACTATCAAACAAGCCTTCCCAAGATAACCCGGCTAGCTTCTTCAGATCTGCTGCCTTTGTTCAGCAGGTGTTGGGCTGAACTAGGACTTGGAGAATGGTCAAGAAAGAGGGCGTCCCTCGCAGCAGCACCACCGGAGCCTCCAGTGTAACAGGGCCTCATCCCCACCCTCGAGATAGCATCTTCCTCTAAGTGCTGTGATAGGGAAAACCCAGGAGCTATCCAGGGACAGAGGAGAGGCACTCCCTGGAGAATGGGGTAAGGCTTCCAAGAAGAAAGGATGAAACAATCATACCTAAAGGATAAGCAGGAGTGGAGATGGAAAAAGTGTTCCTAGCAGAAGGAACTACAAGTGCAAAAAAAATAAGGCTCAGAAGTAAGAGAGACCAGGACATATTTAGAACCAAAAATTAAAATCAACAGGGCTGCAGTGCCTACTGTAAGAAGTGGACAGAGAGCAAGGCTGCTGGTCAAGGGGGGCTTATCCCTCATTAAGGAGTTTAGTGTCCAGATCTGCACTAAAGAGTGACTATCCTGGCACCAGGCAAAATACCCCCACTGATCTGCGCATGGTGGTACATGCCTGTAATTTCAGTACTTAGGAGGCTGAGACAGGAAGATCAAAGGTTTAAGGACAAACTCAGCAAGTAGTGAGAGTCTCATCAACCTAGCAAGATCCTATTTCAGAATAAAAAATAAAATAGGTCTGGGGATATAGCTCAGAGGTAGAAAGCCCCTTGGTTCCATCCCCAGTGACACACACACCAAAAAAAAAATTTAATAAAATCATCAATGAGCAGAAAAACAGTAAACACTGAAAATGGAATTCATCTCCTAAGTGATAAAAGTCAAGCAAAAAGCAACAGATGAACATTTTGAGAGAAACCTGCAGGCTTATAAGATCTTACACTTGACTGATGTAAAAGGAAAGGTCCTCACTTCTGCTAGTCACAGAACAGTACATCACTTTACTAGGACATTTCACAAGCCTAGAACCAAACTAACATTCTTTACTTTTATTATAACTAAAGTATACACTAAATAAAATCCTCAGAGCAGGCATGGTGGCGCATGCTTGTAATCTTTCCTTGAATCTGATCTTCCTGTCTCAGCCTCCCAAGTACTAGGATTACAGGCCTGTGCCACCAGGCCCAGCTTTGGATGTTTTTAAAAGTTTCTCATAGTAGTCTATAAAAATAGAAATAGCTTATATAGTCTATAATAAGGAGTTAATTTAAGCAAAACAAAATATATTACTGACCCAACTAAATATTACATGGCTATTTAAAAATAAATATAATGAAGCCTATACTGCTATAGAATAAAAAAATGTTTAAGTGAGAAAAGGCAGAAGTAATTGTATCCTGCAATTAAAATCGCATAATGCATACTCAATCACTATGGGCAAAGACTGAAACCAAATAACTAAAAGTAGCTTTAATATGGGAGTCAATGCCAACATTGAAGACATTTTTATTAAAGATTTATAGAGTTGTTAACATTTTAAAAGCCAGAACAAAGATTTTATCATTCTTCGGAACCAATTAAGCTTGTGCGATTAGTTTGTTCCTAAAAGAGCACCCACATGGGCTGACGGCCACCCCATCAGCTCAGGCCTCAGACCCAGCACATCCGGCCCAAGAGCTGCCGAGCTTCATCTCCCTTCTCATGAGAAGCTGCCCTTTGAAACAGCCAAGGTCACAGGCAAACCCTAGAGGAGCTGAGTTTCGTCCAAACAACCTCTAAATATTTATATATCTCGGCCTCCTCAGAACTAGTTGAACGAACAAGCATTTAGTTTCCTACTTGCTCCATGACTATCTTCTGAATCACTGCTATCACTCAATCATAAACTCAGCGTGATGATAGAGCGTGCGTGCATGCGTGTGTGTGTGTGTGTGTGTGTGTGTGTGTGTGTTATTGGGATTGAATCCTGGGGCATTCTATTTCTGGGCTACAACCCTAGTCTGTTTTGTTTTGTTTTGTTTTGTTTTGTTTTGTTTTGAAACAGGGTCTCTCTAGGTTACTGAGAGTCTGGTTCTGTTGCTGAGGCTGCTCTCGTACCTGTATCCTCTTGTTAAAGCACACGTGAATGCTGATGCACACTTGTAATCCAAGGAGTACCTAGGAGGCTGAGAGAGAAGGATCGCAGGTTCACGGCCAGCCTCAGACACTTAGCAAGGCCCTCCACAACTTACTGAGACTCTGTTTCAAAATAAAAGAATAAAATAGGGCTGGGGGTATAGCTTGGAAATAGAATGCACCTGGGTTCCATCCCCAGTATCAAATTCATAAATACCCTAAAGCATTTGCCCTTGGATGTATTGGGCAAGTGACTTAAGACTCAGCTTCATTATTTTTTCCATTAAAAATTTTCAGAAAAGGGACATTTCCTAGGCAATTTTGAGTTCTTCCAACTCTTATAATTATTATAAGATTTTAGCCGGGCATGGTGGCGCACACTTGTAATCCCCGCACTTGGAAGGCTGAGACAGGAGGATCACGCAGGTTCGAAGCCAGCCTCAGCTACTGAGTGAGGCTCTCAGCAACTTAGTGAGACCCTGTTTCCAAATAAAGTATAAAATAGGTCTGGGAGTGTATCCCGGAGGTAGAAGGCTCCTGGGTTCCATCCCCAGTACCATAAAAAAATTAATAATTATTATAAGATTTTATGATTGCTGTGTTCTTATTAATAATTAATTTTCATAAACTCAGAGCCAAATATGCTCAGATTCATGATAGACTTTCTCTATAACCTCTTAAAACTGTGTGAGATCCCAGTTCTAACCTGAGAAAAGTCAGCAAGCCTCCAAGCCAAGAAGGAACTCCCTCTGCTGTGCCCCTTGTCTCCCAATAAGGAAATCAACAGTCTCATCAGTGTCTGGCTTCCAAACACCTTTAAAAAAGCTTTCTTTCAAGCCAGGCGTGGTGGCGCACGCTTGTAATCCCAGCATTCGGGAGGCTGAGACCAAAGGATCGCATACAGCCTCAGCTACTTAGTGAGGCCTCTGCAACTCAGTGAGACCCGGTTTCAAAATAAAGAATAAAAAATAGGGCAGGGAGTGTAGCTCAGAGGTCAAATGCCCCTGGGTTCCATCCCCAGACCCGCAAAAAAAAAAAAAAAAAAAAAAGCTTTCTTTCAACCTAGCAAAAGCAGCATTTTCATCTAATTGGCAACTGTGTTAACAATATCCCTCTTTCAAACTTGCAGGATCCTAGAGCCAGGTTTGTTGGTGCACGCTTGTAATCCCAACATTCGGGAGGCTGAGACAGCCTCCGCTACTTAGTGATCCTGGGTTCCATTCCCAGTACTGAAAAAAAAAAAAAGCTGCCTGGTTTTTTGTTTGTTTGTTTGTTTGTTGTGGGTCTGGAGATGGGACACAGGGGCATTCTACCTCTGAGCTACACCCCCTGTCCTATTTTTTATTCTTTATTTTGAAACAGGGTCTCACTATGTTGCAGAGGGCCTCACTAAGTAACTGAGGCTGTCCGCGAACCGGGATCCTCCGGTCTCAGCCTCCCAAATGCCTGGATTCTAAACTTGCACCACCATGCCCAGCTCACTCTATTGATTTTTTTATTGAAAAATACATCAAGCATAGAGGAACGTATATATTTTAAAAATTAAATCAACTTATTTATTTATTTACTTATTTATTTTTGAGGCCCGGTCTCACCATGCTCCGTACGATGGTCTCAAACTCCTGGTCTTAAGGGATCCTCTCTCCTCAGCCTTTCTTGACATTAAAATGACTCACAGGTGTCTCCACTGGGCCCTTACTGCCAAACACCACAGCAGTGGCTCAGGATGCCCAGGCCCAACAGATCACTGCGAGCCTGTGCATGCATCCAAGCCTGCTGCAGGCCTGGTGCACACACCTTCCCTATACCAAGGCAGGTGACAGGCTCTAACACACTTGGAGTCTTTAGCTGAAAAACAGTCTGCCCTTTTAAAAATTCACTCCCAGTTGGTTGTTTAGATCTCAGAACACATTTTGCCCAACACACACGGCTGTAAATGTGCTTAAGTTTCAAGCCAACACACAAAAGACCAAGTTAACACAGTACAGTATCTGAAACACTTTACCACTGCCCTGTCAAAAGAACAAAAAACAGTTCTGAAGCCAAAGAGAACCGGGATTTGGTCCATTCTAAAGCTGGAGCAGGAGAGAAAGCAGCACAGAGGTTAGGGGGACACAGATGGAGCCTCAGGCTGGTGCCCGACACTTGAAGGCACTGAACCCAGGGAGTGAGACCAAGCTCTGGGCAGGCCTGGCTTTGATCAAACCCACTGAAAGGCTCGGTAGGGGCCTCCAAACCCATTATCAACCACTCAAAGCCTGCTTACTCTAAATATCTGGCAGAGAGTAAACATTCACTACATAATAAGGCATTTTCTTTTTTTATTTTCTCATTTGCTTGAGACTTTCCTGGCTTTCATCCTCGAGGTAAGAATGGCTTAACACCAGCTAGGTTTGTCAGTCATCATTAGACAGTGTTCTGTTTCCACACAAGAGAAAAACAGGTTTTTCAAAGTATTTAGGTAAGAAATGTATGAGGAAGGAAATTGATAAGAATGTGTTACACATAAGGCCTGAATTAAAATGAAGTTACTTGGAAGCCATTAAAGACAGGGAAAGACGGCTGTATGATGTGCAGAGGAGTTTCCTACTAGGAAAGGATTTGAGGGGGATTCCAGGGAATTTCCAGGTGACTTACAGGATGGGAGAAGAGAGGAGAAATAGAAACAGCAAACCTTTACCGGGTGTTGGTAAACACCCGTACCTCACAGACACACAGACACACACATTGTCACTGAATCCTTACACTCCTGTAAGGTAGGTGATATTATCAGACTCATTATTATCCTTTTAGAAATGAGAAAACAGCTGGGCGTGGTGGCACACTTTTAGTAATCCCAGCATTTGGGAGGCTGAGACAGGAGGATCACAGTTGGAGGACAAGCCTCAGCTACTTAGTGAGGTCCTTCGCAACTCAGTTAAACCTTGTTTCAAAATATGGAATAAAAGCCAGGCGCTCATGCATGTAATCCCAGTACTTGGGAGGCTGAGACCGGAGGATCACAGTTTGCGAACAGCCTCAGCTACTTAGTGGGGCCCTTTGCAACTCAGTGAGACCCTGTTTCAAAATAAAGAATAACAATAATAATAAATTAAAAAATAGGGCTGGGGCATAGCTCGGAGGTAGAATGCCCCTGGGTTCCAACCCCAGCACTGCCCAAATAAGAAATAAAAAATAGGACTGGGGTGTAGCTTGGAGGTAGAATGCCCCTGGTTTCCATCCCCAGTATCTTAAAAAAAAAAAAAAAGAAAGAAAGAAAGAAGGAAAGAAAGAAGGAAGGAAAAGAAAAAAGGAAAAGAAAAGAAAGAAAGGAGAAAACTAAGGAACAAAGAGGCTGAATAACTTGTCTCCAGCTCACTAGCAAAATAAGCCAAGACTCAAATTTACATAATCTGGATCCCAGATTTAGGAGTCTGGACCACCATCTTATACCAATGTTCTTGTTGCTGGAATCTAACCGTTTGCAAACGGGAGCTTCCTACATCAGAACTTCTTAACTTGAGCAATGACTGTAAAGTTCTTACTTGGAAAGGTGTAAACATTATGTAATCATGGGTTTTCTAGCAGGGTGACAGTAGATAACTTTTATTATTTGTTTGTTGGTTTTTGTGGCGCTGGGGACTGAACCTAGGGGCATTCTACCTCTGACGTGCATCCCATTCCTATTTTACTTTTATTTTGAAACGGAATCTCAGTCAGTTGCAGAGAAACTCTCAAAGTTGCTGAGGCTGGCCTTGAACCTGTGATCCTCATGTCTCAACCTCCCAAACACTGGATTACAAATATGACCAACCACGTCCGGCTGGATAACTTTTATTAAGTTCTACTGGATTCCAGGAGGGCTTGGGGTATTTTTGGGTTTTTTTGTTTTTTTTTTTTTTGTATTTTTGTTTTTCTGTTTTTGTTTTTTGTTTTTTTGTTTTCAGTGATGGGGGTGGATTCCAGAGGCATTCTAACTCTAAGCTACATCCCCAACCTTTTTTTTTTTTTTTTTTTTTTTTTTTTCCAGTACTGGGGATGAACCCCAGGGGCAATCTGAGGAGGTAGAAAGGAAGTAGGCAGATAGGGAAGAGGCCTGGTAGAAAAACTTAATTTCCTGAGGGGAGACGAATACTAATTAACTTCCAAGTATCCTAAAAGAGACCAGCTCTTCTAAGGTTCAGAGATAAGAATTACCAAAGCTTCACAAAATCTATTTACTCATCAACAAACCCAGGAGACATCACTGGAGCAAGTCTGACACCTCGAATGAAAGGAGACCCCTAAAAGGACATGCAAATGCCCTATGCAAATTTTAAGAACTGACTCCAAGTAATAGAAGACATGCAGATATATATAAACTGCTAGACCAGTCACCAGGATGGTTACCCACTCTGGGAACTCCTCCCCGTTGGGGAGCTTTTCTCCCCCCCCCCCCTCAGGTCGCGTTAGCTTTGAGAGAAGGTGAAATGCAATTGAAGGCACTTGGCCCCGGCTACACTCGGGTAGTAACCTTCAGGCCTCCACTGGACATCAAGGCCGACCAGGGCCCCTAGGGGTGGCCTGCACTTCTTTTCTGGCAGATCGCGTGGACTCTGGGAGAAAGCAGCTTGCACCTGAAGGCATTCGGCTTGGGCTACCCTCAAGTATTGTCCTGAAGTTCCAACAGCCCTTAGGGGTGTTCGACCACTTTTCCCCATTTCCTGCTGCTTCCAATAAACCTTTTACTCCCCTTTCTGCAGTCTGCGGGTGTCATCCTTCACTCACCGCAGACAAGAATCCGGTAAGGAAACACCGGGTTTCTTCTCAAGAAACCCCGTTTCAATTCTACCTCCAAGATACACCCCAGCCCTATTTTTCATTCTTTATTTTGAAACGAGGTCTCACTGAGTTGAAAAGGGCCTCACTAAGTAGCTGAGGCTGGCCGCAAACCCAGCCTCCCAAATGTTGGGATTATAAGCGTGCACCACCACACCCAGCTCCAACCCTATTTTTTATTCTTTATTTTGAAACAAGGTAAGTAGTAGCTGAGGCTGTCCACAAACCTCGATCCTCCTGTCTCAGTCTCCCAAATACTGGGATTACAAGCATGCACCACCACACCTGGCTGAACTCAGGGGCATTCTACCTCCCAGCTACATCCCAAGCCCTATTTTTTTTATTTCTGAAACAGGAGTGCCTCACTAAGCAGCTGAGGCTGGCCTCCAACCTGCAATCCTTCTGTCTCAGCCTCTCAAATACTGGGATTACAAGCATGCGACATCATGCCTGACTTATTTTTTATTTTGAAATGAGGTCTCACTAAGCCATGGAGGACCTCACTAAGTAGCTGAGGCTGGCTCTGAACCTGCGATCCTCCAGTCTCTGCTTCCCATGTACTGGAATTACAAAAGTACGCCACCATGCCTGGTTCACACAGCCTTCTTTGTGACAGGTACTGTTAAACCCACTAAAGGGCTGAGAAAAAAATGAGGATCAATTATAAACCGAAATTCACAGAGCTAGCAGTGGCAGAGGACTGCCTTATATCAGGTTCTTCCTGGTTCCAAGTTCATAACACCTCATCTGGTGCACTCAGACTCAAGCAGGTAAACACAGACGTGTTACATAATCACCATGTAATATAAAGCAACAGTAAATCTAGTTTGACTTAAAATGTCGGAACCACTTAGCCGGGCGTGGTGGCGCATGCTTGTAACCCCAGCATTTGGGAGGCTGAGACAGAAGGACTGTGGTTCGAGGACAGCCTCAGCTACTACTCAGTGAGGCCCTCTAGAACTCATTGAAACCCTGTTTCAAAATAAAGAATAAAATAATAGAACTGGGGGGTGTAGCTTGGCGGTAAAATGCCACTGGGTTCCAACCCCATTACCACAAAAAAAAAAAAAAAAACCAGGATAGGAAACTGGGTGCAGTAGCACATGCCTGTAATCCCAGTACATAGGAGGTTGAGACACAAGGATTGCAGGTGTGAGGACAGCCTCAGCACATAGACTCTCAGCAACCTCGTGAGATCGGTTTCAAAATAAAAAAAATTTTTAAAAAGGTTGGGATATAGCTCAGAAGTAGAATGACCTTGGATTCATTCTCTAGTACCAAAAAAAAAAAGAAGAAAAGAAAAGAAAAGAAACAGGAGAGAGAGACGAGTTTCCTAGGTTCCCATTTAATGCCAAGGTCAGCGAGAAGCCAAAAGGACAAGTGACAAGCCAGTAGAAAGTTTTTTTAAAGAGTAGATAGACTTTTATTTTAATGTCAGAAAGCCTGAGATTTGAATTCCAGCTCTGCCATTTATTAGTTTTGTCTGCTCATCTGAAAAATGATGCCATTAGGCTCCCACTCTCCGGCTATTATAAAGATTAAATTAAACAGCAAATGCAAAGCACGCAACCCCACAGCTGACACACAGTAAGAGCTTACTGATCACCAGCTTACTCATCCCTGGAGAAGCCCTGCCCCAGGGCACAGTGGCCTGCAGAAGCCAGCCCTGTTTCTTCAAAAGCACCCTCCTATCTTCCCACCAACCACGACCCAGGCAGCCCCAGAGCTCTGCCCTCTCCCTCAAGACAAAGTCCACTGTCACTGTGGGAGGGGGGACCAACCTGCAACAATGTATCTATTCCTATTACCCAAAAAGAGAGAGAGAGAGAAAGTGAGCTGAGGATACTGTATAAAGATAACAGACACATATAAGAAAGCTATCAATTTTTTAAAAAGGATTTAACGTGACAATTTTGTAAAAAATAATAATAATAAACTGAATCAGATTATTGTAAGAAAATTCAAAAGCCAAGAGCAAGCAAATAATGCTGAACTTGTTCACAAGAAAACAATAAATTACAGGGAAGGTTTTTCTTTCGGTTTATAAAGGGAAACGTATTGTCAATTCCTGAGAAGGAATATCGATAGCTTACATAAACTTGTTTATCTAAGTCACTGGCAGGACCAAAAGTACAACCTAAATTCTTCCAAAATACTGAGTGATCTTTCAAAAAACTACCCGTTTTTAAAGAAATCAAGCCCTTAACTAGACAAATCCCCTTAAGTAAAATGTTTCTAATTTAAACACATAAGATTGTCTCCTAGGAGGAGGAAAAAATAAAATAAAACAGAAGAACTTGATGCTCTAGAACAGAATAAGCACACACACACCCACAGCCAGGAGTGGGGAGGGACAAGGAAAAAATGGGAACATCTGAAAGAGCCTTGAGATTTACAGAACTGACAGACGGAGGCCGGGCGTGGGGGCGCACGCTTGTAATCCCCACACTTGGGAGGCTGAGACAGGAGGATCGCGCAGGTTCAGAGCCAGCCTCAGCTACTGAGTGGGGCTCTCAGAAACTTAGTGAGACCCTGTTTCCAAATAAAAAATATTTTTAAAAAATAGGAAATAGGTCTGGGAGTATAGCCCAGAGGCAGAAAGCCCCTGGGTTCCACCCCCAGTACAGAAAGAAAGAAAGAAAGAAAGAGAGAGAGAGAGAGAGAGAGAAAGAAAGAAAGAAAGAAAGAAAGAAAGAAAGAAAGAAAGAAAGAAAGAAAGATGAATTGACAGATGGAAAGGATGAGGCCAGGGCAAACCACATGGAGGAGGAGGAGGAGGAGGAGGAGGAGGAGGAGGAGGAGGAGGACGACGACGACGATGACTACGACCATGAGGACGATGACAAGCCCTGACAAGCCCGGTGTTGTGCAACACACTTGTAATCCCAGCATTTGGGAGGCTGAGACAGGAGGATTGTGGTTCACGGACATTCGGATCATCTCAGCTACTTAGAGAGGCCCTTTGCAACTCAAAGAATACAAAATAGGGCTGAGGGTGTAGCTTGGAGGTAGAATGCCCCTGGGTTCTATCCCCAGTACCACAAAAAATAAAAATTAAAAAAAAAGAATGCAAAAAAGCATGGAATATGTTGGAGGCTTCAATGCTAAATGGTGAACAACTTATTGTGGCATGGCAAAAGAGAGAAAGAGAGTGGTAAGCTAAAAAGGTATGCTGAGGTCTTATCACAAGCTGCCTTTACTACCACACCTAGGTGGAGTTTGGACTGTTTTCTGCAGGCAACAGGGGCTCTTCCAAGCCTGGCAAGTAGGACAGTCTATGACCTGAGCCAAGCTGAAAGAGGACTGAGCATCCGAGGGGAGAGCAGGCTGCTGGAGAGAGCGGACACTGGGGATTACTGTGACCACCCAGGTAAAGGAAACGGTACCAGGGCTGCAGTGGCGGGAATGGGGAGAAGGCAAAGGTGCCAGGGAACTGAGCAGAAAGCCCAGAAGGCTTGGCAAACTGCTGGCTGTGGGCTGGGGAAAGGCAAAAGAAGAGATTAGGATGGGTCTCAGGTAGGGGTCAGCAACCTGCCTGCAAGCCAAAGCTGGCCTGCCCCATTCTGCACAGCCAATAAACTCACAGGATTTTATGTCTAAACAGTTGAGGGGAAAGAGCTGCATTTTGTGACAATTAGGAACAGATTCATGGTGGCACACATTTGTAATTCTAGCATTTGGGAGGCTGAGATGGGAGGATCACAGGTTCACAGTTAGCCTCAGCTTTTTATAAGAGGCCCTCTGCAACTTAGTTAGACTTTATTTCAAAATAAGGAATAAAAAATAGGGCTGGGGGTGTAGCTTGGAGGTAGAATGCCCCTCAGTTCAATCCCTAGTACTACAACAAAAAAAAAAAAAAAATAAGAAAAACACAGATTTCAGGCGGGGCATGGTAGCGCACACTTATAATCTCAGTACTTGGGAGCCTGAGGTTCACAGCCAGCCTCAGCTACTTAGTGAGGCTCTTTCTTTCCAACTCATTCAGACCCTGTTTCAAAAAAATAAAGAATAAAAGATAGGGCTGGGGGTGTAGCTAGAAGGTAGAATGCCCCTGGGTTCAATCCCCAGTACAATAACAACAACAACAACAACAACAACAACAACAACAACAACAACAACAGAAAAAAGAAAGAAAGAAAGAAAGAAAGAAAGAAAGAACAAAAAGAAAAAAGAAACACTTATTTCAATGCCAGGCATGGTAGCACATGCCAATAAGTAACCCCAGCATTTGGAAGGCTGAGACAGGAAGATCAAAGGTTCAAGGACAGCCTCAGCAAGTAGTGAAGCTCTCATCAATCTCATGAGACCCGTTTCCAAATAAAAATTTTAAAAAATAGGGCTGGAGGTATACTCAGAGGTAGAATGTCCCTGGGCTCAATCCCCAGTACCACAAAAAAAAAAAAAAAGGTACAGATTTCAGTTGTCCACACAAAGTTTGAATGAACACCAACGCACTCACTGATTTACATATTGTCCCTAAGTCTGCTTTAGTACTATGAAGGCAGGGTTCAGGAAGCTGAAAATGTTTACTGCTTTTCCTTTCTCAGAAAAAAAAAAAAAAAAAAAAAAAATCCTGGCTGCTGGTCTCAGGTTCTGAGGGTAAATGGAGAGAAACAGTAGTAAGAAAAACAAAGAAACTGGGTGTGGTGACTGCAGGTTTGTAATCCCAGTACTTGGGAGGCCGAGACAGGAGAATCGCAGGTTCGCAGCCAGCCTTAGCTACTTAGTGAGGCCCTCCACAACTTCATGAGACCTTGTTTCAAAATAAAGAATAAAAATAGGATTGGAGGTGTAGCTCAGAGGTAGAATGCCCCTGGGTTCCATCCTCAGTACTAAAAAAAAAAAAAAAAGACACAACTGGGCGTCGTGTGGAAAGCAGGCTATCTACACGGCTTTAGCAACAAAGGAAATTGTGCCGCTCGTAGAACTTTCAGAAACGTTTCACTGGGAGAAGGGGCCAGGTGAAAGAGAAGACACCCGAAAAAAGAAGAAAGGCACGAAGAGGAAGGATGGAAGCACTTCCGGGCTCAGAGGCCAGAGGGCGAGGAACGCCTGCCAGGAAGGTTTCCAGCAGCCCAGGTGTTTTAGGTGAGGAGGGCAGCCAGGTATCAAAATGTGCCCGCAAGAAGGCCGTGGGTGGTCTCAAGAAGAAATCTCAAGAGTGTGGAGGTGGCTGTCAGTTTGCAAAGGGTTAACAAGTGGGTGGGAGGAAGTGAAAGCTTTCAAGGCATTAGGCAGCAGAGTGGAGGAAGTGGAGAGGAGAGCCAGCTAGCCCAGGCACCCAGGGGCAGAAGTGCGGAAGTGGGACCTTCTTTCACACAATGACACAAATCCCATCATGTCCCTGCCCTGTTTAAAAGCCTCCAACTTCCCTTACCACCAGTGAGAAAGCCCAAAATAAAAGCCCCATAATGGCCTGCCTGATCAGGTCTAGATTTTCCTCTGGCACCAAGGGCAGAATACTGGCCTACCTCAGGTTCTTGGTACATGCTGTTTCCCCCTGGCTGGAAAACTGCCTTATCTCTTAGCAAGGCTCTTTCACCCTTCAGATTCCACTGTACAAAAACAGAGAATCAATCTTTCTTTCTTTCTTTCTTTCTTTCTTTCTTTCTTTCTTTTCTTTCTTCTTTTTCATTTTTTTAAATACTGGGGATTGAACCCAGAGGCATTTTATCTCACAATTCTACCCAACTCTCTCATTCTTACTATTCTTTTGAAACAGGATCTCACTAAGTTGCGAGGGTCTCACTAAGCTGCTGAGGCTGGCCTCCAACCTGCGATCCATCTCAGTCTCTCAAGTAATGGGATTCCAAGAGTGCACCACCACACCAGGCTAAATAGTCACTTAAGGTAGAAAGATGAGGGTCTCTGGAGTTATCGTCATAAATCAAATGACTTTCACAATCAGATGACTGGTCCACAATAATGAGCAGACAATCTAAAGTTCTACAGAATAGCTGTAGCTGAATAAAATTAAGCAGTATATTAAACCCAGGTCTTATACATATTACTTTTCTAGTCTGTGTTATGAAAATTAACCCTAAAAACGGGCTTGGAGATGTGCACACCAAAACATTCATCGCAGCCAGGTGCAGTGGTA
The DNA here is from genome assembly GCF_963383645.1 of Muscardinus avellanarius. NCBI lineage: Eukaryota > Metazoa > Chordata > Mammalia > Rodentia > Gliridae > Muscardinus > Muscardinus avellanarius. Next base: position 56,451,720 of record NC_137788.1, read on the forward strand.
CACACTTGTAATCTCAGTACTTGGAAGGCTGAGATAGAAGGATCACAGGTTCAAAGCCAGCCTTGGCAACTTAGTGAGGCTCTCTGCAAATCAAATACTATCCCAAAATAAAATAATAAAATAGGGCCAGGGGTGTAGTTCAGAGGTAGAATGCCTTTGGATGCCATTCCCAATATCATCAAAATAAAAATAAATGTATTGCAACCCTTTGTAATCTAACCCTATTGGCTTGCCACCCTGTATTTAACCCACCAAACATTTCATAACAAGAATTTTCACTAGAAAGACCTATATTTGGTAGATCACTTTTCTTTTTACTTCTCTTTTACTATGGCATGGAAGATTATTTAAATTCCACTAATTGGAAAATTGCTAGAAATTACAGCCTTACTCTAATCTGAGCAAATTAACTGTTCAAGCAAGCCTACAGATATAATTGTGCTTAATTGAATGAAAACTTGTCTGTTCTAATACCCTTAAGCATTCTGTAACACCATTAAAAACAAATAAGAGCTGTATTAATTACAAAGTGTTCTTATCTACTTCTACTTTATATAATCAGGCCAGTCTCAGTTATCCAGTGTACCTGAAAATAACAGGCCTGAGTTTATTTTTAAAATATGTACAAGTCAGCTCTTATACTTCAGGCAGCTCTTCCACACATAGCTCCTTCACAAAGCAGCTTATGAAGCGTTACTGTCCTTGCCGTTTTCAATGGGAAGACAAAGATGTAACTAAGTCCTCTGCTGCCCAAACACACAGATGAGAAAGACATCAAGAGTTCTTTTCTGACCCCGTGGCAACTATGACGCTTAGAAGTAAGAATAATACCCAGGTCCAGGAAACCTGCACACCATAAATATCAGAGGTAAAGATACCTAAAATATGTTAACAAAGCTGGGCTTGGTGGCGCACGCTTGTAATCCCAGCATTCGGGAGGCTGAGACAGGAGGATAGCTATTCGTGACCAGCCTCGGCTACTTAGTGAGGCCCTCTGCAACTCAGTGAGACCCTGTTTCAAAATAAATAATAGAAAACAGGGCTGGGGGGGTGTGACTCCGAGGTAGAATGTCCCTGGGTTCCATCTCCAGTACTGAAAAAATTTATATGCTAACATATACATGATTAAGAAGAAGGGTTCTAGCTGGGTGTGGTGGTGCACGACTGTAATCCCAACATAAGGGAGGCTGAGACCACAGGATGGAGGTTCGCCCTGGCATTTCATGGAGAGCCTCAGCTACTTAGTGAGGCCCTCCGCAACTCAGAGAGACCCTGCTTCAAAAGAGAGAATACAAAATAGGGCAGGGGGTGTAGCTCGGAGGTTGAATGCTCCGGGTTCCATCCCCAGACCCACAAAGAAACAAAAAAAAACAAAAAGAAGAAGGGCTATATCTATACAATTTTATATTCTGGGTAAGGCTTGCTTTAGGAAAGCTAATGTGTACAGAAATAAAAACTATAGAGCAGCATTCATGGGGAACTGCATATATATTTGTTTGAGAGTGCCTCTAAGCTCCTATAATTCCTTAAGCAGCAAAACTCCCTGGAGTATTATCTGATTTATAGGATTTTTAATTTCCACACAGCTCAGAAGACATTTCGCAATCAGGTGTGCCAGGCGCCTCCCTGCCAAGAACCCACCACTTGCTAAGTAAACTGAATCAGCTAAAGCAACACAGTATCTCTATATGGACTTTCCCAGAAAGCCCAATACTTCCTACCAAATTATATACCTTAGGGAACGTTGAAAGGTACATAAAAGCACCCTTGTTCCTCATTTTTCCTTAAAAATACAGGAAAGCCTAATTTAGCACTTTGAGCATTGTCTACATAATAAGTGCTTCCAGATTTGGGGAAATGCCTTAAGTAGGAAAACTGTTTTGATTTACCTATTTCTAATCAAAATCTTTCAAACGTACTATTGCTCTTTGTTTTGCATCTAACAGGAGGTATTCCTGCCATTTTAACACATTGTAGATATAATTTGAGCTGTTTTCAAAAGGTGACACAAAGCATACATACCAAATCATTTCATATTTCACTCTTTTTTTTTCAATACTGGGGATGGAACCCAGGGGAATTCTACCTCTGAGGTATACCCTCAGCCCTATTTTTTATTCTTTATTTTGAAACAGGGTCTCACTGAGTTGCAAAAGGCCAAAGTAGCTGAGGCTGTCCATGAAATGTCATCCTCCTGTCTCAGCCTCCCAAATGCTGAAATATGCCCGGCTCACATTTTTCTTTTTTTTTTTTTTTTTCTCTTTTCTTTCTTTCTTTTTTTATTGTGGTACTCGGGAGACAGGAGGATCACAGTTCGTGGACAGCCTCAAGCAAGGCCCTTTGCAACTCAGGGAGACCCTGTTTCAAAACAGCACATTTTTAGTTCATGTTATATGCCTGGCACCATTCCAAATTCTTTAGGCGTTGTCATTTGGTCCTCAAAACAATTTCAGAGGTAGGTACTCTTTACCCTCATCCTATGGGAAAGAAAACAGGCATAACTTGTTCACATCCTCCCAGCCCTATCAAACCAAACAGTCTGGGTCCAGAGCCTCCAAAGACCATCAAAACGAAGGAAAAAAACAAAACTAATCATTCCATCTGCTGCCTACCTAGGTGTAACAAATTGACCTGAACCTGTGTTTCCCACAGCCAGGTTCAGGTTGCTCTCTCCTGCCCAGACAGCCCCAGCTCTGCTTGGCTGGTTTTACAAAAGTCGCCATCGCTGACACTCTTAAGTAACTCATTCCCTGTATAATTAAAGCAAAGATCCCTCACTGGTTTTTCATTCTGAAAAAACAGAAACAAAACCCCAAAAAAACTCTTCTGTGAATTATTCCATAGAAATTCTGCCAGCAGCTTCTTACCCATGTCCTCCTTGCACACCTCCTGACCATAAGTGAGGTGTGCAAAGTGGCCCTTTTCTGCTAACGATCTGAGCTCACACTTCATTTCTTTACGCTTTACAACTTGACCCCTCCTTAATGCCTTGGTCATCATTACCAAAATTGCTATGCTACCTGGTGACAGCCACAGCTTCATGATGCTAAGCTGTTGGCAATGGTTTGCCCCTCCACTAAGTGCCCCAGGTCTTTTCACTCTTGAGCTATGGTTCTGCTCTTCATAACCCTACTCTTCATTCACTGCTAAAAGTTAACATTGAGCAGGGCATGGTGGCGCATTTTTGTAATCCCAGCATCTGGAAGGCTGAGACAGGAGGATTGCTGTTCGCAGACAGCCTCAGCTACTTAGTGAGGCCCTCCAAAACTCAGTTAAGACCCTGTTTCAAAATAAAGAATAAAAAAAAGGGCAGGGGGTGTAGCTCAGAGGTCAAATGCCCCTGGGTTCCATCCCCAGACCAGCAAAAAATAAATAAATAAAAGTTAACATTACTTGCCTCTGAAGATGTGTCTTCCTGTACTTGTCCTCTCAGTCACTCCTGCCTCTTAGGTTTGTTGTATTTAATCGTGTGTGTGTGTGTGTGTGTGTGTGTAGCAGGTACCTATTTTCTTTTTTTTTTTTTGAAACAGGGTCTCACTAAGTTGCTAAGGCTGGCTGTGAATCTGAAATCCTCCTATCTCAGCCTCCCAAGGTTTAGGATTACAGGTGTGTGCCACCAAGCCCAGCTATACTTGAAAACCAGTTATATAAACTGTCAGAGTCCTTTATAATTTCAAGGCAAGCCGGGCGTGGTGGTACATGCTTGTAATCTCAGTACTTGGGAGCCTGAGAGGAGGATCACAGGTTCAGGGCCAGTCTCAGCTACTTAGTGAGGCCCTCTGCAACTTAGTGAGACCCTGTTTCAAAATAAAGAATAAAAAATAGGGCTGGGGAGTCGCTTAGAGGTAGAATGCCCCTGAGTTCAATCCCCAATACCACAAAAAAAATTAAATAATAAATAAATAAAGGCAAATCGAAGTAGGTTTTGCTCAACTATGGACTTCTTGACCTCTGTTTTGCCTCTAAGCACGTCCTGTTTCCTAGCAGTCTTCTGGATAGTTGATAAGTGCTGGATAACTGTAGCATTTTCTATCATGGAAAATAGAAAAGAAAAGGGCAGCTAGGTGGTCCATAGAATCTGGCCCTTTCTAGGATTTCCAGGGCTCCACATTCTTCCATTTGCTAACTGTGTTATTCTTAAGCTCAAAATTTCAATAGCTTCAGACGGGTGTGGTGGCACACCCTTGTAATCCCCATGCTTAGGAAGCTGAGACAGGAGGATCGCACAGGTTCAAAGCCAGCCTCAGCTACTTAGTGAGGCTCTCAGCAACTTAGTGAGACTCTATTTCCAAATAAAATATAAAATAGGTCTGAGAGTACAGCCGGAAGGTAGGAAATCCCTGGGTTTCACCGCTGGTACCACACATACACACACACCAAAAAAAAATTCAATAGTTTCTCATCTTCCCTCTTCATTTAGTCAACACTGGCCACAGTCCCTGACCTCATACGGTTCAGACTCCTGGACAACGTCCACCTTGTCCATTAGGCCTGCATGTCCAGCCTCACCACCCCTGCATGTCCAGCCTCACCACCCCTTGCTCCTTCCCAGTCTCTGCCAGTCATGGTGGCTGCTTCAAGTGTGTCACCCACACCACACACTGCCCACCGCACGCTTCTGTTCACGTTGTATATCTTCCAACCTCAAAACAAGGGAATGCCTCTGCCCCCTTCAAAGACCCAAGGATGCCGGGCGGGTGGCGAACGCTTGTAATCCCAGCACTTGGGAGGCTGAGACAGGAGGATCGCGCCATCGAAGGCAGCCTCAGCTACTGAGTAAGGGTCTCAGCAACTTAGACCCTGTTTCCAAATCAATTATAAAATAGGTCTGGTGGTATAGCCCAGAGATAGAAAGCCCCTGGGTTCCATTCCAGTACCACAAATAAAATAAAACAAAGACCCAAGGATTTTATGATGATAAATGAAGTCTCTTCAGAAAAGCATTGGACAAATAAGAGTTTAGCTCTCTTCAGGGGTCCTTGTGCTTTTGCTTCGACTATAGCACCCCCTATATTGTGCTATTGCTATACCCAGTAAGCTTACTCCATTAGGACGCATGCCTCATCCACTTCCCTGGCATTTAATAGGCACCAAGAGATAAATGAATTAGGCTATAATTTTTTTTTGGGGGGGGTAGTACTGGGGGTGGAACCCAGAGGCTTTCTACCTCCGGGCTATACTCCCAGACCTTTTTTATATTTTATTTGGAAACAGGGTCTCACTAAGTTGCTGAGAGCCTCACTAAGTAGCTGAGGCTGGCTTCGAACCTGTGCGATCCTCCTGTCTCAGCCTCTCAAGCACGGGGATTACAAGCGTGCGCCACCACGCCCGGCTGAATTAGTCTATAATTTAAAGGAAAAAATGGGTTTGGGGAGACAGCAGATCCTTAGTCCTCAGCCTTCGAAAAAGTGCTCCTCTACATTAGGTTTTGGAGAAATATTCTACAACCACAGAGTAGAATTTCCTCGCTTGTATATGTATAGTCTGAGACTTCAAAACGCTGTGTTTGCCCTCAAGGGTCTTCCACTGGACTGTGAACTCTCCAAGAGCAGGGGTTTTGCCTGTTTTGTTCTATTTATTCACTCACTGAGACTCCTATCAAGAGCCCAACAAATATTTACTGAACGCATAAATGACTGAGTAAAACGCTGTGCGAACATTACTGTTAAGTAACGCAGATTAAAAATATCCCAACAAATACCAGCTGTCTTCTGGCCAGAGAAGCCTTAGAAGAAATTTGCTTCTGAAAGCACACGGTGCCCCAGGGCTGGGCAGTTTCCTCGGGAGCATCGAGAACAACGTGCGCCCACTGCCAACTGCAAACAATCCCAGGCCGTCCACCCTTAGCAGCAGAGGTGTGACGGCAGCAGAGCTTAATGCCTCCATGCTTTCTTGCTGCCTCAAACTGCTGGCAATGCTGGTGAGCTTCAGAGGGAAGAACACTCATAGGAATTCGTTCCCCGCCTTCCCTCACCCCCACTGAAAGCCAGGCATTTCAAAGTGATAGCTGCTTAAAACCCCATGTTACCCTTACCAGAAGGCTTTTGAGACAGGAAGCAATGGTGGCACACCTTAGCTCAGCTGAGTACAGGGGAGAGGAAGCAACAAGCCAAAGAAGAACAGGACTTGGAGTCCCTGTGAAATGTACACAAACAATGAGCCACTTGCTATAATGCCTCCTCAGATCATCTAATCGACTTCTGCAAAATAATTTTGTTTTTAAGATACAAGGTTTCACTGTATTGCCCATGGCGGGCCCCAAATCGCTGGGCTCAAGAGATCCTCCTACCACAGCCCCCAAAGTAGCTAAGACCACTGGCACATACCACCCCACCAGGCTTGGACTGTCATTATTTAAAAAGAAAAAAATGAGCTGGGTACGGTGACGCACGCTTGTAATCCCAGCACCTGGGAGGCTGAGACAGGAGAATCACGGTTCGCAGACAGCCTCAGCTACCTACCTCGTGAGGCCCTCCGCAACTCAGTGAGACCCTGTTTCAAATTAAAAAGAATAAAAAATAGGGCAGGGGGTGTGGCTCAGGGGTCAAATGGCCTGGGCTCCATCCCCACACCCGCCAAAAAAAAAAAAAAAAAAAAAAAAGAGCTGAGCATGGTGATGCACACTTGTAATCCCAGCACTTGGGAGGCTAAGACAGGAGGATCACGGTTCAAAAACAGCCTCAGCTAGAACTTAGTGAGGCCCTCTGCAACTGAGACCCTGTTTAAAATAAAGAATAAAAAATAGGGCTGGAGAAGTAGCTCGGAGGTAGAATGCCCCTGGGTTCCATCCCCAATACCACAAAAATAATAACAATAACAATAATACTAATAATATCAAATCATCCACCCTGCTTTTTTGTTCTGTGTATGGCTTAGCCTTTTAAATGCCAGTGTTATTTAACAATTGATTTATTTTTTAAAAACCATGTTTTCAAGCCGGGCGTGGTGGCACACACTTGTAATCCCAGCATTGGGGAAGGCTGAGACAGGTGGATCATGGTTCCAGAACAGCCTCAGCTACTTAGTGAGGCCCTTTTAACTCAGTGAGACCCTATTTCAAAACAAAGGAAAAAAAAAATAGGACTGGAAGTGTAGCTTGGAAGTACAATGCCCCTGAGTTCCATTCCCAGTATCAAAAAAAATTCATGTTTTCATAATAATAATTTGTGTAACACTTCAGTTACCATGCACTATACATGCTTTTTTAATTTTTTGTTTTATGGAACTGGGGATTGAACCCAGGGGCATTCTACCCCTGATCTATACCCCCAGCCCTTAGTTTTTACCCTTTATTTGGAAACAGGGTCTCACTAGGTTGCAGAGGGCCTCACTAAGTAACTGAGGCTGTCCTCAAACCTGTGATCCTCCTGTCTCAAACCTCCTAAGTACTAGGATTACAAGCATGGGCCACCACACCCAGCACCATACACACTTTATTTACATGATTTCCCCCATTCTGTGTGACATTCAATATGGATATGTTTATGTCCATTTTGCAAATGATGAAAACAGGTACCAGGAATAAAATGATTTGTTATTACAGGGATCCAGTATCTCAAAACTCAATTTATCACCTTGAGCACTATGGACATTTCAAGGCAGATGATACTTTGTTTTGGGGGACAGGGGAGGGTCCTGTGCACTGTGGTATGTTTACCAGCATCCCCAGCCTCTATGCTCTAGATGTCAAGGGTACCACCCCCTCCCCCCAGGTGATAACTACCAAAAACCTTTCCAGAAACTGCAAATATGGCCTTGGGTACAAAAGCATACTGAGTTGGAAAGCACTGGTCCAAACGATTCTTCGGGGTTCCTCTGGCACCTCTGCTATATGGTGAGCTGAACAGATGACACCCTTGGGTCACAGAGCATCACAGAGCAGCAGAAGCTGCTTGCTCAGCAAGATTCCATTTCTTAAGCAATTCCCGGTCTTTCGGAAATCATTTTTTTAAATGCGGAAATGAACGAGAAAAAATTCCTTGAACAAACCTGCACATTACAGATAATAAATCTTCTAAAAGCGTATTATTATCTCATTAGGACATTATAAGAATATCAAGAATGACAGGCATATTTAAAGGGAATAAACATTTACTGGAGGAATCTGATAGGTAGAAAGATCCTGGTCTTTGCTAGTCGGCCTTTTTAATGCAGTTATTTTTATTTAATAAGTGTTTCTCTATAAACATGGGTATAGAGCTACACATGTTCTGAACACTCTTGCTTCATTTGGGTCTCTGTCCAAATATATGTTACTTTAAAGCATTCAGGAGAAACTGAGTGATAACTTTAGAATATTATTAGAATTTAAAGCTGGTGGTCTGCTGTTAAAACCATAAATATAGCTGGGCGTGGTGGCGCACGCTTGTAATCCCCGCGCTTGGGAGGCAGAGACAGGAGGATCGCGCAGGTTCGAAGCCAGCCGCGCGCACTGGCTTAGGAGACCCTGTTTCCAAATAAAAAAATATTTAAAAAAAAAAGGTCTGGGAGTGTAGCTCAGAGGTAGAAGGGCTTCCAGGAACCCCAGTACCACCAAAATAATAATAGTAATAGTAGTAGTAGTAGTAGTAATAATAATAATAATAATAATAAATAAAACCACAAATATATATAAACTTAGAACCCAAACTGACAGACTTTATAATCCTATTTAAAAGCTCTCAGATTTTCATGTGATTTAATTCAAAATCTATTCCTGCAGCAGCAATCCAGCCCTCAAAATTCCTTATTCTCATTCCTTTTTTTCCCCAGTACTAGGGATTGAACCCAGGGGCACTCTACTTCAGGGTCTCACCAAGTTTCAGAGGACCTCACTAAATAGCTAAGGCTGTTTTTGAACCTGTGATGCTCCTGTTTCATCCTCCCAAATACTGAGATTACAAGCATGCACCACCACACCCGGCTCAAAAATTCCTTATTTTCACTAGCTTTTTATCAAGTGCCTGAAATAAAAAGGCTTCTGCAACCTTGTTCCCCTTAACATCTTAAATATGTAAAGTCTGGGTACCAAATGCTCAGAGAAATACTTACAAGTATACCATTAGCCACACTGACACTAAAACTGCCTAGATTACAATAAACTGAAATGCAGGTACAGTTTGAAAAATGTTTGGGTTATTTTGCCAACGTCTAATTTATTTGCCCTCATCATTTCACAAGGGTAGTAAATAAAGCATACCCTGGGGTGGAAAGAACAATTTAAACTGGCTGTTTTCAATGTGGAGTGTAACACCAAAATCCAGGTGCTAACACAATACAGCTGTGTAGTCGGCTAAAGAAACTGAAATAAGATGCAGGGGAAGTGCTTAGTTAATACAATATATAAAATTAAGAAAAGGTTACGATTTCATCATGTCCGCAGTCACTCCAGCAGGCTGCATTTGCATCTTTAAATGCGATCTGGATCTATACGTGGGAGACATTTTCTCCATATTACAAAGCATTTTGTACCAGAAGTGTCCAGTATCCTAGTGGTCTCCATTACTCTTTACCACAAAGTACAAAAGAACACAGTGATACTGCAATGAAAATGATCCCCTGGTCTTAGAAAACATCAGTCACCAAAAACAAAAGTGAATAGACAGCACAAAATGGGGTCTTAGAAAAAGAGGAACAAAGATTTAATCAATACAAAATGCTAATCTTTTTTTAAAAAAAATCTTTTTCCACTGAATGCCTTTGCATAACTCAATTTTTTTACTTTTATTTTTTTAAAAAAGGCCAATAGCCAAAACTCCATGATCAGACCTAACTGTCCCTGCATTTAACGACCCAAGATTTGTAATGATTTCCTCCCTGAAAAAAGGAACGACAATTTTATAGCACTGTAAATATCTGCCACAGAGTAATCTCCTATGACTCCGGAAAAAATGTTAGTATCATGTACAGTGATGAATCCAGCCAGGGGCAGAAGACAGCTCCCAGCCACGTCTTAAAAGGGGCAGGGAGGACTGGGTCTCCCCTCTCCAGGAACGCGGAGGAAATCGGGGAGAATTCGCCCTCTAAATGATGCGTCCACAAACACCTGGCAACACCACGCCTTTTCACGAGTCTTCCTAGAGAAGTTCCTCCGTACACACGCATCCCAGGAGCCCACTTCCCGGAGCCCGCGGGGAGCGACTCCAGATGGGGAGGAGCTCACGGGCCCTGGAGGGCGAAGCGTCCCCTGAACCTCCCCGGGGCGCCGACTCGGCGCGCGGAGGGGTCCGCGGAGCTGGAGAACCGAGCCCAGTCCCGGTTTCGGTGGATCAAGTTCTTCTACAGTAGGACTCGCAGTTCCCCGGGCGGGTCTCCGCACCCTCCCCCGGCCCGTCCTCCCGTCCAGGGTCGTCCTCCCCGCCGCTTACCTGGGGCAGGTGCCTAACAGATGCTACAGAGGGAGGGGCGTCCCCGGACTTGCCGGGCGCCCCCGAGACCCCTACTCTGCTCCAAATCCCAGCCACTCCCCTTCCCTGAGATGGAACCAGGGAGCCTGGCAGCCTGGGCTCAGCCTGGGCGCTGCGGCGGCCCCCCCCCGCGCCCCCGCCCCAGCCATCGGCCAAGTCCGGGCGCAGCCCGCGCCGGGACCTGGAGACAAACAGGATGTCGACGGCGCGTCCCCGGCCTGTGGGTGAAAACTTGCGGGGCGCGGGGCGGGGGAGCCGGCGGGGGCCACCTTCCCGCGCCGCCCGGCCCCGCCCGGGACCCCCGCGCCCCCGGAGCGCGCGCCCCGACCCCGAGCGCGGCCCGCGCCCCCGGCCCCCGCCCGGCCACTCACCGCTTCCGCGTGGCCCCGCGGCTCCGGCCCGGCCCCGATCGCGGCGGGCGGCAGCGGGCGACTCCCCGGCCCCGCGAGCCCCGCGGTGCGCCCGGGCTGGGCAGGGGGCGCCGAGGCGGCGGGCTGGCGCAGGCCCGATGGCTCCGCAGCTCCGGCTCCTCGGCCGCCGCGGCCTGCGCTCCGCGCCTCCGCCCCCGCCCCGCCCCCTGACGTCACGGGCGGCCCGGAAGGGGGGGCGCGGCCCGGGGCCCCCGCCGGCCCGCCGCGCGCCGCCGGGGACCAGCCAGCCAGCCAGCGCCCCGGGAGGGACCCGCCGCGCACGCGGTGCCCTTGGGTGTAACGCGATTCCCAGCACAGCCTTCCGGACGCACCTCTGCCCCTCGTCCCAACCGCGCCGGAGTTGAGCTGTTAAGGCGCTGGACACCAACTTAACCAAGACGCAAACCTGCAGCTTTGAGAAGTTACTTCGGATACCAGCCATCCTGTTTCCTCTTGTTTTGTTTTGAGGTTTTAGATGTTGTTTCGGTTTGGATGTTGTTGTTGATTGGGTACTGAGTGAAGATTGCAGCCAGAGGCGTTCTATCTCTTAAGCCAGACCCCTTGCCCTGTTTTATTGTTTTTATTTTGCAACATGGTCTCGCTAAGTTATGGGTCTCGCTAAATTGCTGAGACTGCCCTTAAACTTGCGATTCTCCTGTCTCAGCCTCCCAAGTACTGGGATTACAGGCATGCCCCCCACGCCTGGCTCGCACCTCGCATTTAAAGTGCATGCCCCTCCCCCACGCCTGGCTCGCACCTCGCATTTAAAATGCTCTTTGAGCTGGGCGTGGTGGCGCACGCTTGTAATCCCCGCGCTTGGGAGGCAGAGACAGGAGGATCGCGCAGGTTCGAAGCCAGCCGCGCGCGCTGGCTTAAGAGACCCTGTTTCCAAATTTAAAAAATGTAAAAATAGGTCTGGGAGTATAGCCCGGAGGTAGAAGGGCTTCCAGGAACCCCAGTACCACCAAAAAAAAAAAAAAAAAAATGTTCTTTGAGCAGGGCAGGCACATGTTTATAATTCCAGTAGTTTATAATCCCAGTAGTTGCTCTTTGAAGGGAGGAAAAACCAATTTACGTAAAATAGTAAAGAGAACTAATATTTGTTGACACCTAACTTGTGCCCAGCTCTGCTCATTTTTTTACTAATATTCCTCAAAGTAGGTATTAGCCTGTTTTGCCCAGGAGGATATGATGTAAGGCTAAAGTACCTTCACCAAGTCCACAGTCTAGCCAGGAGTCATGCTTACAGGCAATCTATTGCCAGATCCTGACAGTGTTGTTTTCCGTGTCTCCAGTCGGTATACTTCTCTATGTTCCGGCAACACATCTCAAGTGGCCCCCATTTCTCGTCTGAAGGCCCATAAACACTTCTTAGAATGTCACTGCATTCACTTTAGCCCTGTCCCCCTCCCCAATTAATTTTCCATAGTCACTGATAAAATTCAAATCTGTTCCACTATTCTGTTTAAAACATTTATCCCTGAAATTCCTTGGTTGAAAATCCTCCTAGGCTAAGGATAGACAGAATTCTGTGCCTTCGGGTCACTGCAAACAGAAGCTGCCCCCTGTCTTGACCACTAGCCCAGCTGGGCCATTCCTAACGCCTTGGGGGCCTGCAACTGACAGTGAACAAGGCTTGCTGGATGCAGTATGGGGCAGGGAGGTGAAACACGTACTGGAGTCTAGATGCCTGGCTTTCAGCTTTGGCCTCCACCATTAACCACCTGAGCTTCCCTAAATGACTTGTAGTTTACTCATAAAAGTCGGGTGGCAGAGTAAATGATCTCCCAAGGACCTTCTGGAAAGAGAGAGACTATCAGAGAAGACAGGAGAGTTGAACAGGGAGGGACCGGCCCGTGCACCTGCATTACGGGTGTTGGCATGCATGTTTTGTCTCGCCTGCCACACTGTGAACACCTCAGGGCCGTTTGCATCATTTTCTTCACCTGTTAAATAGAAACAACACCTTCCTTATATGGTTTTGCTGAAGGTGAGTTAGAATAACATAGGCCTGGCACATGGCAATGGACTCAGTAAATCATAGTGACTATTATTATTATTATTATTATTTTGGAACTGGGGAGGAAACCCAGGGACTTTCTACCTCTGGGCTATACTCCCAGACTTATTTTTATATTTTATTAGAAACAGGGTCTCACTAAGTTGCGGAGAGCCTCACTAAGTAGCTGAGGCTGGCTTCCAACCTGTGCGATCCTCCTGTCTCAGCCTCCCAAGTGCTGGGATTACAAGCGTCCACCTGGGCCCGGGTCTATTATTATTATTTTGTTTTAATCTGGGCCTTAAAGACCAGGTGGGAATGGCATGAATGCAGATTGAGAACAGGAAAGAACCACTTTTCAGGTGCAGAGACTCGTAAAGGAAAAGGACTTGAAGGGATGCGGCGGTGGACACATTGTACTCAAGAGCAGATCTGGCTGCTCCTGAAGTGGAAGCAGGAAAGAGGCCTTGACTGAGTTTAGATCATTCCCTTGTGTCCGGCATTGCTGAGAATTCAGAGCGGGAGGGGACTTTCTGATCTCTGGATGCTCACCATGGAGTAGAACAGACAGGCAAGCAAGAAGCAGTGTGATTCATGTTTCCCCAAAGGTGATCACAGACAAGCCATCCCGCCCAGCAGGAGAAAAGTCAGAAGAGTCTGCAAGTAGCAGAGAAGCCACAGGAGCCAGGAGAAACATGACATATTCAACCAGAAATAGTGCATGCTGTGTGACTAGGGACTAAGAAAGATGAACTTTCTGCCAAAATATTTACCAAAAAGAAATAGTCTGGGAGTGATTTTTTTTTTATGATGATTTTAAGAAGGTTTTTTTATTTTGGAAGAATCACTCTAGGACAGTTTCTCGTTCTCAGCCCTATTGACATTTGGGGCTGGACAATTCTTTGTTGGGGATGGGACTGTCCTGTGCTCTATAGGATGTTTATCTGCATCTATGACCTCTATACACTCATTGCCAGAGGCAACTCACGTGGTTCTCCCTCCAATCCCTAGTCTCCAATGCCCAATCCCTAGTCTCCTCCTACTCAGGTGTAACAACTAAAACTGTCTTCAGAAGTTGTCAGATGTCTCCCAGGGTGATACCCTACACTGAGAACCACCAATTTAGGAATAATATGGAATGATAGGGATTGAGCCAGTATTGATCATTGATAAGATCTGTGTTAATTGGTAATAAGAATCAGCTTTCATACTTAGGCAGAACAATAAAATCATTTTTTCTGCCCCTAAGGTGTCAGCCAAGAGCTGCAGCCAGAATTGACCTTAGTCCAGGTGCTAGCCCAGCTGGACACTAAAACTATATGGATTTTCACAATAGTTTAGGCTAAAGTTAAAGAGAAGAAGCAAACTATGTTAACACAATATCAATTACTAATTACACAAAATAGTTATAGCCCAAGACTTTCATGATTTGAAAGAATATATTTCTGTGTCTTTCTTTTCTTTATTGTGAGATAAGTTTTTAACATAACAAGCAACTTTTTAGCAAAGATAAGGAAAAGCTACGGACTCACCAAGGACATAGGCAGACAATGAATGCTTTAAAACTAAAACCAAAGACAAAGAGGGTTTCTTCCGTGCAGTCCTCTGACTTTGTTACTCAAAGCAGACTTTTTCTGTGCAGCCCTCTGACTTTGTTAACCAAGTAACACATTTTGATCAGAGTCATCGGGCCCTATGAGCTAAGGCTTACACAGCAGAGATAACTGGCGAGCCTGCATCTGCTTTTGGTGGGAAAAGAGGACTATCAGCTAAACAGAATGGGAGGAAGGAGATAATTCTTAGAAGAAATGTTACGTGTTCAGAGACCCCAGTGTCATACTTTCAAGACACTCCACCAGATCTTATGTGGTGCTTTATTCTTCTGTCTTCTTTCTACCTTTCCTTAGCAATAATAAAGTTTGCTTAAGCTTGCGGCAGTTCTGGCTATTTTTTTTCTAAACTAGTAAGAACGAGAACTCGCCCTGACATCTCAAACCATTACATAAAAGATGGATTTGGAGGGCCAGGGGACTGGTTACATAGCATCACAGAACTACAGGGTGCAGTGATAGAGCCTTCCTAAGCCAGTGGCCTGGGGAAGGACACTGCAGAAAATGCAAAATGTCTGGGAAGAGGAGACAGAAAAGGCTGACATGTGAGCAGGGAGGCAGACAGAGGAATCTCACCTGACTCTCAAGTTTTCTGAATCGGTTGGTAAATTGATTAATGCTGCCACCAACTAAATTAGATAAGGAGTTCAAAGTTATGTTCAAGAACAGATACGCATTATGTATATATATATATATATATATATATATATATATATATGTGTGTGTGTGTGTGTGTGTGTGTGTGTGTGTGTGTGTATTTTTATTGCTGCATTGTAGTCAAACATCTCAATGGAATACAAGACTTGTGAGGATATACAAGCACACATCATCCAATTAGCCTTTATCCAATCCCCATCCCATCCCATCCCCCTCCCTCGATCCCATGCTTGATTTAGTGATTAACTTTGATATATTTGTTTGAGCACATCATGTGCTTTAAAGAGATTCCATCTTCCCCCATCCCATCCCCTCTGATAGGTCACCTTAATTGCTCCTCCATAGGGCCCTTTCTTCAACTAGATCTCCTCCTATTACCCATTTCTTCCTAGTTTTTGCACATTAGGGAAAGCATCTGATTTTTTATTTTCTGTGATAGTTCTCTGTGTACACCTCATTGCAAGTTCCAATCCACTCTTGAAGGCCCCAGCACTGGCCTGGCCACCCGGCAGACTCTAATCCCTGCCTCGCTGGATCCAGCACCGGCCTTGCCTCATGGCAGGCTCTGATCCCAGCCTCGGAGGCCCCAGCACCGGCATTGCCTTAAGGCAAGCTCCTATTCCAGCCTCGCTGGCTCCACCTAGGGCCTCACCACACATCAGGCTCGATCCCAGCCTCCCTGGCCCCGGCACCAGCTTTGCCTCATGGTAGACTCCAATCCCGGACTTGCTGGCCCCAGCGAACAGATAACCTTTTTAAAGTCACTCTGTAAGTCGGGCGGGGTGGCGCACGCTTGTAATCCCAGTGCTTGGGAGGCTGACAAAGGAGGATCACACAGGTTCGAAGCCAGCCTCATCTACTTAGGCTCTCAGTAACTTAGTGAGACCCTGTTTCCAAATAAAGTATAAAATAGGTCTGGGAGTACAGCCCGGAGGTAGAAAGCCCCTGGGTTCTACCCCAGTACTACAATACATAAATAAATAAATAAATAAATAAATAAATAAATAAATAAATAAAGTTACTCTGTAGAAAACATTTATGAGCCACGGGTGCTAGTGTGTGCCTGTAAGCCCAGCAACTTGTGATGCTGAGGCAGGATGATTGCAAGTTTGAGGCCAGCCTAGGTAATTTAGCAAGACCCTGTCTCAGAAATAAAAAGAAGGGGCCGGGCGTAGTGGCGCACACTTGTAATCCTAGCATTTGGGAGGCTTAAATAGGAGAATCACGGTTTGCAGACAGACTCAACTACTTAGGCCCTTTGCAACTCAATGAAACCTTGTTTTAAAATAAAGAATAAAAAATAGGGCTAGGGGTGTAGCTCAGAGGTAGAATGCCCCTGGGTTTCATCCCCAGTACTGTAAATAATACATAAATACATAAATAAATACATAAATAAAATAAAAAGGAGGGGAGTGGGCATGGTTGTACATGCCTGTAATTCTAGTACTTGGTAGGCTGAGACAGGAGGATCACAGGTTGGAAGTCAACCTCAGCAATTTAGCAAGACTCTCAGCAACTTAGCAAGATCCTGTTTCAAAAAGAAAAAGGACTGGGGATGTAACTCAGAGGTAGAATGCTCAACCCTTAATACCAAAGGAAAAAAAGGAGCAGGCCTGGTTGGCACATGCCTGTAATCCTAATACTTGGAAAGCTGAGACAGGAGGATAGCAGGCTTAAGGCCAGCATCAGCAACTCTGCAGGACCCTCAGAAACTTAGATTCTGTTTCAAAGTTAAAAGGTTAAAAAATAAATAAAATAAATAAAAATAAAATAAATAGGGATGGGGGTATAGTTCAGAAATAGAATGTCCTGAGTTCAATCTCTAGTATTATAAAAAAAAAAAAATACAAGAGCTGGGGATGTTTCTCTGTGGTAGAGTGTCTCTAGGTTCAATCCCCAGTACAGCAAAAATTAATTAAACTTAAAAAGACTAAACATGATACCAAAGAGAGACAATAGTGTAAAATAGAGAAGCACAAATATTTCCATGTAATGCATAATATATGGCATACATCTAAACTGAACCAAACCCAATGTAATGAAGTCTCTTATTATGAAATTATTTAAAATGATAATAATAACCATACACCCCACAAGCATTCAGACATAAGTCAAAAGAGCATTTGTACTAAAGACATAGCT
This sequence comes from Muscardinus avellanarius, assembly GCF_963383645.1. Lineage (NCBI taxonomy): Eukaryota > Metazoa > Chordata > Mammalia > Rodentia > Gliridae > Muscardinus > Muscardinus avellanarius. The sequence continues at coordinate 56,468,923 of NC_137788.1, forward strand.
CCGCGGCTGAGTGTTTGCCCAGCATGTATGAGGCCTTGGTTTTAATCATCAGAACCACAGAAAAGAGCATTTGCTCATAGGTCTGTTCCTTTGCCAAACCCATTGCCTAGTTAACAATGGGGAAACATAAACACAAGTTTGCCTTTAAAATGTTGTATTGAATATCATTCAACTCAATTTAAACCCCACTGCACAAATCATGAAATTTAATTACAAAAAGTTAGAAACTAAAGCAAAATAAAGCCACCCACTATCTTGCAACCCTAATATAAACATGGCTACCACATTATATTTTCTTCCAGTTTTTTATTCACTAAGCATTCTATAATATCAATATAATCATATTAGACATGGAATTTTGTTAATTTTTCCTTAAGCTTATTTTCATGTTTTCACGTCTTCATACCTAATACACCTCTTCATGCAAATATTTTATTTTTTAATACTGGGGATTGAACTCAGTGGCATTCTACCTCTGATCTACACCCCCAGCCCTATTTTATTTTTATTTTGAAACAGAGTCTTGCTAGGTTAATGAGAGTCTAACTAGTTGCTGAGGCCGCCCTTGAACTTGCAATTCTCCTGTCTCAGACTTCCAAGTACTGGGATTACAAACATGTACCACCACACCTGACCTTGCAAATAATTTTAAACAATAATTAAATATACAATTAAACACTTAATATTTACATAATTATTTTTAGAGATATTCATAGAAAAAATTGAGTCAAATGAATTGCATAGTTCTAGATTTTTTTTGTTTTTGTTTTAATCCTGGGAGTTAAATCCAGGGGCATTCTACCACCAAGCAACACCTCTAGCCCTTTTTATTTATTTCTGTGTTTATTTATTTTTGTGGTACAGAAGATGGAACCCAGGGATGTTCTATCTCTGACCTACACCTCCAGCCCTATTTTATTTGTTTTGTTTTGAAATAGTATCTCACTAAATTACAGAGCTCCTCACTAAATTCCTGAGGCTGACTGCAAACTTGCAATTCTCTTATCTCGGCCTCCCAAGTACTAGGATTACAAGGGTGTACCACCACATCCACCATATCTAGGGATGGAACCCAGGGGCATTCTACCTCCAAGATACACCCTCAGACCTGTATTTTATTTTTTATTTTGAAACAGGGTCTCAACTAAGTTGCAACGGGCCTCCCTAAGTAGCCGAGGCTGTCCGCGAACTGTGATGCTCTTGTCTAAACCTCCCAAATGTTGAGATTAGAAGCAAGCGCCACCATGCCCCGGCAATTGCTACCTTTTTTACATCAATATTATCATTTTATATTGAAAATGCAGTATTCAATAAATGTTCACTCTTTATTTAACAATGTCTTTCCCCATTTCACCCGCCAAAGACAATGCAAATCTTTTTTTTTTTTTTTTTTTTTTCAGTGCCGGGAATGGAACCCAGGGTCATTCTACCTCCAAGCTATACCACCAGCCCTATTTTTTATTCTTTATTTTGAAACAGGGTCTCACTGAGTTGCAAAGGGCCTCACTGAGTAGTAGCTGAGGCTGTCCACGAACCTCAATGCTCCTGTCTCAGTCTCCCAAATGCTGGGATTACTAGTGTGTGCCACCACAGTCAGCTAAAAATGTTAATCTTTTATTGCTGAACTAAACTTAGGTGGTGACTGGACAGGGCTGGTTTTTTTTTGTTTGTTTGTTTGTTTTTTGTTTTTTTGTTTGTTTGTTTGTTTTGGTGGTACTGGGGTTCCTGGAAGCCCTTCTACCTCCGGGCTACATTCCCAGACCTATTTTCACATTTTTATTTGGAAACAGGGTCTCCTAAGCCAGCGCGCGCGGCTGGCTTCGAACCTGCGCGATCCTCCTGTCTCCGCCTCCCAAGCGCGGGGATTACAAGCGTGAGCCACCACGCCCGGTTGACAGGGCTGTTTTTGTATCCCTCACTAACCCATTGTGTCAGACTTCATCTAAGGTAAAGAAATTATTGGATTTAAAGCAATGAGACTGTGTGTGTGTGTGTGTGTGTGTGTGTGTGTGTGTGTGTGTGTGTGTGTTACTTGGGATTGAACCCCGGGGACATTCTACCACTGGCTCACACTCCCAGCCCTAATTTTTTTTTATTTTGAATCATGATCTGGCTAAGTTGCTGAGAAGGGCCTTATACCGGCCATTATACCATCCTCCTGCCTCAGCCTTCCAAACACTGGGGTCATAAGTGTGGGACACCATGTCCAGCTATTGAGACCCTTTTTCATTTCTTAGTACCATGAAAACAGTAGGTCATCAAAAAGACTTATTCATAATTACAGATTCAAAGCAAAAAAAAAAAAAGTCTGATTAAATGTAATGGAGAAAAAAGGAATCTATATATTTTTTACATTAAAGGTGTTATGTATGACCTACGATGAAAGTTCTAAAAATATTTGCTAAAGGTATGATTCAGTGAAAGGAAGAAGATGAAAAGCAAATATATCCTATATATGTATGATTGTAAATGCCTACATTAAAATTCCTGTAGAGGCCAGGCACGATAATGCATGCCTGTAATCCCAGTACTTGGGAGGCTGAGATACAAGCATCACAGGTTCAAGGACAGCCTCAGCAACTTAGTGAGACCCTGTTTCAAAATAAAAATTAAAGTTGGGATTCTAGCTTGGAGACAGAATGCCTCTGAGTCCAACTCTTAGTGCCAAAAAATAAATAAATAAGGTAAAGTTTAAGAAAATCCTTGTACACTAAAATTTTCGAGGGCATACCATCAGAATAAGAACTTTTATGTATGGGTATGGCCTTTAACTTACTGCTTGAGGAAAACCTGGATCCAGGTTTAGAAAACTCCCCAGCCCACCTCTGTAAGAGGTGAGGTTCTTCCTCCTTGGCTACTGCAGCTCTCATCAAATGTCAGTTCGGCCTGCAACCTGTCCGAGAGCTGAGTAATTAAGCTGTCTTTGGACTAACACTGATCTAAGTTTGATTACATCTCAGATCTGCCAATTACCTGTTGTGTATCCCCACAAGTTCCTAAATTAATCTTCAGTTTTCTCAGATGTAAAACTGAAATATTATCCAGCCCATTTATCTCAATATGTTTGTGAAGGTTAGGTAAAGAGGCGTATCCACACTCACTATTCCTAATACATTATGGTGCATGGATCTTCCCATCCCTAACCAGCAATTAGCTGGGAATCATGCATTAGTCCAGGTCCACCACGGAGCTAATACGATGGAGTAGACATGCAGGATATTTAATGTAGAAAGTGTCTATCAAGGGAGAGAAGGCAAGAGAAGGTGAGGAAGGCCTCCAGACCATGCTGCAGTTCTGATACCTGAGGAAGAAGAGGGAAGAAGGGAAGAATGGGGTAGAAATCATCTAGGAAGCCGGGCGTGGTGGCGCGCGCTTGTAATCCCAGCATTTGGGAGGCTGAGACAGGATTGCGGTTCGTGGACAGCCTCAGCTACTTAGTGAGACCCTTTGCAACTTAGTGAGAACCTGTTTCAAAATAAAGAAGAAAAATAGGGTATAGCTCAGAAGTAGAATGCCCTTGGGTTCCATCCCCAGTACTATGAGAAAAAGAAAGAAAGAAGAAAAAGAAAGAAAAGAAAGAAAGAAAGGAAGGAAGGAAGGAAGGAAGGAAGGAAGAGAGAGAAGGGAGGGAAGGAAGGAAGGAAGGAAGGAAGGAAGAAAGAGAGAGAGAGAAAAAGAGTCTAGTAGTGCTGCTCAGTTCCAAGAAAGCCTCAGGCCAGTCTGGAGTCTGGAGCTCAAGCAGACACTGCTCACAGGAATTGGCCAGCTTTCGGCTACTTGCCATGGTCAGTCACTGGCGTAGGAAGCCTGGTCCCCGTACAGACATGATGTATGCATCAGTCAGTCATGCTCCAGGCAGCAGGAGACCTGGGTGGGGCACTCTCATGGTGACCACCTTCTCCTCATTGTCTTGCACAGTGAGCACCCCTCTGAGAGACCACAGACCTCTCTTCTTTCGGGAAGTGATAGGTTAATGGAACAAAACTATGACCATGGTCACAGGCCTACTCCTTTTTAGACTGTGTGTGAGCTCTGTGGTGCTGGGCATGGAGTCCAAAGCTTTGTGCATGCTAAGTAAATGGTCTCTCCCTGAGCGGCACCCCAGCTCCCGCTGCCTGTTCTTCTTAGATTTCACACAGCATTTTTGTTGGCTGCACACTGGTCCCCAGCGATATCATGCTCTATTAACCATCTCTGTACTTTCCACAAATCATGACCCTCTGATCTTGCTGGTTATGATGGTAATTATGGAGTGCCGGCTTCTGGCAGTTAACCATTCCCAGTTGGTTTCTCTTCCTTGCGGGGAGCCCCATTATGTCTGTGGCTGATAAGGAGCCCAACTCTGGGGTCACTCTCCTGCTTTGAGCTGTGGCCTGCAGAGGAGGCCACTACTGTACTTCTCAGTGACACTGGCACTCCTCTCGCCAGCGTGTTCTTAATGGTCTTGGTGAGTGCTGTGTCCTTCCTGGCTCCTTTGGAACATGGTTCTTGGGTGAGTCTTCTGGTCTTGCAAAGTATTTCCATTTTAGCGTGATCCTTTCTTCAACCTCTTAATCCTTCCTACCTACTGCTAGGCCAACTCGGGTTTCTCCACCCAGGGTTAGCCATCACTTTTGCCAAGCTTCCAGGAGCCACCCCATGGTAAAATTGCCTCATCCTCCAGGGTCCTTGTGCCTTGAAAAAGTGGTACTAGATCTGAGCTTTAAAAATAACTACCCTTCTCTTGGGCAAGATTATTGACCACTTATAAACCTGACTGTGTTTTCTCCTTTTGTTTAACTGTTGAGAAGCTCTGACTTAAGTTATAGTCCTACTTCTATTACATATACAGGAACTTACAACCTGGACTTTCTGTACTATCTTCACAACAGCTTCACCTTCTCGAGTTAATTTTCACGTCACACGGAGTCTCTCAGTTGTATTCATTCGACACACTCTCTGCCTAGCACTGTGTGCTACTTACTGTGCGTTAAGCATTATCTCGTTTAATCCTGGCTTTTCTATTGTGGGATCTTGAGCAATAGACTGGATTTCTGCAAGCCTTGATTTCATCATCTGCAAGTGAGGATAATCATAAGCTCCACTTTACAAAGTTATCATAAGAATTGATGATGATAGTTGACATTGTTTAGTTATTAAAATGCTCTCATATTTTTTGCCTAAAATAATAAATCAGAGCATCTGATTTAATTATTTTACAGGATGTCAGTGTAGTAGTGTTATAAAGATAAATATCAGCTTATTCTAAAAACACTCAACATAGAGCAAAGTATTACTAATCTTATTTATTATGGTTTTAATCTAATTGGAGGCTTTTGTGGTTCCTGTAATTAACGGCACTATTGCGGGATCAATAAAGCTAAGATACAATAAATGTTCATACGAAGAGCTCATTTCTGTTTTTTAAGTAGGTAAGGCAGATGACCGCCTCTGAGGGCAGCAAGCCCAAAGATGCTTTACTGCCAAATCTATTCAGTTTTACAGGAATGTCCAATTGCTTTGGACTGACTTACTAGTTATAGTAATAAGGCTTATTCTACTCATGGGACTTGGCATAATGCATTAATAATTAAAACACTTTTTAAGGAAATGCAATTCTGACATTCAAGATGGGTGCCTTGGAAAGACCACTTGTGAGTTCTTCCATGGACAGGAAGCTTAAGGCAGTCCCCTTAACTTGTTCTTTGAACTTGAATTTCTCCTCAGGTTGGATCACATCAATGTATGATGCCTGACATGAAAATTATGTTCATCTTCATTTTTAACTTCACAGTATCTGTGTAAAAGTTATTGGCCAAGAAATTATGCGGTAGGCTGGGCGTGGTGGCTCACGCTTGTAATCCCAGCATTCGGGAGGCTTTAGACCAGAGGATCGTGGTTTGCAGACAGCCTCAGCTACTTAGTGAGGCCCTATGCAACTCAGTGAGACCCTGTTTCAAAATAAAGAATAAAAAATTGGGCAGGGGGTGTAGCTCGGAGGTCAAATGCCTCTGGGTCCCATCCCCAGACCCGCAAAAAAATAAAAAATAAAAAAGGTACATTTGATGTACAGGGGACACTGACATGGAAAGCCTAAATTACATGGCTCAGAACAAGAGGAAATAAAATAGCTGAACAAATGCTAGGTGTGACTTCTTCACAAGTCTTAACTTTCTATTATTCCACCAGAAGAGTGATACCTAAAAATCATTCCTAGGGGTCTGTGACACCCAGTAATTTGACTCATGTCAACAAATCTTTATTCAATACTAGTATATGCAAGCACAGTGCTGATTTCTGAGACTATCATGCAGGTCATATGTGATTGCTAACAATCAACTAAATAACTACATGTATGGGATATAGTAGGCCTATAGTAAGAATGGCCACTCTTCCTACCCTTGGGGCTTGTGTGCATATTGGAAAAGGAAGACATCAGCAAAAATAAATAAATAAATAAATAATCAAGTGCCGACTAGCTGATATAGACAAAACAAAAAACAAACAAACACAAAACAGTCATGAGATTTCAAAGACAAAATATTGCTGAAAACTCAGGTCAACTTCATGGAAAATGTGACATATGAGTTGAAACTTGAGGAATGCTGAAAAACCCAAGAAAAATGTTAGGCCTATTTGATTGGCATTTATATCCTTCCCAGAATTGTTAGAAGTATGTTTATTTTTATGTGTCAAACACATGTGTTATCTTCACTCACTTAAGCACCTGACAGCAGAAACCATAGGCAGTCACCCTTGAGTATCCTCAGGGAATTGCTCCAACCCCTCTCTTCTGTGAATACCCAAACCCAAAGATACTCGAGTCCCTCACTAAAATGGCATAGTTTTGGCATATAACCTATGTACATTTTCCAGTATATTTTAAATCATCTCTAGATTGCTTATAATACCTGATACAATGTAAATGCCATGCAAATAGATGGTATACTATTTCTTTTTTTTTTTTTTTTTTTTTTTTTTTTTGGTGGTACTGGGGTTCCTGGAAGCCCTTCTACCTCCGGGCTACACTCCCAGACCTATTTTTTATACTTTTTTATTTGGAAACAGGATCTCATAAGCCAGCGTGCGCGGCTGGCTTCGAACCTGCGCGATCCTCCTGTCTCTGCCTCCCAAGCGCGGGGATTACAAGCGTGCGCCACCACGCCCGGCTGATGGTATACTATTTCAAATCAACTGTTTAGGAAATAATAACAAGAAAAAGAGTCTGTATATGTTGAGTCCAGAAACAAAGATATTTTTTCTTTTTTTTTTTTTTTGGCGGGTCTGGAGATGGAACCCAGAGGCATTCGACCTTCGAGCTACAACCCCTGCCCTATTTTTTATTCTTTATTTTGAAACCGGGTCTCACTGAGTTGCAGAGGCCTCACTAAGTAGCTGAGGCTGTCTGCGAACCGTGATCCTCCAGGTCTCAGCCTCCCGAAAGCGTGCGTCACCACGCCCGCTAGAAACAATGATTTTTAATTGTGTGTGTGTCTGTGTTTGTTTGTACGTGTGTGGTGTTAGGGATTGGATCTAGGAAGTTTCTACCACTGAGCTGCATCCTGGGATTTATTTTATTTTTTATATTATTATTATTATTATTATTATTATTATTATTATTTAGTACTAGAGATAGAATCCAGGGTTATTCTGGCTCTGAGCTACACCCCTAGCCCTATTATTTATTTATTTGTTTATTTAAATTTGATACTGGGGATTAAACATCAGTATGATTAATTAATTAAAGCCCCAGGAGCCTTCTACACCCCCAGCCCTGGTTTATGTTCTTTATTTTGAAACATGGTCTCACTAAGTTACAGAGGGCCTCACTATGTCGTTGAAGCTGGCCGTGAACCTGAGATCCTCCTGTCTCAGCCTCTTGTGAGCTAACAGGCTGGCTTATATTTTTGTTTGTTTTGAAACAGGATCTTGCTAGGTTCCTGACACTCTTGCTATATCTCTGAGATTGTCCTCAAACCTACAGTCTTTCTATACTGGGATTACAGGTGTATGCCACCATGCCCGGCTTATTTTTTATTTTGAAACAAGTTCTCTTTAAGTAACCACAACACTGCCCTCAAACCTGCAATCCTCCTGTCCAGCCTCCCCAGTGTTCTGATTACAGGTGGGCGCCACCACACCTGGCTTGTTTTTAAATACTTTTCTTTCCTAGTTGGTTGAGTTTATAATACAGAACTTAGAGATACAGTAGGCTGACTAGATATTTCTTTATATTTGATTCACCATAGTATCTTTATAGAATGCCTTTACATCAGCACTATGCTGAGTAAGCTTTTAAAATAAATAAAAAAGAAAGAAAGGAAGAGAAATTGGAGATGGAACTCAGAAATCAATTGAGGTCCCTTTGCCCCTCAAGGATCTGAATAAACTTGGTTTGAGCACCCAACTCAAGACCTGGCCTGTGGAAACATAAAGCCCTTTCAAAAGCAAGAGCCTCTCCAGAGGGGTATTTCCACCTCTTCACACCTACTCCATTCTGCACAACATTGAAATGACATACAATGTAACTCGGTGCCTTCCTGGTTTCCCCACCAAAGTCACTCACACAAAGCTGCCTGGGTCACAGCAATCCCTGAAACTGGAGGGGGGTGCTTGTAGGGAGGGATCAATACCTGACTACCTTGCTAGTGGCTCTCTCCCTTCTCCCTCTGCCTTCTCTCCCCTTTCCCTTGTACTCTCCATTGCAGATGGCCCCCCAAAACTCCAAATTTCCCCTGTAGTATTCACAGCAAGTCACCCCTCCTCTACTGGCCCTGTTCCATCTGAACTTTCCACCTGAGGCACTTTCTAATATGTTCTATAATACCTAATTTCCCAACCAATTTTTACAAATCTAGATGCTTCTATCCTCAAGAGGAATTCTGGCGCCAGCTATTAAGAGACCGGGATATTTTCTCCACCTTGTTACCAACGTTAAGTGCACCTGTGACTCTAAAGGGAGCCTTGAGTGCCATGGAGGGACAGAAGGGGAGAGTACGTGAAGCAGGCCATGAAGGGTTCCCTGACCTCCCTTTTCTTGCAGTACTGGGGATGAAACCCAGGGGTATTGTACCTCTGAGCAACACTCCCAGCCCTATTTTTTAGTCTTTTTATTTTAATTTAATTTTATTTTTTACAGTAATGTGAACAGAACCCAGGAGCACTGTATCTCTGAGCTACACCCCAGCCCTATTTATTTATTTATTTTTTATTATGATACAGGCTCTCACTTAGTTGTGGAGGGCCTCACTAAGTAGCTGAGGCTGTCCACAAACCGAGATCCTCCTGTCAGTCTCCCGAATGCTGGGATTACAATGGTGCGCCACCTCGCCCGGCTCCCCAGCCCTATTTTTTATTCTTTATTTTGAAACAGGGTCTCACTGAGTTGTAAAGGGCCTCACTAAGTAGCTGAGGCTGGCTGCGAACCTGCACAATCCTCCTGTCTCAGCCTCCCAAATGCTGGGATTACAAGCGTGTGCCACTACGCCTGGCTAGTCTTTATTTTTGAAACAGGGTCTCACTGAGTTGCAAAGGATCTCGCTAAGTAGCTGAGGCTGTCTGAGAATTACGATCCTCCTGTCTCAGCCTCCCAAATTCTGGGATTACAAGCATGCACCATGCCCTGCTTCCTGGCCCCTTTTAATGGTCTCTCTCCTTAATTCCCACCTTGTTTATTGCCTGCATCACTTTGGAAAGGTGATCTTCAAGTGCCTTCTGTTGCAATTTCCCTTTCTCTGTGTGTTTTATCTCCTGATCAGGGTCTTCACAGCTCCTGTACAACAGGCATTTCTTATTTTCTCCAGAACTCTCAGGACACCTCATCCTGATGAGTAATGAACCTCACTCTTGTGTCTCAACCTGCACGAGCCGTAGGATTTGCTGAGTTTCACAATACCTTCCCTAAATTCCCCTAAACATGTCAGATGGCAGGAGTTGGTTCTAGTTATAATTAAAATGCCTCTAACAGTGTACAGAAGTTTTTAACCAATTTGCTTGAGACAGCTAGAGAGGTCCACTCTTGTTCCACTAGGGAAAACCTGGAAAGAATGAACACACATTCACATGGCCCTTCTACCTGCCCTCTGCTTTAATTCCCACGACCACATCTGGGGGTGAGATTAGGTGATTTGCCAAAGGTCACACCGGGCAGGAACTGCCGTCTAACCCAAACAGTGAGCTTCAAAAAGCCTGTTCTTCTATCCTCAATCCCGCCTCTAGAGTAATAATGCTCATCCAGAGATATTCAAATTCTGCTTATTAAGAAGGAAAACAATTATTTGATAAGATAGGAAGTCAATACGTCCTGTTCATAGAGTTCTGGAGTGGTAGAAAGAAAAATCAAGCCTATGAACTTGAACTTCAACAAATGGCTTCACCTTCCTGAGATTCCAGTTACTTATTTGCACATGCGCAGTCTCACCGAACTGATGTCAACGCAAAAGCTAATAACATATACGGACGCCTAGAAGTAGTCTTTCCGCTGGCTGGAAAGAAAGATCAATTGCATTCTTCGGCGATCTTGAGTGCTACTTGGAAATCCTTCTTTTGGTAAAGTGTAAAATGAAAGTCCACACTAGAACCTGACATTCAAATTAGTTGGGCAGGTGTTTTTAATTGGGTTAGCATGTTACATTATTTGGGAGCGGCATTAGCTGACTCACACAAGAACAGATTAATCATTAACCCGACGTCTCTCAGTAGCAGCCACAGACCTGGGAGGTAAGTTGGCACTGCCAGCAACAGCCTTCAGAGCCCTTCTCCCCAGGAACTGCCACGTCCCTCACATCGCACTTTCAGCTGGTTACAATAGGCCCCGGTGGGAGTAAGAGGCTTAAGGCCTTATAAAGAGCAAGGAAATTTCAAGGGGAGAGTTTGGGGTCCAGACTCCACCAGGTCCCTCAAATATACAAAGTCGTGCTGACTTATTTCTAAAATCACAGGCTTGACAATGAGTCAAAGATGGGTTTTAGCTCTGCCTAGTTCTAGATTGTGTAACAATGGGTATATTACTTTTTATTTTTAATTTTTATTTTTTGAGGGTCTGGGAATGGAGCCCAGGGGAATTTGACCTCCAAGCTACACCCCCTGCCCTATTCTTTATTTTGAAACAGGGTCTCACTGAGTTGCAGAGGGCCTATTTTTTATTCCTTATTTTAAAACAGTGTCTCATTCAGTTGCAAAGGGACTCACTAAGAAGTAGCTGAGGCTGCTAACTGAGATCCTACTGTCTCAGCCCAGCCTCCAGAATGCTGGGATTACAAGTGTGTACCACCATGCCCGGCTACATTGTGTGTGTGTGTGGTAATGGGAATGGAAAAACCCAGGGGCATTCCATCTCTGAGCTACACCAAGCCCTATTTTTTATTCTTTTTCTTTATTTATTTGAGGTACTAGAGATGGTACCCAGGGACATTTTACCTCTGAGCTACACCCCCAGCCCAGCTCTATTTTGGGGAGAGGGGTCTGGGAATGGAACCCAGGGGCATTCGACCTCCGAGCTACACCCCCAGCCCTATTTTTTATTCTTTATTTTGAAACTAGATCTCACTGAGTTGCAGAGTACCTCATTAAGTAGCTGAGGCTGTCCCTGAACCGCGATCCTCCAGTCTCAGCCTCTGGAATGCTGGGATTACAAGCATGTGCCACCACACCTTGCATTCTTCACATTTTTATTATTATTATTTATTTATTTATAGTACTGGGGATAGAACTTAGAGGCATTCTACCTCAGAGCTACACCCTCAGCCCTGTTTTTCATCCTTTTTATATTTTATTTATTTATTTTTGTGGTACTGAGTGAGGCTCTCAGCAACTTAGTGAGACCCTATTTCCAAGTAAAGTATAAAATAGGTCTGGGAGTATATCCTGGAGGTAGAAAATCCCCTGGGTTCCACCCCCCAGTACCAGATATATACACACATATATATATATATATATATATTAGAGCCAGGTATGTTGGTGCACATTTGTAATCCCAGTACTTGGGAGGCTGAAACAGAAAGATCTGGGTTCGCTGACAGCCTCAGTTACCTAGTGAGGCTTTCTGCAACTTAGTGAGACCTTGTTTCAAAATAAAGAATAAAAAATAGTGCTGGTGGTATAGCTCAGAGGTATTCCATTCCAAGTACTGCAAAAATAAAATAAATAAATAAATAAACAAACAAATAAAATAAGACTTGGGGTATAGCTCAGAGGTAGAATGCCCCTGGGTTCAATGCCTAGTACCCCCCAAAGAGAGAGACAGACAGACAGACAGACTAGAGCCGGACATAGTAGTGCATGCTTATAATCCCAGTACTTGGGAGGCTGAGACAGGAGGTTCGAGGCCAGTCTCAGAAACATAGTGAGGCCCTCTGCAATTCAGTGAGACTCTGTTCCAAAATAAAGAATAAAATGGGGCTGGGAGCCAGGTGTGGTAGCGCATGCTTGTAATCCCAGAATTTGGGAGGCTGAGACAGGAAGATTCCAGGTTATCGGACAGCCTCAGCTACTCAGCTACTTATTGAGGCCCTTTGCAACTCAGTGAGACCCTGTTTCAAAATGAAGAATAAAAAATAGGGCTGGTGATGAAGCTTAGAGGTAGAATGCCCCGGGTTCCATCCTCAGTACCTCACACACATATACACATACACAAATACAAAGTGAACATAACCCTCCCAGTTCCTGCCTCCTGACTTCATTCTACATAAGTGACCAAATTCTCCTCCTACTGACTTCATTCTAGGCTATTGATAAGTGTTTTTATCATTCCAGAGATATAAAGGGGCAGACCGGGGTGGGGAGAAATAAAACCTGTTGGGTGCTAATTATTTAAAAATCAGATCATTGTTCCAACCAATTTATCAATTACACATAAATTAGAGCCCATTTACAACCTATTGCAAAGATTAGAAGATTGATAGATTTCTTTCTTTTTTTTTTTTTTAAACTGGTAAATTAAGAATAGAAGCCTGTGCTCAAAACTCACATTAGCGGTAATGGGAGTTATGTGTGGTAGGTCCACCGAGAGCTGAGAGCTGAATAAGAGCCATAATCTATCTTACTTAATGCCGTCAGTTTCCCCATAGCCCCTTCAAACAATTGAACGCCAGCGAAATGCCAAATGGAACTAACAGCATTGAGTTAGGAGAATATTGACAGCCTATTTCAATGAAGATTTCCAATTTGAGAAGCCTATAGATATTTCAAAATCCGGATGTGCCCGTGTTCGTGTTCTTTGTTTATTTAAGGAGAAGGCAATCCTTTAAGATGAAAAGCTACAGCTAGGCATGTGGCGCACATCTGGAATTCCAGTACTTCGGGAGGCTGAGATAGGATTGCAGGTTCAGTCAAGGACAGCCTCAGCGAGTAGTGAGACTCTCAGCAACCTAGAGAGACACTGTTTCAAAATAAAAATAAAATAAGGCTGGAGGGGTAGCTTGGAGGTAGAATGCCCCTGAGTTCAATCCCCAGAAACTAACACACACACACACACACACACACACACACACACACACACACACGAGAAACAACTAGACGAGAATAGTATGAGTGAATATATCAGCCAAAATATTTTCCCCTGAACTTTTGTTTCTTTTTTGCAATAATAATCATGCTTTGTATGTGATAGGCAAGTGCTCTACCACTGAAGTACATCCCTAGCTCTTTTTTAAAAAAAAGTTTCATTTTTAGACAGGATCTCATTAAACTGGCCAGACTGGTCTCAAACTCTTTTTTTTTTTTTTCATAACTAGGGGGGGGGGTCACACCCAGGGGCAATCTACTTCCCAGCTACAACCCTAGCACTATTTATTTATTTATTTATTTATTTATTTATTTATTTATTTATTGTGGTACTGGGGATGGAGCCCTATTTTTTGGGGGGGTGGAACCCAGAGGCTTTCTACCCCTGGGCTATACTCTCAGACCTATTTTTATATTTTATTTAGAAACAGAGTCTCACTAAGTTGCTGAGAGCCTCACTAAGTAGCTGAGGCTGGCTTCAAACCTGTGTGATCCTCTTGTCTCAGCCTCCCAAGCGCGGGGATTACAAGCGTGCAACACCCCAGTTCCCCAGCCCTATTTTTATTCATTATTTTGAAACAGGGTGTCCCTGAGTTGCAAAGGTCCTACTAAGTAGCTGAGTCTGTCTGTGAACCAAGATCCTCCTGTCTCAGCCTCCTGAATAGTGGGATTACAAGTGTGGGCTACCATGCCTGGCTATTACTTTGTTATTAACAACACTTCATGTTTCTTTTTGATTTCTTCTGTGTGCTGGAGATCAAACCCAGGGCCTCACACTACCACTACCACTGAGCTACATCCCCAACCCTTATTATGTAATTTTTTAAAGGTGCTTTTTGTTTCTAAATGAGTCTTTCCTCTCATTCTTTGATTTCATGTTGGGGTTCCAGCTGTAAGAGGCCCATTCCTATTCCCCACGTTCCTAGATACCTGAGAGAAATGTGTGTACAGATATTTTAGCCTTATTTCACAAAATGGAGCCTTGGAAGACTAACTCTTCCTTCCTTCCTTCCTTTCTTTTTTTTTTTGCGGTACTGGGGATAAAACCCAGGGGCATTCTACCTCCAAACTACACCCTCAGTCCTATTTTTTATTCCTTATTTTGAAACCAGGTCTCACTGAGTTGCAGAGGGCCTCACTAAGTAGCTGAAGCTGTCTGTGAACTGTGATCCTCCTGTTTCAGCCTCCAGAATGCTGGGATTACAAGCATGAGCCACCACGCCCGGCTAAACACAACTTTTCTTGTTAGCAGTCATTGTTAAAACACAAACAAGCTGGGCGAGGTACGCTTGTAATCCCTGCGCTTGGGAGGCAGAGTTGGCTTAAGAGTCCCTGTTTCCAAATAAAAATATAAAATAGTTCTGGGAGTGTAGCCTGGGGGTAGAACTCCAGTTCCAGGAACTCCAGCATCACCAAAAACAAAACAAAACAAAACCCACACACAAACATAAACAAATGAAATAGACAATTTCCAAGATTTCATGATGTAAGAAACATCCATTAGCTGAGCATGGTGGAGCACGCTTGTCATCCCGGTACTTGGGAGGCTGAGACAGGAGGGTTGCAGGTTTATGGTCAGCCTCAGCTTCTCAGGGAGGCCTTCTACAACTTCGTGAGACCCTGTTTTATTTTATTTATTTATTTATTTATTTGCCGGTCTGAAGATAGAACCCAGGGGCATTCGACCTTCGAGCTACACCCCCAGCCCTATTTTTTATTCATTATTTTGAAACCAGGTCTCACTGAGTTGCAGAGGGCCTCACTAAGTAGCTGAGGCTGTCCGCGAACAGCGATCCTCCGGTCTCAGCCTCCCGAATGCTGGGATTACAAGCTTGCACCACCAAGCCCGGCTGAGACCCTGTTTTAAAATAAGAAATAAAATTTAAAAAGGATTAGCCTAATTCACTATTCAAGACACATCCCCCTGCATTCCCCCCCCCCCACACACAAAAAAGCTGTGCTGACCTTGAAATGATTTGGCACGAAAGACTCTGTCCCATTCAGGAGGGAATCCCAAACTGCATCCTTCTTTCATAACTTTCAATTACTTGGACTTCCCACAGCTGGAACCACGCACTCCAGCGCTTTTTATCTTTTACTGGGCTGCTGGGATTCCTGGAGTTACCTAAAGGGGCGGAGCCGCAGCCAGCAGCCCGCGGCCCCTGCGAGCCTAGCCTGGTCTAGAGGCACTGGCGCTGGGTCCCCTGGTCCCTGAGCGCTGGCAGGCGGCGAGCAAGGTGACTCGCCTTCCGGAACGTCCCCTCCCACGCCACCGCCGTCAGGCCTCTGCGGAAGTCACGTTGGGGCCTCAGACGGGCTCGGAGGCTTCAGGAAGGAAAGGCCCCGGGTGGAGCTGGGAGGGGGCTGGAGGGGCGTGTGAACTGGCCAGAGGCCACGAGGGAGACCCGGAGGCCCTAGCTCGGTGTTGGCCACTAATTAGATGGGGTTGCGGCTTAGCGATTTCCCGATTGCCTGGATTAAATCTTTCTTTTGTCCGAGGGGGTTGACCTAGAATTACTACACCGATCTCCCTCCCCTCCAGCTTCAAGGGCCGAGTGCCTGGATGTCTCCCCAGGCCCCGCAAAAAGAGGGACTAACGTGTGGAAGGGCCCTCGAGGGACTATCACGCATGAAAGCAGTTTAATTTTATTTTGTGGTACTGGGGATTGAATCCAGGGTGTTTTTGTTGTTGTTTACCTCCAAGTTACACCCTTTTTTATTAAAAAAAAATTTTTTTTGCAGTACCGGGGAACTGAACACAGGGGCATTTTACCTCCAAGCGAAACCCCCGGTTCTATTTTTATTTTTTGTTGTTTATTTATTTGTGGTACTGGGGATGGAACCCAGGGGCATTCTACCTCTGAGCGACACCCCCCCCCCCAGCCCTTTTTAAAATTATTTATCTGAAACAGGGTCTCACTGAGTTGCAAAGGGCCTCACTAAGTAGCTGAGGCTGTCCGGGATCCGCAATCCTCCTGTTTCAGCCTCCCAAATGCTGGGATTACAAACTCGCGCCACCACACCCAGTTTTTTATTGTTTACTTTGAAACAGGATTTCACAAAATCGCGCAGAGCCTCACTAAGCTAAACCTGGCCTCGAACCAGCAATCCTTTTAGCCTCCCAAGTATTGGGATTTCAAGCGTGGGCTACCACACTCCGCTTTTTTCTTTTTCTTTTTCTTTTTTAAACAGGGTCTTGCTAAGTTGCTGAAGGCCAGTCTTCCGCTAACTCCTAGTTATAGGTGCCCCTGCTCCTATTATAATATTGAAAACAGAGACACAGGGTCTGCGACAGCTTTCTAATATCCTTGGCACGCCTCTGCATGCGCGCACTTGGGACAAACGAGCGAGCCCGGGCCGGTGCACAGCCCTCGGCCGCCCACCTGTGACCCGCCCCGCGGGGCGAGCGGGGCTGATCCCACCCAGAGGCGTGGGGAGCCGGGCTTTCCCTTGCCCTTTGCCTTCCGTGTCACTTCATGCCAGTAACCCTCTCCGCGAGCCTGTCTCCCGACCAGCTCCAAGCCGAGCTAGCGAGCGCGCCGCCAGCACCAGTACGGAGCCAGGGCGGGCGGGCCCTGCGCCCGCGGGGGGCGCTGCGTCCGGGGCTGGCGGGGCGCGGCCGGCGGGGGGCGGCGCGGGGGTGACCGCGGTGCGTCACCAGCCACGGGGCCCGCGGGGGCGGCGGCGCCTCCCCGATCCCCGGCGCCCTTACGGAAAGGGCGACCCGGAGTTCCCGGCCGCTGCCGCGGTGGCCCCGGGTGCCTGCGGGGAAGGGATGCTCTCCAGGCGCGGGCTAGGGACCGATCCAGAACCCCGCGCCTCGGGGATCGTGAAGGCACCTAGAATGGGGGGTGGGGGCAGCTGGCACCACTGGAGCCCTCCCCGCGCCTTTTCACCCCGCACTCCTGGCTGACTCGGCCCATTGCACAATTCCTACTTTGGAATTGCCGCATGACTCGCGTGGAGCCCAAAAGTTTCCCTGGTTTCCCCAGCCTGGGAGAGAGCTGTCGAGTGCCCCGCCCCGCCCCCCGTGCCCTTTAAGTTGTGTTTCTTCGGGTGACTGGGCTGCCCTTTAAGACGCGAGGCGTGCCCTTTACGAGGGAAACCGCGCTGGGCAGCGGGCGGGACGCCCGGAGCTGCAGCCGCGCGCTCCTCCTTCCGGTGTGCACTTTAGGGCCGCAAGAGTTTTGATCTGTTTGGGGGAGAAGGTTGTAAAGGAGGGAGGAGGCTGCTGTTTCAAAAGCCTTCAAGACACAATCTGCAGCGCTCCAAGATTTAGTGTGAGCCGGGCCTGGTGGTGCACGATTGTAATCCCAGCATTCGGGAGGTTCGCAGGCAGCCTCAGCTACTTGGGCCCTTCGCAACTCAGCGAGACCCTGTTTCTAAATAAGAATATAAAATAGGGCTTGGGGTGTAGCTCGGAGGTAGAATGCCCCTGGGTTCCATCCCCAGTACCAAAAAAACAAAACAAAAAAACAATCAGTGTGACCGCTAACAGTGGACGGAAGGTGCTGAACAGATGCTGAAAAGACCAGTTGGAGGAGGCTGCCAATGAATGCTTTCATTCTGCAGATGAGGAAACCTAGACGTTGACTGACTTGCCAGGGCAACTAGCTAACAATCAGTCAGTCTCATGTTTGAACTCCACATACCTGTAATTACAAGGTTGGTGTATTTTTCCCTCTTTAGGAGAGAGAAATGCTTCCTATAATGAACTCTGCCAAATTCATTTCCTCCTCCTCTTCCTCCCCCCTCCTCCTCTTCCCCCTCCTCCTCCTCCCCCTCCTCCTCCTCCTCTTCCTCCTCCTCCTCCTCCTCTTCTTCTTCTTCCTCCTCCTCCTCCTCCTCCTCCTCCTCCTCCTCCTCCTCCTCCTCCTCCTCCTCTGTCGTTTGTGGTACTATGGATTGAACCCACAATCCATAGTACCAAAACTATGGTACTATGAGGCAGGGGGGATTCTACCTCCAAGCTACACCCCCAGTCCTTTTATTATTACTTATTATTTTTGCAGTACTGGGGATGGAACCCAAAAGCATTCTACCTCTGAGCTATACCCCCCAGTCCTATTTATTTGAAAACAGGGTCTCACTGAGTTGTAAAGGCCCTCACTAAGAGTGCAGCTTGCTGTGTGTGTGTGTGTGTGTGTGTGTGTGTGTGTGTGTGTGTGTGTGTTTTACTGGGAATGGAACCCAAGGGCATTCTACCTCCAAGCTACATCCCCAACCCTATTTTTTAGTCCTTTTTATATTTATAACAGGGTCTCACTGAGTTGCAAAGGCCTCACTAAGTAGTAGCTGAGGCTGTCCGTGAACTGCAATCCTCCCATCTCAGCCTCCCAAATGCTGGGATTACAAGAGTGCGCCACCACGCCCGGCTTATTCTTTATTATTATTTTTTTATTTTTTTGGTGGTACTGGAGGTGGAACCCAGAGGCTTTCTACCTCCGGGCTATACTCCCAGACCTATTTTATACTTTATTTGGAAACAGGGTCTCACTAAGTTGCTGAGAGCCTCACTAAGTAGCTGAGGCTGGCTTCGAACCTGTGCGATCCTCCTTTCTCAGCCTCTCAAGCACGGGGATTACAAGCGTGCGCCACCACGCCCAGTTTATTCTTTGTTTTGAAACAGAATCTCATTATGTTTTGAAAGGACTCACTATGTAGCTGAGGCTGACTGAGAACCTGTGATCCCAGCCTCCCAAGTACTGGGATTACAAGCTTGCGCCACCACGCCTGACGAACACTAATTAATTAATTAATTAATCAATCAGTAACAATCAAGCATAGAAAAGGAAAAAATAGCCAAATACTAAAACAGACATTTCACAAAAGAAGAAACTCAAATCATCATCAAACACACAAACAGATATTCAACCTTGTAAGTAAGGTGGGAAATGCAAAGTAGAAACACACTGAGATGTATGTATGTATGTATATATGTATGTATTCATTTATTTATGTTGGGGATTTCTTTTTTTTTTTTTTTCAGAACTGGGGATGGAACCCAGGGGCATTCTACCTCTGAGCTACACCCCCAGCCCTATCTTTTTTTTTTTTTTTTGGTGGTACTGGGGATGGAACCCAGGAGCCTTCTACCTCTGGGCTACACTCCGAGACCTATTTTATATTTTATTTGGAAACAGGGTCTCTTAAACCTGCTTAGGCTGGCTTCAAACCTGCACGATCTTCCCGTCTCAGCCTCCCAAGCACGGGGATTACAAGCATGCGCCACTATGCCTGGCAACCCAGCCCTATTTTTTATTCTTTATTTTGAAACAGAGGCTCACTTAGTTGCAGAGGGCCTCACTAAGTAGCTGAGGCTGTCCGCGAACCACGATCCTCCTGTCTCAGCCTCCCAAATGCTAGGATTACAAGCGTGTGCCACCATGCCCGGCGAAAATCTACAGATTGTTAAAAATAAAAATGACAATTCCAGCCGGGCGTGGTGGTGCGCTCTTGTAATCCCAGCATTCGGGAGGCCGAGGTGGAGGATCGCGGTTCGCAGACAGCCTCAGCTACTTAGTGAGGCCCTCTGCAACTCAGTGAGACCCGGTTTCAAAATAAAGAATAAAATATAGGGCGGGGGGTGTAGCTAGGAGGTCGAATGCCCCTGGGTCCCATCCCCAGACCCGCAAAAAAAAAATAAATAAATAATAAAAAAATTGACAATTCCTAATGTAGGAAATGCTGTGTAAGCCAAGTGTGGTGGCACACACTTGTAATCCCAGTACGTGGGAGGCTAAGACAAAATCACAGGTTTGAGGACAGCCTCCGCAAGTAGTGAGACGCTCATCAACTTAGTGAGACCCTGTTTCAAAATAAAAATAAAATAGGGCCGGAGATATAGCGCGCGCGCGCGCGCGCGCACACACACACACACACACACACACACACACACACCTGTGTTACAGTACGAGCTCATAAGCTACTAGGAAGCATGGGAATTTGTATGAGCACTCTGAAAATGCTTTGGCATCACCTACTTCAGACCGACCCTATACCTATCCTGTGACTCAGATTCTGCTCTCAGTTACACCCCAGAGAGAAACTCTTGTGCTAAAAAACATGTACATGGGGTCTGGGGGTTTATCTCAGTGGTACTGTACTTGCCCACCGGGAGCAGGCTCTGGGTTCAATCCCAAAACCACCAAAAAACAACAAAACAAAAAAAACCCCACAAAACAAAAGAATCATGTTTACAGTTTACAAACCTTCATAGAAACATTGTTCATAATAATAGAAAAGTGGAAGCAATCCAGACGTCCTCCAGGAGTGGACTATATAATCAAGCACAGATATAGTCACGAAGGGGAAATTATAGAGCGCCACATCACGAGCTGAGCTCCGTCCTCGTCGACAGAGACGACAGAGTCGGAGGAAGCAAAATTAACAAAACCGAGCGTTCAGGTGCGGATTACCTAAAAAGAAGATGATTGCCCTAAAAGAGGATGATTCTCCTGAGAATCAGGGCCGTGGTTACCTCAGTGGAGTAGGCTGGTGTGAGCAGGTGAGGAGTCCATATACGGAATTTGCTGTGATGTGGACAGTATTCTCTTCTGTGACCTGCAGGAGCTTAGACACCGTGCTTACTTTAATAATTTTTGTGTGTGTGATATTGGGGATGGAACTCAGGGGCATTCTACCTTCAAACGATACCCCGAGCCCTATTTTTTATTCTTTATTTTGAAACAGGGTCTCACTGAGTTGCAAAGGGCCTCACCAAGTAGCTGAAGCTGTCCACCAACCGTGATCCTCCTGTCTCAGCCTCCCAAATGCTGGGATTATAGGCGTGCATCATTATGCCAGGCTAATCATTAATTTATTGTACTGGGAATTGAATCCAGAGGCAGTCTACCTCTAAGCTACACCACTAGCCCTTTTTTTTATTTATTTTGAAACAGGGTCTCACTAGGTTGCTGAGAGTTTTGCTATGTTGCAAAGGCTGGCCTTGAAACTGCAATCCTCCTATCTCATCCTCCCAAGTACTGGGGTTACAGGCACGCAACACCACAACTGGCTCGACAGTGATCACTTAATTTTTATCCCTTTAATGTAGCCGGGCACGGTGGTGCACACTTGTAATCTCATCATTTGGGAGGCTGAGACAGGAGGATCATGGTTTGCAGCCAGCCTCAGACTTAGTGAGCCTGTTGCAACTCAGTGAGACTCTCTTTCAAAACAAAGAATAAAAAATAGGGCTGGGGTGTCGCTTGGAGGTAGAATGCTCCTGGGTTCCATCCCCAGTACTGCAAGAAAAAAAAAAAAGTATCTTTATATGGGTGGGCGTGGTGGCTCAGGTTTGTAATCCCAGCATTTGAGAGGCAGAGACTGGAGGATCGTGGTTCACAGACAGCCTCAGCTACTTGGTGAGGCCCTTTGCAACTCAGTGAGACCCTATTTCAAAAAATATAAAGACCAAAAAATAGGACCTGGGGTGTAGCTCAGAGGTAGAATGCCCCTGGGTTCCATCCCCAGTACCACAAACAAATAAATAAAAATAAAAAGTATCTTTATAAATCTGGCATGGTGGCGCACACTTGTAATCCCAGTGCTTGGGAGGCTGAGACAGGAGGATCACACAGGTTCGAAGCCAGCCTCAGCTACTTAGTGAGGCTCTGAGCAACTTAGCGAGACCGTGTTTCCAAATAAAGTATAAAATAGGTCTGGGAGTATAGCCCAGAGGTAGAAAAGCCCCTGGGTTCCACCCCCAGTACCACAAAAGAAGAAGGAGAAGGAGGAGGAGGAGGAGGAGGAGGAGGAGGAATATCAGCCAGGCGTGGTGATGCACGCCTGTAATCCCAGTATTGAGAGGCTGAAACAGGAGGATCAGAGGTTGAAGGACAGCCTCAGTAAGTAGTGAGACTCTCATCAACTTCGTGAGGTCCTGTTTCAAAATAAAAATAAAATAGGACTGGGCTGGGGGTGATAGTTGGAAGTAGAATGCCCCATATTCAACCCCCAACACCACAAAAACAAACAAACCAAAATAAAAGGTATGATGTAAAGCTGTAATCACTAACATGAAAAGGTCAGTTATTTAACAGAAAGAGAGAAGGTAAGCCAGATGTGGTGATGTCATCCCAGTACTAGTACTTGGGAGCTGAGATATAAGGATCGCAGGTTTAAGGACAGCCTCAGCAAGTAATGAGACTCCCATCAACCCAGTGGGACTTTATTTCTTTTCTTTTCTTTTTTTTTTTTTTTTTTGTGGTACTGGGGTGGAACCCAGAAGCTTTCTACCTCTGGGCTATACTCACAGCCCTATTTTATATTTTATTTGGAAACAGGGTCTCACTAAGTTGCTGAGAGCCTCACTAAGTAGCTGAGGCTGGCTTCGAACCTGCGCGATCCTCCTGTCTCAGCCTCCCAAGCGCGGGGATTACAAGCATGCGCCACCACGCCTGGCTCAGACTTTATTTCAAAATAAAAATAAAATAAGGCTGGGAATGTATCTCAGAGGTAGAATGCCCATTGGTTCAAACCCCAGTAAAACAAAACAAAAAGATAAAAGATAAAAACAAGTAAAGCTATCAAAATATATATATATATATATATATATATATATATATATAGAGAGAGAGAGAGAGAGAGAGAATTTATGTTCAAATGATTATTTAAAAATACATAGCTTTTATTAAATAGGCGGAAGTGTTTCTGAAAGAACATTGGTGAAGCTGTGAAGGTGGTTTCCTCTGGGGAAGGAAGTGGGATAGATGAGTGGGTGGGGTGGAGATAATGCGAGACATTCGCATTTACAACATATTATATGCTAGAAAGAAAACAAGTACAATCACATCACTAAAAATTACAATTGTATGCAAAATTAAATTACAAATGTATGGTGCGTACCCATAATCCCAGTACTTGGGAGGCTGAGACAGGAGGACAGGTCCAAGGCCAGCCTTGTTCATTTAAGGAGACTTTAAGCAACTTAATAAAATCCTGTTTCAAAATTAAAAAATGAAGCTGGCCTGTTGGCACATGCTTGTAATCCCAGCATTTGGGAGGCTGAGACAGAAGAATCACAGTTCGAGGACAGCCTCAGCTACTACTTAGTGAGCAATTCAGTGAGACTCTGTTTCAAAATAAAGAATAAAAAAATAAGTCTGGGGTACAGCTTGGTGGTAGAATGCCCCTGGGTTCCATCCCCAGTACCACAAAAAAGAAAAAATGAAATAGGGCTGAGGGTATAGAATGAGAGATTAGAATATGCTCCTGGGTAATTCCCAGTAGAAAATAATAATACAAGCTGGGCGTGGTGGCGCACGCTTGTATTCCCAGCATTCGGGAGACTGAGACCGGAGGATCGCGATTCGTGGACAGCCTCAGTTACTTAGTGAGGATCTCCACAACTTAGTTAGACCCAGTTTCAAATTAAAGAATAAAGCCGGGTGTGGTAGCGCACGCTTGTAATCCCCGCGCTTGGGAGGCTGAGACAGGAGGATCGCACAGGTTCGAAGCCAGCCTCAGCTACTGAGTGAGGCTCTCAGCAACTTAGTGAGACCCTGTTTCCAAATAAAATATAAAAAATAGGTCTGGGAGTATAGCCCGGAGGTAGAAAGCCTCTGGGTTCCACCCCCAGTACCACCAAATAAATAAATAAATAAATATTAAAGAATAAAAAACAAAAAACTAGGGCGGGGGTGTAGCTCGGAGGTCAAATGCTCCCAGGTTCCATCCCCAGACCCGCAAAAAAAAAAAAAAAAAAAAAAAAAGACAGAAAGAAAAAAAGATAATAATAATACAAAATCAATTACAAAGGAAGTTAATTCCATTTTCAATTAGATTTTAGAAAATTCCATTTTCAATTAGATTGAGACTACCTGCACCTAGTCTCAGAGATTAGAATAATAATGGCTGCCTCTTCTGAAGCACCTTGGCATTTACAACTGATAACTGACACTAGCTGTGTGTCCCAGGAACCTTTTAAGCCATTTATGTATGTGAACTCATTAAATCCTCCAAGGACCCTATGAGACAGGTACTGACACGGACACTGAGGCACAGAGGGACAAGTTGCTGGCCCACGGTCACACTGACAGTAAGCGGCAGAGCTGGGATTTGGCTCTGGCGTCTCAGCTCTCCATCTCTTTGCTAAGCTCCTCTGGCAGGAAAGCATTTTCTCAGGTGTTGACTCAGGTGCACCTGAGTGCCTTTTGCCCGTCATCACATACCAGCAGATGAGGTACTTGAAGTTACCTGTTTTCACATCAGGTCCCCAGTAGACTCCGAGCTCCATCGTGCGAGGGATCTCTGGTTGTTGCTGTACCCTCTGGCTTACTGGAAGTGAGCAATTTGGAAACACCTGGGTCATTTAAACTGTCTGCAAATTATTTAACACTCCCTTTGAGAGGTAGAGTCCAATTGTCCTGCCCTGGAGTTTGGGCTAGATTTAGTAATCAAGGTGGAGGCATGAGACTCTAGAACCTTTGGTGTAAAGGTCACCATGGTCTTTCTCTCCTCTCCTCTCCCCCCCCCACCTCCCCTCTCCCGTCCTCTCCTCTCTCTCTCCTCCACCCTCTTGCGTGCCCTCTCCTGTCTCCCTCTCCCTTCCCCTCCTCTTTCCTTTCCACCCCTCCCCCTCCCCTCCCCTCTCCCCTCTCCTCTCCTCTTCCTTCCTCTTCCCTCCCCACCCCCTCTCTCCCACTGCTTGCTCCAAAGGAGTGCAGTATGCAGCCGTCATGTAAAAAACTGAGGCCTCAGCCAATAGCCAGCAAGGAAGGAAGGCTCCCTGCTAACATGAGGGGGCTTTTGAGGCTGAGTCTCTAGCCTCAGTCGAGCCTTCAGATGAGTGTAGCCCAGCTCTCATCCAGACCACAAATCCAGGACCATGAGGAGAATCATCCAGCCAAGCAGCTTTCAAATTCATGATCCGTAGAAACTGAATGATAAGCATTCATTGCTTTAAGTCACTAAATTTGGGGGGTAATTTTGTTACACAGCTATATATAATCAATACAAATTTTTTTTATTAAAACTAATTTATACATATATATCTATAATATGAATATTTATGGAATTTATTTGTGTGTTTTTCCCTTGGCTGTGTGTGCGTGAGACTGGGGATTGAGCCCAGGGAATTCTTTCTCCAAGCTACACTTCCAGATCTATTTTATTTTATTTAGAAATAGAGTCTCATTAGGTTGATGAGACTCTTTCAGCTTGCTGAGACTGTCGTTGAACCTGTGATCCTCTTGTCTCAGCCTTCCACATACTGGATTACAGGCATGCTCCATCATTGCTGGCTCTTTCTGCAGTGTGTGTGTGTGTGTGTGTGTGTGTGTGGTAGTGGGGATTGAGCCCAGGGACATCTACCTGCAAGCTACATCCCCAGCCCTATTTTTTTATTCTTTATTTTGAAACAGGGTCTCACTGAGTTGCGGAGGGCCTCACTCATTAGGTAGCTGAGGCTGATCGCAAACCTGCAATCCTCCTGTCTCATCCTCCCAAGTACTGGGAATTCAGGCCTGCTCCACCACGTCTGGCTCCTTTTGCATTTTTATGTATATGATATTTCCTTTCATTGGCCTGGAGATCTCCTGGCTTGAGGGGTGTATATAAAAGTTGGGTTAGTACTACTAAAGCAGAAATTTCAAAAGGAAGATACTGGGTGTGGTGTCATGCACCTGTTAACACAGTATCTGGGAGGCTGAGATAAGAGGATCACAGGTTAGAAGCCAGCCTCGGAAACTGAGTAGGACCCTGTTTCAAAATAAAAAGGCTGGAGGTGTAGCTCAGAGGTAAAATGCCCCAGGGTTCAATCCCCAGTGCCAGAGAGAGAGAGAGAGAGAGAGAGAGAGAGAGAGAGAGAGAGAGAGAGAGAGATTAAAAAGAAAAATTCCACTTCTGATATCCAAAATAGAAATTTTAATTAAAACAACTATTTGGAAAGCCAGAAGAAAAAGATAAGAGAGAAGATTTTCCACATTTCTATTACTACCACTGATACATAGCAAAGGCTAAACTTGGTAGAAAGGATCCCAGAGTTTTTTGTATAGTATAAGGTGGCAACTTTCTAGATCCTTGAAGGTGTTTTTGTTGTTGTTGTTGTTGTTTTGTACTGAAGATTGCGTTTAGAGCCATTCAACCTCTGAGCTATACTCTCAGCCCTCCCCATTTTTTGCTAGGTTGTTGAGGCTGTCCTTGAACCTGCAATCCTCCTGTCTCAGCTTCCCAAGTACTGGAATTACAGGTGTGTGCCACCATGCCGCACTAGACGATTGAGCTTTGCTGTCCAGGATGCAAGAAGATATGATGCCGAGGAAGTAGAATGTCTGAACCTCTTCCTGTTCTGAGGGAGCATGAGAAGGTGGGAGCTGGAATTAGGAAGGCTAGCAGTGAGAAGTTCTCTTGATCCCAGGAATAATTCCCAGACAAGGAAGGTGTCTTAGACTGGTTGAGGGGAACGCTAAGGCCAGAGAGGATTCTTTTTTACATCCCATTTGGAACTTCAGAAGGAAATCACTGTTTAAAGTTTGTCTACTTCACAATGGTGTGGACCCAGAAGAGGAAAGAGTAGTCAGGCAAAAAGTGGGCCCCCTTGAGCCTCCATTCTCCTACCTGGTATGGAAGAAGCCAGATGTTCCTTCATTTTCCATAGAGGACACAGTACTTGGCTCAGCTGAGAGCCATGTTCTGTCGTAAGGATGTCAAAGTGACCTCACAGCAAGATGGAGATGATGTCCTTAGGTGGAGGATGCGGCAGAGATTCAAAGCAGCCTTCCATGCTGGTGAGAACCATGGTGCGCCTGAGTCAGCTGAGGCACATCGCCAGGCTGACCAGGTAGAAAGAAGATTGTCATGGTTGGATATGGCCTGTCCCCTGGAGAGCTCACTTATTAATGTTCAGAGTTGATGTAATGAAGTCATGCTAACTGTAATCTCATCAGTGGATGAATTCATTTAGTGGATTTAGTGGGTGGTAACCTAGGCAGGTGGTGTGTGGGTGAAGAAGGTGGGTCCCTGGGGGTGTGACCTTAGGGACTTTTTTTTCTTTCTTTCAACCCCTTTTCTTGATGGCGCTCTTGCTTCTGGCCTCCCTTGTTTTCTCTCTCTCTCGATCTGTGTTTCCTGCCGCAATGCCCTGAGATCCACAGATCCCAGCCTCCCTCGAGTCAACCCTGAAATCTCCAGAAACTGTGAGCAAATGAATCTTCCTTTTTCTAAGTTGTATAGTCAGGCTTTTTGGATTACTGCAGCGAGAATGTTGAGACTGGAACAACAATCAGCCTTTAGAACAGCCCAGAAGCAATCCCGGGTGAAAGATTCCAGCAGAAAGCCAGAAACGGCACCTGCGTGGCCTCAGTGACACTAGCCCAGGAACCAGACCAGCAAGCAGCTCACACCAGTCACTTGATTGTAGACACTGACAACCAGGAATGCTCTGTGGAAGATAAAGAGCATCACATATTTAAATGATTTGTTAAACAAAATTACCCTAAAGGCATCTAACTATTAAGAAGACAGTAAGGAATTACCCAGACAAACCTAAGATGTACTTAGCTACTTTTGCCTTGAGGGCTTTGCCAGTTTGGCCAGTCCAAGCCTCTGTTTTTCTGTGGAGCAGTGTATAAAGAAAATCTACCAAGAGAACCAAAAACTTTAGATCTATATTTTGCATAGGGAATGGCTAAATAGTACAGTGGGCAAACAATTTCTTCCTTGAGAATTTGTAATCACCTGGTGGCATTTCTGTGGATATAAACACTTGGAGGTCTGAAAAACTCAGGACATAAATTAAGTTGGTGCCACATTGGTAAAACCTCTAAGAATTGAAAGTGGCAAATCCATTTTAAGAAGTTGGCTTTCATTCCAGGCCTCAGTGTCTTTACATAAATATAATTATTTATTTATTTCCTTTTTTTTGCTAGGTATGGTGGTGCATGCCTTAATCCTAGTACTTGGGAGACTAAGACAGGAGGATAGCAGGTTTCAGTCCAGCCGCAGCAACTTAGTGAGACACTATTTTAAAGTAAAAAGAAAAATTGCTGGGCATGGTGGCGCACGCTTGTAATTCCTGTGCTTGGGAGGCTGAGACAGGAGGATCACACAGGTTCGAAGCCAGCCTCAGCTACTTAGTGAGGCTCTCGGCAACTCAGTGAGACCCTGTTTCCAAATAAAATATTAAAAAGTAGGTCTGGGAGTATAGCCCGGAGGTAGAAAGCCTCTGGGTTTCACCTCCAGTACCACCAAAAAAAAAAAAAAAATAGTAAAAAGAAAAATTAAAAAGGGATGTGTGTATAGTTCAGAGGTAGAATGCTCCTAGATTCAATCCCTAATATATTTTTCAAGGTAAATGAGCAGCACACAGTAAAAAATGACTAAGTACACATAAGGAAGTAAATTCCATGAATGAGAGCTAAAAAGAACAAGAGATAGTAGAAGCAGGAACAAAAAGATTTTATTTTATTTTATTTTTTGGTGCTGGCAATGGAACCCAGGGCTTTGCATGTGCTAAGCATGCACTCTATCACTGAGCTGTTCTCTAGCCTTTCAATAAGACTTTACACATTGGCATATCAGACAGACTAAAAAAATGACTGCTAATATTAAATCGAAGACAAGCTTAAAAATATCCCCAGGAAACTGTAAACTGTAAAAAGCAAGGAAGAAGAGTCAAATAAAACTTCTAGAAATGGAAATTACAATGATTAAAAATGAGAACAAAATAAAAATGGTGGTTGCTAGAATATTAGACACAAATAAAGAGAGAATTTGAGAAGAGGAAAGCCAGGTCCTATGATTTTGCAGAATGCAGTGCTGAACTTCAGAGAAATGGGACGTATCACAGAGGCATTAAGATTCATGGATGAAAAAAACCCAATAAATAAAAGACAAAAAAAGATTCATGGATGCTAAAATAAGAAAGTCTAACATACATAGAACTCTAATTCTAGAAGAAGAGAAAGATTATATAGCAGAGATAAAGTTTTCTTTGTTTTGTGTTTGTTGTTCTTGTTTTGATACCGGGGACTGAACCCAAGGCCATTCTACCTTCAAGCCAAACCCTTTCTATTTTGAAACAGGTTCTCATTAAGTTTCTGAGGGTCTCACTAAGCTGTTGAGGCTGGCCTCAAACCTTTCATCTTCGTTTCTCAGCCTCCCAAACTCTGGGGTTACAGGGGTGTGCCACCACGCCCAGCTCATCTCTCTTTGCTGCTGGCTTGCCATGAGGTGAGCACCTTTGCTCCACGCCACGCTCTCTGCTACACTAGTTTTCCTCACCATGGGTCTAAAAGCAAAGGAACCAACCCATCATGGACCAAGACCTCGGAAACTGGGGGCCAAATAAATTCTTCCTCCTTTTGAAAATTGTTTTCCTCAGGTACTTTGTCATAGGGACAGAAAGCTGACTAGCACAGCGAGTAAATGATGTTCAAGAATACAGTGACTGCCGGGCGAGCTTGGTGGCGCACGCTTGTAGTCCCAGCATTTGGGAGGCTGAGACAGGAGGATCGCGGTTTAAGGCCAGCCTAAGCTGTTTAGTGAAGCCCTTTGCAACTCAGTGAGACCCGGTTTCAAAATAAAGAATAAAAATAGAATAAAAATAGGGCTGGGGGTGTCGCTCAGAGGTAGAAAGCCCCTGGGTTCCCAGTACTGCAAAACAAAAAAAATACAGTGCCCACCAGTGCTGTCATGCTAGGCTCCCAGCCGCTCCACCCAGCAGTGCAGATGTTACCACAGTGAAAGATACAAACAACCGGATGTCATACAGAGGTTGTCCACTCAGGCCCCCAGAAAGACCAGGGTGTCCACGCACATCTCTTTGGGAACTGACACCCTGGGGCACAGGGCTAGGAGTGAAAAAGGAGGCTGAATCAGGAGGGGCTTATAACCCCCTACTAAGTGGTGCCAAGCTTTTTGTCCTGAGTGGTTGTACTAATTTATATTCCCACTCACAACCTATGAGAACGCCTGTTACTCCACGTTCTCACCGACAGTTGGAACGTTGGTATTTATTGTGGTTTCTGTTATGTTTCCCTCGATATTGATGAGGACATGAGATGGAGCAGGTCTTTACATGCTCATTGGCTGTGTGTGTGTGTGTGTGTGTGTGTGTGTGTGTGTGTTACTGGGGTTGGAACCCAGGGGCTTTTCTACCTCAGTGCTATACTCCCAGACCTATTTTATACTTAATTTGGAAACAGGGTCTCAGTAAGTTGCTGAGAGCTTCACTCAGTAGCTGAGGCTGGCTTCACATCTGTGCGATCCTCCTGTCTCAGCCTCCCAAGAGCCTCTCTCTCTCTCTCTTCCTCCCCCCTCCCCTCCCTCTTCTTCTTCTTCTTCTTCTTCTTCTTCTTCTTCTTCTTCTTCTTCTTCTTCTTCTTCTTCTTCTTCTTCTTCTTCTTCTTCTTCTTCATCTTCTCCTCTCTTTCTCTCTTCCTCCTCCTCCTCCTTCTTCTCTCTCCTCCTCCTCCTCCTCTTCCTCTTCTTTCTCTCTTTCTTTCTCTCTCTCTCTCTCTCTCCCTCTCTCTCTCTCTCTCTCTCTCCTTGGCAGTACTGGGGATGGAACCC
Organism: Muscardinus avellanarius; assembly: GCF_963383645.1. Lineage (NCBI taxonomy): Eukaryota > Metazoa > Chordata > Mammalia > Rodentia > Gliridae > Muscardinus > Muscardinus avellanarius. The sequence continues at coordinate 56,499,919 of NC_137788.1, forward strand.
AGGGGCGTTCTATCTCTGAGCTACACCCCCAGCCCTATTTCTTTGTTTTATTTTTGAAACAGGGTCTCACTAAGTTGCTAAGGCTGGCCACACCTGTCTCAGCCTCACAAGTACTAGAATTACAAACTTTAGCCACCACACCCTGCTCAGCCTCTCTTTTATGTGGTATTTCTTAAAATCACCTGTCCACGTTTGCTGTTGGATTATCTGACCTTTCAGTGTGGAACTCTGTGAGAGCTTATATTTCGGTTCAGTCCTTTGTGGATTTTATCTGTAGCTAATATCTTTTTTTTTTTTTTTTTTTTGGTGGTACTGGGGTTCCTGGAAACCCTTTTACATCTGGGCTACACTCCCAGACCTATTTTATACTTTTTATTTTTGGAAACAGGGTCTCTTAAGCCAGAACATCTGGCTTCGAACCTGCACAATCCTCCTGTCTCCCACCTCCCAAGCGCGGGGATTACAAGCGTGCGCCACCACGCCCGGCTCCAGCTTAATACTTTTTTTTAAAGAGAGTAAAGAGGATCATAGGCCAAAAAGTTTGAGAACCACTGTCCTAGAAAGAACTTTGCACATGGTGTACTGTAAGTAAGCACAAAAATGTTCCTAGCAGCATTGTTCTGAATAGCCTAAAACTGGAAACAATCAAACATTCCCAACTGCAGAACAGATAAACAAAGTGTCGATTACGTCGCAACAGAAGCAACGGAGCAGTGAAGTGAACCAAGTCCCCGGAGATGCACACGGGAACAGGACGCTGCACAAGAAAACCAAGGCACAGCAGACAACCTGCGCTATCGTCCCATTTATATAGATCCTATGACAGGCAAATGAAACGGGTTTGCTTCTTTCTTTTTTGGGGTGTGTGTGTGTGTGTGTGTGTGTGTGTGTGTGTGTGTGTGCTGGGGATTGAATCCAGAGACATTCTATCTCCGAGATACACCCCCAGCCCTATTTTATTTTATTTTTTGTGTCTTTGTGTGTGGTCCTGGGGATTGAATCCAGGGACACTGTACCTCCGAGCTACACCCCCTGCTCTATCTTTTATTCTTTATTTTGAAACAGGGTCTCATTAAGTCACAGAGGGCCTCACTAAGTTGCTGAGGCTGGCTGCAAACGTGCAATCTTCCTGTCTCAGCCTCCCAAGTACTAGAATTACAAGTGTGTGCCAGCACCCCCGGCATTATTTTTATTTTGTAGCAGGGTCTCGCTCACTTGATGAGAGTCTTACTACTTGCTGAGGCTGTCCTTGAACCTGTGATCTCATGTCTCAGTCTCCCAGGTACTGGAATTACAGGCATGTGCCACCATACCCAGTTTATGAAACTGTATTTAAAGGATTTTCACCTAGTGGTGAAAAGCACACTCATTGGGAAAATACAGAAAAGCAATGATTGCCATAAAAGTCAGAATATTGTTCGGGTATGTGTGTGTGGGGCCCTCTGAAGATCGAACCCAGGGGCATTCTGCCTTGGAGTCGCACCGCCAGACCTATTTTATTTTACTTTTTAAAATTTCAAAACAGAAGCCGGGCGTGGTGGCGCATGCTTATAATCTCAGCGCTTGGGAGGCTTAGACAGGAGGATCGCACAGGTTCGAAGCCAGCCTCAGCTACTGAGTGAGGCTCTCAGCAACTTACAGAGACCCTGTTTCCAAGTACAGTATAAAATAGGTCTGGGAGTATAGCCCAGAGGTAGAAAAGCCCCTGGGTTCCACCCCCAGTACCACAAAATAAATAAATAAATAAATAAATAAATAAATATAAAATAAAACACCATCTCACTAAGTTGCCGAGGCTGGCCTCAGACTTGTGGTCCTCCCAAGTATCGGGTTATAGGCGTGTATCACCATGCCTGGCTTTTATGTACTTTTCTATATGCATTGCATATGCTTAATTTGAACATCAGTAGTTATGCTGTTCAAGGAAACTTCACATACATTTTTAAAAATCTCATTTGAAGCCGGGCGTGGTGGCGCAGGCTTGTAATCCTGGCATTTGGGAGGCTGAGACCAGAGGATGGTGGTTCGGGGACAGCCTCAGCAACTTAGTGAGGCCCTCTGCAACTCAGTGAGACCCGATTTCAAAATAAAGAATAAAAAATAGGGCAAGAGGTGTAGCTTGGTGGTTGAATGCCTCTGAGTTCCATCCCCAGACCCGCAAAAAAAAAAAAAAAAAAAAAAAAAAATCTCATTTGATTTTACAGTCATTCCTAGTGGTTCCTACAAGAAACCTGTCTATATGTGTCCACTCTACCAGAAAAAAATATTTTTTGTATGCAAATTTGACAAATCGAGAAGAGTTTAATAAAAGAACTATTTACAAAGGTGTGGCCAGGGTGTAAAGAACTCAAAAGTGATAGTAAAATCGCTAGTATTTCTAAGTGTGGTGGCTCATGCCTGTACTTCTAGTACTTGGGAGCCTGAGCCAGGAGAATCACAGGTTTGAAACCAACCTCAGTCACTTAGTAAGATCCTCAGAAACCTAATGGGGCCCTGTTTCAAAACAAAAATCGAAGCCAGGCACGGAGGTGCACACCTGTTAATCCCTGTACTTGGGAGGCTGAGGCAGGAGGATCGCAGGTTCCAGGACAGCCTCAGCAAGTAGTGAGACTCCCAACAATCTAGCGAGACTCTGTTTCGAAATAAAAATTAAAAACTAGGCCTGGGGAGGCAATCAGAGGAGATAGATTGCCTCTGGGTTCAATCCCCAATGCCACCAAAATAAATAAATAAGTAAATAAATAAATAAAAAAGGAAATAGGGCTGGAGGTGTAGCTCAGAGGTAGAAGGCCCCTGAGTTCAATCCCCAGTACACACACACACACACACACACACACACACACACACACACACACAAGTCTTGGAGAAAAGGGAAAAAACCCAGATCTGATCTTGCTGCGATGCTTCCTTCTTCCCATCTTGTCTGTGCTCCCTACGGCTGAACACGGTGACTAGCTAGATGTAGGTAGGGGACCCTCGGAGGGAAGCGGGCAGAGCAGGGGGAGGGCAGATCTGGAGCAATGCCGGGTCCACCAGGTTCCCACAGGGACAAAGGATCGTCGATGGACTCCCTGAACGCCCCGCCTGGCCCTCCTTGCTATGTGACAGTGCTAGGATTTATCACCCCTCCCCTACAAATGGATTCTATGGTGTTAGGAGCCCCTAATGACCACGATAAAGGCTTAGCTTCCATTCCACTGGACCATGTCTATTATACTTCCTGTTCTTTAGATGAGAATACTGAGGGCAAGAGAATCGGAGACATTTGCCCCAGATTGTATAGTTAGTGCAAGAGCCAGAATTAAAAGCACGGCTTCCAGACTGTTGGACTAATGTGTTTTCTGCACGGGGCAGGAGCGCATCTGTCTTATTGCTGTGATAAAGGTGATGTCGGGGCGGGTGAAACACCGAGAGCAGATGTCCTCTAAATACCAAGGCACCACAGGGAGCAGTAGACAGTTGCCGTCCTCCTGTCGCGTCGTGCCAAGCTGTTAAGAGTGAGATGCTGGACGGGCGTGGTGGCACACACTTGTAATCCCCGTGCTTGGGAGACAGAGACAGGGGGATAGCGCAGGTTCAAAGCCAGCCGCACACGCTGGGTTAGGAGACCTTGTTTCCAAATAAAAATGTAAAAATAGGTCTGGGAGTGTAGCCTGAAGGTAGAAGGGATTCCAGGAACTCCAGTACCACCAAAAAAAAAAAAAAAAAAAAAAAAAAAGAGTGAAATGTTTGGCCAGCCGTGGTGGCGCAAACTTGTAATCCCAGCATTTGGGAGGCTGAGGCAGGAGGATCACAGTTCGAGGACAGCCTCATCGACTTTGTGAGGCCCTTTGCAACTCAGTGAGACCCTGTTTCAAAATAAAGAATAAAAAATAGGGCTGGAGGCTGGGCGTGGTGGCACATGTTTGTAAACCCAGAGTTTAGGAGGCTGAGACAGGAGGATCACACAGGTTCGAAGCCAGCCTCAGCTACTGAGTGAGGCTCTCAGCAAATTAGTGAGACCCTGTTTCCAAATAAAGTATAATAAAGTATAAAATAGGTCTGGGAGTATAGCCCAGAGGTAGAAAAGCCCCTGGGTTTCACTTCCAGTAACACACACACACACACACAAAAAAAAAAAAAAAAAAGTAAGGCTAGGGGTGTAGCTCAGGGGTAGAATGCCCCTGGGTTCTATCCCTAGTTCTGGAAAAAAAAATGTTGCAGCCAAGTGTGTGAGTACATGCCTATAACCCCTGCTACTCTAGAGGCTGAGACAGGAGGATTGCAGGCTCAAGTGCACTGAATTTATGAACTTATGGTTCAGGTTTATAAGTTTTGCACTTGTCATACCTGTACTTGAAAGGCTGAGACAGGAAGATCACAGGTTTGGAGCCAGCCTCAGATGCTTAGTGAGACCTTGTTTCAAAATAAAGAGTAAAGTGTGGAGATTCCTTAGAAAACTGGGAATGGATCCACCCTATGATCCGGCTATACCACTCCTGGGTATCTTTCCAAAGGGGCTGAAATCAGGGAACTACAGTAACATATGCATACCCATGTTCACAGCAGCACGATTTACAATAGCTAAAATATAAAATCGACATATGTCGCCATCAACAGATGAATGGATTGCAAAATTATGGGAAATACACACAGTGGAATTCTACTCAGCTATAAAGAAGAACAAAATCATGTCATTCGCAAGAAGATGGAAAGACCTGGAGAACATTAAGTGAGATCTGCCAAGTATAGAAAGAGAAGGGACTTATGTTTCTCTAACATGCCCAAATTAGGGAGTATTAGGAATACCAGAGGGACTCCAGATAATGGAGGGGAAATCTCAGCAAAGCTAGAATGGAAGGGTAGGAGGGGGAGAAGGCTGAGGTTGATTAATGGAGGAGCTACATCCGAATATGTGTAAAAGTATGAATGTAGGATGGTCAACCTGGACACTCATTGTTGGGAGGGGGAAGGAGAAGTGGGGGGGAGGGCACCAAGCATAGTCTGAATGTATGCCATTTTCAATATGATGCACATAAAACCAAAACAACAACAACAACAACAATCAAAACAAAATAAAGAATAAAAATAGGGCTGGGAGTATAGCTTGGTTTGAACCCAGGGTATACCCCCTGGGCTCAATCCCCAGTACGGGAAATAAATAAATAAATAAATAAATAAATTAAAAAAGAGCTGGGGATTTAGCTCAGAGGTAGAATGCCTCTAGGTTCAACTCCTAGTATCAAAATAACCCCCCCCTCAAAAAAAAAACAACCCACCTGGTATCTATTTTGTCTTTTGTAAAAGTTGTCAGGTTGCACTGCTCCTTTCTCTTTGTGATGTAAACTTAGGAGGTGAAGGTCTGGGAGGTGATTAGGGTTAGATGAGGCCCATGGGTGGGGCACCTTGATGGTTTAAGGGGGAAAGCCTCCAGCACCCTCTCTCCAACCCTGGAAGACCCAGCAAGGAAATGGCCATCAGCAAGCCCGGAGGGCTCGGCAGACACCCAGCCACCAGCACTTGGATGGTGGGCTCCCAGCCCCCAGGACTGTGGGGAATACTTCCTACTGTTTAAGCCACCCAGGCTTGATACCACCCTATGATGTCATGTTAGGTCAGCTAGAGCAGACTGGCACAAACTGTCAGAAACATGTGGCCACACAACACTGGATGCTCCCTAGAGAGCTGTTTCTGAGCACTGCAGGGGCACCTGCAGTCCCAGCCCCCGGGGAGGCTGAGGCAGGAGGGTCATTTGTCACCAGATAGGGGTCCTAGGAGGTCCCTCCTAGGAAGAAGGAGAACTTAACTTGGCCTCAGGCAGGTTTTTTTGTTTTATTTTGTTTGTGAGACTGTGGATGGAACCCAGAAGGTTCTACCTCAGCTATACCGCCAGCCCTATTTTTTTTAATTTCTTATTTTCAAACAGGATATTACTAAGTTGCAGAGGGCCTCATGAGATTGCTGAGGCTGGCCTTGAAGTTGCAATCCTCTTGTTTCTACCTCTAAAGTACTAGGATTACAGGCTTGCACCACCATGACTAGGTTCTTTTTTTTTCTTTTCTTCTTTTTTCTTTTTCCCTTTTTCTTTCTTTCTTTCTTTCTTTCTTTCTTTCTTTCTTTCTTTCTTTCTTTCTTTCTTTCTTTCTTTCTTTCTTTCTTTCTTTCTTTTCTTTCTTTGTAACTGGGGATCAAACCCAGAGCACCGCACCTGCAAGACAGCTTTGCCACTGAGCTGCAGTCCAGCCCCTCAGGCAGGCTCTTGATCTATGCCACTGGAAAGAATTCCAGGACACAGCCAGGTGTGGGCACACACCTGTAACCCCAAGATTTGAAAGGCTGAGATAGGAAGATTGCAGGAGCCGGGCATGGTGCACGCACTTGTAATCCCAGCATTTGGGAGGCTAAGACAGGAGGATCCAGGTTCACAGATGGCCTCAGCATTTGCAACTCAGGGAGACCCTGTTTCAAAATAGAGAATAAAAAATAGGGCTGGAGGTAGAGCTCAGAGGTAGAATGCCCCTGGTTTCCATCCCCAGTACCACACAGAAGAAGAAGAAGAAGAAGAAGAAGAAGGAGAAGGAGAAGGAGAAGGAGAAGGAGAAGGAGAAGGAGAAGGAGAAGGAGAAGGAGAAGGAGAAGGAGAAGAAAGAGTGAGAGAGAGAGATAAATGGGGGGAGGAAAGAAGTAAATTAGAAAAATTCCAGGACAAGTTAAAAGGAAGGCACAAAGATGTATTTTTTTTTTTTGCCTCTAATGATATTTCTGACTTTTCTAAGAAGAAATGTGCTGATTCCCAGGGATGCTTCTCTGAAAATCAAATCCCTATCAATCAATTGCTATCTGGGGTTCAGATTTTTTTTTGAATCAAGCAGTGGAACCATAAATCAGTGTCACTACTTGCTGAGACTATCCCTGAACTTGTGATCCTCCCGTCTCAGCCTCCTGACTACTGGGATTATAAGTGTATGTCACCATTCCCAGCTACAAGCAAAGATTTATGAAAAGAATAACAAAGTGAGCCGGGTGTGGTAATCCCCTCCTGTAATCCCCGCGCTTGGGAGGCAGAGACAGGAGGATCGCGCAGGTTCGAAGCCAGCCGTGCTAGCTTAAGAAACCCTGTTTCCAAATAAAAATATAAAATAGGTCTGGGAGTGTAGCCTGGAGGTAGAAGGGTTTCTAGAAACTCCAGTAACACACACACACACACACACAATAACAAAGTTATACATACCCCAAAGACAGAGCACCTGCATCACCTCTCACCTCTCAGAGAAAAGTGCCACACCCAGGGCTTAAACCTCTGATTATATTTATGACTTCCCTGGGAAGAAATGTGTTGGTTCCCAGGGTTGCTTTTTTGAAAATCAAATTCCCTATCAATCAAATGCTACTTGGGGTTCAGATTGTTTTTTCCCAATCAAGCAGTGTAGCCATAAATCAGTTGTGGGCACATTGTTTAAGTATTTGAATCTGGTGACATTTAAATGGATTATGTTTTTGTTCTATTTGACCAAGCACAAGCATATTCTGGGGTATTTGTTCATTAACTAAAGGGACAAGCATGGCTGGTCATCCTCATAGATCTCTCTCCCTGAGCGCCCCCCTATCTCAGCTTGATTCCAGTAGACGGAGGCCAGCCGGAGGACATAGCAAGACCCACCTCCTCCATCCTCATCTCAAAAGAGAAAAAAAGAAAGAGACCTGTTATTACAGTAGAATGCCAATTAGTAAAAATAAAAAGAAGCCGGGTTTGGTGGTGAACACTTGGAATTCCAATACTTGGGAGGCTGAGAAAGGAGGATCGCAATTTTAGTGAGGCTCTCTGCAACTTAGAGAGACTGTTTCTCTCTTTCTTTCTTTCTTTCTTTCTTTCTTTCTTTCTTTCTTTCTATCCTTCCTTCCTTCCTTCCTTCCTTCCTTCCTTCCTTCCTTCCTTCCTTCCTTCCTTCCCCTTCCTTCCTTCCTTCTTTCCTTCCTTCCTTTCGGCTCTGGGGATGGAACCAACCCAGGGCGTTCAACCTCCGAGCTACACTCCCTGCCCTATTTTTTTTTTTCTTTATTGTGAAACAGGGCTCACTGAGTTGCAGAGGGCCTCACTAAGTAGCTGAGGCTGTCCACAAACCACGATCCTCCTGCCTCAGCCTCCCGAATGCTGGGATTACAAGCGTGCACCACCACGCCCAGCTATGAGACTTTGTTTCTAAATAAGAATTAAAATTGGGCTGGGGGTATAGCTTGGACATAAAATGCCCCTGGGTTTAATGCCCAATACCAGTGTATGATGAAAGTAGTAAACTAATACATTGGGTAAAAAATAATTGCATTGTAGAGATATCAAATTTCATTTTATTTTTTTGATGTTTGTGGTGGTAGTGGTACTGGGGATTGAGCCCAGGGGCATTCTATCTTTAATCTACACCCCTGCCATTTTTATTTTTTATTTTGGGACAGGTCTCATTAAATTACTACATGCTGGCCTTGAAGCTATGATCCTTTGGTCTTATCTCCCAGGTCCTAGGATTACAGGTGTACACCACCACACCCAGCTGAAATATTAAATTTCCTATTTTGATCATTTTGCTCTAGCTATATAAAAGAAGTGAGATACAGGCCTCACTTGTGTGTGATCGCACACACCTGTAATCCCTGTACTTGGGAGGCTGAGACAGGAGGATTGTGGGCTGGAGGACAGCCTCAGCAAGTAGTGAGATTTTCATCAACCTAGCGAGACCCTATTTACAAATGAGAAATAAAAAATCAGGCTGGGAGTGTAGCTCAGAGGTAGAATGCCCCTGAGTACCATCCCCAGTATTAAAAAAAAAAGGGTGTATTCATTTCGAGCCACCCCACCCATGCCATTTTGGCATGGGGCTGTATTTTTATTTTCTGTATTTTTATCTTTCTAATAAACTTCTTTAAATCTTCAAAAAAATAAATAATAATAAAAAAAAGTTCTCTAGACTTTTTCCAGGCCTCTTACTCCCTAAGCCAGTCTGTCTCTCAGATCTATCATTACCACATTCCTGGGAAATCTGCAAATCTTAAAGTTAATAAAAAAAAAAACTCATTCATTTATGATAATTACCTTGTGCCCTGTTAGCTAACCCCCTCCCAATAAATAGTTTATGCAAGAGAGATAGGTTATCTTGAGAAAGCTATAATTTATGGGACTTTCCAGTTTATCTATTGATCAGATAATAAAGACCATGATCAGCCTGAGGATTTTGAAAATGATGAAATCACCAGAAACCATCTGAGACCACCGGACTAAGGTCATCCCCATAAACCTTCTTCCCAAGCCGGGCGTGGTGGCGCACGCTTGTAATCTCCGCGCTTGGGAGGCTGAGACAGGAGGATCACACAGGTTCGAAGCCAGCCTCAGCTACTTAGTGAGGCTCTCAGCAACTTAGTGAGAACCTGTTTCCAAAATAAAATACAAATGGGTCTGGGAGTATAGCCCGGACAAATGGGTCTGGGAGTATAGCCCAGAGGTAAAAAGCCTCTGGGTTCCACCACCAGTACCACCAAAAAATATTAAATAAATAAATAAATAAATAAACCTTCTTCCCATACCTATCCTTCTTCACCAAGTGTCCTTTCAAAGAAGAGCAGGGCCAGGGGTGGTGGCTCACACCTGTAATCCCAGTACTTGGGAGGCTGAGACAAGAGGATCGCAGGTTCAAGACCAGCCTCAGGAACTTAGCTTTAGAGATTTCCCAGAAACCTTGCAAGGCCCTCTGCAACTTAGTGAAACCTTGTTTCAAAATAAGAATAAGCCCGGGGTGGCAGTGCAGGCTTGTAATCCCAGCATTTGGGAGGCTGAGACCTGGAGGATCACAGTTCGTGGACAGCCTCAGCTACTTAGTGAGGCCCTCTGCAACTCAGTGAGACCGGGTTTCAAAATAGAGAATAAAAAATAGGGCAGGGGGTGTAGCTCGGAGGTCAAATGCCCCTGGGTTCCATTCCCAGACCCCCCCCCCAAAAAAAAGAAATAAAAGAGGGCTGGAGGTATTGTTCAGAGGTAGAATGGTCCTGGGTTCAACCTCTAGTACCAACAAAGAGAAAGAAGAGAAAGAAAGAAAAGAAAGAAAAAGAAAGAAAAGGAGAAAAATTAAGAAAGAAAAGGAAAGATGAAAGAAAGAAATAAAGGAAAGAAAGAAAGAAAGAAAGAAGGAAAGAAAGGAAAGAAAGAAAGATAAGAAAAGAAAGAAAGAAAGAAAGAAAGAAAGAAAGAAAGAAAGAAAGAGGGAGGAAGGGCGGGAGGGATGGGTGAAGGAAAGGAGGGCGGGCGGGCGGGCGGGCGGGCAGGGACCATCCCACCCCTGTGTAACTCTCACTCTCAAGGTAGCCTGCATTCTCCCTTGAAAGTGCTCTCCTTACTTTCCTAAGTAAATCTTTGCCTATGCCTCTGACTAGCTCATGCGGAAATTCTTTTCCATCCATCACGTAAGCGAGGGACCCCATGTTCCTGAGTTGAGTTTCCTCCTCTCTCTGGAAATGCCCCGGACTCTTTTCAGAATTATATCTTCTTCCGTGACACCACGATGGAAAGCCCTCTTCTCAGCAGGTGTTCTGAAGTGCATACGGCTTCTGAATAGATGAAGTCTCCAATTTTGTTTTTTTCAGTATTGGGGATGGAACCCAGGGGCATTCTACCTCCTAGCTACACACCCAGCTCGATTTTTTATTCTTTATTTGGAAACGGTCTCACTAAGTTGCAGAGGGCCTCATTAAGTAGCTGAGGCTGGCCGCGAACCTGTGATCCTCCTGTCTCAGTCTCCCAAGTACTGGGATTGCAAGCGGAGGTCTCCAATTTACTGTTAAAATTTTGAAGAAAAAAATGATAAAAATAAGAGGGAGAGGGGGAGGGAAGGAGAGAAAGAAAGAATGATAGCCGGGCGTGGTGGCACACATTTGTAATCTCCGCGCTTGGGAGGCTGAGACAGGAGGATTGCACAGGTTCAAAACCAGCCTCAGCTACTTAGTGAGACCCTGTTTCCAAATAAAGTATGAAAGAATAGGTCTGGGAGTATAGCCCAGAGGTTAAAAAGCCCCTGGGTTCCACCCCCAGTACCACAAAAAGAAAGAAAGAAAGAAAGAAAAGAAAAGAATGATAAAGCCAATGGACCAAACTGAAAACAATTGGCAAAGAGTATGGCTCAGTGGTAGAGCACTTGCCTAGCATGTGTGAGGCCCTAGGTTTGATCCCCAGCACTGTAAAGAAAGAAAGAGAGAAAGAAAGAGAGAAAGAAAGGAAGGAAGGAAGGAAAAAAGAAAGAAAGAAAGAAAGAAAGAAAGAAAGAGAGGAAAACTGAAAACTGGTGATTCTTGATAAAGGCAGACAGAATTTGAAATTGTACCAAAATTTAAAGTTGCAGAACTGGGCTTGGTGGCACACGTCTATAATCCCAGTAATTGGAAGACCGAGACAGGAGGATTACAGGTTCAAGAACAGCTTCAGCAAATAGTGAGACCCTCGTTAACCTAGTTTTAAAATAAAAATAAAAACTAGGGCTGGGTGTATAGCTCAGAGGTTGAGTGCCCCTCCTGGATTCAATCCCCAGTGCTACAAATAAATAAATTAAATTAAGTTACAGAAATGTACTTTATAATTTCAAAGACCCTCTCTTTTTTTTTTTTTTTTTTTTTTTTTTTGTGGTACTGGGGATTAAACCCCGGGGCATTCTACCTCCGAGCTACACCCTCAGCCCTGTTTTTTATTTTATTTTAGTTTTTGGTACTAAGGGTGGAACCCAGGGGCTTTCTACCTCCGGGCTATACTCCCAGCCTTCTTTTATATTTTATTCAGAAACAGGGTGTCACTAAGTTGCTGAGAGCCTCACTAAGTAGCTGAGGGTGGCTTTGAAACTGCTCAATCCTCCTGTCTCAGCCTCCCAAGGGCTGGGATTACAAGCGTGCGCCACCAGGTCCGGCTCAAAGACTCTCTTTTGGTGTTAATTTGGGGGCTGGGAAAAAATTTAGGGTAATTCCCACCGATTTTTCTTTGAAGCTTCTGAATTATTTTGCAAATCAAAACCAGAAACTCAGAAGTGCCAGAAACACAGCAGTTCCCCTGGAGATGTGGTCCACTCCACCCTCCTAAGTGCTGTCAGATCTTGCCTGCCTAATGTCATTCCGTCAGCAGCGGGTACAGCCTTTTGCCAAAGAGAAAATTTAATAAGGCCAGTTTTGCAAATGGAAGAACAATGTATGCAAAGAAAAAAGGCTGAAGGAAACACAATACATCTCAAAATCATTTCAAAGGACCTGACCTCATTTTCTCAGTGTTGGTGTTAATTTTATAACCATTTTGTACAAGAAATCTGAGTAATGGGAAGATTGTTTAGGGAAAAATCATGGGGTGTTTGTTTTGTTTTGTTATAAAGTACTTAGAAACCATATGTAACTAATGTCTCGACTTTCTTCATTTATCTGTTTTCTAAGATTTTTTTTTCTATTTTCCATTTCTCTCTTGCTTGCTTACCTGTTTATACTGGAAATTGAACCCAGGAATATTCTGCCTCTGAGCTATACCCTCAGCCCTATTTTATTCTTTATTTTAAAACAGGGTCTCACTAAGTATTTATTTTATTTTAAAACAGGGTCTCACTAAGTAGTAGAGGGCCTCATGAGGTTCGTGAGGCTGGCTTCGAATCTGTGGCCTCCTGTCTCAGCCTCCCAAGTACTGGGATTACAAGTGTGTGCCACCACACCTGGCCTACTCTCCATTTTTCTACATTACTTGTCCACCAGGATTATTGAGCAACTACTAGGTGCTATGAAAAGATCTAAGAAGCCCAGGCATGGGGCTTTGTGTCCAAGACCACTATTCAACATCCATTCTTTCTTGGAAACAAAATACTTTTATTTTGGGGAAAGTCAGTATACTCAGCTTTTGGTACTAGGGATTGAACCCAGAGGGATTCTACTTCCAAGTTAAAGTTATACCCCAAGCCCTTTTAATTTAATTTAATTTAATTTAATTGTGGTACTGAAGATTAAATGCAGGAGCATTCTACCTCTGAGCTACAACCCCAGCCCTACTTTTTATACTTTATTGTAAAACAGGGTCTCACTAAGTTGGAGAGGGACTAAGTAGCTGAGGCTGGCTGCAAACCTGGGATCTTCCAGTCTCAGCCTCCCAAGTACAGGGATTACAAGCGTGTGCCACCACACCTGGCTGTTATTTTTTGTTTTGTTTTAAAATAGGGTCTCACTAGGTTGTTGAAAGTCTCACTAAGTTGGTGAGGCTGGTCTTATGGTCTTAAACCTGTGATCCTCCTGTCTCAACCTCTCAGACTTTCAAGTACTAGGATTACAGACATGTGCGATCACACCCAGCTAAATGCTATTTTTTTTTGTGTGTGTGTGGTATTGGGAATTGAACTCAAAGGATCTCTATCCCTCAGCTAAACTCTCAGCCTGATTTTATTTTACTTTTTGTGGTACCAGGGATCGAACTCAGGGGTATTCTACCTCTGAGTTATACCCCCAGCCCTATTTATTTTATTATCATTATTATTATTATTTTGTGGTACTGGGGTTCCTGAAAGCCCTTCTACCTCCGGGCTATACTCCCAGACCTATTTTTACATTTTTATTTGGAAACAGGGTTTCCTAAGCCAGTGCGCGCGGCTGGCTTCAAACCTGCGCGATCCTCCTGTCTCTGCCTCCCAAGCGTCGGGATTACGAGCGTGTGCCACCATGCCCGTCATATTATTTTTTTTAATTTTTTAACAGGGCCTCACTAAATTGTTGAGGCTGGCCTCAAACTTGCATTTCTCCTGTCTCAGCCTTTGAAGTACTGGAATTACAGATGTGTGCCACAATGCCCAGCTCTGATTTATCTATTTATTTTTGTTGAAACAGACTTTCAGTAGATTGTTGAGGTTGTTCTCAAACCTGGGATCCTCCTGTTTTAGTCTCCCATGTACTGGGATTACAGGCATACACCACCATGCCCAGCTCTTGATATCTTATTACTTTGAATCTCGGGAATTGTCAACTGAATACAATCCTTAAATTATATGATTCCTGTTTTCAAGAGCTAACTGAAGTTAGGTGTGGTGGTGCATGCCTGTATTCCTAGTACTTGGGAGTCTGAGGCAGGAGGATCCCAGGTTCTAGGTCAGCCCTAACCTCATAGTGGGACCCTCAGCAACTTAGTGAGATTCCACTTCAAAATGAAATAGGGCTAGGGTTGTAGCTCAGAGGTACAGTTCCCTTGGGTCAAATCTCTAATAACACACACACACACACACACACACACTCACACACAAAGAGGATTGTGCTAATTGCCTTGTGTAGTTGTGACAGGGAGAAGAGATAATGGGAGGGGGTTGGCACTTAATATGTGCTTAATAAAATGACAACATTTATTAATGCATAACCTATGTAAACTCAAAAAATGAAGAAATTTATGTGGGTTGAAATAGTCAAGAAAAGCCAGGTGTTGTGGTGCACACTTGTAATCCCAGTACTTGGGAGACAGAGACAAGAGGATCACAGGTTTGCGGCCAGCCTCAGCTACTTGGTAAGGCCCTCTGCAACTTAGTGAGACCCTGTTTCAAAAATAAAGAATAAAAAATAGGGCTGGGATGTAACTTGAGGATAGAATGCCCCTGGGTCCAATCTCAGTACTGACAAGAAAGAAAGAAAGAGAAAGAAAGACAGACAGACAGAAAGGAAGGAAGGAAAGAGAAAGAAAGAAAGAAGAAAGAAAGAAAGAAAGAAAGAAAGAAGAAAGAAAGAAGAAAGAAAGAAAGAAAGAAAGAAAGAAAGAAAGAAAGAAAGAAAGAAAGAAAGAAAGAGAAAGAAGATAGAAAAGCCTTGGGGAATGAATTGGACTTCATTGGCAATGAATTAGGAAAATGTTCAGGTGGAATAAAGGGAAAGGTACCCACTTGGATGGCAGGAAAGAGCGGTGGAGCAGAGGGACTTGAGAGTCAGAAGGAAACTAGCAGATCTGGTAAGCAGAACTGAGGGAGGCAGGTGGCACAGACGGGTGGCATCAGGCTGAAGGCCAAGGCAAAGACACAGGAGCCAGTATGGAAGGGCTCAAGGAGCTCCATAAATCTTACACAGAAGGATTGAGCAGGAAAAATATAAAAGCTGGTCACACGAAGTTTCACAGTTCTTCTAAGTGATGTTCTTTTAAAACAAGTGACAGGAAATGGCTCCGCATGCCAAATGGAAGGTGCGTTTCTCATCCCAAAGAGGTAGCCATTAGTGTAATGGAACATTAATCTAGGTGTTAGAAAGGTGTGTGGCGTGGCCTGAGTCCACCCAAGCTTTCTGAGTCCACCCAGGCTTTTTGCCTGTGGTTTTTTTTTAATCAAATGAAGACTTTTGTCATTTGGCAAAGGTGTTTTTTACTAAAAAAAAAAAAAAAAAAAAAGTCATCAAGGCAATCAGACACAATATGCTTCTCTGTACAAACCATAAAATACCAGCAGAAATGCACCGATTTCCTTCTAATGGTCCCTTTTCTCTCATTTTAAAAATTATCTGAGTAATGCCATTTATTTCCAGCTAATGGTTTAGAGCTTTCTCAAGTTAAAAGTTAAGAGGTCATAAACTCATCCTTCTACTCTTTGGTTTGGTTGTTTGTTTGTTTGTTTGTTTTTACACAAAATCACCACATTGTACAAGAACCGGAAATTATTGTTATATTTCCTATATGTCAAGATGGAAACCGGCAGCCGAGAGCAGCTGTCAGACTCCTCGTAGCCTGTGCTTACAGAGCCCACCCACGAGTTCTGAAGGGAGAATTCTTCTTATCCACCCTATATTCTGAAACAGGAGTTGTTGACAAATGAGTATAAAGTGAAGCTGAGTAATCACATCTCTGCGATGTCAGAGAAGAGGCAGAAATGGGACCGGTGGACTTGGGTGAGAAGCCTTGACCTTCAGCTTTCACTCTCCAAGTAAGGCGGTAATGCTGAGCAGGTCAGGTGTGCTGAACTGCAGAACTGCAGCCTCCTCTCCTGTGAAATAAGGGTTTCATGGAGAAGAACCCCAGTGGAGTGATGGAAGGAGTCGGGGGTGGGGGGGTCTGAAATCAATGAAGGAAATACTTCCACTGAAGTTTTGTACATATACCAAATTACCAATGCCATTCTCAGTATCAGGTATAGAAAGGGTAGGGAAGCTGAGGGGAAGCTCACCAGTGCTATGTGTAAGTATGTCCCTACCTCTCCGAACTACATTGCAGTATGAGACCACAGTGCAGCAATAAAAGTATATTGTTTAAAAATGAGGGTTACAGGCAGGCCGTGGTGGCGCACGCTTGTAATCCCCGTGCTTGGGAGGTTGAGACAGGAGGATCGCACAGGTTCGAAGCCAGCCTCAGCTACTTAGTGAGGCTCTCAGCAACTTAGTGAGACCCTGTTTCCAAATAAAATATAAAAAGGGTCTGGGAGTATAACCCGGAGGTAGAAAACCTCTGGGTTCCACTCCTAGTACCACCAAAAAATAAAAAAATAAATAAAAATGAGGGTTAGAAAGCTGGGCATGGTGGTGCATGCTTGTAATTCCAGTACTTGGGAGGCTGAGAAAGGAGGAGGTCCTCTGCAACTTAGTGAGACTCTTTTTCAAAATTAAGAATAAAAAACAGGGCAGGGGGTGTAGCTCGGAGGTCAAATGTTCCTGGGTTACATCCCCAAACCTGCCAAAAAAAAAAAAAAATTAAAATAGGCAGGTGTGGTGGTGGAATTCCAGTACTTGGGAGGTGGAGACAGGAGGAGCGCAGGTTCATGGACAATCTCAATCTCAGCAACATCAGAAAGACGTTCAGTAATCTAGCAGGGCCCTGTTTCAAAACAAATAATAAAAAAGACTGGAATGTAGTTTGGAGGTAGAACATCCCTGGGTAGCCGGGTCTGGGGAATGTATGCCTGTAATCCGGTAGTTGTGAGTCTGAAACAGTATGATCGCAGGTGTGGAGACAGTCTCAGCAACTTAGTGAGTCAGCCAGACACTTAGTGAGACCCTGCTTTCAAATAAAAAATAAAACCAGGCTTGGGGGCGGTAGCTTGAAGGTAGAATGCCTCTGAATTTAATTCATGGTGTCACACACACACAAAAGAACACCTCTGGGTTCAATCTCCAGAACCCCTGCATATAATGGTTAAAATAGTACATTTTATAATATACATGTGTGACAACAATAAAAAAAAATCTCGAGCTAACACATATAAAGACTTTGCATATGGCCTTTCTATATATACTCCTTATATACGCCATTTTATTTCATCTTCCACTATCCTCATGTAGTAGGTCTGTGTTATCCTCACTTCCCAAAGGAGCAGAGATACAGAGGGGCTGTGTCTCTGGCTACATGGCCAAAACAGGGTAGAGTTTGATGGAAACCTAGGTCCACTCCAGAATCCTGCCCCACTACCAATCTCCTCTCCCACTGATCAGAGAGGGCCATAGGCCACAAAGGAAGGAGGCCTGGGTAATCAGACCCTGGCCCAAGGATCTGATATAAAAGATAAAAAGCCAGTCTTGGCGGTGTACACCTCTAATCCCAGTACTTAGGTGGCTGAGAAAGGAGGATTGCAGTTTGAGGCCAACCTCAGCAACTTAGCAAAACCCTATTTCAAAATAAAAAGAGTTGGACATGTGGCTCAGAGGGAGAAGACCCCTGGGTTCGATCCCCAGTACCAAAAGCAGGCAAAGAAATTCTGATTGGCTGGTTGTGAGCTCCTTAGATACAGACCTGGGATCTCTGGCTCCAGGACAAGTCTAAGCCTTGCACTGGCCAAAGTAACAAGGGATCAGGAACCGGGAGGGGGCGGAGCAAGTCAGTCTAGGGGAAATGAAGAACCAGACAGGCTGGGGGAGTGCCTGGCAGCCTTCTAGCTCTTCTGTGTGTCTCGCATGCCGTATTTTTGTGACTGCTCCACATGCTTATCAACAAAATCTCTACTCCAAGGAGCTTTGCAATTGGTACTCATATGAGTTCTAATTATTCTTGCAAAGTATTTCAAGAGCAAAGAGGAGCTGTGTATGCAAAAAAAAAAAAAAATCTAGGGCACTACTCTTTATGATAATGAAACAACGATGGATATGGAGACGCCCAGTAACTAGGAAATCTTAAGTAAATTGTACTAGGTTCACTCAATGGGATATTATGTAATTCTGAAAACTCATAAAAATTGTATATGTAGAATAATTATGATAGTCATAGAAATAAGTAAATGCTTGTAAAGACTGAGAGAATGCAATGCAAATATTTCAAATGCTCAAGCCGGGTGTGGTGGCATACACTCTTATAATCCCAGTATTTGGGAGGCTGGTATGGGAGGATCCCAGGTTCTCAGCCAGTCTAGCTCAGCAACTTGTGAGGCCCTCTGCAACCCGGTGAGACCCTGTTTCAAAATAAAGACCAAGAGCCGGGCGTGGTGGCGCATGCTTGTAATCCCCGCACTTGGGAGGCTGAGACAGGAGGATCACGCAGGTTCAAAGCCAGCCTCAGCTGGCTTAAGAAACCCTGTTTCCAAATAAAATATAAAATAGGTCTGGGAGTGTAGCCCGGAGAGTTCCATCCCCAGTACCACCAAAAAAAAAAAAAAAAAAAAAAAAGACTAAAAAATAAGGCTGGGGATGTAGCATAGAGGTAATATGTTCCTGGGTTCCATCCCTAGTACCACAAAAATAAATAAATAAATAAATAATAAAGAATAAAAAATAGTGCTGGGTGTATAGTTCAATCTCTAGTACTGCAAAAAAGGGGGGGGGAGGTATATATTTTGAGGTAGAATGCCCCTGGGTTCAATCTCTAGTATCAAAATCAAGAAAGAAAAAAAAAAAAAGGGATCTCACAAATATTAGGAGAGATGCCAAAAAAAGATGGGTGGAGGGAGGAAAGGAAGGTTTGGGGAAGGAAACAGATCAAATGATGTCATGCACATACATGAATATATCACTGTAAATATCACGATCACATACAATTATAATGCACTGATAATTTAAAAAAGAGAGAGAACTATCAAGTCTCAGAACTGAAAATGACTTGAGAGGTCACTTAGTAGAACTCCATTCCTTCAGACACTGCCAGGGATGAGGAGTGAGCTGCCCCGCCCTCTGCTGGACCACTGTGCTCTGGGCGCTGCGCTCGCTGGGATCAGGTTGGTCCAGAGCCTCCCTTGCATCGTGTGCATAGTTCTACCCCTGAGTTCTTCCCGTTGAGGGTATGGCTATCTCTTTTTTTCCTGAGATGGAGTCTCACTATGTTGCTCAGGCTTGCCTCAAACTCATGGGCACAAGGAACCCTCTGACCAGAGACCTTAGACTCCAGGCCTACACCACCACCTATGGCTAAGTCTCCTCTTCTTCTTACATGATAATCTCCAGGGCCAGCTCCCTGGGTGTGCAGCCCACACAGCAGAACAGTGTTCAGAAGATCCCCACGGATGAGTAATGCTGTTTTGTGGTCATTTTGAAATTCTTATACTTTTTATTTTTTTTTATTTATTTATTTATTTATTTATTTATTTATTTATTTATTGCGGCACTGGGGATGGAACCCAGGGGCATTCTACCTCCGAGCTACATCCCCAGCCCTATTTTTTATTCTTTATTTTGAAACAGGGTCTCACTGAGTTGCAAAGGGCCTCACTAAGTAGCTGAGGCTGTCTTCGAATAGAGATCCTCTGGTCTCAGCCTCCCAAATGCTGGGATTACAAGCATGCACCACCACGCCCGGCTCTCTTATACTTCTATTTGTTTATTTCTTTTCTTCTTCTCTTTTACCTTTTTAAGCCAAATAATCCACTTTTTAGTTTGCATTGGGCCCCACAAATTATGTAACTGATCTTGAAAATATTTCAAAGAGCTTTATGTCAAAGCTCACCATTCCATTAGAAAATCTTTGTGCATGACCTGATTCTGAGTCTTTTAATCATCCTGGTTGTTCTGACTCCGATGTGACGGATTCAGTGTGAAGTTCAACGATACGAAGGGTCCTAGGCTTGGACGTATAGCTTTGTAATCGCAGCACTTACTCGGTGTTTACGCCGTGGCAGATGTTGGGTTAGGTGCACTCTGTCCTATTTTATTCTCACAACAACTCCTGTGAAGAAACAGATTTGCCCCAGTTTGCAGGTAAGCGCAGCATGGTTGAACAACTTGTTTAGGATCCCACGGTCCCCGGGTGGCAGAGGACTCACGCCCAGGCTTGACTGACTCTCTTAGGTGGTGTTCTGCTAGGGTTTCTCCAAAGCCAGCAGAAGCATTCAATATTTGGGAGGCTGAGGAAGCAGGTAGGAAGTTACTTGCTAATTCTGATCTTACTGTCAACTGCTGCATGAGAGAGAGAGAGAGAGAGAGAGAGAGAGAGAGAGAGAGAGAGAGAGAGAGAGAGAGCGGGGGATTGAACACAGAGGTGTTCTACTTCTGAGTTACACCCCCCAGCCCTTTTTATTTTTTAATTTTGAAACAGGGTCTCATTAAGTTACCTCTTGTAGGTCTTAAATCCTCCTGTTTCTGCCTCCCAAGTACTGGGATTACAGGTGTTTGCTCTGCCCGACCCTGTTCGTTTGTTTGTTTGTTTATTTATTTATTTATTTTTGGGGTACTAGGTGGTACTAGGGATGGAACCCAGGGGTGCCCGGGTCCAGCCCTATCAGAGTCGGGGTTCGTGTGTTGATGAGGGGGAAACTGAGGTCGATGAGAGAAGCCACGCGAGATTAATCTTTCTCCATCTTTCTCCATTTTATTCAGGATTTGTTACAGTTTTTATACCGTCTTTGTTGGCAGAAAAGCACGAGCATAGTCATGCAAGCAGGATTGCCAAGGATGGGAAAAAGTTATTATTTTTTTATAAAGTTTAGAGCAAGGGTGCTAGACATTTAAACAATCATAGTGTGTTTTGTCTAACTTCACAAAGCTGACTCAAACTCAATCTTATACAGTGGCTCTAACTAAGGTCAGTTTGAACTTATTGTTTGGGCCAATAACTTTTTTTTTTTTTTTTTTTTGGCGGGTCTGGGGGTGGAACCCAGGGGCATTTGACCTCCGAGCTACACCCCCTGCCCTATTTTTTATTATTTTATTTTTGAAACTGGGTCTCACTGAGTTGCAAAGGGCCTCACTAAGTAGCCGAGGCTGCCTGCGAACCGCGATCCTTCAGGTTTCAGCCTCCCAAATGCTGGGATTACAAGCGTGCGCCACCATGCCCGGCTACTGGGCCAATAACTTTATCCTTGGGAAAACATCTTTGCTGCCGGAGTCTCTCACAAGCTGCTGCCCATCAGTTTTAGTTATAATGTTTATACTTAAAATTTCAATTATACATATTAATCCAAATAATCCTAAAATAATTTTCTGAAGAAAGGAATGCTAGACATACTTCATGGGGGATCTACGCCGTTGCGGATCCCCTGATCGAGCTTTCTCAAGATCTGCATGAGATGTGGTAGCACAGGGGCTTTCTACCTCCGGGCTACACTCCAGGATATATTTTATATTTTATTTGGAAACAGGGTCTCACTAAGTTGCTGAGGCTGGCTTTGAACCTGGGCATCCTCCTTTCTCAGCCTCCCCAGTACTGGGATTACAAGTGTGCGACACCACGCCCGGCTCCCACCTCATCTAATGTCAACTACTTTTGATCTATGGTGATTCGGGGTTAGGTTTCTATCAGAGTTTACCAAACATATTTGGCCTACTGCCCCCTTTAGAAAAAAAACTATTCAGTACACATTCAACTCCTGTAAATCCCTCCTCCTCCTCCTCTTTTTTTGTTTGTGTGTGTGCTGGGAACTGAACCCAGGGATGTTTTACCTCCAAGATACACCCCTAGCCCTTTTTTATTTTTTGTTTTGAAACAAAGTATTGCTAGGTTGCCGAGAGTCTTGCTGTTCGCTGAGACCAGCCTTGAACCTTCAATCCTCCTGTCTCAGCCTCCTAAGTACTGGGATTACAGGCATGTGCCTTCCCACGGGGCTCAAACCTACCTTCTGATGTGGTGACAAATTTGTGCTCTGCCATCTCTATTTCCTCACAGCTCCCCAGAGGGGATTATTGCTCACTTTGGGAACCCAGCTACATGCTGATAGCTCCCCCCACCTACCCATTCCTTCCCAGGTTTCTGTCCTCTGTCAGGTTCTCAATGTACATTTTTATATCGTCCTTCTAGGTGTAGCTTCTTTCTCACTTGTTTCTGTGCTGTTTTCCAATTGCTGCTTCAAATCTTCAAAATCTAAACAACACACACATATTCTCTGAAGATGGATATGTTTACCTGGGAATCCTACTCCTGAAGAGGTAAATGCAGGAGAAGTTTTCTGTTTTGTTTTGTTTTGTTTATACTGGGGATGAAACCCAGGGGCATCCTACCTCCGAGCTACATCTGCAGTTCTTTTTTTTTTTTTAAATAATATTTTAGATGGCATAGTGGTTCACACTTGTAATCCTAGTATTTGGGAGAGTGAGATAGGAGGATCTCAGGCTTGCAGCCAGCCCCAGCTACTTAGTGAGGCCCTCCATGATTGAGTGAGACCCTGTTTCAAAATAAAGACTAAAAAATAGGGCTAGAGGTATAGCTCAGAGAAGTATAGCTCAGAGATAGAATGCCCCTGGGTTCAATCCCTAGTACCACACATAAATTAAAAAAATTTTTTTGAGCCGGGCGTGGTGTCACACACTTGTAATCCCCGCGCTTGGGAGGCAGAGACAGGAGGATCGCGCAGGTTTGAAGCCAGCCGCGTGCGCTGGCTTAGGAGACCCTGTTTCCAAATAAAAAATGTAAAAATAGGTTTGGGATTGTAGCCCAGAGGTAGAAGGGCTTCCAGGAACCCCAGCACCACCAAGAAAAAAAAATTTTATTTTGAAACAGGGTCTAAGTTGCTGAGACTGACCTCAAACCTGCAAATTTCCTCTCTTAACCTCCCGTGTACTGAGAATTACAGGTATGCATCAACATGCTTGGCAAGACCAAGTTTTTAAAGGCAAAAACGAGGAGGATTGCATACGGTGTTTTGGATCAGTTGCCCTTGGCTATGGGGACCAACAGCAAGGGCTGTGGTTCTAGCAGTCTTTGAGACAAAGTCTTGTTTGTGCAAGCTCTCCCTCCACCCCTTCCTTTGGCTCCATCTTCTCAGATTTGGTCACTTGGAGTCTGACAATTTTCATAAAATTTCCATGTACCTAGTCGCTTAAAATAATACAAATAGTTGGTGTGGTGGTACATGACTGTAATCCCAGTGACTCAGAAGGCTGAGGCAGGAGGATTGAAAGTTTGAGGCCTGCCTGGGCAAATTAATGAGACCCTGTCTGAAAATAAACATAATTAAAAGAGCTGACAGAGTCCTCCTGAGTTCAATCCCCATTCCCACAAATAATAGAACATAAATGTATTCTCTTATTGTTCTGGAGGTTAGAAGTCTGGAATAGGGCTCGTGGGGCTCAAATCCAGGTATGGGCCTTCTGTAGGCTCTGCAGTCTGTTTCCTGCCTTCTCTGTCCTCCAGACCCTCCTGCCTCCCCCGGCCTGTGGCCAGCCGCTCTACCCTCTGCTTCTGCATTCCCTTCTGATTCTCTCCCTCCCGCCGCCTTATTCTTAACAGAACCTCATGCTACGGGCGACCCCTCTGGAGAAAGCGGCCAGTCGCCTCTTTGAAAGTCAGGTCGATTACTAACCTTAATTCCAGCTGCAACCATAATTACCTCTTGTCATGTAACAACACATTCTCAGGTTCCAGAGACCGGATATCTTTGGAGGCTCCTTATTCTGCCCACAATGGTTTCCCCCTAACCTCCCCCCCCCCCATCATGAGCACACAGATCTTTCTTTGAGTGTTTGGGGTCCAGGCTTTCTCACTTACATAAGGATGTATTCTCTTCTACTGTGCCCAGTCAACAAACATTTATTTATAGAGCATCTATTACGTGCTAGACATTTTTCTGGGGGCAAGGAGTGCTAAGAAAAGAAGACAGAGCATCTGCCCCAAAGGAGCTGACAGGAAAATCATGAAACCCAAGACAACGTGATGGTTACCAGGATGGGGTACTCGGAGCCCAGGAGACGGAAGGCAATGTGGACTTGGAGTCTGGGAGAGGGCGGACTCCTCTGCTCCTCTCCTCTCACAGAGCCACAGAATCAGGACAGGAGATGTCCCCACCGAGAAAGAGGACCTTTCATCTATAGTGCCCGGTCACAGGTATCCCAGGCCAATCCCCAATGCCAGGCAGGGCTGGCCTGCTGAGAGCGCCGCGCCAGGCCTTCACAGGCTACAGCAAGAGCTGGTGGCCCAGGCAAGGGGGCCTCTGCCAAGCGAGGGAGCCATTCGCAGTGCTCAGAGTCCCTGACCAGGAACAAGCTTTTCTTTCCAAAGCAGAGAAGGGGAAGAAATATAAGATTAAAATACACAAAGATGTAGCTCAGTTTCTCTCTGCATTTCAGATGTGGAGTCTGAGGAAGGAGCCAGCACCTTTAAAGCTTCTCCTCGTTTGTGTTTGCATTATTTATTTATTTACTTATTTATTTTTGGTGCTGGAGATTGAACCCAGGGGCATGTTACCTCCAAGCTACATCCCTGTCCCTTTTTTTGATTTTGAAACAAGGTCTCCCTAAGTTGCTGAGGTTGGCCTCGAACCTGCGATCCTCCTGTCTTAGCCTCCCAAGTACTGGGATTACAGGTGTGTGCCACCACACCCTGTTTGCGTTTGCTTTAGCTTCTGTGTCTCAGTGTAGGCCCTTGGGCGCGCTGGTGACTGACCTTCGTTCCTACCTGAGGGCCCTTGCCGACTCTTATCAGAACTTTCCCAGTGGCTCCCATCGGAGGCGGTCTGTTCCCAACCACAGAAAGTTCGCAGAAGCTGCAGCTCTAGTTTCCAGTTCCGTACTGAACTCTACTATCTTTTTTCAGAAATACAACCTAGTACACACACACACACACACACACACACACACACACACACACACACACTTCTCATTTCTCAGTTCTGAAAAATGTGTCTCTTTTAAAACACACATGCAAAATAAATTATAAAATAGGCCTGGGGGTGTAGCACGGAGGTAGAAAGCCCCTGGGTTCCACCTTCTAGCACCACCAAAATAAATAAATAAATAAATGAATAAATAAATAAATAAATAATAGACTAAAAAATAGGACTGGAGGTGTAGCTCAGAGGTACAATGTCCCTGTATCCCATCCCCATTGCTGCAAACAAATAAAACACACACACGCATATATTATCCATATCCACAGCCCAGAAATTCCCTTTTACACTGGCACATGGCCAAAAGCTACTTAGAGAAGACTGAATTCATGTTTTTATTTGTGTGTGTGTGGGGGGGGGTGGGAGGGGCTTGGGGATGGAGCCCAGGGGCATTCTACCTCTGAGCTACACCCCCTGCCCTGCTTTTTATTCTTTATTTTTAAACAGGGTCTCCCAAGTTGAGGGGGCGGTCCTCACTAAGTAGCTGGAAGATCATAGATCGAGCACAGCCTTGACAATTTAGTAAGGCCCTCAACAACTTAGTGAGGCTGTGTTTCTTTTCTTTTCTTCTTCTCCTCCTCCTCCTCCTCCTCCTCCTCCTCCTCCTCCTCCTCCTCCTCCTCCTCCTCCTCCTCCTTCTTCTTCTTCTTCTTCTTCTTCTTCTTCTTCTTCTTCTTTGTAGTGCTAGGGATTGAACCCAGGAGCAGTCTACCTCTGAGCTACACCCCCAGTTCTATTTTTATTTTTGAAAGAGGGTCTTGCTAAGTTCCTGACAGATTCACTAAGTTTCTTAGACTGGCTTGGATTTGCGATCTTCCTGTTTCAGCCTCCCAAGTACTAGGATTACAGGCATGAGCCACCATGCCTGGCTGAGGTCTTGTTTAAAAAAAAAAACAAAAAAAAACTGGGTATGGTGCAGTATGATTGCAATCCCAGTACTTGGGAGGCAAGACAGGAAGATGGCAGATTCAGGGCCAGCCTCAGCAACTTAGTCAGGCCATGTTTCAAAAATTAAAGAATAAAATAGTGCTGGGAGTGCAGCTTAGAGGCAGAATGCTCCCAAGTTCAATGGCAATAACACACACATGCACACACACACACACACACACACACACACACACACACAAAGAAATAAAAAAAAAATAGTGCTGGGAGTGTAATTCAGAGATCGAATACCCCAAGCTCAATCCCCAATACCACACTGAACACACACACACACACACACACACACACACACACACACACACAAATAGGAAGTAAAACAAGGCTGAGGTATAGCTTAGAGGTAGAATGTCCCTGAGTTCAACCCCCAATATCCACCTCCTCAACAAAGACAATGTCTTACATTTTTATAATACGCTTTCTTTAATTACAGTAGTATAATACAAAGGTCTGGCTAGAACATACCTATTCTGAAGTTGAGAAGACAGAGATTCAGATAGTAAGCAATCCACAGAGTTGCTCGGCTAGGAAGGCGCCCAGCACCCTCTGTGTTCCTTGTCAAATGCTTTAGTTGATAAAATAAATAAAAATTTTAAGAAACTAAATTTTAAGAAACTAAATCCAGAAGCATTCTACCCCCGAGTTACACCCTCAGCCCTATCTTATTTTTTATTTGAAACAGGATATGAATAAGTTGCAGAGGGCCTCACTAAGTAGATGAGGCTGGCTGCAAACCTGTGATCCTCCTGTCTCAACTTCCCAAGTACTAAGTAGCTGAGGTTGTCTGTGAACCTGTGATCATCCTGTCTCAGCCTCCCAAATGCTGGGATTTACAAGCATGCACCACCACGCCCGGCGAAGATAGGGCCTTTTAATGTTGCCTAGGCTAGGCACAGACTCCCGTCCTCAAGGAGGCTTGGCTCAGCCTCCTGAGCTGCTGGAACTACAGGTAAATAACACCATGCTCCGGGAAAATGCCAAAATGTTAGGAAAAGAAATACATCAGTGTTTTCCAGGGGGTAGAGATGGAGGTGGGTTCAGCAGGCTTGTCTCTGAGCTGAGTGGGGCGGACATGGCTGATCTGCGCATGGCAAAGGGCAGGCCAGATGTTCTTCAGCAAGCCCAGTGTGTGCTGGGAACTGAACCCAGGGATGTTTTACCTCCAAGATACACCCCTAGCCCTTTTTTATTTTTTGTTTTGAAACAAAGTATTGCTAGGTTACCGAGAGTCTTGCTGTTCGCTGAGACCAGCCTTGAACCTTCAATCCTCCTGTCTCAGCCTCCTAAGTACTGGGATTACAGGTATGTGCCTTCCCATGGGGCTCAAACCTACCTTCTGATGTGGTGACAAATTTGTGCTCTGCCGTCTCTATTTCCTCACAGCTCCCCAGAGGGGATTATTGCTCACTTTGGGAACCCAGCTACATGCTGATAGCTCCCCCCACCTACCCATTCCTTCCCAGGTTTCTGTCCTCTGTCAGGTTCTCAATGTACGTTTTTATCTCGTCCTTCTAGGTGTAGCTTCTTTCTCACTTGTTTCTGTGCTGTTTTCCAATTGCTGCTTCAAATCTTCAAAATCTAAACAACACACACATATTCTCTGAAGATCGATATGTTTACCTGGGAATCCTACTCCTGAAGAGGTAAATGCAGGAGAAGTTTTCTGTTTTTTTTGTTTTGTTTTGTTTATACTGGGGATGAAACCCAGGGGCATTCTACCTCCGAGCTACATCCGCAGTTCTTTTTTTTTTTAAATAATATTTTAGATGGCATAGTGGTTCACACTTGTAATCCTAGTATTTGGGAGAGTGAGATAGGAGGATCTCAGGCTTGCAGCCAGCCCCAGCTACTTAGTGAGGCCCTCCATGATTGAGTGAGACCCTGTTTCAAAATAAAGACTAAAAAATAGGGCTAGAGGTATAGCTCAGAGATAGAATGCCCCTGGGTTCAATCCCTAGTACCACACATAAATTAAAAAAAATTTTTTGAGCCGGGCGTGGTGGCGCACGCTTGTAATCCCCGCGCTTGGGAGGCAGAGACAGGAGGATCGCGCAGGTTTGAAGCCAGCCGTGTGCGCTGGCTTAGGAGACCCTGTTTCCAAATAAAAATGTAAAAATAGGTTTGGGAGTGTAGCCCGGAGGTAGAAGGGCTTCCAGGAACCCCAGCACCACCAAGAAAAAAAAATTTTATTTTGAAACAGGGTCTAAGTTGCTGAGACTGACCTCAAACCTGCAAATTTCCTCTCTTAGCCTCCCGTGTACTGAGATTACAGGTATGCATCAACATGCTTGGCAAGACCAAGTTTTTAAAGGCAAAAATGAGGAGGATTGCATACGGTGTTTCGGATCAGTTGCCCTTGGCTATGGGGACCAACAGCAAGGGCTGTGGTTCTAGCAGTCTTTGAGACAAAGTCTTGTTTGTGCAAGTTCTCCCTCCACCCCTTCCTCTGGCTCCATCTTCTCAGGTTTGGTCACTTGGAATCTGACAATTTTCATACAAATTTCCATGCACCTAGTCGCTTAAAATAATACAAATAGTTGGTGTGGTGGTGCATGACTGTAATCCCAGTGACTCAGAAGGCTGAGGCAGGAGGATTGAAAGTTTGAGGCCTGCCTGGGCAAATTAATGAGACCCTGCTGAAAACAAACATAATTAAAAGAGCTGACAGAGTCCTCCTGAGTTCAATCCCCATTCCCACAAATAATAGAACATAAATGTATTCTCTTATTGTTCTGGAGGTTAGAAGTCTGGAATAGGGCTCGTGGGGCTCAAATCCAGGTATGGGCCTTCTGTAGGCTCTGCAGTCTGTTTCCTGCCTTCTCTGTCCTCCAGACCCTCCTGCCTCCCCCGGCCTGTGGCCAGCCGCTCTACCCTCTGCTTCTGCATTCCCTTCTGATTCTCTCCCTCCCGCCGCCTTATTCTTAACAGAACCTCATGCTACGGGCGACCCCTCTGGAGAAAGCGGCCAGTCGCCTCTTTGAAAGTCAGGTCGATTACTAACCTTAATTCCAGCTGCAACCATAATTACCTCTTGTCATGTAACAACACATTCTCAGGTTCCAGAGACCGGATATCTTTGGAGGCTCCTTATTCTGCCCACAATGGTTTCCCCCTAACCTCCCCCCCCCCCATCATGAGCACACAGATCTTTCTTTGAGTGTTTGGGGTCCAGGCTTTCTCACTTACATAAGGATGTATTCTCTTCTACTGTGCCCAGTCAACAAACATTTATTTATAGAGCATCTATTACGTGCTAGACATTTTTCTGGGGGCAAGGAGTGCTAAGAAAAGAAGACAGAGCATCTGCCCCAAAGGAGCTGACAGGAAAATCATGAAACCCAAGACAACGTGATGGTTACCAGGATGGGGTACTCGGAGCCCAGGAGACGGAAGGCAATGTGGACTTGGAGTCTGGGAGAGGGCGGACTCCTCTGCTCCTCTCCTCTCACAGAGCCACAGAATCAGGACAGGAGATGTCCCCACTGAGAAAGAGGACCTTTCATATCGAGTGTCCGGTCACAGGCATCCCAGGCCAATCCCCAATGCCAGGCAGGGCTGGCCTGCTGAGAGCGCCGCGCCAGGCCTTCACAGGCTACAGCAAGAGCTGGTGGCCCAGGCAAGGGGGCCTCTGCCAAGCGAGGGAGCCATTCGCAGTGCTCAGAGTCCCTGACCAGGAACAAGCTTTTCTTTCCAAAGCAGAGAAGGGGAAGAAATATAAGATTAAAATACACAAAGATGTAGCTCAGTTTCTCTCTGCATTTCAGATGTGGAGTCTGAGGAAGGAGCCAGCACCTTTAAAGCTTCTCCTCGTTTGTGTTTGCATTATTTATTTATTTACTTATTTATTTTTGGTGCTGGAGATTGAACCCAGGGGCATGTTACCTCCAAGCTACATCCCTGTCCCTTTTTTTTGATTTTGAAACAAGGTCTTGCTAAGTTGCTGAGGTTGGCCTCGAACCTGCGATCCTCCTGTCTTAGCCTCCCAAGTACTGGGATTACAGGTGTGTGCCACCACACCCTGTTTGCGTTTGCTTTAGCTGCTGTGTCTCAGTGTAGGCCCTTGGGCGTGCTGGTGACTGACCTTCGTTCCCTCCTGAGGGCCCTTGCCGACTTATCAGAACTTTCCCAGTGGCTCCCATCGGAGGCGGTCTGTTCCCAACCACAGAAAGTTCGCAGAAGCTGCAGCTCTAGTTTCCAGCTCCGTACTGAACTCTACTGTCTTTTTTCAGAAATAGAACCTAGTACACACACACACACACACACACACACACACACACACACACTTCTCATTTCTCAGTTCTGAAAAATGTGTCTCTTTTAAAACACACATGCAAAATAAATTATAAAATAGGCCTGGGGGTGTAGCACGGAGGTAGAAAGCCCCTGGGTTCCACCTTCTAGCACCACCAAAATAAATAAATAAATAAATAAATAAATAAATAAATAAATAATAGACTAAAAAATAGGACTGGAGGTGTAGCTCAGAGGTACAATGTCCCTGTATCCCATCCCCATTGCTGCAAACAAATAAAACACACACACGCATATATTATCCATATCCACAGCCCAGAAATTCCCTTTTACACTGGCACATGGCCAAAAGCTACTTAGAAAAGACTGAATTCATGTTTTTATTTGTGTGTGTGTGTGTGGGGGGGGTGTCTGGGGATGGAGCCCAGGGGCATTCTACCTCTGAGCTACACCCCCTGCCCTGCTTTTTATTCTTTATTTTTAAACAGGGTCTCCCAAGTTGAGGGGGCGGTCCTCACTAAGTAGCTGGAAGATCATAGATCGAGCACAGCCTTGACAATTTAGTAAGGCCCTCAACAACTTAGTGAGGCTGTGTTTCTTTTCTTTTCTTCTTCTCCTCCTCCTCCTCCTCCTCCTCCTCCTCCTCCTCCTCCTCCTCCTCCTCCTCCTCCTCCTTCTTCTTCTTCTTCTTCTTCTTCTTCTTCTTCTTCTTCTTCTTTGTAGTGCTAGGGATTGAACCCAGGAACAGTCTACCTCTGAGCTACACCCCCAGTTCTATTTTTATTTTTGAAAGAGGGTCTTGCTAAGTTCCTGACAGATTCACTAAGTTTCTTAGACTGGCTTGGATTTGCGATCTTCCTGTTTCAGCCTCCCAAGTACTAGGATTACAGGCATGAGCCACCATGCCTGGCTGAGGTCTTGTTTAAAAAAAAAAACAAAAAAAAACTGGGTATGGTGCAGTATGATTGCAATCCCAGTACTTGGGAGGCAAGACAGGAAGATGGCAGATTCAGGGCCAGCCTCAGCAACTTAGTCAGGCCATGTTTCAAAAATTAAAGAATAAAATAGTGCTGGGAGTGCAGCTTAGAGGCAGAATGCTCCCAAGTTCAATGGCAATAACACACACATGCACACACACACACACACACACACACACACACACACACACACAAAGAAATAAAAAAATAAAATAGTGCTGGGAGTGTAATTCAGAGATCGAATACCCCAAGCTCAATCCCCAATACCACACTGAACACACACACACACACACACACACACACACACACACACACAAATAGGAAATAAAACAAGGCTGAGGTATAGCTTAGAGGTAGAATGTCCCTGAGTTCAACCCCCAATATCCACCTCCTCAACAAAGACAATGTCTTACATTTTTATAATACGCTTTCTTTAATTACAATAGTATAATACAAAGGTCTGGCTAGAACATACCTATTCTGAAGTTGAGAAGACAGAGATTCAGATAGTAAGCAATCCACAGAGTTGCTCGGCTAGGAAGGCGCCCAGCACCCTCTGTGTTCCTTGTCAAATGCTTTAGTTGATAAAATAAATAAAAATTTTAAGAAACTAAATTTTAAGAAACTAAATTTTAAGAAACTAAATCCAGAAGCATTCTACCCCCGAGTTACACCCTCAGCCCTATCTTATTTTTTATTTGAAACAGGATATGAATAAGTTGCAGAGGGCCTCACTAAGTAGATGAGGCTGGCTGCAAACCTGTGATCCTCCTGTCTCAACTTCCCAAGTACTAAGTAGCTGAGGTTGTCTGTGAACCTGTGATCATCCTGTCTCAGCCTCCCAAATGCTGGGATTTACAAGCATGCACCACCACGCCCGGCGAAGATAGGGCCTTTTAATGTTGCCTAGGCTAGGCACAGACTCCCGTCCTCAAGGAGGCTTGGCTCAGCCTCCTGAGCTGCTGGAACTACAGGTAAATAACACCATGCTCCGGGAAAATGCCAAAATGTTAGGAAAAGAAATACATCAGTGTTTTCCAGGGGGTAGAGATGGAGGTGGGTTCAGCAGGCTTGTCTCTGAGCTGAGTGGGGCGGACATGGCTGATCTGCGCATGGCAAAGGGCAGGCCAGATGTTCTTCAGCAAGCCCACCCACAGGAAAGCTGGGCTTCCAGGGGTATTTCTCAGCTTATTTTCCACTCTGCAGAAAGTAAGCCAAGTTGCAAGGTTTTCGATGGGGTTAGCTAGCCATTAGGATTGATACTTAGGTACTTGCCTGGGGAAAGAAATGGTGCTGAAGAGTCAACTGGACTCTCCGGTGAAGACAAAGATCGATGGCAACCTGCGAGCCACCCACCTGTGCTCTGGCAAGTCAGGTCGACCAGATGGCTTGGGAAATGGAGCTTGAGAACAGAGAGCTCCTCTGGGTCTCACGTTGTTTTCTGAGTTGGTGATGGCTCGTAGCCAGCCAGCCAATGGCAAGGGTAGAGATGTGCAGACAGTCTGGGGATGGTGCCAGGTTGGGCACGGGTAGGGCTGACTCAGTGCAGAGCAGCGGCGGCCAGCCTCTGGCTGGCCCTCAGACTCCAAGGCTCCAAGGCTCTGAGCAAGCCGTCTAGGCTGCACTTGAGACTCCCCGCGTATGGAAGGGCAGAGACCCCTTGCCCACCCTGCGTTCCAGGGTGCTGGGAGGAATGCATGGAATAATGTAAGTATTTTGTGAGCATTTATGTTCTGCGCAATACAAAGATCAGTAACACGATTTGCAGGATTCTTACTAGTGGCTCCTCAGTAAAGAATTCTGTAGCTGGGTGTGGTGGTACACACTTGTTACTACAGTACTTTGGGAGGCTGAGAAAGGAGAATTGCAGGTTCGTGGCCAGCCGCAGCTACTGAGTGAGGCCCTCTGCAGCTTAGAGAGACCCTGTTTCAGAATGAAGAATAAAAAGTAGGGAGCTGGGCGTGGTGGCGCACGCTTATCCTCTCTGTAGCTTTTGGAAACATGTCTTATGGAGCCAGGAATATGAAGTCAAATATGAATTCCAAACTAGTCAATCTTAAATACACCAGCTAATTTCTTCTAGCTTCAGTCTTCTTACGTGTAAAATAGAAGTAGTATCTACAAATGTGGTTGTTTGGAAAGTTAAATTGATAGTTTATATGAAGTGTCTGGGATAGTGTGTGTGTGTGTGTGTGTGTGTGTGTGTGTGTGTGTGTGTGTGTTAGTAGGGGGTGAAACCCAGTGGCTTTCTATCTCTGGGCAATGCCCCAGATCTATTTTATTTATTTATTTAATTTATTTATTTTTGTGGTGCTGTGGATGGAATCCAGGGGCATTCTACCGCTGAGCTATAACCCCAGCTCTATTTTTTATTCACTGAGTTGCAGAGGGCCTCAGTAAGTAGCTGAGGCTGTCTGCGAACTACGATCCTCCTGTCTCAGCCTCCCAAGTACTGGGATTACAGGCGTGCATCACCACGCCCGGCTCACCCTATTTTATTTTTTATTTGGAAACAGGATCTCACTAAGTTTTGTAGAGTCCTCACTAAGTTGCTGAGGCTGGCTGTGAGCCTTTGCTCCTCTTGTCTCAGCCTCCCAAGTACTGGGATTACAGGCGTGCATCCTCACACCTGGCTTGGGACAGTGTCTTACATGCAGAATTCCATAAATGGTGGCTCTTATCCTAACTGCCTTTGGTGTGGCAGAGGCTGGGCACAGTGACCGGGATGGTGTTCACTGAGTTCACTACTGTTTCTCATACTCCTCAGCCATCCTTGGGTCCATCTATGTAGTACTTTCTTCCTATTAGAGTTCAACAATTGTTTACACTCAGACTTTGGGGAGCCGGGTGTGCGGGTGCATGCCTACAATCCCAGCACTTTGGAGGCTGAGGCAGGGGAGGATCCCGGGTTTGAGGACGGCCTCAGCAACTTAGTGAGACTCTCAGTAATTTAGTGAGACTGTTTCAATGCCAATAAATAAATAAATAAATAAATAAGGGGCTGGGGGTGTAGCTCGGAGGTAGAATGCCTCAGGGTTCAATCCCCAGTTCCAAAACAAAACACAATGAAACAGAAAGGCTTTGGGGATGTGGAAGACCCAACGGGGGTATTGTGGTTTCCAAAAATACTGGATACCATCCCAATAGCTCACCTAGAGAACAGACGAGGAACTGAAATCAGACAGGAGCAGGCTGGAGAGCGTGCTAAACGGATGAGCGGGATGGTCAACAGCTGGCAGGATACCACAGCAGCAACACTGACCACTCTAAAGAGAGACCCAAGCCTCTCTTCCACATAAGTAAACAAATATTTAAAGAGGCAACACTCGAAAAGATGACTCCATTTATTCTGTCACGCCCTGGAAGGCAGAACTCAGAACAGTGGGCGGAAGTTCCCTGGGGATAAATTTCCGCTCAATGCAAAGCACTTTTCCATAACGCAGCCATTGGGCGAAGGAGTAGCTGCCCAAGAGGGGAACAGGGAGCCACTGAAGGGGATTCGGCCCCAGGATCTGGCATTAGAGGGCAGCTGGACCAAAACGTCCCCAGGTCTCTCTTGGCTCTGCAATTCTGTTTCAAGAAGGACCATGGGCCGGGCGTGGTGGCACAGGCTTGTAATCCCCGCGCTTGGGAGGCGGAGACAGGAGAATCACGCAGGTTCGAAGCCAGCCGCGTGCGCTGGCTTAGGAGACCCTGTTTCCAAATAAAAATGTAAAAAATAGGTCTGGGAGTGTAGCCCGGAGGTAGAAGGGCTTCCAGGAACCCCAGTACCACAAAAAAAAAAAAAAAAAAAAGAAGGACCATGAATGATGCAGGCTCCAAGAGAGGAGATCGTAGGCTAGAAAGCCATCTCTGTGGCCCTCCCCTGTGTTATAAATCTTGGGCGCAGCGTGGAACAAAGAACATAATGCTAGCTGGTTTACCTTAATACCAGCTAAAGTTACTGCCATACATATATATGGATTCAACAAATACATAAGGTTTGCCTACTCTAAAGAGGGTCACCGAAATGCCAAAGTAACCTCTTTTTTTTTTTTAAAAAAAAAAAAAAAACCTTTTATTGGTGCAGTATAATTATGCATCATAGTAAGATTCAGAGTGATACAAATATATATGCACACATTACCTGGCAAGCCTTTTTTTATATTAAACTTTTACTCCACAAATAAAGAGTTATTGTTACCACTAAAATTTAAAATTTGATTTTGAGCCAGGTATGGTGGCACATGCCTGTAATACCAGTACTTGGGAGGCTGAGATGGGAGGATTGCAGGTTTGAGGCCAGCTTTGGTAACTTAGTAAGACTCTGTTTCAAGATAAAATAAGATAGCCGGGCGTGGTGGCGCATGCTTGTAATCCCAGCGCTTAGGAGGCTGAGACAGTAGGATTGTGCAGGTTCAAAGCCAGCCTCAGCTACTTAGTGAGGCTCTCAGTAATTTAGTGAGATCCTGTTTCAAAAAAAAAAAAATATATATATATATATATATATATATATATATATATATATATATATATATATTTATGTATGTATGTATAGCCTGGAGGTAGAAAAGCCCGTGGGTTCCACCCCAGTACCACACACACACGAATAAAAAAATATATGGTGGTTGGGGGTGTAGCTCAGAGAGAATATCCCTGGGTTCCATCCCCAGTACTGAAAAAAAAAAAGATAGAATAAAATAAAATAGGCCTGGGGGTGTATCTTAGAGATAGAATGCCCCTGGGTTCAATCCCAGGTACTAAAAATTTTTTAAGACTAAAAACTGATTTTGAAGTTAAAAATAACTACTTCTATATTTGAGAACATTATTTAATCCCATAAGCCTCAATTTCCTTATCTGAAAATAGGCATGATATTTGTGGACAAGTGGTATTTGCCTATATGGGCTGTTCATTAATTCAACAAACATGTGAGTACTTGTGATACTGCCAGGCCTGGTTCTACTGGCTGGGGACCTGAATGACTGAACAGAAAACTCTCAGAGAGCGGATTTTTTTTTACTTGCGGTACTGGGGATGGAACCCAGGGGCATTCTACCTCCGAGCTACACCCCCAGCCCTATTTTTATCCTTTTTTTTTTTTTTTTTTTTTTTCAGTACGGGAGAATTGAGCCCAGGGACATTCTACCTCTGAGCTACACCCCCAGCCCTATTCTTTTATTCTTTATTTGGAAACAGGATCTCACTGAGTTGTAGTAGCTGAGGCTGTCCGCAAACTGGGATCCCCCGTCTCAGCCTCCCAAATGCTGGGATTACAAACGTGCGCCACCACGCCCGGCTTAGAGTGGATATTCTAGTGGGGAAAGGAATCAATAAACATTGTAAAGAATTGGAGTATGTTGATCTGAACATATTCGGAAAGTAAAACAATGAAACAAGAAAAGTTTTTTGGGGATGATTTAAGTAAAAATGCAGGTACAGCAAACATAGTGGTGCACACTTGTAATCCCAGTACTTTGGAGGCTGAGACAGGAGGATTGCAAGTTCAAAGCCAGCTCTGGCAATTTAGCACGGCCCTTTATCCAAATAAAAAATAAAATTGGGCTGGGGGTTGGTATACCTTGGAGGTAGAATGCCTGTGGGTTAATACCCAGTATGAGAGAGAGGGAGAGGGAGAGAGAAAGAGAGAGAGAGGACGAGCTGGGCGTGGTGGCGCAGGCTTGTAATCCCAGCATTCGGGAGGCTGAGACAAGAGGATCGCAGTTCGAGGACAGCCTCAGCTACTTAGTGAGGCCCTCTGCAACTCAGTGAGACCCAGTTTCAAAATAAAGAATAAAAAATAGGGCAGGGGGTATAGCTCAGAGGTCGAATGGCCCTGGGTTCCATCCCCAGACCTGCAAAAAAAAAAAAAAAAGTTAATAAAAAAAGAAAGAAAAAAGAAAAAGAGAATGCAGGTACAAATTAGTGTGTGAAAAAGTTCAACAAAAAGTTCTCAATTGTCGGGCGTGGTGGCGCATGCTTGTAATCCCCGTACTTGGGAGGCTGAGACAGGAGGATCACACAGGTTCGAAGCCAGCCTCAGCTTGTTTAAGAGACTCTGTTTCTAAATAAAATATAAAATAGGTCTGGGAGTGTAGCCCGGAGGTAGAAGGCCCCTGGATTCCATCCCCAGTACCAAAAAAAAAAAAAAAAGTTCTCAATCTAGCCAAGTATAGTGGTGCACGCTTAGCTTAAAATCTCAGTATTTGGGAGGCTGAGACAGAGGATCATGGTTCACAGACAGCCTCAGCTACTACAACTTAATGAGTTTCTGTTTCTAAATAAAGAATAAAAAATAGGGCTGGGGGTGTAGCTCAGAGGTAGAATGCCCCTGGGTTCCATCCCCAGTACTGCAGAAAAAAAAAAAAAAAAAAGTTCTCAATTAAGCTGGTGTGGTGGCGCATGCCTGTAATCCCAGTACTTGGGAGGCTGAGACAGGAGGATCGCAGTTTACAGAAAGTCTCAGCTACTTAGTGAGATCGTCCGCAACTCAGTGAGAGCCAGTTTCAAAAAATAAACAATAAAAAATAGGGCTTGGGGTGTGGCTCAGAGGTAGACTGTCCCTGGGTCCCATCCCCAGTAGTGAAAAAAAAAAAAGGTAGGGGTTAGGTTGGAATGGTCCAGGTTCAATCCCCAGTAACACACACACACACACACACACACACACACACACACACACACACACACACATTCGCATGAGTTATTATCACCATGGAGGACTTGTGAGCTTGTAGGACCTACACTTAAATCATCACCACACTTTTTATTTTTGTGGTACTGGGGACGGAACCCAGGGGCATTCTACCTCTGATCTATACCCCCAGCCCTATTTTATTCTTTTATTTTTTGTGGTCCTGGGGATAGAACCCAGGGGCCTCTACCTCCGGGCTATACCTCTGACCTATTTTATGTTTAATTTGAAACAGGGTCTCACTAAGTAGCTGAGGCTGGCTTCGAACAAGCTGTGCAATTACAAGCGTGGGGATTATAAGCGTGTGTTACCATGCCCGGCTATTCTTTTACTTTGAAATAGGGTCTCACTACGTTACAGACCCTATTTAATTAAGTGTCTATGGCTGGCTACAAACCTGTGATCCTCCAAGTCTCAGCCTCCCAAGTACTGAGATTACAAGCATTCGCCACCACCCCCTGCTATCACCACTCTTCTGAATTATAAACAGGTGCTGTGTATACAAGGCCAAAAGCCAGGTGAAAGTGGAGCCTGATGCTGTTTACAGGTGGAAGAAAAGAATCTAAGAATTTATTGAAACACTATGATTTCAGGGCTCTAGCTTGGGCTCATTTGTTCAAGGATGCTGACAAGAATCTGCAGGAAATTTAAAAATGAAGAAACCTGGATTTGAACCAAGTGACATCATGCAAGCGGCCTCATTTTTCTAAGCCTTAAGTTTTCCCTTCTTTGACAAGGGTTGTTGTGACACGTAGTAAGAACATATGTAGCTGGATGCTGTGGTGCATACCTATAGTCCCAGCTCCTGAGGATGCCAAGGTAGGAGAATCACTGGAGCCCAGGAGCTCATGGCCAGCCTGGGAAACATAACAAGACCCTGCCTCTTAAAAAAAAAAAAAAAAAAAAAAAAGTAAAGCTGGGTGTGGTGGTGCACGCTTGTAATCCCAGCATATGGGAGGCTGAGACAGGAGGATCGTGGTTCTCAGACAGCCTCAGCTACTTAGTGAGGCCTTTTGCAACTCAGTGAGACCCTGTTTTGAAATGAAGAATATAAAAATAGGACTGGGAGTGTGGCTCAGAGGCAGAATGCCCCTGAGTTCCATCCCCAGTACCAAAAAAAAAAAAAAAAAAAAAAAAAAGTAAAGAGCTGGGCCTAGTGGTATACACCTATACTTAGGAGGCTGAGATCGGAGGATCAAAAGCCAATTTCAAAGCCAGCCTCAGTAACTTAAGTGAGGTTCTCAGCAACTAAGACCCTGTTTTCAAACAAAAAATAAAAGTAGGGCTGGGGGTATAGCTAGGAGGTAGATTGCCTTTGGGTTGAATCCCTAGTAACACACACACACACACACACACATAAATAAATGATAATATGTGTTGGGGTGGGGGCATAGCTCAATGGTGCTTTTCTAACATGAATGAGGCCCCTGGCTCCATCCCTAGAATAGCCAAAAAAAAAAAAAAAAAAAGTGTGTGTGTGTGTAGAGAGAGAGAAAGAGATGGAAAGTACCAGACACACGGCACAAACACCTCGCTTTTATTATTACCATCATCCAGACGAATGCATCTGAATTTTTTGCAATTTTCAGTGTGCTTGGGATGAAAAAAAAAAGGCAGTATTTCTCAGGAGGGCACATTCCACAATCACATGTTACTAGGAGTTGGACGAAGGTCACTTGTTATGAGAACAAACCAGAAAAACATAAGGAAGCATTCAACTAATTAAACGCTCCACTCGGTTCTCAGCCTTGCTAGTTCCTTGGCTGCAGTCTCTGGAATTCCAGAAGATGCGAACAGAGCCACATGGGTTCACAGATCGGAACATTTTGCCAAAACGCAGTCTGAAAGGATTTATGAGGTGTGCTTCCTCCACGGAGCCCGGGAGCCAAGGAGGTGTCCGGGCCGCCTCCATCAGCCCTGACGTCCCACGGACTCACTGTTGCACACTGTCCCTCTGCTCCTCATGGCTCGGATTGAGAGCTGGGACATGAGACTTTAATTTGTTCTCGGTAGGACTTTTTCTCAAGGGGGCAGCTTTGCAAGGCAGAAACTCTGCATTCCTGGAGGGGAAGGCGGACATTTCACTCCATCACGCTGCGATTGCAGGGTCCAAAGTAAACACAAGCTTTGGGGCATTCATTGGTGTTAGGGCCTTGCCCACCATGCATCTGCAAGGCAAAGTGAGCTGTTTTCAGAACCGGAGCCCCCATGTTTACTATAGATAGTATAGTGCCTCATTTCTGTTGGTGGGGGCTTGTGTTCAGCAATCTGTCCCCTCCGAGAGCAGCAATCACCACCTGGCACTGCAAAACGGACCAATGGATCATCGAGGGAGAACGGTTTTGGCACCAGTGGGACTCTGTGCTTCTCCTATGATCCAGAACGGAGGACCAGTGTGTGTTTTTATTTCCAATCCATCATGGGCTGATATTTTTACAAAGTACAATATAAATGAACCGCGAGGACATTTTTAAGAGACATAAAATGCAAGCCAATATTTCCGTTGTCCGATTCAACAGACTTAAAATTACTCTTACAAATTACTCTAGAAGTTTTTAAATGTTTACTTGTGACTGTTGTGCTTAATCCTGATTGTTGTGGGTTGAAGAAATGATCTAGGTCACCATTTAGCCCTGAACATTTACTTGAAACAATGAAAACACAAAGCCAACTTACCCTTCTCACTGTTAAATAAGATGATATATTTGGTGCATTGGTCTGCGCATAGTAATCATGCATTAAATACCAGCAATTACTGTTACTCTTCTCTCAAGGTCGGTAGGAAGAGGGAGGAAGGCTATCAGCTAGAGATTCAGATCCAGGTCCCACACACCCTGCTCCTACAGACCTTGGACAAACATCTTCATCTCTTTGAGCTTCAGTTCTGTAATTTTCAATACACAACCTAGAGCTGACATCTAGACCAGTAAGTAAAGAACTTAACCCCTGAGGGAAGTGGGATGGTCAAACCACTTCTCTGAGAAGTACACATTCTTACCTTTCTGCTGGTTCAGGAAGGAGAGAGGAAAAGAAAATGCTTTATATCAGTGCAGTTTGGGTGAGGCAAGATTGACTATTGTCCCCTACAGAAATACATTTGCCGAGTGTGGTGGCATCTGTCTGTAATCCCAGTACTTGGGAGGCATAGACAGGAAGATCATAGGTTTAAGATCAGCTTCTGGAATTTAGCAAACCTCTCAGCAATTTAGTGAGGCTCTGATTTAAAAAAAAAAAATTAAAAGAGCTGGGGTGTAGCTGAGAGGTAGAATGCCTGCTGGGATCAATTGCCAGTTACCCCAAACACCAAACACATTTGTTTCCCAGTACACAAATTCTTGCTCACTCTCTCTCTTTCACACACACACACACACACACACACACACACACACTCCATGGTGATAATATTATCCTTACCACATGCTATGCATTCTGACATATCCTGTCCTATTTTATTTTTTTTAATGCTGGTCAAGACACATTTAGCTGATTTCAAACCCTCAGTTTGAAAAACACTAGAAAAACACTACATTTCTAAGTTTCCTAGCATTGACAACATGCAGATGGGACTAACAATAGGAGATTCCTATTAGTCATTTATAACTGGACTT
Organism: Muscardinus avellanarius; assembly: GCF_963383645.1. Lineage (NCBI taxonomy): Eukaryota > Metazoa > Chordata > Mammalia > Rodentia > Gliridae > Muscardinus > Muscardinus avellanarius. Next base: position 56,541,293 of record NC_137788.1, read on the forward strand.
CTGAGTAGGACTGATATTATTAAAATCACCTTTTTTTGGTACTGGGGATTGGACCTAGGAGTGTCCTATCTACAAGCTAAAACTACAAGCTACAAGCTATACCCCTAGCCATTATTATTGTTATTTTTAATTTCGGGGGGAGATACTGGGAATGGAACCCAGGGGCATTCTACCTCTGAGCTATACCCCCCCAGCCCTATTTTTATTTTTTATTTTGAAACAGGGTGTCACTGAGTTGCAAAGGGCCTAAGTAGAGGAGACTGGCCTTGAACCATGATCCTCCTGTCTCAGCTTCCCGAATGCTGGGATTACAAGCATGTGACACCATGCCCCACTTTATTATTATTTTGAAACAGGGTCTCACCAGGGTCTTGTTAAGTTGCAAAGGCTGGCTTCAAGCCTGCAATACTCCTGGCTCAGCCTCCCACATACTGAAATTATAGGTGTGTGCTACCATGTCCAGATATGGAGCTGATATTATTAAAGACAAGAGAATCTAAAAGACTTTTTTTTTTTTAAAGCTGGATGGCTCGACATTGTGATGTTCTTAGTGAATCTATTGTGAGCCAAAAACAATAGTGAAGATGTGGGTGGCTTGTGCTCTTGTCACTGGGTAACAGCCTGGGACAGCAATGGATACATCCCTGCCTACCTTTATGCAGATTTCCTACAGGCAAATGTGCCAGGAAACAAGTGATGGGGGAATTTTCTACTGGATTCTGATGCCGTACTGTACTGCTATTTGCTCTCTGGAAAAGGAGAAGGGAGCGAGTAGAAGTCCTCAGGCCGTGGAAGTGTGATGACTGCAGGCTGTTTCTGTTCCTGCATGTGTTATTCCTGCTTGGGTTAGAAGTTGGCCAGGAGTGTGGTGACGCACGCTTATAAAGCTAATACTTGGGAGGCGGAGACAGGAAGATCCCAGGTTCACAGCCACCCTCTGCAACTTAGTGAGACCCTGTTTCAAAATAAATAGAACAAAGTAGGCTGGGGGTGTAGCTTAAAGGTAATGTGCCCCTGGGTTCCATCCCTAGTTTAAAAAAAAAAGGAGAAGAGGAAGAAGAAGAGGAAGAAGAAGAGGAAGAAGAAGAAGAAGAAGAAGAAGAAGAAGAAGAAGAAGAAGAAGAAGAAGAAGGAGGAGGAGGAGGAGGAGGAGGAGGAGGAGGAGGAGGAGGAGGAGGAGAAGAAGAAGGAGAAGAAGAAGAAGAAGAAGAGGAGGAGAAGGAGCAGGAGGAGAAGGAGGAGGAGGGGAAGAAGAAGAAGAAGAAGAAGAAGAAGAAGAAGAAGAAGAAGAAGAAGAAGAAGAAGAAGAAGAAGAAGAAGAAGAAGAGGAGGAGGAGGAGGAGGAGGAGGAGGAGGAGGAGGAGGAGGAGGAGGAGGAGAGGAAAAAGAAGAAGAAGAAGAAGAGGAGGAGGAGGAGGAGGAGCAGCAGGAGGAGGAGGAGGGGAAGAAGAAGAAGGAGAAGGAGAAGGAGAAGGAGAAGGAGAAGGAGAAGGAGAAGGAGAAGGAGAAGGAGAAGGAGAAGGAGAAGGAGAAGAAGAAGCCAGAGACTTCTTTGGGGGAAAAAAGACAGATATCCAAGCTTCTACCTGAACAGATATATTATAGCCTTTTTATTCTTTGTTGTTTTGTTTTGTTGGTAGGTCTGGGGATGGAACCCAGGGGCATTTTACTTCTGAGCTACACCTATTTCTATTCTTTATTTTGAAACAGGGTGTCACTGAGTCCCAAAGGGCCTAAGTAGCTGAGGCTGTCCGCGAACCACGATCCTCCGGTCTCAGCCTCCTGAATGCTGGGATTATAAGTGTGCATCACCATGCCCAGTGGATAGTCTCTTTATTCTTTGAATGAATAAATATAACTGTTTTTGAATTTCAACTGTGCAAATAAAGCATTGTTACTTTATTTCCAATAACTTCTACTTCCATGCTGGTCTAAACTCTCCCTTTCCCTTGAGTAGTAAGAATATCTCACGTTGACCACTTACAATTTGAGTTGCTAAAAGTTTCACTTTGAGACTATAACTTCATAGGCAATGGAGAGCTGTGCCTCCCAGAGTGAGCTTGAGGCTCCCAGTGAGGTACAGGAGGGGGTGGTCTGCTCCTGCACCCCCATCTTTCCCCATCTCCATTCTCTAAGCTTAATCTCTTCATTGCTTCCTTCCATAACTACCTACAGTGAATCTGAGAGCTTCCTGCTGAAACCGTGTGTGTGTGTGTGTGTGTGTGTGTGTGTGTGTGTGTGTGTGACAGACAGACACTGAGGACTGAACCCATGGGTATTCTATCTCTGACCTACAACCCCAGCCCTATTTTATTTTTTATTTAAAAACAGGGTCTCGCTAAGTTGTGGGGGGCCTTACAAAATTGCTGAGGCTGGCATGAACCTGTGTTACTCCTGTCTCAACCTCCCAAGTACTGGGATTACAAGCATGCACCACCACACCCAGCTGAAATCTTATCCTTTTAAAAGAGCCCTGCAGCCGGGTGTGGTGGCACACACATGTAATCCCCGCACTTGGGAGGCTGAAACAGGTGGATCACACAGGTTCGAAGCCAGCCTCAGCTACTTAGTGAGGCTCTTAGCAACTTAGTGAGACTCTATTTCTAAATAAAATATAAAATAGGTCTGGGAGTATAGCCCGAAGGTAGAAAAGCCCCTGGGTTCCACCCCTAGTACCACCAAAAAAAAAAAAAAAAAAAATTACTTGGGAGCCAAGCATGGTGTCATACACGATGCCCAGTTCTTGGGAGGCTGAGACAGGAGGATTGCAAGCTTAAGGCCAGCCTCAGCAAGTAGTGAGACTCATCAACCTAGTGAGACCCTTTTCAAAATAAAAAATAAAAATGGGGCTGGGGGTGTAGCTCAGACATAGAATGCCCCTGGGTTCAATCCCCAGTACAAAAACAAACAAATAAATAAATACATAAATAAGTAAATAAGAATACTTAGGAAGCTGAAACAGGAGGATCACAGATTCAAAGACAGCCGCAGCAACTTTGTGAGGATCTCAGCAGCTTGATGAGACAAATAAAAAATACAATGGGCTGAGGGTAGCTTGGAGATAGAATGCTCCTGGGTTCAATCCCTAGAGAAGAAGAAGAAGAAGAAGAAGAAGAAGAAGAAGAAGAAGAAGAAGAAGGAGGAGGAGGAGGAGGAGGAGGAGGAGGAGGAGGAGGAGGAGGAGAGGAGGAGGAGGAGGGGGGAGGAGGAGCGGAGGAGGAGGAAGGGGAGGAGTGGAGGGGGAGGGAGGGGGAGGGGAGGGGGAGGAGGAGGAGCAGAGGAGGAGGAGGAGCAGAGGAGGAGGAGGAAGGGAACGAGTGGAGGGGGAGGGGGAGGGAGGGGGAGGGGAGGGGGAGGAGAAGGAGGGGAAGAGGAGGAGGAGCAGAGGAGGAGGAGGAGCGGAGGAGGAGGAGGGGGAGGAGCGGAGGGGGAAGGGGGAGGGAGGGGGAGGGAGTAGGAGGGAGGGGGAGGAGGAGCAGAGAAGGAGGAGGAGCGGAGGAGGGGGAGGAGGAGAGGAGGAGGAGGGAGGAGAAAGGGGGAGAGGGAAGAGGTTGTTCAAGGGAGCTAATCTTCCTTTGGGATACCATCTAGTCCTGGCTCATTCCTGGGACACATCTATTAGCTCTTGGTTGAGAGGTACTACCAGGGCCATCACATGGGTCATGGGGGGGTGTTGCTATTCTGGAGGAGTAGCTCACCAATTATCAAATGCTGATCTCCCAAGAAGCATGTCTTGTACTCTGAAAACAGTTACCTCAAGAGGCGACATCTGCCCCTCCACCAGTCATCTTTTATCTGGGCATGAGGGATGGGGGCAAATTGAGAGCTGGTTCTGCTAAAATGGTACTGTTTGAAAAATGGGAAATATTCTGCTGGTAGATGCTGTTCACAGGGCTGTGTTTTTCTGCCCATAGAAACTGGGGATTTTTGCCAGGTGTGGTGGTACATGCCTGTAATCCCAGTACTTGGTAGGCTGAGACAGGAGGATCACAGCCTCAAGCCCAGCCTTGACAATTTAGCAAGGCCCTCAGCAACTTAGTGAGACCCTATTTCAAAATAAAGAAAATAATCCTGGTGTGGTGGCACACACTTATCCAAGTCCTTGGGAGGTCGAGACAGGAGGATCGCAGGTTGGTGGCCAGGCTCAGAAATTTAGTGAGGCTCTCTGCAACTTAGACTCTGCTTCAAAGTAAAAAGCAAAATAGGACTGGGGTGTGGCTCAGAGACTAATGCTTCTGGGTTCAATCCAGTACCAAAAAGTTAAATTTAAAAATACAAAAAACAAAGTAGGTTTGTGAGAGTAGCTCAGAAGTAGAACACCCCTGGGTTCCATCTCCAGTAGCAAACAAAAAGAGGAGAAGGAGGAGGAGGAGAAGGAGGAGGAGGAGGAGGAGGAGGAGGAGGATCACTGGTTCAAGTCCAGCCTCAGAAGCCTAATGAGAATCTGTTTTAAAATAAAATAGAACACCCCTGGGTTCAATCAATCCATTCCCAATACAGAGAGAGAGAGAGAGAGAGAGAGAGAGAGAGAGAGGAGATAAAGAAACACATAAGGTGAAGTGGATGGTGAGCGTGTTCCAGACAGAAGGAAATGCATCTGACATATAAGAGGCCTCTGTGGGCCAAGCACAGGGCAGGCAACTGGGCACAGAGGTGGTGACAGACCAGTGAGCACTGGATTACCCGAGACCTCCTAAGGTATCCTAAAAGTGGAGGAAGCCACTGGGGTCCTTATTTTATTTATTTATTTATTTATTTATTTATTTATTTATTTATTTATTTATTTTTGTAGTACTGGGGATTGAACCCAGGGCTGTTCTTCCTCTTAGCTACAGCCCTAACCCTATTTTTTCATTCTTTATATTGAAACAAGGCCTCACTAAGTAGCTAAACCTGGCCATGAACCCACGATCCTCCAGTCTCAGCCTCCCAAGTACTGGGATTACAAGTGTGCACCACCATGCCCAACTTCCACTGGGGATTTTTAAGGAAAGTTTTGCCACGATCAAGTTTTACTTAAAAAACAAAAAAGAAGGAAGAGAAAGAAAGTCTAGCTGAGCAGCAAAGGCATTAGGAAAGGCAAGGGTGGACATGACGGGCAGCGTGTATAGGGAAAATTTTAAAACAGTTTTACACAGGTTGGCTTTGTTCTGTTCCAGAGCTTCACCTACTAATCAACATTCGCAAGACAAGTTATCTTAGCTGACTTTAATTTCTTACTTTTTTTCTGGACTCACACCTTGCTCTTCCACTTGGTGTTTGCACGGTTGGTTCACTCTTTGTGAGCCTCTTCAGGTGCTCCCATTGCGAGAGGGATTTGGGAAACTCAGCTGCTCTTTGAGGGTTTGAATGCGGATGGAGTGAGTGCCTCGTTACACAGGCACTCCACAGATATTGGCTCTTCTCCACCAGAGAATCCCTGGACTTGGGAGGCTGAGACAGAAGGATCACACAGGTTCAAAGCCAGCCTCAGCTACTTAGTGAGGCTCTCAGCAACTTAGTGAGACCCTGTCTCCAAATAAAGTATAAAATAAATCTGGAAGTATAGCCCAGAGGTAGAAAAGCCCCTGGGTTTCACCCCCAGTACCACAAAATAAAAAAAGTAAAAAGAGCCCTGCGTGGCAGCACATGAGTACAATGCCAGTACTCAGGAGGCTGAAACAGGAAGATCACAGGTTTAAGCACAGCCTCAGCAACTTAGCCAGCATCTGTTTCAAAAAATAGCCGGGCGTGGTGGTGCACACTTGTAATCCCCACACTTGGGAGGCTGAGACAGGAGGATCACACAGGTTCGAAGCCAGCCTCAGCTACTTAGTGAGGCTTTCAGTAACTTAGACCCTGTTTCCAAAAATAGGTCTGGAAGTATAGCCCGGAGGTAGAAAGCCTCTGGGTTCCACCCCCAGTACCACAAAAAATAAAAAATAAATAAAGCTGGGCATGGTGGTGCACGCTTGTAATCTCAGCATTTGGGAGGCTGAGACAGGAGGATCAAGGTTCACGGCCAGTCTCAGCTACTTACTGAGGCTCTTTACAACTCAGTGAGACCCTGTTTCCAAATAAAAAATAAAAAATAGGACTGGGGATGTAGCTTGGAGATAGAATATGCCCCTGGGTTCCATCCCCAGTACCACACACAAAAAAAGAAAGAATGAATGAATGAATGAAATAGGGCTGGGGATGTGGCTCAGGGTTAGAATGCTCTTGGGTTCAATCCTCAATAACTCACACACACACACACACACACACACACACACACACACACATAAAACAGGTGTGATGGCACACACCTGCAATCTCAGTACTTGGGAAGTTGAGACAGGAAGACTGCGGATTCAAGGCCAGCAACATAGTGAATGAAACTCTCAGCAAGCTAGCAAGACCCTACTTCAGAACAAAAAAATAAAAATAAAAAAGAACCCAGAGGTAGAATGCCCCTCGATTCAATCCAGTACTCCCCCCCAAAAAAATGGGTGGGGCTGAGTACATAGCACAATGGTAGAATGCCTCTGGGTTCAATCCTCAGTACCAGAAAAAAAAAAAAAAAAGTTGGGGGAGGTACCTTACAGGGTTAAGGGGAGGTACCTTACAGGGACGTTCACTACGTCAGAATTACGCAAACAAGATGGAGGTCATGGGTATAAGAGAAAAAAAAAAGTAAAATGGGCTGGGTACGGTGGCACACGAACCTGGCAATCTGAGTACTTGGTTGAGTGGCTGAGACAGGAAGATAGCAGGTTCCAGGCCAGCCTCAACAATTTAGTGAGACCCTGTTTCAAAATAATAAGCCAGGCATGGTGGCGCACGCTTGTAATCCCAGTACATGGGAGGCTGAGACAGGAGGATCACAAGTTCCCAGCCAGCCTTAGCTACTTAATGAGGTTCTCTGCAACTTAGTGAGACTCTGTTTCAAAACAAAGGTTTAAAAAAAAAAGCCGGGTGTGGTGGCGCACGCTTGTAATCCCTGCGCTTGGGAGGCTGAGACAGGAGGATTGCACAGGTTCGAAGCCACCCTCAGCTACTTAGTGAGGCTCTCAGCAACTTAGTGAGACGCTGTTTCCAAATAAAATATAAAAAAGGTCTGGGAGTATAGCCCGGAGGTAGAAAGCCTCTGGGTTCCACCCCTAGTACCACCAAAAAAAAAAAAAAAAAAAAAAAAAGATTAAAAAAATTAGAGCTGGGGGTACAGCTAAGAGGTAGAATGCCCCTGGTCTCAATCCCCAGCACCACTAAATAAATAAATAAATAAATAAATAAATAAATAAATAAATAGGCTGGGAGCATAGCTTAGAGGCAGAGTAAACCTGGATTCAACCTCCAGTACCAATAAATAAATGCATAAATAAAGAGAAGGCCTTGGTTTTTTGTTAAAAATCCATGATGCACTCCTCATAAAAAGGGAGCACCTATATATTTTCAATGACATAACTTGTTAGGAATCTAGTCCTTATTGATGCATAAATTTGAGAAGTCCTGCTTTCCCACCGGTCCTAAACTTCAGTACTAAAGTACTGCTGTGTTACGCAGGGAGGGTCAGGAGCGGCCCTGCTCCTCAGTTGATGCGCACAGCACACAGCGCTAGTTGACCCCAGGAAGATGTGGACAGGGGGCTACAAAGCTCCTTCCTACGCAGCCCAAACGCGGCACTGAAAATCTCAGCCAAAGGTTCTCTGCAGCTATCGCCTACTAACCCCAGGACATTCTGGCCCAAAGAAACTTTTCAAAGGGAACGGTAAAAGAACAAAAAAACAAACAAAAACCCTTAAAGAAAGAGTGTTAAAGAAAGAGTTCTGTAATTTCATTTTAAGTGATAGTAGTAGAACATTGAAATAAGTTCTCTACTTACTAATTTGAAACAGTTGAGTACAGGCAGGCTGGCCTCAAATTCCTAGGCTCAAGGGATCCTTGTGTCTCAGCCTCTGGGGTAGCTGGGTCTATAGGTGCACACCATGTCCAACTTCTTCCCACTCTTTAACATTATACATCCCATAATCTCATGGGGGGGGAGGAAAGTACAGTAATAGTCCAAATACACAAGACAATATATATCCAGCTTACTTTGTTTCAATTGTGTGAATTCATTTTTTATTTTATATTTTACATTATAGGCATGTATTACAATCTGGAAACTTTTCAAGCAATTTCAAGAACCAGCTGGAAATGTTCCAGGGACACATTCTTGTACACGCACTCTCTTTCAGTGAGAATCTTGCATACATCACGTATATGGGGAACACACACACACACACACACACACACACACGGACACCTCTGACACCTCTCTTTCTCTGATGCATGTTAGTGAAGACTACATGTGGTGGCACAGGCCCTGTAATTCCAGTCCTTTAAGTTCAAAAACAGCCTCAGCAATGTAACAAAATTCTCAGCAACATACTGAAAACCTGTTTCAAAACAAAAACATAAAAACGGCTTGGGGTGTAGCTCAGAGAAGGAATGCTCCTGGATTATTCAATTCCTAGCAACACACACACACACACACACACACACGAGACAGAGACAGGGAGGGAGGGAGGGAGGGAGGGAGGGAGGGAGAGAGAGAGAGAGAGAGAGAGAGAGAGAGAGAGAGAGAGAGAGAGAGAAAATAGGAATAGGAATGAATGAATATCCATGTGGTAAAAATGAGCTGACTATATAAACTGAACTGGTAATGGAAAGTATGAACTATATTTAAATAGGATAAATGGTATAAATATAAATCCAGAGTTTTAAGGAGGCCATTTTTTTTTTTGGAGAAAATTTCAACTACACGAAGTGAAAAAACATTTTGCGATTCTGGCTTCAAAGCAACTGATCTGGAAGAAATCATTCGATTTAAGAGTAGTATAGACAATATGTCACATGTGTCAATGGGCTGCTATTCAGAGAAGCTAAAAATGTACATGGCAAAACATGTGAAATCAGTGTGGCAGGAAAAGAAGTCCGCTATCTGTTCCCACATGGCATCCATGTCCCCAGGCAAGGGATTTGGTGGAGGCGGCCCAATGTTCTTGTAGTTAAAAACTAATTTCCAGCCAGGCATGGTGGGAATGCCTGTAAGCCCAGTACTTGGGAGGCTGAGACAGGAGGATAACAGGTCCCAGGACAGCCTCAGCAACTTAGTCAAAACTTTTCTTTTTCTACTAGAGATTGAACCCAGGGGCATCCTACCTCTAAAGTGCACACTCAGCCCTATTTGGTATCCTTTATTTTGAAACAGAGTCTCAGTGAGTTGTAGAGGACCTCACTAAGTAGTTGAGGCTGGTTGAGAACCTGCCATCCTCCTGTCTCGGCTTCCCATGTACTGGGATTACAAATGTGTAATCCCAAATGATTTATTTATTTATTTATTTATTTATTGTGGTACTGGGGTTCCTGGAAGCCCTTCTACCTCCGGGCTACACTCCCAGACCTATTTTATACTTTTATTTGGAAGCAGGGTCTCTTAAGCCAGCGCGGCTGGCTTCGAAAACTGCGCTATCCTCCTGTCTCTGCCTCCCAAGCCTGGGGATTACAAGTGTGCGCCACCACGCCCAGCTCCCAAAATGTTTTAAAATAAAATAAAATAAGCTGGGCGTGGTGGCGCACGCTTATAATCCCCGCGCTTGGGAGGCTGAGACAGGAGGATCACATGGGTTCAAAGCCAGCCTCAGCTACTTAGTGAGGCTTTTAGCAACTTAGTGAGACCCTGTTTCCAAATAAAATATAAAAAAGGTCTGGGAGTATAGCCTGGAGGTAGAAAGCCTCTGGGTTCCACCCCCAGTACCACCAAAAAATAAAATAAAATAAAATAAAATAAAATAAAATAAAATAAAATAAAAAATAGGGCTGGGGTTGTAGCTCAGAGGTAGAATGCCAGTGGGTTCAACCCCTAGTGCAAAACAAACAAAAACAAAACACAAAAGCCACAACTAATTTCCAAAGCGTTCATCTCACATGAGACCTCTGGATGAAATACATATGGTATGCAAATGGATGCTTCACAGTCCTATTTTATTTTTATTTGGAAACACAGAGCCTCACTATTTGCTGAGGCTGTCCTTGAACCTCTGATTCTTGTGGCCTCCCAAGTACTGGAGTTACAAGTGTGTGTCACCACGCCCCGCATGAAATTTCATCTTTAGTACAACTCCAGGGAGGTGGCAGATGAAGTGACTGAAAGGAGGGGAAGACTGGGGAGTTGCCCAATTTCACCAGAAAAGGAAGGAAGCCAGCAGGAGAAGCCATGCAGGCTGACTTTGTGTCCAGGCATTCTGTTTTTGGTACTCTCCTTGTTATTACATTTAGTTTTCCTTAAGATTTTGCAAAAAAAAATTTTTTTTTTTGGATGGTACAGGGGTTCCTGGAAGCCCTTCTACTTCTGGGCTACACTCCCAGACCTATTTTATACTGTTTTATTTTTGGAAACAGGGTCTCTTAAGCTGGCACGGCTGGCTGCGAACCTGCGCGATCCTCCTGTCTCCGCCTCCCAAGCGCGGGGATTACAAGCGTGCGCCACCACGCCCGGCTTGCAAAATCTTAAAGCTAGTTAATGTCAGAACCCCCTGGAAATATGTCCAAGGTCTCCGGGTCAGAAAAGTCTCATCAAAAGGCCGTGGCAATTGCTCACTTGAGCAGCGCTCTTCATGCTGAAAACCCCCTTAGGAAGAAGGCAGAAAGAGCAACAAAAGCTTGATGGTTCCAACGGTGTGAACAGTACATTTTTCTTTTATTGTGGCAAAATAACATAACATGAATCATTTTTAGGTGTGTACTTCTGTGGCACTAAGTATATTTTGTTGTGCAACCATCACCATCCAGGTCCAGAGCGCTTTTGATCTCCCCTAGATTAAATGCTGTGTTCATTCATCGTTATCCACCCCACCCTGTCCCCACCTCCGTCCCGCCCCTGGCAGGACCACTGTGCTTTCTGGCTCAATGGAAATGAATATTCCAGGGATTTTCATGCAGGATGCCACACAGTATTTGTCCTTGTGTGCCTGGCTTATTTCACTTAATATGCTATCTTCATGGAGCCAGGTGTGGGCAATCCCAGTATCTGGGAGGCTGAGACAGGAAAATCTCAAGTTCGAGGACAGACTCGGCAATGTAGCAAGACTCTCAGCAACCTATCAAGACCCTGTTTCAAAACCAAAAGAACTGGGGATGTAGCTAGAATTCCTCTGGGTTTAATCCCCAGCGCCACAAACAAACTAACTAACTTCATGGTTTCTGTATGTTGCAGCATAGGCCGCTAGAATTTTCTTTCCCTTTTCTTTCTTTCTTTTTTTTTTTTTTTTTTTTTTTTTTTTGCGGGTCTGAGGATAGAACCCAGGGCCATTCTACCTCTGAGTTACACCACTCCCACCCTATTTTTTATTCTTTTTTTTTTTTTTTTTTGAAACAGGGTCTCACTGAGTTGCAAAGGGCCTAAGTAGCTGAGGCTGTCTGTGAACCGTGATCCTCCTGTCTCAGCCTCCCAAATGCTGAGATCATGAGCGTGTAACTCCATGCCCGGTTATAATTTTAAGTCTAGTAATATTCCATGAATATATTTGGACATGTGGATAGATTCTTCTTCTTTTTTTTTTTTTTTTTTTTTGGTGGTGCTGGGGTTCCTGGAAGCCCTTCTACCTCCGGGGTACACTCCCAGACCTATTTTATATTTTTATTAGGAAACAAGGTCTCTTAAGCCAGCGAGGCTGGCTTCGAAACTGCACGATCCTCTTGTCTCCGCCTCCCAAACATGGGGATTACAAGCGTGCGCCACCACGCCCGGCCAGGACATGTGGATAGATTCTACCTTTTGTTCACTGTGAATAAAGCTACTATGAACATGGGTGTACAGATAAATATCTGTTCGAGGCTCTTTCGCTTCTTTTGGGTATGTACCATAAGCAGAATTGCTAGATCACCTGGTACCTCCGCTAATTTCCCCTTTTTCTTCTCACAAACCCAAACTGAAGAATGCAGTGAATACACCAACCACACAGACTCAAAGGCAGAGAACCTCATCAGCTAGCGAGCTAGCTTTTCTTTGTTTCTGGTACTGAGGATTGAGCTAAGGGACACTGTACCTCCAAGCTACATCCCTACCCCTTCTTATTTATTTATTTATTTGGTGGTACTTTTAAATTTTTATTTATTTGGTGGTATTTATTTAGTGGAACCCAGGGGCTTTTCTGTCTCCAGGCTATACTCCCAGACCTATTTTATACTTTATTTGGAAACAGGGTCTAAATCGTGGAGAGTCTAAGTAGCTGAGGCTGGCCTTGAACCTCTGCGATCCTCCTGTCTCAGCTTCCCAAGTGCAGAGATTACAAGTGTGTGCCATCACGCCCAGCTTCCCTACCCCTCTTTATTTTTTATTTTATTTTATTTTTTTGCGGGTCTGGGGATGGAACCCAGAGGCATTCGACCTCCCAGCTACACCCCCTGCCCAATATTTTATTCTTTATTTTGAAACAGGGTCTCACTGAGTTGCGGAGGGCCTCACTAAGTAGCTGAGGCTGTCCGTGAACTGCGATCCTCTAGTCTTAGCCTCCTAAATGCTGGGATTACAAGCGTGGGCCACCACACCCGGCCCCTATCCCTTTCTAAATTAATTTTTAAATTTTGAAACAGGATCTCACTAAGTTTCTGAGGTTGGCGTCAAATCTGTGATCTTCCTGTCTCAGCTTCCCCAAAACTGGGATTACAGGCATGCACCACCATGCCTGGCTAGCTTTCTCTTTCATCACTGGTCAAGTAGCTGTTGAACACCTTACATGTAAGAACTGCCTTGGGGATGTCACAGATCTCCAAGCCCAGGCAAGCTTGTTGGCCAGAAATGGAATCCAGCATTGCTCCACCTCTAGAAGTACAGGGGTAAGTCCAAACTGTACCCAGCACCCAATTTTGCAATACCCTAGGGGCGTGGAAATGGATTCTGAGGTCAAAGGGGTTCAGCACAAAGCCTGATGCATTGGCAGGGCGTGATGACATTCGCCTGTCATCCTAGCGCTTTGGAGTCTGAGACAGGAGGGTCACAGGTTCCAGGCCAGTGGGATAACTTAATGAGACAGTGTTTCTAAATAAAAAAGGGCTGGGGGTGTAGTTCAGTGGTACAGTGCCCCTGGGTTTAATCCCCAGGACCATAGGAAAAAAAGAAAAAAATCTGACGAATTTTTATAAAATAGTAACAGAGAAAACAGGAAGGCCAGGGAAGGTGATAAAATCCCCAGGAAGGCCAACAATTGCAAAATGTATTAGTCCTTCAAGCACCTGCCACCTGCTAAAACACTGGAAATGTGTTTCCCATCGGTTAAGGATTCACCAATCCCAGAATTCTCCCCTCTTAGGTTTCTTTTAGAAATTCTTCCTCCTAGAAAAAAACTCCAAAGAATTTTTAAAAATGGTAGTATAGCCGGGTGTGGTGGCGCACGCTTGTAATCCCTGCACTTGGGAGGCAGAGACAGGAGGATCGAGCTGGTTCGAAGCCAGCCTCACTGGCTTAAGAGACCCAATTTCCAAATAAAAATATAAAATAGGTCTGGTCATGTAGCCCGGAGGTAGAACGGTTTCCAGGAACCCCAGTACCACCAAAAAAAAAAAAAAAAAAAAAAGGAAAAAAATGGGGGACAGAAACATGCATTTTTTTTCTTTTTCCGTGCTGGGGACTAAACCCAGGGCCTCACACCTTAGACAAATACTCTAACCCTTAGCTACAATCCCATCCCACCCCCTTTTTACTTTATTTTGAGACAGGGTCTCTCTGAGTTGCAAGGCTGTCTTCATACGCACAATCTTCTGCCTTAGCCTCCTGCATAGCTGGGATTAGAAGCACGCATCACTGTGCCAGGCCGTGCTGATTACTAACCAAAAAAAAAAAAAAAAAATCTGAGCATATAGAGAAATTTTTAATGTGAGGATGTGTGAAGACACTGGGCTACAACATGGTCAATGTGTTTGGAAAACAGCTCAGGGCCAAGTATGTGTGGCTCAAGGGTTACTACCAGAAAAGAATCTGGCTTGGGTGGCCGAGGGGAGAGAGGTTGGAGAATTGTGAGAATAAGCCAGATGTGGTCCCCAGTACTGAAAAACAAAAACAAAAACAAACAAACAAAAAAATCCAAAAACCAGGCATCATGGTGCACACTTGTAATTCCAGCATTTGGGGAGACAAGAGGATCGTGATTCGGGGACAGCCTCAGATACTTAGTGAGGCCCTTTGCAATTCAGGAATACTTTGTTTCAAAATAAAGAATAAAAAATAGGAATTGGGGTGTAGCTCAGAAGTAGAATGGGTTCTACTTTTACCAGAAGCCCCAGGGTTTCATCCCCAGTACAGCAAAAATAAATAAATAAATAAATAAATTTATGATTTTTTAAAAAAGGAATTGTGAGAATTCAAAGAACAGGAACTAGGAACACGAGGATCAGTACAAGGAAGGACAGGGACTACTCCCTTTTGCCAGTGGAGGACTTGATAATACAATGGGTGGTGCTGACTAGTGATGAGGTTCATTGCAGTTTAAAAAGCATATATGTAGCCGGGCGTGGTGGCGCACACTTGTAATCCCAGCATTTGGGAGGCTGAGACAGGAGGATCACGCAGGTTCGAAGCCAGCCTCAGCTACTGAGTGAGGCTCTCAGCAACTTAGTGAGACCCTGTTTCCAAATAAAATATTAAAAAATGGGTCTGGGAGTATAGCCCGGAGGTAGAAAGCCTCTGGGTTCCACTCACAGTACCACCAAAAATAAATAAATAAATAAAGAAAGAAAGAAAGAAAGAAAGAATAAAAAATTGGGCAGGGGGTGTATCTCAGAGATAGAATGCCCCTGGGTTCCATCTCCAGCACCAAAAAATGTGTGTGTGTGTGTGTGTGTGTGTGTGTGTGTGTGTGTGTGTGTATTCTCACAGAGACATGAGCCTAGGAAGAGGCATCAGGTCCCTGCTTAGGTAGTCTTTGATCCATCATAAAGTCAGGTACTTAATACTCAGAGCTGTTGTTTTGTATATAAAGCGCCCAGCAGTCTGTGGAGTAGAGCGATGCCCAGCAGAGGGCATGTGTGAAATCCTTGGTTCTCTAACAACCCACCCTCTCCCCTCAGCTACATTCTCCACAAGGGGATGCAGGCTGAAGATGCACAGTCTGTTAAATCTCCTAAGCTCTCATGCAAATGACACTGGTCTGGTGTTTATAGCTTCATACCCCCACAAAAGATTTGTGGCAGGTATCAATGCAGAGTAGTTCTCATCTACCTGACAGAAATAAGATTACATTTTATTTTCATATACAGATGACAGCAACAGCAATTAACATTGTCATTCCATGCATATCTTTAATATTAGACTAGATTCTAAATATCTTGAAAGAAACATTACATGCCAGTATTCATTCCTTAAACACAAAAACGGAAGTTTATTCATGCAATAATATCAATATCATTCAACACGCAGGCCTCTCCTTCTCCCTGTTTAAGACAAATTTAATTTTGAACATCTGATAGTGTAGTGACAAGTGCCAAGCTATCTTAATCAGGTTACTTTTCACATTTAAAAAATGGCACACGCTTCCCTGAATATCACTCCAGAAACACAAGTTCATACTTAGTTCTTCCCTCATATTAACCTCCTAAAGATTCAAAGGTTCCCAGGATCTTCTCCATATTTGTTCAGCTCCATGGTCTGCATGCTGCCATGCAAACGACCACCTTGTCTTTTATTCCCATGTTACAAAACACAGCAGAGAGAGATGGCATAGCCTTCTTCACAGCCCAGGGGAGGCAAACACAGGACAGGGCTCCCCGATCTTCGGTCACCTTTTGCCCCTCTTCCTGGGGTCCTCCGGTGGAAGGCAAGATGGCTGCCATCCTTCAGTTATCACAGTACTGTACCTTTAGAATGGACAGCATCAGCACTGTGATAACTGAGCCAGGGCAGCCTGTCAGTCACTGCGTGGATCAGCGGCATCCTTCAAGCGTTGCGCCTTGAAGCCTCCCTATGTAGTGAAGGACTAAGATTCCCCACGACTGGAGACGTGTGAGAGCCCAGCAATCGGAAAAGCTGAAATAGCGAGAGGGCCACTGAGTTCTATTCGGATGAGAGGGAACACATGATTGGTGTGTGTTAACGAGGATGCACAGCTTTGTGATCAGCTCACGCTGATCACACATCCACCATGCAGTAAGCTTCCCAGCTGTGTCTCCACCACACGCGGACCCACAGACTATCACCCTGGCCTCACACACGCAGAAGTATTTATTCAGGGACTAGTATGTCTCATGACCTCTTCGAGATCTGTGGGAAGAGAAATGAGATATGGTTCCAGTCCTCAAAGTGCTCATAATCAAACATGGTGGGTCTGCCTAATGCTCAACAAATTTCTGTGTGCTCTCATTTGATTTTTATGAAAACCCTGTGGGGGCTATCATGAATTATTCTTTAACTCATCCAAAAGGAATTGTGGATTAAATAGGTTAGCTGCCACTACTCCATTCATTGATGGGGGTCTTAGGTGAATTACCTAAGGCCGGTCACATCACTAAGCAACGGTGAACCAAGGCCCAAATCCATATCCAGGGACTGAGCCCTGTGCTTCTTGCTCTATTCTACTCTAGCTTCCAATTCCATCAACTGGACAGTATGTACAATTAGCACAAACAGAAAGATTTCTCAAAACATGTACTTTCTGCACAAGAAACACGAGTTTTTGCCAAGCATGCAGGTGCACGCTTGTAATCCCAGCACTTGGGAGGCTGAGACAGGAGGATCGGGGTTCAAGAGCAGCCTCAGCTACTACTCAGTGAGGCCCTTTGTAACTCAGTGAGACCCTGTTTCAAAATAATGAATAAAGAGCTGGGCGTGGTGGTGCACACTTGTAATCCCAGCATTCGGGAGGCTGAGACCGGGGGATCTCGGTTCACAGACAGCCTCAGCTAGCCCTCTGCAACTCAGTGAGACCGGTTTCAAAATAAAAAGAATAAAAAATAGGGCGGGGCGGGTAGCTTGGAGGTTGAATGCCCCTGGGCCCCATCCCCAGATCTGAAAAAAAAAAAAAAAGAATAAAAAATAGGACTGGAGGTGTAGCTTTGGGGTAGAACGCCCCTGGGTTCCAACCTCAGTACCACAAAAATAAACAAACAAATAAATAAATAAATAAATAAATAAATAACAAGAGTTTTTGCTTTTTCACTAACTCAGAAACTCGTAGAGTTTTATGATGTAAGAAGAAATGTACAACATTTATCTGCTCTTGCTCTGAGGGCTAAAAATATACTCAAATTGATGATGAATATTTAACAGAGCCATGGACTGTCTTTCTCTCTCTCTTACTCGCTCTCTTTCTTTCGTGGTCCTGGGTGTTGAACCCAGGGGCATCTTACCTCCAAGCTGAATCCCCAGACCTTTCTATTTGAAAAAGAGTCTCACTACATACTACATCGCTGAGAGTCTTGCTACATTGCTGAGGCTGTCCTCAAACCTGCGATCCTTCTTCTCAGCCTTCAAAGTATTGGGATTACAAGTATGTGTCACCACACCTGGCTAAGTTTTTCGTGCAAGTCTATAGTTATGGTAGTACAAAAATCATTTTCAACCTTTGGATTTTTTTTTTTTTTTGGTACTAGGAATGGGACCCAGAGGCATTCTACCTCTGAGTGACATTATCTTCCCTATTTTTTTTTTTTTTTGGTGGTACTGGGGTTCCTGGAAGCCCTTCTACCTCCGGGCTACACTCCCAGACCTATTTTTTTTACATTTTTATTTGGAAACAGGGTCTCCTAAGCCAGCGCACGTGGCTGGCTGGGAACCTGCGCGATCCTCCTGTCTCTGCCTCCCAAGCGCGGGGATTACAAGCATGCGCCACCACGCCCGGCTCTTCCCTATTTTTTATTCTTTATTTTGAAACAGGGTTTCACTGAGTTGGCAAAGGGCCTCACTAGGTAGCTGAGGCTGCCCACAAACCCAATCCTTCTGCCTCAGCCTCCCAAATGCTGGGATTACAAGAATATGCCACCATGTCCAGCTTGAGAATTTTTTTTTTAATTTTATGTTTTTTTTTTTTTTTGTGGTACTGGGGATGGAACCTAGGGGCATTCTACCTTCAAGCTACACCCCCGCCCTCTTTTATTCTGAAACAGGGTCTCACAAAGTTGCAGATGACCTTACTAAGTTGCTGAGACTGGCCACGTACCTGCGATCCTCTTGTCTCAGCCTCCCAAGTACTGGGATTACAAGCGTGTGCCACCTCGCTCAAAGAACTTTTTTTTTTTTTAACCAATATTTCATTTGAAATTATCTGTACCTTTGAGAAGTACCCTGAAGTCATTTCCGGGATGACTCTTAGTTTTAATAAAAAGTACACAAAGATTCTGAAATTGAAATTCAGGCATCAGAATACCAACTTATTAAAACTATGATTCACTTGGGGTTTTTTTTTCATGTCAGTCATAAGGTCTCAAGTTATTTCAGTATGAGTGGAACTTGACAGATATTTAAAAAATAATTATGTTTTCAATTAGGCATCTGCTCAGTTTCAAAGACTCATTATATGCAAATTAGATATTAGCACTACACTTCAAATAAGTCAGATTCTTCAGTTCAGCAGAAGTAAGAAAATAGAGAACAGTGAAACTAGTTCAACTATTAACTGTTGAAATTGACCTTATCTTCAGAAAAGTAATAGCCAATGAAATAATCCACCTACACACAAATTAAAAACATTCTCTGGCCGGGCGTGGTGGCACATGCTTGTAATCCCAGCATTCCCGAGGCTGAGACCAGAGGATCGCGGTTCGAGGACAGCCTCAGCTACTTAGTAAGGCCCTTTGCAACTCAGTAAGACCCGGTTTCAAAATAAAGAATAAAAAAGAGGGTAGGGGTGTAGCTCGGGGGTCGAATGCCCCTGGGTTCCATCCCCAGACTGGTGAGGGGAAAAAAAAAAGAAAAAGAAAAACATTCTCTGAAGTGAAAAAATATCTAAAAGTTAAGGAGGTCATCATCTGGGCCTTAGCCAACTGATGTAATACAGAGTCGAAACACGAGAGGGCAATGAAGGTTTAAAAAAAAACAACAGAGTTGGATCTCACAACCGAAGGTTCCTGGAAATAGTTGCGTATTTTCACCCAAATCGTAAACATCTGTTAAATGAACAAAGATACTGTGATTATTTTAGAATAAAATTTTAGATAGCTGATCCCTCAAGGAAGATAGAAAGATTACCACATAACATTTCCTGACCACAAATTTTGTAAGTTTTATGAAAGACACAGTATCCACATAGCCTGAAATACTAGATATTGGACAAGCATGGGATGGAATAATCTAAAGATACTTAGGAGTTAGTTATTAGGCCTTTCTTCATCAGTATTAGTACCAGTGCTACTAGATTTCTAAATATGAAGTATACAAAGCTGAAATTAACATGTCCAATATACTTTGAAGCCAAAATTTACTATATTAGTCATTGCCAAAAATCATGTGACGACTCAACATTTTTGATAATATAAAAGACATTTTCTTTTCAAACTTATTCTTCTATCAATTTTTCTACCTAAATTGGAAAAAAAAGACCAACTACTCATGATAATAAAAAGCAAATTGTCACTATTCTGTGGATATCTAAAATTAATGTCCTCTTAGAGTAATTATAGAACAGTTTGAAGAAAGAAAAATACAGGTTTTCCAAATATTTTATAAACAATAAGTGCTTGAATATATAGTTTTGTTTATTTTTGGAAGCTACTCTTTATAAATGTGTATTTTTGAAAAACAAAGTCTAAGCTGGGAATGGTGGCATATGTCTGTAGTCCCAGTATTTGGGAGGCTGAAACAGGAGGATCACAGGTTCAAGGACAGCCTCAGAAAGTAAAAAGACTCATCAACCTAGTAAGATGGTCTCAATATCAAGATAAAATATGGCTGGGGGAGTAGCTAGGAGGCTGAATGTCCCTGGATTTAATCCCCAGTATGAAAAAAGAAAAAAGAAAGAAAGATCTATCATAAGCCATTTCTTTTTCAGTATACTTTTCTCAAAAGAATTAGGTTGTTTTGCTGGGTAATGGTGGCGCACACTTGTAATTCCATTACTGAGGAATTACAAGTGAGACAAAAGGATCCCAGGTTCAAAGCCAGCCTCAGTTACTTAGTAAGGCCCTCAGCAACTTAGTGAGACCTTGTTTCTTTTTTCTTTCTTTCTTTCTTTCTTTCTTTCTTTCTTTCTTTCTTTCTTTCCTTTTCTTCTTTTTTTTTTTTTTTTTTTTTTTTTTTGGTGGTACTGGGGTTCCTGGAGCCCTTCTACCTCCGGGCTACACTCCCAGACCTATTTTTATATTTTCATTTGGAAACAGGGTCTCAAGCCAGCGGAGCTGGCTCCAAACCAGTGCGATCCTCCTGTCTCTGCCTCCCAAGCGCAGGGATTACAAGCGTGCGCCACCACGCCCGGCCGAGACCTTGTTTCTAAATAAAAAATAATACAGGGCTGGGGGTGTAGTTCAGAGATAGAAGGCCCCCGGGTTCCATCCCAGATCGATCGATCCCCCCCCCACCCACCCACACACACACACATTAGAGGCATGGGTCCTCATGCTACAGTAAGAAAACATACTGCACAGTAACCGAAGGAGAAAGAAAACACTGCCAGAGAGCAGACTGATTTTAAATGCAGTTCTTCTATGTTAAAAACGAGAGAGCAATTTCTTGATCATGCGTACCCCAAATATTAGCTCCAAGAGCAAGTACTTCCAAAAGACTGGTACACCAAAGGACTTGCCTCTAAGGCACGTGGAGTACAGATGCACACACAAAACATGTGACCTGCCGGCGTGGTGGCGCATGCTTGTAATCCCCGCTTGGGAGGCGGAGACAGGAGGATCACACTGGTTTGAAGCCAGCCTTCCTGGCTGGCTTAAGAGACCCTGTCTCCAAATAAAAATATAAAAAATGGATCTGGGAGTGTAGCCCAGAGATAGAAGGGTTTCCAGGAACCCCAGTACCCCCCCCCACAAAACATGTGACCTTCCACTTACAAATTGAAAATGAACATATAATGATTCTCAACCTTTAAACATAGATTATATATTTAAAATCAGAAATACTATGATAAGTTGCTGGCAAAATATTTGATATATACTCATATTTTTTTGTGGTATTGGGGATTGAGCCCAAAGGCATTCTGCCACTGAGTTACTGGGCTATACTCCCTGCCCTTTTTATTTGTTATTTTGAAACAGCATCTCACTAAGTTACCCTTTATTGGCCTCAAAGCTGTGATTTTTTTCTATTTTAGCCTTCTAAGTACTGGGATTACAGGTGAGTACCACTATAACTGGCTTTGATTTATTTCTTCTCTCTCTCTCTCTCTCTCTCTCTCTCTCTCTCTCTCTCTCTTTCTTTCTTTTGTACTAGGGATTGAACCCAGAGGCATTCTATCTCTGAGCTCTACCTCAATTTTATTTTTAATTTTGAAACAGTGTCTTGTTAGGTTACTGAGGGCCTCGCTCAGTTGCTGAGACTGGCTTTGGACCTGAGATCCTCCTGTTTTGGCCTCCCAAGTTCTAAATTTATTGGTGTGTACCAACACGCCTCTTTGAAAATATTTTTAAACTATAGTTTAGCTTAATTAAAATCCACTATTCATGTGCCAGGGGTGGTGCCGCAGTTTTGTAATCCCCGCGCTTGGGAGGCGGGCGGAGACAGGAGGATCGCACAGGTTCGAAGCCAGCCGCACTGGCTCAAGAGACCCTGTTTCAAAATATAAAATAGGTCTGGGAGTGTAGCCTGGAGGTAGAAGGGCTTCCAGGAACCCCAGTACCACCACAAAGGTAAAATCCATTATTCATTATACTAAAGTGATTTTCCCATTTAAAAATCATAATCCATTTCAATGTCAGAATTATAAAATATACAAATACAACTACTCTTTGATGTTACAAAAAAAGTACTGTAAATAAAAGATGCTCAAATGTCAACTTCTGCTATGTCAGAAGTACACAGCATGTACACGTGCATTCTATCGCAAACTTTGCTATATTGTAGAGTTTTAAAAAAGTCTAACTGTGCCAAAGATTTGTGGAAAACCTGGAGTGAGGGGGATACAGATTTGTTCTCCCTTTAAGGCAAATGAAATTGGTTAAAAAACTTGGGAAAAGTCAAGGACCTGTGCAAAGTCAGTCTCAATTTTCAAAAGTAACATAAACTGGGCATAAATATAGGGGGTATCATCACTGTAACCCCTTCAAGAATCTGCCTCTGGACAACCTCAGGATATGCGACCTTCCAAGGTGCACGTGGACAAAATCCAACACACACGTGATTGTAAAAGGCATGTATACATTCACACACATGGAGAAATGAGCTTTCCTCCCATATGCTATTCAGGACTTCAACCCAGAAAGGCTCCAGGAGACTAAAATCTTAGAGATCTAATGGACTGGCTCATAAATTCTATTTTATGGGCCTTTCCCCTCCATACACGTAACTCAGCGTAACTGTTTCATCTGTCTCCTCTACATTTATTTTACTTTCTGATTTTGCCCTAGATCACAAACTCCCCCACCATTTTAGATATTATAGTTTGCTTGTAAGTCAGTTTTATTCTGAGTTCACCTCTGTATTGCACCCTTTTAGAATAATTGGTAAAAAAAAAAAAATTACATAGCCGGGCGTGGTGGCGCACGCTTGTAATCCCAGCATTCGGGAGGCTGAGACCTGGAGGATCACGGTTCGCGGACAGCCTCAGCTACTTAGTGAGGCCCTCTGCAACTCAGTGAGACCCGGTTTCAAAATAAAGAATAAAAAATGGGGTAGGGGGTGCAGCTCGGAGGTTGAATGTCCCTGGGTTCCATCCCCAGACCCGAAAAAAAAATGAAAAAAAATTTACATATATATATATATATATATATATATATATATATATATATATATATACACACACATACACCAGCTAACTTCAAAACAATCACCCCTGACTAATCATCCCTAAAACTGCTGACGGTCTCCTGTTAATCTGCGATTCCCTTGATACTGCGGGCACTGCCATTTAAAAATGCTGGGTCTTAGGTTTTCAAATTCTCTTAATGGATGGCTAAAGGGGATGATACCAAAGACTTGCACTGACCTCCAATTCTGGAGCCTGGGGCTGCCCGAGAATCACAGTTACACTTCACTTTTCTGCAGAGTTCACCCTTCTCACAACTTCCATTCCTACATCTACAAGATAAACGCACTGCTACTTGTAACACATGCCACTGGCCTGGACACTTGGGCACTGTTTGGACTTTATTTCCTGATGCCAAAAGCACTCTTCCTAAAGGCAGAAGTTATTTTTTTCACGTCCTTTCACAACACCAGTCATTTTCACAAAATGTAAGCTCGACAAACATCTGACTAATTGATCAGCATCTTCATTTCTCAGAGACCCTCTAAATCTGATTGTCAGCAAAAGCACATGTTTAATCCCAGTCTCTGTACAGTACTATAAGGTATTTGACTGTCATCTATAAAATGACAGAACAGTACCCAAAGGCCTTTAAATCTGCTCCAGTGGTATTACTGAATCTCATTAGATAAAACCAAATCCCACACACGCATGGCCCTATCTCTATTCCTGTTAACCTTGTACTTTTTGTTGTTGTTATTGGGGATTGAACCTAGGAGTATTCTACCTCCAAGCTACATCGGGTCTCACTCTGTTGGTGAAGCTGGCCTGGAACCTGCGATCCTCCTGTCTCAGCCTCTCAAGTGCTGAGATCATAAGCGTGGACCACCACACTCAGCTACCATACTCCTTTGGGAGAAAAGGAGCCAGTGACCTTGTGAGCCTGATTACCACTGACAGAGCCCTGACGTGGGGGCAGAAAGTCAGTGAAGGAAAAAAAAAACCCAAACAGAAAGTAAATGAAGGCAATAGATGAATGGAACTACTAAAATGCTAGGAAGTCACAACTGCTACCATGCCACACACTGTTTTTTTTTTTTTTTCTTTCATATATTTTTTGCCCAGGAGCCTTTTATAAAAGTAACTAGATCCAAGTATGTGGGTACTCACAATTTTCCGGGAGATCCCAGCTAACCCCGCTAAATACTTTGGCTTTTTTATTGACCTCCCTGGGTAGGATACAGATCCTGAATAGAAATCTCCAAAGTAGCCACGGGCAGGTGTTACAAACAGTAATAGCAATATTCTAATACTCTCAGGGTTCCCAAATTATCACACAGAGCACAGCAGTAGCAAGTAGGCAGTTGACAAACATAAAGTAATATTTCACGCAGTCACCTCTTTTCAAATTAATCCATGGACAAAAAGGAGTGATGTTATAGGCTTCCTAGAAGTATAACATAACACACTGCATATAGTATTAAAATGTCAACTTGTATCCTGTAAACATGAATTAAGTCACACACACACACACACACACACACACACACACACACACACAATTTTTGCAGTACTAGAGATTAAACTCAGGGAGATTCTACCTCCGAGCTTTACTCCCAGTCCTATTTTTTATTTTGAAACAGGGTCTCACTAAGTTGTGGAGAGCCTCACAAGTTTTAGCTGGCCATGAACTTTCAATTCTCCTCTCTCAGCCTTCCAAGTACTAGGATTACAAGTGTGTGTAACCACACCTGGCTATAAATAAATATATAGAGAAGGTTTTTTTTAGCCATACTGTGGATTGAACCCAGGGGTATTCTACCTTCAAGCTACACCCCCAGCCCTATCTATTATTCTTTATTTTGAAACAGGGTCTCCCTGAGTTGCAAAGGACCTCACTAAAGAGCTGAGGCTGGCGGCGAACCATGATCCTCCTGTCTCAGCCTCCTAAACGCTGGGATTAAAAACATGCCCACCACACCCAATCTATAAAAATATATTTTTAAAAAAGTAAAAGTCAGGTGTGGTGGTACACACCTACAATCTTAGTACTTGAGAGGCTAAGGCAGGAGGATTGTAGATTTGAGACCAGTGTACACTATCTTAGCAAGACCTTGTTTCAAAATAATAAGGGCTCAGGTGTAGTTCAGAAGTAGAATGTCCCTGGGTTCAATCCTCAATAACACACACACACACACACACACACACTATAATGCAAGCTACATATGCAATTTAAAAAATTCTGGTAGCCACACTTAAAAGGAATAAAAATAAATTTATATATATATATATATATATATATATATATATATATATATATATAGTGTGTGTGTGTGTGTGTGTGTGTCTGGGGATGGAACCCAGGGGCATTCTACCTCCGAGCTACACCCCCTACCCTATTTTTTTTTTCTTTATTTTGAAACAGGGTCTCACTGAGTTGCAGAGGGCCTCACTAAGTAGCTGAGGCTGTCCGCAAACCAAAATCCTCTGGTCTCAGCCTCTCGAATGCTGGGATTACAAGTATGCGCCACCACTCCCGGCTCACTTTAATATATTTTTATTTAACCATATATATCTCCCAATGTTATCTGGACATATAATCAATGTAAAAATTATTAGTGAGATGTTTTATCTTTTTTTTGGTACTAAATCTTTGGAATCTGGAGTGCACTTTATACTTATAGCCCAACTTCCAATGCCAATGCTAAACTTAAAGGAAATTATCTGTTTCGATTTCACAGTATTTATAGTTTAAAAAGTAGATATGCATATGCCCATGTGTTTCCAAACATACTTAAGTGTTTTAATAACTAAAATGAATATAAATTTTTTAAGTTGAATAAAATTTAAAATTCAGCTCATCTCCTCAACCATGTATCAGGTGGATTGATGGTCCTATGGATGCAGGTACAAATTCTTTTAAACCTGAACCAGAATAAACGATGTTACCACATCAACCAGCAAGTCCTTCTACAGCACTGACCAAGTGCTCAGCTGATGTGGAATATTTTTCTGTCTCACATCTAACCCTTAAATTTCAATCCTTGAGTGACAATCATTTACTAAGCGACCCTCCCCCAAACAATCTCTGGGAAGGGCTGCCTAGCAGAGAGAGAGAGAGAGAGAGAGAGAGAGAGAGAGAGAGAGAGAGAGAGAGAGAATGAATCATCACGATTCAAGAACAGAACGGAGCACCGAGATGCAAAGCTATGAAGTTTCCCAAGGTAAAGGTGGCAAATCCTCACACTGCTCCTTCTTTGTCCAGAGCGTCAGTCACCTTACAAAAGTTAAAGCCATCATTTATAAAGAGCCTCTCAACTTATGTACAGCAGGTGTCACCGCCCCCTCCCAGCCTCCCCCAACCACCTTCTGCTGTGCGCTGCAGAGCATATTCCAAGGGCCCCTCTTTAACTTATTCTGAAGGGCGCTTGCTTTTTTGTTGTTGTTAACTACAGAAACATATGAATAATTCAGTGAATGAGTCTAGAAACAAAGTGCTCCTCATTCATCGGTCTAGGAACCCAAGTCTAGCTTGAGAAAAGCTTTTCTGAAATACCTGGGAAGTATCCCCCAACCCACCCCCACCCCTTCCCCCAAGGAGCGAATTACAAACCCCGCAGCGTTCCCCCTCTCTCTAGTTGCACCCTGTGTCAAAGTTCCCTGCGCTCCTCGCGCAGCTGATTTCAAAGTTGATCTTTTAGAGGAGCCGGATTCCTAAGGTAGTTCTATTTTGAGCCTTCTTCCTGTTCTGAAGTTGGAAGGACTTAGGTGGTGATGTCATGGAAGGAGCTGTTGGCTCTTTACAGAAGGGTCTTCTCTAGCTACTCTGGGGGCGCAGCGCTTCACTACATCTCCCTCCCCTCCTTCCCTTCCGAGCTTCAGCTATTCATTAGCCAGGAAGAAAACAAGTTCAAATAGGCACGCAAACATTTTACATGCTAACCATCCCATAAATGAAACGAGGAGGAAAATGCCTCCCTCTTGGGAAGAGGGGTGACAATCTCTTTCTCCATCAACTCCCTCCTCCCAAATATCTATCAATGGGCCAGGGGCAAAAAGGGTGTGAGGGGCAGCTGGTAAAAAGAATCGCGGGATTATATATCCAGGAGGCGGGTAGAGGGAGACGCTGTTCGGATATTCTGGACAGAAGGAGACCCTTGAGTCCCCTTTCTTCCCGCTTTCCCCTCCCTTTTGGAATGGTTAGGCTTGGGGTTGGGTGTGCCCTGCTTGGGAGGCTGCTTTTGGCTGTGGAGAACCAAGAGGGGCCAGGGTGCCGCCCAGGGGCAAGAAGAAAAAAATAGAAAGAAAGAAAGAAAGAAAAAAAGAAAAAGAAAAAGAAAACAAAACCCAGAGCCAAGCTGCTCCGGCCTGGTTCTGGGCTTAAGTTTAAATGAGTAGAAGGGGTTATGGGAAGAGAACAGATTCTATCAGAAGACCCACCAGTGAATAAAACACAGCGCACTGGGCCAGAGGGGGCCCCTCTCTCCACCTAAGCCCAGCCTGTAGTCGCTGGTGGTGGGTGGTGGGGTACAGGGAGGCCGGAAGAGAAAAATCCCAAGACAACTGTGGACCGCAAGCAACTTGCGGGGGGCTGGCAGACGGGCGTGCTGAATGCAACCCGCAGGTGAAAGCGCGTGGGGCCGATTCTGGAGTGCTGGGGGCTAATGGGGAGCCCTGGCGGGGCTGGGGATTCCCTGGCTTCTCGGCTCACCTGGTCTCCAAAGCGAGCGAAGCTTAGGTGTGGTCTTTCTCCGGGAAGGTAGCAGCTGGCGCGCGGGTTTCGGAGTGAGGGAAAGGATTCCTGCCCGGGAAGGCGGCTAGAAGCCCGGGGGTCAGCTACAGCCAGGAGCCAGGGTCTCAGCCAAGTCTCCTCCCCCCCTTCCTGAAAACCGGCCTGGACCCGCATAAATTACAGCAACACCCCCCCTCCCCAATAACGTTTCTAATAAAAGAAACAGCCGCTCCTGCTCCCAGAAGAAACTGGAACTCCGGCAGATGGAAATAAACAGGTGAGCCCGGAGAGAAGTGGGAGAAGGCTGGGAAGGAGAAACCGCGGGGGGAGGCGTTCCCGAACTGCGGAGAACCCGAGGCTTCCCCGCCCTCCCTGCCTCCCGCCCCCTCGCCCAGGACGGTCTGCGTGGCGGGGAGCGAGCCGCCCGCGCCCCCCGCCCGCCGCCCGCCGCCCGCCGCCTACCCCGCTCCGCTCCCGGCTCGCGGGTCCCGGCCGCGGGGCCTCGGGTCTTCCTCTCCGTCCTCCTCCTCCTCCTCCCCCTCCTCCTCCTCCTCCTCGGCCGCCTCCTCCTCCTCCTCGCAGACTCCTCCCGCCGGATCCTTCATGTAAACAACATCCAGGCTCTATTTACAGTCTCCGACAGGCGGCTGGGGACCCGCGCCAGCCGGGGCCGCGGGGGGAGGGGGCGCAGCATCCCGCGCCCCCGCCCGCGCCCACCTGTGCCGGGGGTCCCGGGCCCCCCTTCCTTTGTTCTTCCCGCTATTTGCATGAGGATTATCTAATGACGCAGCAAGGCTCGCCACAACGTGACCGTCGCCATTTTTCTGTTTTTATTCTATCTCTGCCATGTGATAGATGGGGGGGGGGGGCTTTGGAATAGGGAGACAGGATTAAAAAAAAAAAAAAAACTTCCGGGTCTCATGACCGGGAAGGGAGAAAAACAAAAGGGAGACGAGACACAACTCCAAGAGGAGGATGTGTGCGCGTGTGAGTGCGTGTGCGTGTGCGTGTGTGTGTGTGTGTGCCCGCCCGCGCGTGCGCGCCCGCCCCTGCCCCTCTGCTGCGGGGAGGGAGCCTCGGGCTGGGGTCGGGAGCATCCTTCCTCCGTCCCCGGGCGCCCGGGACCCCGGGGGTGGGAGGCGGTCGCAGCCCGAGCCGCCGCGCTCGCCGGCCGGCCCCTCGGCTGCGGTCCCCACGCCCAGGGCCCGCGCTCCAGCGCCGGGGTCCGAGCGGCCCGGGGCCACCTCCGCGGAGCCCGGCTCTGGCCCTGAGCGGGGAAGCGAGAGTTTAAAAGCCACCGTGTGTCCCGAGTTTGAAAACAGTTTGCTCTGTAGTGCTCGTGACACTGGCCGCGAGACGACTCCCCGCTGGTCGGATCTCTCCCTTCCCCGAGCGGGGCACACCCTGGCGTGGTGTTCCTTGGGGGCTTGTTTTGTGGATGGGCCGTTCATCCTGGGTGGGGTTATCGAGGAAGAAATTTTACATCAGTGATGTTTTTTTCAGGATCGAAGGGATTGTTTCCGAAGACCGTTTGCACAGAGCAAGGTGGATTCGTGTTAGTCTGGTCTTATTCCAATCCAGAGAGCGAGAGACGTTTCTTTCTTCCCCAACTTTAGGTTTGGAGAAAGAATAAAAAATATTTGGAAACTCTGCCACGTTTTCCAGTGCGATACAGAATTTGGTGTGTTGCTTTGTTTACTATTGTAATCCCTTCGGGCACTTTCACTTTTCTTTCTCTTGACTTTCCTAAGTCCTCTTCCCCCATTTCCTTTCTGTTTCATAATTCAGAGCAGAAATGAACATTATTGACATTAACTATAGAGATCCTTACTTTACTATATTATTTTATACTATATTGTATTATATTATTATATTACTATAGAGAGCCTTACAGGCGATGACACGGAGGCCCTGAGTAGAGAGGGGCGTCTCTGTAGGTCACACATTTAATTTCGGTTGGGACCTGCTCATCTGACATTCCTTTAGGGGTGGATGGCAGGGTGGGGGAGTTGTTAGTCATGTCTGGCAGTGGCCCTGCTTTGTAGCACTCAGACCCTAGAAGTTAAAAATGGAGACCATTTGGGAAGTCTGTCCTCCTCAGGCTTATGTGAGACTGGTTGCTTCTATATAGTCTCCCCCAACCCCACACTTAATTTGTCTAAAGTGTGCCTGTGTTCATTCAGATTCAGCCACACCTTTCCCTGGGAGTGTTTGTGGGTTCTCACAGAGCATCACTAGGACATTGTTGTAAAATTTTGTGTGTGTGTGGTACTGGGGAAGGAACCCAGGGGCGTTCTTCCTCTGAGCTACATCCCCAGCCCTATTATTTATTATTTATTTTGAAGCAGAGTCTCACTGAGTTGCAAAGGGCTCACTAAGTAGCTGAGGCTGCCCTCAAACCATGATCCTCTTGTCTCAGCCTCCCGAATGCTGGGACTACAAGCGTGTGCCACCAGGCCCGGCTTGTTGTGAATTTTTATTGGACTCAGTTGAACTATTCCCCTTTGTGCCACTGTATCTTTATTCTATTTATTTCACTGTGCCTTTCACACTTGGGTGCACACACAGCAGTTCTTTTTTGCGTGTGTGTGGTACTGGAATGGAACCCAGGGGCATTCTACAACCAAGCTACAATCCCAGTCCTATTTTTTATTCTTTATTTTAAAACAGTTCTCACGGAGTTGCAGAGGGCCTGAGTAGCTGAGGCTGACCTCAAACCATGATCCTCCTGTCTCAGCCTCCCAAATGCTGGGATTACCAGCGTGCTCCACCTGGCTTCACACAGCAGGTGTTGCGTGTTCCCCTGAGAAGTGCAGAGGGCCAGGGCCATGCCATTTTCATCCTGTAACTCATGTCTTTGGCACCCACGTCTGGCAATGAATGAGCAAATGAAGGCCTGGAAAGTCTCTTTCTGCAATTTCATCTTGTCCAGTTCTAGAACAGTCCTTATATATTTCAGGAGAAGCTTTTCTTTTGGGGAGTAGAGGTACTGTGAATTGAACCTAAGGACATTTGACCTCATTTTTTGCGGGTCTGGGGATGGAACCCAGAGGCATTCGACCTCTGAGCTACACCCCCTGCCCAATTTACTTTTTATTCTTTATTTTGTAACAGGGTCTCACTGAGTTGTGGAGGGCTTCACTTAGTAGCTGAGGCTGTCTGCAGACCATGATCCTCTGGTCTCAGCCTCCCAAATGCTGGGATTACAAGCGTGAGCCACCACACCCGGCTTATTCTTAATTTTTGAAACAGGGTCTCACTAAGTTGGAGAGAGTCTTACTAAGTAGCGAGGTTGGCTGAAAACCTGTGATCCTCCTGTTTCAGCCTCCCAAGTACTGGGATTACAAAGGGTGTGCCACCATTCCTGGGTTTTGTTTTTTATTCATTAGTTAATTAATTAACTATTTTTTGCAGTACTGCAGATGGAACCCAGAGGCATTCTACCTCCAAGCTACATCCCCAGCCCTATTTTTAGTCTTTTATTTTTGAAACAGGATCTCATTTAGTGAAGGGGCTCACTAAGTAGCTGAGGCTGTCCTCAAACTGCAATCCTCCGGTCTCTGCCTCCTGAATGCTGGGATTACAAGCCTATCCCACCATAACCGGCTTATTTGGTTTTATATTATTATTATTATTATTATTATTACTACTACTACAGTCTCACTAAGTTGCTAAGGGCCTTGCTAAGTTGCTGAGGTTATCCTCCAACCTGTGATCCTCCTGTCTCAACCTCCCAAGTACTAAAATGACAGGTGTGTACCACTCCATCCAGCTTTGGAGATTCTTTGTGATTCTTACACCTTTGCAGACCATTTTTGGCAGGCTTATTTTGTTACAGAGCCAGGCAAAACATTTTTCTCTGTCAATTGTTTTTAATCAACTGTTTTTTAAAAAAAAAAAACTGTATTTGGTTTCTCTTTGAATTCTTTCTAATTCATATAAATAAATTAGTTTTCCAACTCTTGCCCTTTAGGATTGTTTTTGCTTTCAGAGACTTCGGAAGTTGGATGGAGTTTAAGCTGTAATTTAACCTGGAGTATGTAGACAGGCAGCATCTTTTTCTTCAGTGCAGGAGAGTGAGGCTGTGGATAGACCCCAGCCTCATGCATGCTAGGTAAAGGCTCCATGGCTGAGCTGCACCACCAGCCCACAGAGATTCTGGTTCTCCCTGGGACTCAGTGGACCAGCTGCCCAGGCTAAAGAAGACCGCTGCAGCTGGGCATGGTAGTGCATGCTTGTAGTCCTAGTACTTGGGAGGCTGAGACAAGAGGATCGCACAGGTTCGAAGCCAGCCTCAGCTACTTAGTGAGACCCTGTTTCCAAATAAAGTATA
The DNA here is from genome assembly GCF_963383645.1 of Muscardinus avellanarius. NCBI lineage: Eukaryota > Metazoa > Chordata > Mammalia > Rodentia > Gliridae > Muscardinus > Muscardinus avellanarius. Next base: position 56,573,190 of record NC_137788.1, read on the forward strand.
AAATAGGTCTGGGAATATAGCCCAGAGGTAGAAAAGCCTCTGGGTTCCACCCCCCGTACAACAATAACAAAAATAAATAAATAAAAATAATAAGAATAAAGCTGGAGGTTTAGTTCAGACCCCAGTATTACAAAAAAAAAAAAAAGAGAGAGAGAGAGAGAATCCTTACATTTTTACATAAATGAGGAACATTGCCTTTGAAATACCACCTAACTAGTATACTTTCATAGCTTTACAAAGCAGTTTTCTGGTCCAGTATAAGAAGCAGGCTTCTCTTGCATTTGTATAAAAAAATATGCCGTTGCATATCTTTGAAGTAACATTGAAAAAATGTAGTTAATAGGAAGTACTTCTTGTTGTTAATTAATTAAACCACTTTAATCAAGAACCATTTTCTGAGGAACTTATTCCCAGCCTTGGGTCAGCTGCTAAGGAAGCCAATATGATGGAGATACAGATGTTGCCCTGAAGAAACTCCTAACCTAATAGCACTTTATTTGACAAATGTTTATTGATGACCTACTGGGAATGCAGTGTTGGACAAGACACAGAGCTTAAGCTGTTGGGAGATTGATACATACATATATCTAGCTTTCTTAAGAAATGTGTGATTGACACAGTTTGCACAAGACAGAAGCATACACACACAGCCTCCCAGCATTTGGGAGGCTGAGACAGGAGGATTGCGGTTTGCAGACAGTTTCAGCTACTTAGGCCCTTTGCAACTCAGTGAGACTCTTTTTCAAAATAAAGAATAAAAAAATAGGGCTGAGGGTATAGCTCAGCGATAGAATCCCTCTGGGTTCCATCCCCAGTAATACACACACTTGTACTTTCTCCTCCTGCTAAAGTTTTTTTCCTTGAAACAAAGATTGCCCTTGAAAGCATTCTTTGATCTCAGTTGCCCAAATGCACCTGGGAGTCTGGCTAGTTTCAGAACTCTGAAGAGCGTGTGGTTATTTTGATTCAAGTCTGGGCTATTCAAGTAGCATTCTGACCTCTCAATTTCTGTTCCCTGCACCCTGTTTTATTCTCCACAGGGCTACTCCAATGATAATTCTAAATACAAGCCTAATAATATCATTTCCCTGCTTGGAATTTTTCATGGCTCCTTAATATCTGCTAAATATGGCATGTAAGAACCTTTGTGGTTGCTGGGCGTGGTGGCACACGCTTGTAATCCCAGTACTTAGGAAGCTGAGACAAGACTCTGTTTCCAAATAAAATATAAAATAGATCTGGAAGAGTAGCCCATGGATAGAAAGCCGCTGGGTTCCATCCCTAGTACCACACACACACAAAAAAGAAACTTTGTGGTAGTGAGGGTGCAGTTCACTGGTAGAGTATGTGCTTAATATATGTGAGGCCTGGCACCAGTTTTAAAAAGCATCCTTCGTGAGCCGGGCATGTTGGTGCACACCCATAATCTCAGGACCTGGGGGCCTGAGACAGGAGGATCACAGATTCAAGGTCAGCCTCAGCAATTTAGTGAGACTCTATTTCAAAAATTAAAAAATAAAAAAGGGCTGGGTGTGCACCTCAGAAATAGAATGCCCCTGGGTTCAATCCCCAGTAACCCACATGCACACCCTTTGTGATTCTGCCCTTCCAAGCCCTTCAGACTTCTCCACCATAAGACCTATGCAGGGTTCCCAGATTTAATAAATAAAATGCAGAATGTACAGTCAAAATTTACATAAATAATTTTTGACATATGGACATCATCCCACATATTGAATGGAAAATACTTATCCTAAAACATATTCATTGCTTATGTGAAATCCCTTTTTTGTTGTTATTGTTGTTGCTAGAGATTGAACCTAGAGGCATTTTTTTTTTCTTTTTTTGGTGGTACTGTGGTTCCAGTAAACCCTTCTACCTTTGGGCTACACTCCTAGACCTATTTTATATTTTTATTTGGAAACAGGGTCTCTTAAACCAGCGAATCTGGCTTCAAACCAGTGTGATCCTCCTGTCTTTGCCTTCCAAGAGTGGGGATTACAAGCGTGCGCCACCACGCCCAGCAGAACCTAGAGGCATTCTACCTCTGAGCTATACTCCCAGGCCTATTTAATTTTTTATTTTGAAGCATGGTCTCACTAAGTTGCTGAGGCTCTTCTTGAATCTGCCATCTTCTTGTCTCAGCCACCCAAGTACTGAGATTGCAAGTATGCACCACCATGCCTGTCTGATTTTTTTTTGGGGGGGGGTGTTACTGGGGGTGGAACCCAGGGGTGTTCTACCTCTGGGCTACACTCCCAGACCTATTTTTATATTTTTATTTGGAAACAGGGTCTCTTAAACCTGCTGAGGCTGGCTTCGAACCTGGGCAATCCTCCTCTCTCAGCCTCCCAAGCTCAGGGATTACAAGTGTGTGCCACCACGCCCAGCTTGATTTTTTTTTTTTTAAACGGGATTGTATCCAGGAGCATTATACCACCAAGCTACACCTCTAGCCTTATCTTATTTTGAATCAGGGTCTCAACTAGGTTGATGAGAGTCTCACTACTTGCTGAGGCTGTCCTTGAACCTACGATCATCCTGTCTCAGCTTCCCAAGCACTGGGACTGCAAGTGTGTGCCATCACAGCCGGCCTGAAATCCATATTTAATCAGGCATTTTGTCATTTACTTGGCAACCCCACCCTTGCTAGTCTGACTGGATTAATTTTCAGTTTTCCTCTAGTCTGTGCATTGGTAAGTGTGTGGTAACTTTACTATCCCAGCCCTTATCTATATGATATTCTCTGTGGCTTCTTCAGCAGCCAGCCATGGAGTCCTGGAACTCTGCAGATGTGAGCTTAGAATCCAACAGGCCTGAGGACAGGTCTGGCCACCTGTGTGTCTTGTTTAATTTTGGGGCTTCTGCCTCAATTTCTGTTCATCTTTTCCATTTTCCCTCCTGAAAATGAAGTTCTGCCCTGAGCCCAAGTTTTCTTGGCTAGGATCCACATTTGATATTTTTACCCTTCCATGTGTGTGTGTGTCTATCTGTCTGTCTTATTGTGGACAGGTTCTTTCTCTCAGCTGCTGGCCATATTCTTGATCTACACTGGATGGCTGAAACCTGGCGCAGATGTTGCACCCCCCTCCCCTTCCAGCCTCACCTACTATTCGGTGAGTGGATAGACAAGAAACTCAAATGAAATCCAGTTTGCGAAATCGGTTTGTAAAGTGTAAAGCACCTATTTTGGTAATTTAATGTAGTGACAAATCACAAGTTCTTCCTGGTATTGTGCACGAAAGCCCCTCTCTACAGTGCCTGGGATTTTCCTTGTTTCTGTTCATGCCTAGTCACATAAAATTGATATGGAAATTTTCCAAAGGAGCTGGGCGTGGTGGCTCATGCTTGTAATGTCAGCATTTGGGAGGCTGTTACATGAGGATTACGGTTTGCAGCCAACCATAGCTACTTAGTGAGGTCTTTTGCAACTCAGTGAGAACTTGTTTTAAAATAAAGAATAAAAAAATAAATAAGCCGGGCTTGGTGGCGCACCCTTGTAATCCCAGCATTTGGGAGGCTGAGACCGGAGGATCGCGGTTCGTGGACATCCTCAGCTATTTAGTGAGGCCCTTTGCAACTCAGTGAGACCCGGTTTCAAAATAAAGAATAAAAAATAGGGCAGGAGGTGTACCTCGGAGGTCGAATGTCCCTGAGTTCCATCCCCAGACCTGCATATAATAAAAAAAAAAAAATAGGGCTGGGGTGTGGCTTGGAGGTAGAGTGACCCTGGGTTCCATCCCCAGTATCCTGGAGGGGGGGAGACATTTTACAAATGTTCTCTAATTTTGTTTTCCAGTGTTAGGGAAGAACCGAGGGCCTCTGGCACACTAGACAAGTGCCCTGCCACTGAGCTGCATCTCCAGCCTGTCCTCTGTTGTTATGTTTTTGTTTTTGCATGTGGTACTGGGAATTAAACCCTGGGGCATTCTACCTCTGAGCTACACCCCCAGTCTTTTTTTATTTGGAAACAGGGTTTTTGCAAAGTTGCTGAGGCTGTCCTCCAGCCTCAGAGCCTCCTGTCTCAGAACTGGGATTATAGGTGTGCACCACCACATCCGGCTGGCCCTTTAGTTTTGATTAGTGCATTTTGCTGGTTACTGAAGTATGACTGTATCTTTTTTTTAAAAAATATATAAATTACTTATTTTTTGAATGCTCCATTTAATTTTTTTTTTTCTTTTTTGGTGGTACTGGGGTTCCTGGAAACCCTTCTACCTCTGGGCTACACTCCCAGACCTATTTAATAGTTTTATTTGGAAACAGAAACTCACTAAGTTGCTGAGAGCCTCACTAAGTAGCTGAGAGCCTCACTAAGTAACTGAGGGTGGCTTTGAACCTGTGTGATCCTCCTGTCTTGGCCTCCCAAGCCCGGGGATTACAAGCGTGCTCCACCACGCCCGGCAGTATGACTGTATCTTGACCAGAGGCTTTAACTTAAACATTTAAGGTGGAGAGCATTGGGGATTGAACTTAGAGGCATTCAACCTTTGAGTTACACCTACCCCTTTTTATTTTTTATTTTGAAACAGGGTCTCACAGAGTTGCTGAGCGTCTAGAGCACCTCAGTAAGCTGCTAAGGGTGGTCAGGAACCTGCGATCCTCCTGTCTTAGCCTCCCAAGTACTGGGAGACTCAGCAACTTAGTGAGACTTAGCAACCTAGAGAGACCCTGCTTCAAAACAAAAGTTAAGAGCCAGGTGAAGCCGGGCATGGTGGCACACGCTTGTAATCCTAGCGCTTGGGAGGCTGAGACAGGAGGATCACACAGGTTCAAAGCCAGCCTCAGCACTTAGTGAGGCTCTCAGCAATTAGTGAGACCCTGTTTCCAAATAAAATAGAAAATAGGTCTGGGAGTATAGCCTGGAGGTAGAAAGCCTGTGGGTTCCACCCCCAGTACCACCAATAAATAAATAAATAAATAAATAAATAAATAAATAAATAAAATTGGCTGGGGGTATACCTTTAAGGTAGATTGCTTCTGGGTTCAACACCCAGTACCTCAAAAATAGTAATAAAGAAAATAAAGAGCCGGGCGTGGTGGCGCACGCTTGTAATCCCCGCGCTTGGGAGGCGGAGACAGGAGGCTTGCGCAGGTTCGAAGCCAGCCACGTTCACTGGCTTTGGAGACCCTGTTTCCAAATAAAAATGTAAAAATAGGTCTGGGAGTGTAGCCCGGAGGTAGAAGGGCTTCCAGGAACCCCAGTACCACCAAAAAATAAATAAATAAATAAATAAATAAATAAATAAAGATATTGAGGCTTTCCACTGATTTCAAAGATAAGAAAATATGAGGTGAAATAACTCCACTCCTGCTGTGATTTTGTCATACTTTCCTTTCTCCTAAGTGGTGGGCAGATTAGTCTAATATTTAGATTACTCTCCAACCGCATGCTTGAAGAAGCTAGGCAGTGGTAGATTCCAAAGGAAACAAGTAAAATACAGGAAATGCAAGTCTGGTCCCAATGGAGCAGGAAGAAGTACCATCTTGGAGCCCTTGTAGCACAGGTAGTTAGTCCAGTTGCTGTAATTCACTATTATCCCATACCACTTACCTACTTAGAACTGCCTCCTTCTTTTTTTTTTTTTTTTTTTTTTTTTTGAGGGTCTGGGAATGGAACCCAGGGGCATCTGAGCTATACCTCCTGCCCTATTTTTTATTCTTTATTTTGAAACTGGGTCTCACTGAGTTGCAGAGGGTCTCACTAAGTAGCTGAGACAGTCCGCAAATGGCGATCCTCAGGTCTCAGCCTCCTGAATGCTGGGATTACAAGCATGTTCCACATGCCCGGCTTATTCTTTATTTTGGAACAGTCTCACTAAGTAATAGGGGCCTCACTAAGTAGCTGAGGATGGCTTCGAACCTGTGTGATCCTCCAGTCTCAGCCTCCCAAATGCTGGGATTACAAGCGTGCGCCACCACAGCTGGCTCCTCTTTTTTCTTTATGATAGGGTTTTACCTTTGTTTGTTTGGAGGTTTCTTGAGAAAAGAGAGAAGGGCCTTAAGGACCAGTATCAGCTCAGTGGTGCACAAAAGCTAGATTGGGAAAAGAAAAAAAAAAACTTTTTTTTTTTTTTTCAGTACTGAGGATGGAACCCAGGAACATTCTACCTCTGAGCTACACCCTCAGCCCTATTTTTTATTCTTTATTTTTGAAACAAGGGCTCACTAAGTTGTGGGAGGGCCTCATTAAGTAGCCGAGGCTGTCCTCGAACCCCGATCCTTCTGTCTCAGTTTCTTAAATACTGAGATTATAAGTGTGGCCAAACTGGGCGTGGTGGCTCATGCTTGTAATCCCAGCATTCGGGAGTCTGAGACTGGAGGATTGCCGTTCTTTTGTGGACAGCCTCAGCCGTTTGTGGGCAGCTACTTAGCGAGGCCCTCTGCAACTTAGTGAGACCCTGTTTCAAAATAAAGAATAGCTTGTGGTGGCGCATGCTTGTAATCCCTGCTCTTGGGAGGCTGAGACAGGAGGATCGCACAGGTTCGAAGCCAGCCTCAGCTACTTAGTGAGGCTCTCAGCAACTTAGTGAGATGCTGTTTCCAAATAGAATATGAAATAGGTCTGGGAGTATAGCCCAGAGGTAGAAAGCCTCTGGTTTCCACCTCAGTATCACCAAAAAAAAAAAAAAAAAAAAAAAAAAAGAAAAGAAAAATATAGGACAGGGGTTGTAGCTTGGCGGTCAAGTACCACTGGGTTCCATCCCCAGACCTGCACACACACACACACACACACACACACACACACACACACACACACACAAAAAGCACGGGCCAGCTTCCTATTTTTTATATTTTCCAATTTTAAAACAAGGTCTTCAAGGTCAGACCAAGGAACCAAGCGAGTCTCAAAAAATAAAAAGGTCTGGGCATGGTGGCACACACGTGTAATCCCAGTACTTGAGAGGCTGAGACAGAAGGATGGAAAACTGGAAGCCAACCTCAGCAACTTAGTGAGACCCTGTTTCCAAACAAAAAATAAAACAGGTTTGGGAGGTAGCCCGGAGGTAGAAGGCCCATGCATTCTGTCCTCCTCAGTACCACAAAAAATAAAAAAAGAAGAAAGAACAGAAAGAGAGAGAGAGAATAAAAAGGGCTGACTATGCAGCTCAGTGGTAGAATTCCCCTAGTTTCACTCCACAGTAATATATTAAATAAATAAATAAATAAATAGTGAGCCCAAATGGCCTGGGGTGTGTGTTTGTGCACGTGTGTGTATACGTGTGTCTGTGCTTGTTCTCGGGCTATCTGTGGCTGCAGTGGGTACAGGAATAATTTAGATGGAAAGTTGGATTTAACTGGGGTTGTGATTTTGCTAACCAGCCTGGCAAAACTATGGTAGTGAGGGGAGTTTAGAAAATAATTTTATTAATTGCCTCTGAAATCTAGGTTGTGGAAAGAGGGAACAAAGGGCTTGAGGCAGTGAAAAAAAATTTTTTTTTAATAGAAGTGCCTTAACTGCTCCTCCTCTGGTCTTTGCATGCCTGGCTCCCTCTTGTGGTTCAGTCCTTCTGTGATGTCACCCTTCTTTTCTTATGTAGTACTAGGGATTGAATCCATTGTAGCCTTCTGCCTCTGTGCTACACCCCCAGTCCTATTTTATTAAAAAAAAATTTTTTTTTGCGTGGTACTGGGGTTCCTGGAAGCCATTCTACCTCCGGGCTACACTCCCAGACCTATTTTTACATTTTTATTTGGAAACAGGGTCTCCTAAGCCAGCACACGTGGCTGGCTTCAAACCTCCGTGATCCTCCTGTCTCTGCCTTCCAAGCGCGGGTATTACAAGCATGCGCCACCACTCCCAGCTATTTAAAAATTTTTTGAAACAGGATCTCACTAAGGTCTTGCTAAATTGCTAATGCTGTCCTTGAACCTGTGATCCTTTTGTCTCAGCCTCCCAAATACTGAGATTACAGGTATATGCCACCATGCCTGGCCTGTTTTGCTTTTAAACATCTTTATTTCATTTCTGTTATTTGATCAGCCGGGCATGGTGACGTACGCTTGTAATCCCAACATTTGAGAGGCTGAGACTGGAGGATCATGGTTCATGGACAGCCTCAGCTACATAGTGAGGCTCTCTGTAACTTGGTTAGACTCTGTTTCAAAATAAAGAATAAAAAAATAGGGCAGGGGATGTAGCTCAAAGGTCAGATGCCTCTGGGTTCCATCCCCAGACCTGCAATAAATATATAAATAAATAAATAAATAAATAAATAAATAAAATTCAGTTATTTGCTTGTTTATTTGGTGTTGAGGGTCAAACTTAAATCCTAAAGCATGCTAAGCACACAGTCAGCCACTGAGCTACAACCTCAGCCTCAGATATAATTTATATTATTTATTTTATTTTATTTTGTGGTACTGGAGATGGAACTAAGGGGCTTTCTACCTCCGGGCTACATTCCCAAACCTTTTTATATTTTATTTGGAAACAGGGTCTCACTAAGTTGCTAAGAGCCTCACTAAGTAGCTGAGGCTGGCTTTGAACCTGTGCGATCCTCCTGTATCAGCCTCCCAAGTACTGGGATTACAAGTGTGTGCCACCATGCCTGGCTCAGATTTTATTTATTTATTTATTTATTTATTTATTTATTTATTTATTTTGGTGGTCCAGGGGGTGGAACCCAGAGGCTTTCTACCTCCAGGCTATACTCCAGACCTTTTTTTATATTTTATTTGGAAACAGGGTCTTACTAAGTTGCTGAAAGCCTCACTAAGTAGCTGAGGCTGGCTTTGAACCTGTGCGATCCTCCTGTCTCAGCCTCCCAAGCGCTGGGATTACAAACGTGCACCACCACGCCCAGCTATTTATTTATTGTTTTGTTTTTGGTAGTACTGGGGTTCCTGGAAACCCTACTACCTCTGGACTACACTCCCAGACACTTATTTTTTATATTTGTATTTGGAAACAGGGTCTCTTAAACCAGCGAGACCGGCTTCGAACCTGCGCGGTGCTCCTGTCTCCGCCTCCTAAGCGTGGGGATTACAAGCATGTGCCACCACACCCGGCGTCAGATATAATTTAAATACCATAAATTTTAAGAATCAATTTTGCTGAATTTTAGTAAATTTGCACAATTGTATTGCTACCACCACAAGGCAATGTTAGAACAATTTCATCACCATGGAAAGCTCTCTGCCTGTTTTTAACCCATCTCGGCTTCGACCCAGCCCCAGGTGAATTTTCATCTTTTTGTCTCTCAAGTTTTGCCTTTGCTAGAAATTTTATATATGGATTCATATATAGTCTTTTGTCTGAGCCCATCCACTCTAATAATACTCTTATTGTGAATAATATTTTACTCATTATACATTTTATCCATCTGACAGTTGATAGAAATTTTTTCTCATTTAAACTGGGCGTGGTGGCGCACACTTGTAATCCAGCATTCGGGAGGCTGAGACATGAGGATCAAGGTTCGCGGACAGCCTCAGCTACTTAGTGAGGCCCTCTGCAACTCAGTGAGACCCAGTTTCAAAATAAAGAATAAAAAATAGGGCAGTGGGTGTAGCTCGGAGATAGAATGCCTCTGGGTTCCATCCCCAGACCCGTAAAAAAAAAGAAAATTCTCATTTAGAGGATATTATTATGAGAATAATCCTGCTATAAACATTTTTATATAAGTATTTATTGGACATACACCTTTTTTTTGTACTGGAAATTGAACCTATGGGGATCCTTCCTCTAAACTACACCCTCAGCCTTTGATGCATGCATGTGTGCATGTGTGCGTGTGTGTGTGCATGCATGTGTGTGTGTGTGTGTGTGTGTGTGTGTGTGTGTGTTGCTGGGAATTGAATCCAGTGGCATTTTACCACCAAGCTACACCTCGAGGCCTATTTTATTTTTTAATTGAAAACAGAGTCTCACTAAGTTGTTGAAGTTGGCCTTGAACCCGTAATACTCCTGTCTCAGCCCCATAAGTACTGGAATTACAGGCATGTGCCACCATGCCCAGTTTACCCCCAGCCTTTTTTATTACTTTACTTTAAAACAGGATCTTGGTAAGTTGCTGAGGATCTGCTAAGTTGTTGAGTCTGGCCTCGAATCTGCAATCATCTGGACATACACTTTTTTTTTTTTTTTTTTTGGTGGTACTGGGGTTCCTGGAAGCCCTTCTACCTCTGGGCTACACTCCCAGACCTATTTTATATTTTTGAAACAGGGTCTCTTACGCCAGCGCGGCTGGCTTCGAACCTTCACGATCCTCCTGTCTCCGCCTCCCAAGCGCGGGGATTACAAGCGTGCGCCACCACGCCCGGCCCTGGACATACACTTTTCTCTCTCTTAGGTAGAACTTAGAGTTGAGTATGGCGACCCATGCCGTGATCTCATCTGCTCAGAAAGCCAAGCAGGAGGGTCAGTTGAGCCTGGGAGTGTGTGAATCAGCCTCAGCAACATTGTCTCAACAAAGGAAAAACAAAAAGAAAACATAACATTTTCCCAAAAGGCTGTACCATTTTACATTCTCACCAGCAACTTTTGAGTTTCTCCACCTCTTGGCCAATCGTTCTTACTTAGCCATTCTAATATATATAATGATCTTGTTTGGGGTTTAATGTGTACTTTCATGGTAACTATGTGCTTATTTGCTAATTATAATTATTCTTTGGCAAAGGGGGTTTTCAAATGTTTTGTTCATTTTTTAATGGGTTGCCTATCTTCTTAATGTTTGTTTTCTAGTAAGTTTTTTTTGTGTGTGTGTGGTACTAAGGATTGAACCCAGGGGCATTCTACCTCTGAGCTACACTCCCAGGCCTATTTTGTTCTTTATTTTGAAACAGAGTCTAATTTGCAGAGGGCCTCACTAAGTAGCAGAGGCTACCTCCAACCTATGATTCTCCAGTCTCAGCCTCCCAAGTGCTGGGATTACAAGTATGCATCACATCACCTGGCTTCTAATACATTTTAGAATCAAGTAAAGTCTTCCAACTTTTATTTCTTTTTAAAATTGTTTTATTACTCTAGATTCTTTGCATTTATGTACAAATTCTAGGTATGTTTTGTCAATTTAAAAATGAAAAAAAATTAATGGATTTTGTTTTGTGTGTATTTTTTATTTTATTTGTGTGTTTGTTTGTTTTGAAGTAATGGGAATGGAGCCCAGGGGCATTCTACCTCTGGGTATACCCCCAGCCCTATTTTTTTTATTGTTTATTTTGAAACAGGGTCTCACTAAGTTACAGAGGGCCTCACTAAATAGCTGAGGATGGTTGTGAACCTGCAATTCTCCTGTCTCAGCCTCTCAAGTACTAGGATACAAGCATGGACCACCATGCCTGGCTTCAGTTGGCTATTTGTTTGTTTGTTTGTTTGTTTATTTATTTATTTATTTATTTATTTATTTATTGCGGTACTGGGTTGGAACCCGAGGGGCATTCTACCTCTGAGCTATGCCCCCAGTTCTTTTTTTTTTTTTTGGCGGGTCTGGGGGTATGACTCAGGGGCATTCAACCTCTGAGCTACACCACCTGTCCTATTTTTTATTCTTTATTTCGAAACCGGGTCTCACTGAGCTGCAGAGGGCCTCACTAAGTAGCTGAGGCTGTCCGCAAACCACCATCCTCTGGTCTCAGCCTCCCAAATGCTGAGATGACAGGCTTGCGCCACCACGCCCAGCTACTGACATTCATTTTGTACATATTTTAATCTCGCCCCCCCTAGCCTCCTGCCAAAATATTTTCAAGAGCTCCAGGATATTCAGATACATTGTATCTATTACATTTCCCCAAGCTTGCTTGGTAACTTAGTAAGTTTTCAGAGTTATGGTTCATTTAAATCTTTTAAAGCAAGTATAGCCTGGTATGATGCTGCTCATAATCCCAGTACTTACGAGCTAAGACAGGAGGATCTCAGGTTCGTGGCCAGGCTCAGCTACTTAGTAAGACCCTCCACAGCTTAGTGAGACCCTGTTTAGAAAATAAAAAAAATAGGAGCCGGGCGTGGCAGAGTACGCTTGTAATCCCTGGTAATCCGCTTGTAATAACGATTGGCCAAGAGTTGGAGAAACTCACACGTTGCTGCTGAGAATGTAAAATGGTTCAGCCTTTTGGAAAAATGTTATGTTTTCATTTTGTTTTTCCTTTGTTGAGACAAAGCGCTTGATTTTTTTATTTTAAAACCAGGTCTCACTGAGTTGCAGAGGGCCTCACTAAGTAGCTGAGACTGAGACAGGAGGATGGCACAGGTTCGAAGCCAGCCTCGGCTACTTAGTGAGGCTCTCAGCAACTTAGTGAGACCTTGTTTCCAAATAAAGTATAAAATAGGTCTGGGAGTATAGCCCGGAGGTAGAAAAGCCCCTGGGTTCCACCCCCAGTACCACACACACAAAAAATAAAATAAAAAATATAAAAGAGGACTGGGAGTATAGCTCAAAAGTAGAATGCCCTTGGTTTCATTCTCAGTACCACAAAATAAATAAGGCAATTATAAAACTCTAAAATTCAAGCAAAATAATTATGTAAATGTTTAATTAACATATTATGGCTAGCATATTAATTTTGGGTTCATTTTATAATACCCTAGATGCTTATGTGGCATGTGCTGTATATGTAGAGTTTATGAGAGCACTCTGGGACCTGGCCTTGGACAGTTGTCTTCATTTCCTAGGTTGTAAGTCATAATGTGACTCTTCAAAATGACCAGGAAGGTGTATACGTGCCTGTTTGTATCTCTGCCTTTTCCCTGACGTCCTTGATGTTGAGAGCGGAGCTCAGAACTTGCAGTCACCAATGCGGAAGCTGTTTCCAAGGGAGACAGCCTGCTTCTCTGTGATCCGCTGCCAGGTGGGATCTGGGGCTCACTGTGGTGGAAGTTAGACACTGTGTGCCAATCACAACACGCCTTTATAGTTCAGAAAAGAAATCCCCGGTCTTAAAGGTATAATTTCCACAAAGCAGATAATTCAAAAGCTAATGCCTTATGACAACTGAGAATAAAGACTTAATTTTATGCTGTAGTTATTTCAAAATACTCCGTGTCCTAATAAGTGTCTGTGTGCAAGTAATAGAAAGTCTTGCAAGTCAAACATACTTGGTTTTTATTTTCTATCTTTGTGTACTGTTAAAAAAAAATTGGAGCACATTATCTATTCTCTCTCTCTCTCTCTCTCTCTCTCTCTCTCTCTCTCTTTGTAGTACTGGGGTTGGAACCCAGGGGCTTTCTACTTCCGAGCTATACTCCCTATTTTATATTTTATTTGGAAACAGTGTCTCACTAAATTGCTGAGAGCCTCACTAAGTAGCTGAGGCTGGCTTCGAACCTGTGCGATCCTCCTGTCTCAGCCTCCCAAGTACTGGGATTACAAGTGTGCACAACCATGCCTGGCTATCCTTTTTTTTTTTTTTAATTGTACTAGTGATTGGACCCAGGGATGTTCTACCTCTAAGGTACACCCAACACTATTTTCTTTGTGTGTGTGTGTGTGTGTGTGTGTGTGTGTGTGTGTGTGTTACTGGTCATGGAACCCAGGGTCATTTTACCTCTAAGTGACACCCCCAGCCCTATTTTTTTATTCTTTATTTTGAAACAGGGTCTCACTGAGTTGCAGAGGGCCTCACTAAGTAGTAGCTGAGGCTGTCCACTAATCACAATTCTCCTGTCTCAGCCTCCTGAATGCTGGGATTACAGGCATATGCCACCACGCCCATCTTACTTTCTTTTTTTGAAACAGGGTCTCATTAAGTTACTGCTTGCTGATCTCGAACCTGTGATGTTCCTGTCCAGCCTCTAGCTAGTACTGTGATTACAGATGTGTGCCATTGTTTCCAGCTACGTTACCTATTGTGTGTGTGTGTGTGTGTGTGTGTGTGTGTGTGGTACTAGAGAGTGAACTCAGGAGCACTCTACTTCTGAGCTATACCTTCAGCCCTATTTTATTTATTTATTTTTTAATATCTATCTGCCAGGCATGCTTGCAATCCCAGCATTCAGGAGTCTGAGAAAGGAGGATTACAATTCAAGGACAGCCTTGGCCATTAAGTGAGGCCCTTTGCAACTCAGTGAGACCCTGTTTTTTTTTTTAAACAATTTTTTTATTGAACATAAATAGTATACATTTACACTATATTTGGTGCTCTCTCCCCTCCGCCCCCGTTTTCCCTTCCCCCCTCCCACCAATGGTTGTCCAGGTTAACTATGTCTTATTCATAATTTTATACATGTTCAGGTGTAGACCCTCATTAATCAAGATCAGCCTTCCTCCTCTCCTATCTTACCATCCAAACTTAGCTAGTATTTCCCCTTCAATATCTGGAGTCCCACTGGTATCCTTTGTGTTTCCTAGTTTGGGCATATTAGAGGAAACATATGTATCTTCTCCTTCTGTGCTTGGCTGATCTCACTTAACATGATGTTCTCCAGGGCTTTCCATCTTCTTGCAAATGATATAATTTTGTTCTTCTTTATGGCTGAATAGAATTCCATTGTGTGTATTTCCCACAGTTTTGCTATCCATTCATCTGTTGATGGTGATCTGGGTTGGTTCCATATTTTGGCTATTACAAATTGTGCTGCTATGAACATAGGTATGCATATGTTGCTGTAGTTCTCTGAATTCACAAAAACAGATATACTGACCAGTGGATTAGAATAGAAGATACAGAAACAAACCCACACATCTTTAGTCAATTAATCTTTGACAAAGGGGCCAAACACATACGCTGGAGAAAAGACAGCCTTTTCAACAAGTGGTGCTGGGAGAACTGGTTAACCATTTGTAAGAAGATGAATCTAAACCCCTATATCTCACCAAACACAGGAATCAACTCAAGATGGATCAAAGACTTAGAAATTAGACCTGAGACTGTGAAGTTAGTAGAGGAGAGCATAGGTTCAACACTACAATATATTGGCACAGGCAGTAACTTTCTCAACAAAACATCCAAAGCTCAGGAAATTAAAGCAAGAATAAATAAGTGGGATAACATCAAACTAAAAAGTTTCTTCTCATCAAAGGAAACTATCAATAACCTAAAGAGGAAGCCTACAGAATGGGAAAGGATCTTTACCAGCCACCATTCTGATAGGGGGCTAATATCCAGAGTATACAAAGAGCTCAAAAGACTCTACACTAGCAAAACAAACAACCCAATCAAGAAATGGGCAAATGAACTAAATAGACACTTCACAAAAGAAGAGATACAAAGGGCTAATAGATACATGAAAAGATGTTCATCACTGGCCATCAGGTAGATGCAAATCAAAACTACACTGAGATTCCATCTAACCCCAGAGTAGCAAGCATAAAGAAATCAAACAACAACAAATGCTGGCGAGGATGTGGGGAAAGAGGAACTCTTTTACACTGTTGGTGGGAATGCAAACTAGTTCAACCACTATGGAGATCTGTGTTGAGATTCCTAAGAAAGGTGGGAATAGATCCACCATATGATCCAGCTATACCACTCCTGGGTATCTTTCCAAAGGGGTTGAGACCCTGCTTTAAAATAAAGAACAAGCCAGGCGTGGTGGCACGTTTGTAATCCCAGCATTTGAGAGGCTGAGACAGGAGGATCATGGTTCGCCGACAGCCTTAGCTACTTAGTGAGGCCCTCCACAACTTAGTGAAACCCTGTTTCAAAATAAAGAATAATAAAGAGGGCAGGAGGTGTAGCTCAGAGGTCGAATGCCACTGGGTGCCACCCCCAGACCTGCAAAAAAAAAAAAAAGAATAAAAAATAGGGCTGGGGGTGTAGCTCAGAGGTAGGGTTCCATCTCCAGTACCACAAGAAAAAAAAATCTATCTGTCTGTCTATCTATCTATCTATCTATCTATCTATCTATCTATCTATCGTTGCTTAGTTACTGAGGCTGACTTCAAATCTGTGATGCTCTTATTTCATCCTCCCAAGTACTGTGATTACAGGTATACACCACCATGTCTGGCTTTACTTATTAATTTTTTTTTTTTTTGGTGGTACTGGGGTTCCTGGAAGCCCTTCTACCTCCGGGCTACACTCCCAGACCTATTTTATATATCTGAAAGAGGGTCTCTTACGCCAGCGCGGCTGGCTTTGAACCTGCGCGATCCTCCTGTCTCCGCCTCCCAAGCGCGGGGATTACAAGCGTGCGCCACCACGCCCGGCCTAATTTTTTGAAACAAGGTCTCACTAGGTTGATGAGAGTCTTACTATTTGCTGAGGCTGTCCTCGAACCTGTGATTCTCCTGTCTCAACCTCCCAAGTACTGGGATTACAGGCATATAGAACATGCCTGGCTACACTAGCTTTTTTTTTTTTTTTTTTTTTTGGCACTGGGGCAAAAGAACCCAGGGGCATTCTACCTCTAAGCTACACCCCCAGCCCTATTTTTTTTTTATTCTTTATTTTGAAACAGGGTCTCAAAGGGCCTCACTAAGTATTAGCTGAGGCTGTCTGCAAACTATGATCCTCCTGTCTCAGCCTCCCAAATGCTGGGATCATAAGTGTGTGCCACCATGCCCGGCCACTAGCTATCTTTTTGTTTTGTTTTTGTGGTACTAGGGATGGACCCCAAAGGCATCTATCTACCTCTGAGTGATATCCCCAGCCCTATTTTACTTTTGTTTTGAATGAGGGTTCCACTAAATTGCAGAGAGCCTTAATTAAGTGGCTCTCAGGCCAATTGTGAATCTGTGATCCTCCTGTCTCAGCCTCTCAAGCACCGACATTGTAAGCATGAGGCGCCACGCCCAACCTCATTACCTACCGTTTGAATTCTGAGTTTTATTTGCTTATCTTTTCCACCCAAAATGGAGATAATTACCAGAGGGATTGTTTCAAAGATGAATTGTTATTCACGGTCCATTAAAAATAGATATATTGGGGGAAGGAAGGGAATGGGGTAGGAATTGGGGAAGGGCCAAATGTGTGATGTGTGCATGTGAGCTTCTACTGTTCTGTACCTCATAATGATGTGTGATTACAAGATACCAATAAATAAATCAAAAATAAAGAAATAAAAACTAGATATATTGAGTGGGGCATGTTGACATAGGCCTGTAATTTCAGTACAGGGGAGGCTGAGACAGGAGGATTTCAGGTTCACAGCCAGCCTCAGCAACTTAGTGAGACCCTGTTTCAAAATAAAAATAAAAAATAGGGCTAGGAGTGTAGCTCAGAGGTAGTATGCCCCTGGGTTTCATCCCTAGTGCCATACACACACACACACACACACACACACACACACACACCAAGCTGCCCCTTTCTTTCTTTCTTTTTTTTTTTTTTTTTTTTTTTGCGGTACTGTGGATGGAACCCAAGGGCATTCTATCTCTGAGCTACACCTCCAGCCCTATTTTTTTTCTTTTATTTTAAAACAGGGTCTCACTGATTTACAAAGGACCTCACTAAGAAGTAGCTGAGGCTGTCCTTGGAACCAAGATCCTTCTGTCTCAGCCTCCCAAATGCTGGGATTACAAGCCTGCACCACCACGCCTGTTTTAAACCACTTGTTTCAAAATTAAATAAATGAATAAATAGCTGGGCAAGGTGGGATATGCTTGTAATCCCAGTACTTGGGAGCCGGAGACAAGAAGATCACAGGTTCATGGTTAGCCTCAGCTACTTAGGCCCTTCAGAATTTAGTGAGACACTGTTTCAAAATAAAGAATTAGCCAGGCATGGAGGCGCATGCTTGTAATCCCAGTACTTGGGAGGCTGAGAAAGGAGGATTGTGGTTCGCCGACAGCCTCAGCTACTTAGTGATGCCCTCTGCAACTTAGTGAGACCCTGATTTAAAAAAAAAAATGGGGCTGGGGATGTAGCTTGGTGCTAGAATGCCCCTGGGTTCAATCCCCAGTACTACAAAATAAATAATATAAAATAGGGCTGGGGGTGTCACTTGGAGGTAGAATGCTCTTGGTTCAAGCTTCGGTACCACAATAATAAATAAATAAATAAATAAATAGGGCTCGAGGTGTAGCTCAGAGGTAGAAATGCCCCTAGGCTCAAGCTCAATCCACAGTATGAGAGAGAGAGGGGGGGGAGAGAGAGAGAGAGAGAGAGAGAGAGAGAGAGAGAGAGAGAGAGAGAGAGAGAGAGAAGAGAAAAAAGAAGGAAGGAAAGAAAGAAAGAATGAATGAATAAGATAGGGATGAGGGTGTAGCTTGGAAGTAGAATGCCCCTAGTTTCAATCCACAGTACCACAAAAAAAAAAATATGTGTGTGTTTGTGTGTGTGACAGAGAGAGAGAGAGAGAGAGAGAGAGAGAGAGAGAGAGAGAGAGAGAGAATGGTAGAACAAACTTGAAATCCCAGTACTTGGGAGGCTGACATAGGAGGATCACACAGGTTTGAAGCCAGCCTCAGCTACTTAGTGAGGCTCTCAGCAACTTAGTGAGGCTCTCAGCAACTTAGTGAGACCCTGTTTCCAAATAAAATATAAAATAGGTCTGGGAGTATAGCCTAGAGGTACAAGGCCTCTGTGTTCCATTACCAGTACCACAAAAAATAAAAAATAAATAAGTAAAAAGATCTGGGGGTATAGCTTGGAGGTAGAATGGCCCTGAGTTCAAGCCCCAGTAACACACACACCACTTGGTCCCTTTCAGAAATGATTCAGGAAATTTATATGTGCCCCATCTTCTCTCCTGCTGCCGACTCCTCAGCGGCAGCAATGAATCCCATCCCTTCGGAATGTCTTAGAGAACCCAGTCCTGCGGCCACAGAACAGTGGGCCGCTGCGCTTGGCTCCGGAACTCACAGGTGACAGGTATAATTAGTGAAGTGAGGCTTTGAAGTCCGGAGAGGCTCGCTATTGTTAGGGGCTTTAGTGTGACTATGATTTCAGTCTTATTATTTTTGGACTCAGTCGTCACTGTCATTATTAAATCTGCTGATCGTCAGTCATTTTAGGGCCAAACCCAACAAAGTACCGGGAACTAGAATGAATACTCAGGACAGTATAATCAACTCTGTCACTCAGAGACTCATTAACTCAAATTCCCAATTTAGAATGGATCAGAATTTCCCAACTGGCTGTGCATTCTAGTTTAGCTTTGGTGCGTTGGTATCAAAATCCTTTGCAAAGCAAAATAATAAACCAGATCACAAGAGAAATGTTCCACCCACTAAAGGAAATTGTGGAAGATGGAATTCATTAGAGACTTCCATTTACTTCAAGAATTGGATGTAGGCATGCATATATCACAATCTATTTTGCAGATCTACTTTTCTCTCCGCCTCCCTCATTAGTCTGGGTTTTTATTGAATGCAGGAACAATATTCTTATAAAAAGTAAGTAATTAGTGCATGGGAGCTAAATGAGTACATTCTTCAATACTGTGGGGATAGCTTAGATGATGTCCACACTCATAGGTCTCTTATCAAAATAAAAAATAAGCCAGGCGTAGTGGTGCACACTTGTAATCCCAGTATTTGGGATGCTAAGACAGGAGGATTGCATGTTTGAGGCCAGCCTCAGCTACCTAGTGAGGCACTTTGCAAACTTGGTTAGACCCTGTTTCTTTATTATTTATTAATTTATTTATTTGCGGTACTGGGAATGGAACTCAGGCGCATTCTATCTCCAAGCTACACTCTCTAGCCCTGGGAATATAGCCCGGAGGTAGAAGGGCTTCCAGGAACCCCAGTACCACCAAAATAAATAAATAAATAAATAAATAAATAAATAAATAAATAAATATAAATAAAAGGGGAGTGACAAGTCAGACCTATGTTCTAGAAAGAGAATTCTGGTGTCAACCAGGAGAATGAACTGGACAGTTGGCATGGCCAAGGGCCATCTAATGAGGATGCTGCTGCTCTCAGGTGGAGGCACCAACACCCTGCACAGGCCCAGACAGCAGGAAGTGCTAAGCGCGGTGGTGCACCAGCGAGCTCACAGCTTGCAAGGGCATTTTGCACAATTTTACACACAGGCCTAAATTCAAACTTCCATGGCGGGCTAGTCCAGTCCTCATGACAGCAGTTGAGGGGAGCTGACTGCGAGTCCAGGAGCTCCGAGGACGTGGGATGCTTCGGGACGTGGGATGTTAGTCTCCTATAGTGCGTTCTTCTGTCAAACATTTACTATCTTTGCCAACTGAGATATCTATCTGCCTATTGTCTATGAGAAATTACTTTCTTTGTGGGTATTTAAGAGATTTTTATAAATTCAGCATTCGGGATTTAAAAAAAGAAATACAGCCAGGTGTGGTGGCTCACACTTGTAATCCCAGAATTTGGGAAGCTGAGACAGGAGGATCGTGGTTCGCGGACATCCTCAGCTATTACTTAGTGAGGCCCTTTGCAACTCAGTGAGACCCTGTTTCAAAATAAAGAGAATAAAAAATAGAAAAATAGGGCTGAGGGCATGGCTCAAAGATAAAATGCCCCTCGGTTTCATCCCCAGTACTGCAATAAAGAAAGAAATAAATAGAAATCGTTTTGGCCTCAAAATAAAGACATCAGAGTTTAAACTCTGGGTGTTTTTTGTTTTGTTTTTGTTTTTTGGTGGTACTGGGCATAGAACCCAGGGGCTTTCTACCTCCAGGCTACACTCCCAGATCAATTTTATATTTTATTTGGAAACAGGGTCTCACTAGATTGCTGTGAGCCTCACTAAATAGCTGAGGCTGGCTTCGAACCTGCTCGATCCTCCTGTCTCAGCCTCCCAAGCGCGGGGATTACAAGCGTGCGCCACCACGCCCAGTTTATACTTGGAAATACACTACATGATTTTTATGGTGGCTTCTTCTCCTCTTCCTCTTCCTCCACCTCCTCTTCTTTTTCTTCCTCCTCTCCTTCTTCCTCCTCTTCTTCCTCCTCTTCTTCTTCCTTTCTTCTTTCTTCTACTAGGGATTGAACTGAAGGATAGTTCTAACACTGAGATACATCCCCAGCCCTTTTATTTTTTATTTTGAGAGAGGATTGATGATCCTCCAATCTCAGTCTCTCAGGTACTGGGATTATAGGTGTGAACCACTTCACCCAAGTCTAAACCTCTTTCTACTTCCAAAATGGTGTGATTCATGTACAGCTCATGGAACATTTGGGGTGAATAAGCACTAACATCTAATCAAATCTCAATAGTATGATTTTTGTTTTTGTTTTTGTTTTTTTGCGGGTCAGGGATGGAGCCCAGGGGCATTCTACCTCCGAGCTACAGCCCCTGCCCTATTTTTTAGTCTTTATTTTGAAACCGGGTCTCACTGAGTTGCAGAGGGCCTCACTAAATAGTAGCTGAGGCTGTCTGTGAACCACGATCCTCCGATCTCAGCCTCCCAAATGCTGGGATTACAAGCCACCACGTCCGGCTATCAAATCGCAATAGTTAAAAAAAAAAAAAAGACTATGAAGTGGCTATGGACCCTGAGTACTACTGAATTCAATCTTTAGTAGTGTGCGCACACACACACACACACACACACACACACACACACACAGAAATACTAATGATAATAATAATAATAATAAACTGGGCATGGTGGCACATGCTTGTAATCTCAGCATTTGGGAGGCTGAAACAGGAGGATTGTGGTTCGAGGCCAGCCTAACTACTTGGGCCCTTTGCAACTCAGTGAGACCCTGTTTCAATCTAAAGAATAAAAAATAAGGCTTGGGGTATAGCTCGGAGGAAGAATGCCCTGGGTTCCATTCCCAGTGCAGCAAATTAATAATAATAATAATAATAATAATAATAATAAATAATAGGTTGCAGATATAGCTCAGTGGTTGAGTACCCTGAATTTAATCCCTAGTACCACAGAAGGAGAGAGAGAGAGAGAGAGAGAGAGAGAGAGAAAGGGAGAGCACGCGCGCATGAGCATGTGTGCGCACATGCCGGGCATGTGTTGCACACCTGTAATCCCAGTACTTGAGAGGCTGAGACAGGAGGATCAAAGGTACAGTGCCAGCCCCAGAAATTTATCAAGACTCTCAGGAACCTAATGAGACCCTATTTCAAAAGAAAAAATAAAAAGAGCTGGGGGGTAGAATGTTCCTGGGTTCAATCCCCAATACCACAAAAAGAAGAAGAGGAGGAGGAAGAGGAGGAGGAGGAGGAGGAGGAGGAGGAGGAGGAGGAGGAGGAGGAGGAGGAGGAGGAGGAAGTCGTAGGCATCTACAGTCTGAAATTTGACTTACGCTTTGGGCGAGCACTCCGGGCACTGTGAACATAAGGTTCCTGTGGTGTTGGACTCCAGCTTTGATGCTGAGGCTGAAGTGCCTCCTGCAATCCTAACAGGAAGCACAGAAGAACAATGGGCCTCCAGCTCCAAGCCCTCTTCTAACCGTTCTCCGGCAGCTTACCTTCTGGCCAAGGAGACATAACTCACTGTCCCCAGTCATTCACTCAACAAACACACATTGAGCACCGTGTGTCAGCAGAGCTGTGAGTGGTGGTTGGGGAGGTTAACAGTTTTGGTGAGGGAGACGAGGCGCTGAGCCACAAAGGAGATCTTGGGGATTTGAGGGTCCATAGAGGTGCGGCATCCCACTGCGACCGCTGCAGGTGGAGGTCAGGAGAGAAGTCCTGAGAGAAGTTCTGAGGGTGAGCAGGAGGGAGGGATGGGAGAATACCAAGCAGAGGCAGAGGGGATGGCGTGGGGTAGCACAGAGACAAGGACACCTGTGGGGAAGGGCAGGACCTTTGGAAGGCAGCACTGGGAGAGAATGTCAGCGCGATCCAGCTATCCAGGGGTTCTGTGCAAGTATATGAGGAGCTCAGCGAGACATTCCTTGGTTTGTGTGTGTTACTGGGGACTTAACCCAGGGGGCATTCTACCTCTAAGCTACTCCTCTGGCCTTATTTTTTATTCTTTTTTTTTTTTTTTTTTTTTTGCAGGTCTGGGATTGGAACCCAGGGGATTTGACCTCCGAGCTACACCCCCTGCCCTATTTTTTATTCTTTATTTTGAAACCAGATCTCACTGAGTTGCAGAGGGCCTCACTAAGTAGCTGAGGCTGTCCGCGAACTGTGATCCTCTGGTCTCAGCCTCCCAAATGCTGGGATTACAAATGTGCGCCACCACGCCTGGCTTACTTCTCTCTCTCTCTCTCTCTCTCTCTCTCTCTCTCTCTCTCTCTCTCTCTCTCTCTCTCTCTTCTTTTCTTTTCTTTCTTTCTTTTTTTTGTGGTACTGAAGGTGGAACCCAGGGGTTTTTCTACCTCTGGGCTATACTCTCAGACCTATTTTATACTTTATTTGGAAACAGAGTCTCACTAAATTGCTGAGAGCCTCACTAAGTAGCTGAGGCTGGCTTTGAGCCTGTGCGATCCTCCTGTCTCGGCCTCCCAAGTGCTGGGATTACAAGCCTGCGCTACCATGCCCGGCATTTTTTTTTTTTTCAGCATTGCTGATGGAACTCAGGGGCATTCTACCTCTGAGCCCTTATTTATTTCAAAACAGGGTCTCACTGAGGTTCAAAGGGCCTCACTGAGTAGCTGAGGCTGTCCACAAACCTTGATCCTCCTGTCTCAGCCTCCCGAATGCTGGGATTACAAGCGTGTGCCACCATGCTGGATTTATTTACTTATTTATTTATTTTGAAACAGGGTCTTACTAAGTTGTGAAGGGCCTCACTAAATAGCTGAGGCTGGCTGTGAAACTGTGATCCTCTTGTCTCAGCCTCCCAAGTAGTGGGATTACAAGTATGTTCCACCATGCCTGGCTTTATTATTTTATCTTGAAACATGTTCTCACTAAGTTGTAGAGGGAGGGCCTTGCTAAATTGCTGAACCTGCTTTCTCCTAACTCAGCCTTCCAAGCAAAGTTGCTGAGAGCCTCACTCAGTAGCTGAGGCTGGCTTCGTACCTGTGCGATCCTCCTATCTCAGCCTCCCAAGCACTGGGATTATAAGCGTGCGCCACCACACCCAGCGGCTCAGAGAGACATTTTTTTTTAATACTAGAGATTGAGCCCAGAGGCAGTCTACCTCTAAGATATATCCCTATCCCTATTATTATTATTATTATCATTTTTTAAAATTTATTTATTTTTTTGGTGGTACTGGGGGTGGAACCCAGGGGCTTTTCTACCTCTGGGCTACACTCCCAGACCTATTATTATAGTTTATTTGGAACAGGGTCCCACTACGTTGCTGAGAGCCTCACTAAGTAGATGAGGCTGGCTTCAAACCTGTGCAATCCTCCTGTCTCAGCCTCCCAAGCGCTGGGATTACAAGTGTGTGCCACCAAGCCTGGCTTTTAGAGAGACATTCTTAACAACAAAGATCATATCTTATATTTCTGCAAAGATCATATCTTATATTTCTGCAGCACTTTGCAGTCTGACAGAACACATTCCCTTCTATTATCACAGGGTTTAAGCATGTCAGAGATAAGGCAAATGAGGGTCCAGGCTGTGGAGCTTGGCCAGCGCCTGCAGGAAGGTAGTGGCAGAGGTGAGTCTAGCGCTCAGGGCCTTTTCTTCCGATTCAGTGTGCAGTGGAGGCTAGTGGGCCGTTGTCAACATCAGCTGTGTCTCCTGGCCTCTCACGCAGAGCTCAGAGTCCACCATGTCCACCTCAGGGACAAGAGCGGCTCCAGTTGGCAGGCTCACACCAGACAGGAAGGAGCTGGAGGAGGAGACACTTTCTTTTCCCTCTCTCTCTCTTCTTCCTCCCTCCCTCCCTCCCTTCCTCCCTCTCTTTCTTTCTTTCTTTCTTTCTTTCTTTCTTTCTTTCTTTCTTCCTTCCCTCCCTCCCTCCTTTCTCTCTCTCTCTTTCTCTCTTTCTCTCTCTCTTTCTTTCTTTCTTTCTTTCTTTCTTTCTTTCTTTCTTTCTTTCTTTGAGAGTTCTACCCCTGAACTACACCCCCAGCCCATTTATTTATTTATTTATTTATTTATTTATTTATTTATTTATTTATTTATTTATTTATAGTGTATGCGTATGTGTATGTGATGCTGGGACTAGAACCCAGGGGCATTCTACTTCTGAGCTACACCCGCAGCCATATTTTATTTTTTGTTTGGAAACAGTCTCATAAAGTTGTTGAGAGGCTCGCTAAGTTTTCGAGGCTGGCTTGGAACCTGCAATCCTCCTGTCTCACTTTCTCAAGTACTGAGATTAAGGCATGCACCACCAAACCTGGATTTGTTTATTTATTTATTTGTTTGTCTGTTTGTTTGTTTATGGTACTGGGATGGAATCCAGGGGCATTCTATCCCCAAGCTACACCCAGCCCTATTTTTTATTCTTTATTTTGAAATAGAGTTTCACTGAGTAGCTGAGGCTGTTCATGAACCACCATCCTCCTGTCTCAGACTCCCAAATGCTGGAATTACAAGCTTGCGCCACCACACCTGGCTCACCTAGCTTTACTTATTATTATTATTATTATTATTATTATTATTATTATTATTTACAGTACTGGGTATTTAACCCAGGGGCATTCTATCTCTGAGCTATACCCCAATCTTATTTTTTATTCTTTATTTGAAACAGGGTCTCACTAAGTTTTAGAGGGCCTCACTAAGTAGCTGAAGCTGGCCACGAACCTGAGATCCTCCTGTCTCAGCCTCTCAAGTACTGGAATTACAAGCTTGAGCCACCCTGGCTTTATTTATTTATTATTTTGTGATTGTTTTCACTTTTTAAAATTTATTATTTTGAAAGCCAGGCATGGCGGTGCACACTTGTAATCCCAGCATTCAGGAGGCCGAGACAGGAGGATCGCGGTTTGTAGACAGCCTCAGCTACTTAGTGAGGCCCTCTGCAACTCAGTGAGACCCGGTTTCAAAATAAATAATAAAAAATAGGGCAGGGGGTGTATCTCGGAGGTCAAATGCCTCTGGGTTCCATCCCCCAGACCCGCAAAAAAAAAAAAAAAAAAATAGGGCTGGTGTAGCTCGGAGGTAGAATGCCCCTGGGGGGGGAAAAAAAAAAAAAAGGAGAAAAAAAGAAATCTGAGTTGGAGCCAGTGTAGGCCTGTAATCCCAGGGACTGAGGAAACTGAGGCAGGAGGACCAAGACCAGCCTGGAAATTTAGGGAAAGTAAATTTTTAAAAGTAAATTTTTAAAAGTAAATTTTTAAAAGTAAATTTTAAAAATAGAAACCGGCCAGTTTTAATTCCAGCATTTGGGAGGCTGAAGGGTGGCGGTTCACAGCCAGCCTCAGCTACTTAGTGCGGCTCTCTGCAACTTAGTGAGACCCTGTTTCAAAATAAAGAATAAAATATAGGGCAGGGGGGTGTAGCTTGGAGGTTGAATGCCCCTGTGTTATATTCTCAGACCTGCAAAATAAGGGAAAGAAAGAAAGAAAAAAAAAGGAAGGAAGGAAGGAAGGAAGAAAGAAAGGAAGGAAGGAAGGAAGGAAGGAAGGAAGGAAGGAAGGAAGAAAGAAGCCAGGCGTGGCGCACCCTTGTAATCCCAATACTTGGGAGGCTGAGACAGGAGGATCACACAGGTTTGAAGCCACCATCAGCTACTTAGTGAGGCTCTCAGCAACTAATGAGACCCGGTTTCCAAATAAAGTACAAAATAGTGTAGCCCAAAGATAAAAAGCCTCTGGGTTCCATCCCAGCACCACAGAATTAAATAAGTAAGTAAGTAAGTAAATAAATAAATAAATGATAAATAATAAAAATTTTAAAAGAACCACAGGTTCAGATTTTTTTTTTTTTTCAGGTCTGGGGATGTAACCCAGGGGCATACGACCTCTGAGCTACACCCCTGCCCTATTTTTTATTTTTTATTTTGAAACAGAATCTCACTAAGTTGCGGAGGGCCTCACTAAGTAGCAGAGGCTGGCCTAGAAGCATGATCCTCCTGTCTCAGCCTCCCGAATGCTGGGATTGATTACAAGCATGCACCACCACACCCGGTTCAGATGTTTGCTATATGTGCTTGGCTGAGGAGCCAGTGGGGCAAAGCTACCATCTGTGGGATTATGACTGGATGTCTCTAAGTCAGAATCCCGTAAAGGCTGGACAATACACAGTGCCAAAGGAGCCTCAGTTGGTCCTGGAGAGCGGGTCCCTCCTGCAGGGAAGAAAGGGTAGGATGCAGCTCAGTGAGTACTTGCCAAGTGTGTATGAGATCCTGGGCTCAGTTCCTAGCACTGTAAAACAAACAGTAACAAAGGTTGAGGAAGAGAGGTTTGTTTTAGGGGATGGGGATGTAGACGAGTGAGAGAGTGAGCTTAGCATATGCAAGGCTCTGGGGATGGAAGAATCCTCAGCACCAAAATAAATAACTAAATAAAAATACAAGCTGTGAGGCTGGTGTAGTGCTGCACGCCTATAAGTCCAGTACTTGGGAGGCTGAGGCAGCAGGGATGTGGGTTTAAGGCCAGTCTTTTGCATTTTAGTGAGGCTCTCAGCAACCTAGAGAGACCCTATTTCAAAAGAAAATAAAAAGGAGCTGAGCATGGTGATATGCTCTTGTAATCCCAATACCTGGGAGGCTGAGACAGGGAGGATCACAGTTTTCAGGCCAGCTTCAGCAATTTAACAAGACTGTGTGTGTGTGTGTGTGTGTGTGTGTGTGTGTGTGTGTTACTTGGAATTGACCCCAGAGGTATTCTACCTCCAAGCTATACCCCCAGTACTATTTTTTATTCTTTTTTTTGTGTGTGTGGTACTGGGGGTGGAACTCAGAGGCTTTCTACCTCCGGACTATACTCCCAGACCTTTTTTATATTTTATTTGGAAACAGGGTCTCACTAAGTTGCTGGAAGCCTCACTGAATAGCTGAGGCTGGCTTCGAACCCGTGGGATCCTCCTGTCTCAGCCTCCCAAGCGCGGGGATGACAAGCGTGCGCCACCACGCCCGGCTATTCTTTTATTTTGAAATAAGTCTCACTAAGTAGCTGAGGCTGGCCCCCAACTTTTTATCTTTTTGCCTCAGCCTCCCAAGTACTGGGATCAGAAGTGTGCAACACCACACCTAAGACATTAGTTTAAAATAAAAAATTGAGCCAGGCATGGTGGTGCACCCTTGTAATCCCAGCATTTGGGAAATTGAGACAGGAGGATTGTAGGTTTACATTAAGTAGCCTTAGCTACTTAGTGAAACCCTCCACAACTTAGTGAGAACCTGTTTCAAAATAAAGAATTAAGCCGGGTGTGGTGAGCCATGCTTGTAATTTTAGCATTCTGGAGGCTGAGACTTGAGGCCTCAGCTACTACTTAGTGAGGCCCTCAGCAACTTAGTGAGACCCTGTTTCAAAATAAAGAATAAAAAATAGGGCAGGAGGTGTAGCTCGGAGGTCGAATGCACCTGGGTTCCATCCCCAGACCCACAAAATAAATAAATAAAATAAATAAATAAAATAAAAAAGCATTAAAAATAGGGATGGGGGTGTAGCTCAGAGACAGAATGCTCCTGGTTTCAATCCCCAGTACCACAATAAATAAATAAATAAATAAATAAATAAATAAATAAATAAATAAGTAAATACATACATATATACATACCTGGGAGACTGAGACAGGATCGCAGTTCATAGACAGCCTCAGCTACTTAGTGAGGCACTTTGAAACAAAGTGAGACCCTGTTTCAAAACAAAGAATAACAAATAGGGCTGGGGGTATAGAATGCCCCTGGTTCCATCCTCATTGCAAAAAAAAATAAAAAATAGTACTTTTATTTGTTTGGGATGGATTATGTGTAGGAGCTGGGAAGAGGACAGGGGCAGGTTCCCAGCAATGTCCCTGGTATCCTTGTGCCGTGCCCCTGGGTCTCTTTGCCTAAGGGCTCCCTCTGAATGCCAGAGACCACTCTGCCCTGACTGCTGCAGGCTGCAGTTACTTTCCCCAGGAGAGCGCTATTTAATGGTGCTCAGTGGGGAAGTCCCCAGCTCCTTCCTCTTCTATGGGGTAACTACCCTGTGCACAGAGTTCTCCAGCGGAGCTAAGCTCTGCTCTGCCCACAGTCCTGACTGCCTGGCAACATGGTGTCTATTGGGATCTCTGCTTCCCTGTCTTACTTCTTCACTCCTCTACCAAGATTTCTTGGAGTCATTTTCCAGTGAATAACCAGCACTTCATTCCTCATCTCATGGTTTGCTTTGGGGAAATTCAAAATAAAACAATTGCTGCCTACCTAATGAGTTCTTTGGGGCTCTGGCTATACCCCGTGCCCTATTTTTTTATTCTTTTTTCTTTTTTCTTTTTGGTGGTACTGGGGTTCCTGAAAACCCTTCTACCTCTGGGCTACACTCCCAGACCTAATTTTTAAAATATATTTTATTTGGAAACAGGGTCTCTTAAGCCAGAGAGGCTGGCTTCAATCCTCCTTTCTCCGCCTCCCAAGCGCGGGGATTACAAGCGTGCACCACCACGCCCGTCTTTTATTCTTTATTTTGAAACAGGGTCTCACTAAGTTGCAGAGGGCCTCACAGCTGAGGCTGTCCGCGAACTGCGATCCTCTGGTCTCAGCCTCCCAAATGTTGGGATTACAACCTTGCGCCACCATGCCTGGCTCACCAAAGACTTCTTAAGCATCTATTTTATGCCAGGCACTTACTAGGCACTGGCCAGCACCCCAACTACCAGGCTCCGAGGACCCACCGTCTCATGATTCTTAGCTGGCACACCTCAGCAGGTGCTTCCTGGATTGGAGATGGGAGTGTTATAGAAAAGGCTTCAGGTGCTGGGTGTGATGGTATACACCTATAATTGTGAGGCTGAGACAGGAGATTGTAGGTTCAAGGTCAGCTTCAGGAACTTAGACCCAAAGAAACTCGGTAAAACCCTATTTCTTTTTATATTTTTCTCTTCTTCCTTCTCCTTCTCCTTTTTCTTCTTCTGGCACTGGAAATAGAAACCAGGGGCATTCTACCTCCAAACTACATCCCCAGACCCATTTTTAATTCTTTTTTTTTTTTTTGGTGCGTGTGTGGGGGGAGTCTGGGAATGGAACCCAGGGGCATTTGCCCTCCGAGCTACACCCCCTGCCCTATTTTTTATTTATTTTGAAACCGGGTCCCACTGAGTTGCAGAGGGTCTCACTAAGTAGCTGAGGCTGTCCGCGAACTGTGTTCCTCTGGTCTCAGCCTACCAAATGCTGGGATGACAATCATGCGCCACCATACCTGGCTTTATTCTTTATTTTAAAACAGGGTCTCGCTGAGTTGCAGAGGTGTCAAGTAGCTGAGGCTTGACTGCATGTACCACTACACCTAGCTACAAAAAAAAAAAAAAAAAAAAAAAGGATTTTTTTCAATGCCCCAAGAGCCAATATTTGCCCCTTGGGGGCGATATTGCTCTCGTTAAAAATACAAAGTCTTGGAGAGACCAAGTGTGATCAGGTTATCAAGACCTTAAAATCCTGGAGAAGCCAGGCATGGAGGAGAAAGCTTGAAATCAGGCTGGGCATGGTGGCGCACGCTTGTAATCCCAACATTTGGGAGGCTGAGACCAGAGGATCATGGTTCGTGGACAGTCTCAGCTACTTAGTGAGGTCCTCCACAACTTAGCGAGACCCTATTTCAAAGTAAAGAATAAAAAATAGGGCAGGGGGTGTAGCTTGAAGGTCGAATGCCTCTGGGTTCCATCCCCAGATCTGCAAAAAAATAAGATAAAGAGAGCTTGAAATTCCACTACTTGGGAGGATGAGACAGGAGGATCACAGGTTCTCGGCCAGCCTCGGCAACTTATAGTGAGGCTCTCCACAACTTAGTGTTTCAAAATAACAAAAATAGGGCTGGCTGGGGGTGTTAGCTTGGAGGTAGAATGCCTCTGAGTTCAATCCCCAGTGCTACACACAAAAAAGAGTTATACAAATAGAGAGAGGTGTGGGTATCTTCATTGTAAAGACGAGGACACAGAGGCTCAGAAAAGTGTTTTGTCAGAAAACTAGTTATCAAGGGGGCTCAGGTTCAAACACAGGCCAACTGACTAGACTGTGACTTGAACAGAGTCTGTACGCAAGGCATAACCTTTATTCTGTCTGCACCCACCGCGGCAGCCAACATCTATCTGTGGGCCTCTTGCAGTGACTCTGGGAACTGGTGAGGCAGGGGATTCCTAATATCTATTTGACTCTAAAATTTGTAATACTGATAGAGTTGTATTTTTAGGAGCAGAACTTTGACTCGTGGAAGTAGCAGGGACCCATTGCCCTGAGCTCCCTTCTAGAGACAAAGCAGAAGTACCCTCCCAACCCCACCCCCCATCCCACCCCCATGAGCTATTCCTGCTGAAGAAATAGTGCAGGGGTCGCAATGAAATCACTTGTTCTGAGTCTCCATTACAACACCTTTTGAACTAATAATGGCGCCACAGTGAGATCAAACATATATGTTCACAGGTCACTATAAAGTCACATCTGAATTTTTTTCTCCCCACATTTTTGGCTGTTACCAATAAATGAGATAACTTTTTTTTTCTTCAGAACTGGGGATGGAACCTAGGGGCATTCTACCTCCAAGCTACAACCCCAGCTCAATTTTTTATTCTTTATTTTGAAACAGAGTCTCACTGAGTTGCAAAGGACCTCACTAAGTAGCTGAGGCTGGCCATGAACTGCGATCCTCCTGTCTCAGCTTTCCAAATGCTGGGATTACAAGCGTGAGCCACCACGCCTGGCTGAGAAAGCTTTTTTAAAATGATAATTTTAGCTTAAGAAAGATTTATAAACTTGCCATCATCTGTAATTTATTCTTGTAATTAGAAAAAAATAATAAGCCTTGCCGGGCATAGTAGCACATGCTTATAATCCCAATACTTGGGAGGCTGTGACAGGAAGATCATGCAGGTTTGAAGCCAGCCTCAGCTACTTAGTGAGGCTCTCAGAAACTTAGTGAGACCCTATTTCTATTTTTTTTTTTGGGGTGGTACTGGGGGTGGAACCCAGAGGATTTCTACCTCCAGGCTCTACTCCTAGACCCGTTTTTTATATTTTATTTGGAAACAGGGTCTCACTAAGTTGCTGAGAGCCTCACTAAGTAACTGAGGCTGGCTTCGAACCTGTGCGATCCTCCTGTCTCAGCCTCCCAAGCGCGGGGATTACAAGCGTGCGCCACCACGCCCGGCTTGTGAGACCCTATTTCCAAATAAAATATAAAATAGGTCTCATCCCCAGCACTGCAACAACAAAAAATAATAAGCCTATTTTGTCTTAGTGTTTCATCCGACTGCTCTTGGAGGGACCTAAGACACCAGTTTAGCCGGGCGTGGTGGCGCACGCTTGTAATCCCAGCATTTGGGAGGCTGAGACTGGAGAATCACAGTTCGCGGACAGCCTCAGCTACTGAGGCCCTCCGCAACTTAGTGAGACCCTGTTTCAAAATAAAGAATAAAAAATAGGGAAGGGGTATAGCTTGGAGGTCAAATGCTCCTGGGTTCCATTCCCATACCTGCAAAACAAAACAAAACAAAAACAAAAACACCAGTTTGCTGGACAATGAACTATACCCAAATCCCTTTCCAAAGCTATCTTCTTATTGCCGGGCGTGGTGGCGCACGCTTGTAATTCCCGCACTTGGGAGGCTGAGACAGGAGGATCGCACAGGTTCAAAGGCAGCCTCAGCTACTTAGTGAGGATCTCAGCAACTTAGTGAGACCCTGTTTCCAAATAAAATAGAAAATAGGTCTGGGAGTATAGCCTGGAGGTAGAAAGCCTCTGGATTCTACTCCCAGTACCACCAAACAAACAAACAAAGCTGTCTTCTTATTGTGGTTCTGCTTGTGTGCTTATTGAGTGCCTATCAGAAGCCAGGTGCTGTGGTAGATGCTGGAAATAAATAGATCAACAAGATGAAGTGCCTGGCCTGAAGAAACTCCCAGTGAGAAGGGAGGCAGATTGTACATAACCGGGGAAAGGGTAATACTTACACGGCATGCTGCATTCGACTTTTAGCCTGGAGACTTTTGCCAGGAATATGTTTGCTTGGATGTCTGGCAGGCTCATTCTCATGGGATAGATCGTAATGTAGGGGTCCCTCACCTCGTACAGGGACATCAGAGGAAGTTTCTCACAAAAAGAGGAGAGTGTGACCCCAGACTTGATGGGTCAGCAGTGAACTTGGGTGTCACTGTCTCTGGTTAGTTTTCTTGACTTCATTGAGTGAGTGGGCTGTGTTTCCTTTGGAATCCCCTCTCCTATCCAAACCTTTATTTTGGAAAAAATAAATATTTGTAACTACTGAATAAATAGAACCCATTGATATGTTGTGATTTTCTGTAAGCAAATTAACCTCCTTCAAGAGACTATGAAGCCAGGCATGGTGGAGCATGCTTGTAATCCCAGCATTCGGGAGGCTGAGACAGGAGGATCGTGGTTCTAGGCCAGCCTCAGCTACTTAGGCCCTCCACAACTTAGTGAAACCCTGTTTCAAAATAAAAAATAGGGCAGGGGAGCCAGATGTGGTGGCGCATGCTTGTAATCCCAGCATTTGGGAAGCTGAGACCATTGAATCGCGGTTTGCGGACAGCCTCAGCTACTTAGTGAGGCCCTCTGCAACTCAGTGAGACCCGGTTTCAAAATAAAGAATAAAAAATTGGGCAGGTGGTGTAGCTCAGAGGTCAAATGCCCCTGGGTTCCATCCCCAGACCCCCCCACACAAAAAATATGTTTATCTATATCCTTATCTAGATCTAGATCTATTGTGGGGGAGAGGGATTCCCTGGGTTCAATTCCTAGTAACACACATACACACACGCAGCAAGTAAATAGTCAAAGCTCGGCATGGTGGCTCACACCTGTAATCCCAGTACTTGAAAGGCTAAACTAGAAGGATTGCAGGTTAAATATAGCCTCAGCAAGTAGTGAGATTCTCAACCTAGGGAGATCTTGTTTAAAATAAAATAGGGCTGGTGATATAACTTGCAGGTAGGATGCCCCTGGGTTCAGTCACCAGTCAAACACACACACACACACACACACACACACACACACACACACACACACACACTATGGGAGCGCACTCCAATCTCAGATTCTAGCAGATCTAGGGCTGAAGTTGTAGAGGCAGTCACTGTCTAGATGGCTAAAGACTCCATGACCAAACTTGAAAAGTGAACAGAAGCTGGGTGTCATGGCAAAGCCAGGTTGGGTGGCACACACTTATAATCCCAGTACTTGGGAGGCTGGGGCCGGAGGATCTAAGGTTAAAGGACAGTCTCAACTACTTAGACCCTATTTCTTTCTTTCACTGAGTTGAAAAGGGCCTCACTAAGTACCTAGGCTGTCCATGAACTGTGATTCCCCCTGTCTCAGCCTTTCAGGTAGTGGGATTATAAGTATACCAACATGCCCAGCTGTGAGACTTTCTCTCTTCCTTCCTTTCTTTTCCTTTCTTTCCCTCCCTCCTTCTCTCTCTCTTTCTCTCTCTCTTTCTTTCTTTCTTTCTTTCTTTCTTTCTTTCTTTCTTTCTTTCTTTCTTTCTTTCTTTCTCTCTTTGTCTCGGGATGGAACCCAGAGGCATTTTATTCTTTGTTTTGAAACAGGGTCTCACAGAGTTGCAAAGGGCCTCACTAAGTAGCTGAGGCTGTCCACTAACCATGATCCTCCAGTCTCAGCCTCCCGAATACTGGGATTATAAGTGTGTACCACCACACCCAGCTTGAGACCCTATTTCTAAATAAAAAAACATAAAGGACTGGAGGTGTAGCTTAGAGGTAGAATGACTATGGATTCAATCCTTAGTACAAAAAATAAAATGAAGAGGGCTGCTGCTGAAGACCAAGGGGGGGCGGGGAGAACATAGCTTATTAATTAGGTAAACACAAGGATGGGAGAATCTAGAGAGGAAGAAAGGACCTTACTTGCATTTTTGACAGATTTTCTGTCTCTTGTTACAATAAAATCACAACCTTCTGAAAGAAAGTAGATTTTTTTGAGCTACTCAATATGATGGCTCTCTCCACCTCACTTCTTCATTTATTTTATTATTATTATTTTTTGTGGTACTGGGAATGGAACCCAGGGGCATTCTACCTCTGAGCTACAACCCCAGTTCTATTTTTATTCTTTTTTTTTTTTTTTTTTTGAGGGTCTGTGGATGGAACCCAGGGGCATTTGACCTCTGAGCTACACCCTCTGCCCAATTTTTTATTCTTTATTTTGAAACAGGGTCTCACTGAATTGCAGAGGGCCTCACTAAGTAGCTGAGGCTGTCTGGGAACCGGGATCCTCTGGTCTCAGCCTCCCGAATGCTGGGATTACAAGCGTGCACCACCACACCTGGCTTTTATTCTTTTTTTTTTTTTTTTCTTTTGTGGTTCTGGGGGTGGGAACCCAGGGGCTTTTCTACCTCTGGGCTATACTCCCAGACCTATTTTATTCTTTATTTGGGAAGAAGGTCTCACTAAGTTGCTGAGAGCCTCACTAAGTAGCTGAGGCTGACTTTGAACCTGTGTGATCCTCTTGTCTCAGCCTCCCAAGTACAGGGACTACAAGCGTGTGCCAGCACGCCTGGCTTTTTATTCTTTATTTTGAAACAGGGTCTCACTGAGTTGCAGAGGGCCTCACTAAGTAGCTGAGGCTGGCCAGCAACTGCAATCCTCCTGTCTCCGCCTTCTAAATGCTGAAGATTACAAGAGTGGGCTTTCACACTTGCTCTTCACCTATTCATTTAATGTTAATACCATCTACCTGGCCGGGCGTGGTGGCGCACGCTTGTAATCCCAGCGCTTGGGAGGCAGAGACAGGAGGATCACGCAGGTTCGAAGCCAGCCTCAGCTACTTAGTGAGGCTCTCAGCAACTTAGTGAGACCCTGTTTCCAAATAAAATATTAAAAATGGGTCTAGGAGTATAGCCTGGAGGTAGAAAGCCTCTGGGTTCCACACCCAGTACTACCATAATAAATAAATAAATAAGTAAATAAATAAATAAATAAATATGAAGCCAGCTTCTGCTACTTAGTAAGGCTTTCAACAACCTAATAAGACCCTGTTTCCAAATAAAATAGAAAATAGGTCTGGGAGTGTAGGCTGAAGGTAGAAAGTCTCTGGGTTCCATCCCTAGCACCACAAAGAAACAAAAAACAAAAACAAACAAAAAACGACCAATATAACAACAATAACAAAAAGGAATAAAAGTGTAGATGAAGGTAGAATTCCCCTGGGTTCAACCCTTAGTGCCTCTCTCTCTCTCTCTCTCTCTCTCTCTCTCTCTCTCTCTCTCTCTCTCTCTCACACACACACACACACACACACACACACACACACACACACACCCCATAGGATTATAACTAGTACTGCAGTACTGAAGATTAAACATAGGGAACTGCACTTGTTAAACAAGCACTCTGCCACTGAGCTACATCCCCACACTTCAAATGTGACATGCTGCTGGGCATGGTGGCGCACGCTTGTAATCCCAGCATTCGGGAGGCTTGAGACCCGGAGGATCGCGGTTCGCTGACAGCCTCAGCTACTTAGTGAGGCCCTCTGCAACTCAGTGAGACCCGGTTTCAAAATAAAGAATAAAAAATAGGGCAGGGGGTGTAGCTCAGTGGTCGAATGACCCTGGGTTCCATCCCCAGACCCACAAAAACAAAAACAAAAACCACAAATGTGATATGCTTTTATTATTTGATACATTCTTTAGTCCTTTTTGCTTCTACTATATCTTGCACATGCCATTTTTTGGGGGGAAGAGGTACTGGGGACTGAGCCCAGGGGTATTCTACTTCTAAGCTACACCCAGCCCTTTGTATTTTTTTTTGTTTGTTTGTTTTGAAACAAAGTCTCCAAAGTTGCTAAGGCTGGTGTCCAACCTGCGATTTTCCAGTCTCAGGCTCCCAGTCTTGGGATTACAGGTGTGAAGCACCAGGCCCAGCCTGTCTTGTCATTATTAGTCTTGCCCAGATGTCTTTTGTACTTCATCTATAATGGTCATGCATGGTACTTCTCCAGAAAGTTTGCATTTCATCATTTCATTGAGAAACATCATCACACTTAAAGACAGAGAGAGAGAGAGAGAGAGAGAGAGAGAGAGAGAGAGAGAAAGAAGAAGAAGAAGAAGAAGAAGAAGAAGAAGAAGAAGAAGAAGGAGGAGGAGGAGGAGGAGGAGGAGGAGGAGGAGGAGGAGGAGGAGGAGGAGGAGGAGGAAGAGGAAGGAAGAAGAAAAGTAGGTGTGGTGGCACATGCTTGTTATCCCAGAGTTTAGAGGCTGAGACAGGAGGATCGCAGGTTCAAGGACAGCCTCAACAATTTAGAGAGTCCCTGTTTCAAAATAAAAACTAAAAGCCGGGCGTGGTGGCGCACGCTTGTAATCCCCGCGCTTGGGAGGCTAAGACAGGAGGATCATGCAGGTTCGAAGCCAGTCTCAGCTACTTAGTGAGGCTCTCAGCAACTGTGAGTCCCTGTTTCCAAAAAATAAAATATAAAATAGGTCCGGGAGTATAGCCTGGAGGTAGAAAGCCTCTGGGTTCCACCCCCAGTACCACCAGTAAATAAATAAATGAATAAATAAATAAATAATAAATAAATAATAAAATAGGTCTGGAGTGTAGCTCAAAGGTAGACTGCCTTTGGGTCCAATTTCCAGTACAAAAAAAAAAAAAAGAAGAAGAATTCTAACAGTCAAAATCAAGGCACAATCAAACCAACACACTCCTGTAATGAATAGCTAGGGCCCCAAGATCTTCCTGAATAAATAGGGCTCTGCAAGTGGGAAATATGATCTGATTTTTCCTTTTCCTTTGCCATGGAAAAATTCCACTCCCACCACTAGCAACTCTTTTGGCCCAAAGCCAAAAAGCAACCAGATTTTTTTTTTTTACTTTTCTCCTTCTTAGAACACAGAGGCCCAACGGGCCCGGGCCGGGCCAGAGCTCCTCCAGCCCCCTCGCTGCTGCTGCCCAGCAGGCTGGTCAATTTCAGAAGAAATGTGTGCAGCCCAGCCAGAAAGCAACAGCCTCTGTTCCCCCTTTTTTCTCTAGGTGCACTGTTATAACAAGCTAAGCAGGGAAGCCTTTAGAAGGGTCAAAGGGATCTTGCTTGTTAAGATATTTTTTGACTTAAAGCACCAGTGGAGGGCTTTTATCTTCAAAATGTGTATGTGAATGTAGTGCGTTTTTAAAATTTGGGTTTTCCTTTTGAAGAACAAAAGCAATGCCAGTTAGAAGCAACAAACTAAACTGTGTGTGTGTGGGGGGGGGGTTCAGGGGATCAAATCCAGGGGTGTTCAACCTCTGAGCTGCACCCCCCCAGCCCTATTTTATTTTTTATTTGGAAACAAGGTCTCTTACACTGTGCTTGAACCTGCAATCCTCCTGTCTCAGCCTTCCAGGTATTGGTATTACAGGTATGGGGCACCATGGCTGACCAAACTATACCATTGTGTGAAAACAGCCAACAATATCCTTTTCTGACTAATCTGCCTTATCCCCATCCTATAACCAACATGAACGATCTTTCTCTTTCTCTCTCTCTCTCTTCTCTCCTCTCTCTCTCTCTCTCTCTCTCTCTCTCTCTCTCTCTCTCTCTCTTTCTTTCTTTCATGGTACTGGGGGTGGAACCCAGAGGCTTTCTACCTCTGGGCTATACTCCCAGACCTATTTTCTATTTTATTTGGAAACAGGGTCTCACTAAATTGCTGAGAGCCTCACTAAGTAGCTGAGGCTGGCTTCAAACCTGTGCGATCCTCCTGTCTCAGCCTCCCAAGCTCAGGGATTACAAGCGTGCGCCATCATCCCTGGCTGGCTTTCTTTCTTTCTTTCTTTCTTTCTTTCTTTCTTTCTTTCTTTCTTTCTTTCTTTCATGGTACTGCAGGAGGAACCCAGAGACTTTTCTACCTTTGGGCTATACTCCCAGACCTATTTTATACTTTATTTGGAAACCTTTGGTCCTCCTGTCTCAGGCTCCTGCCCGGCTCCTATCATACTTTTAAAATTAATTCTAGCTAGGCATGGTGGTACACACTTGTAATCCCAGAATTCAGAGGCTGAAACTGGAGGATCACGGTTCCCAGACTGCCTCAGCCACTTAGTGAGGCCTTCTGCAACTTACTGAGACCCTGTTTCAAAATAAAGAATAAAATATAGGGCAGGGGTTGCAACTTGGAGATTGACTGCCCCTGAGTTCCATCCCCAGACCCACAAAAATAAATAAATAAATAAATAAATAATAAAATTAATTCTACAATAAGTATCAAGCTGGGCATGCTGGCGCACACTTGTAATCCCACCATTCAGGAGGCTGAGACTGGAGGATCGTGGTTCGCGGACGGCCTCAGCTACTTAGGCCCTCTGCAACCCAGTGAGACCCGGTTTCAAAATAAAGAATAAGAAATAGAGCAGGGGGTGTAGCTCGGAGGTCAAATGCCTCTGGGTTCCAGCCCCCGACCCCCCCCCCCAAATACAATTAGTATTCAAGTGGCGCCTAGTGTTTTGTTTTTCTGCCGTCAAATGATATTGCATTACGATTCATATATCTATGTTTTTATTCAAATTTCCAATGGAAGAGATTTCCAAAACCGGCACTCCTGGGTGCATTTGAGGATTTTAGATACCAGCAGAGGAAAGGCTCAGTGCCGTAGCAAAACCCGTAACCCTTTGGCAACAGCTTTTCCTTTTTGTTAGGAAAGAGGCCTGGAAAAAGGAGGTCCCTTTCTCTAATGTTCCTTTCTCTTCCTTCCCCACACCATTATTCTCCTGCAGGAGAATGAGCAGGGATAATATATCCTTTGTGATTCAGCAAGGAATAAGAATTACCAGCGCTGGGTTATTAGAGGACACAGGGAAGCCCAAATTAAACAACCATGGACACCTCCAGCGGGTCTTTGTTGCCTTTTTTTCGCTTCATGAAAAGAGAGATAATAAGAAAGACAAGACAAAAAAAATGAAAAAAAAGGTTGCACATGCTGGGCTTTTTTTCCCTCCCCCTCTGTGTGTGGTACTGGGGGTTGAACTTAGATGCATTCACCCTCTAAGCCACACTCCCAGCCCAATTTTCATTTCATTTTATTTATTTATTTAGGTACTAGAGATTGAACCCAGGGGCATTCTACTTTCAAGCTACACTCCAGCCCTATTTTTCTTTTCATGTATTTATTTATTATTTATTATTTTTGGTACTGAGGATTGAACTGAAGGGCATTCTACCTTTGAGCCACACCCCCAGCCCCACTTTTAATTTTTTTTAAATTTGAAACAGGGTCCCACAAAGTTGCAGAGGACCTCACTAAGTAGCTGAGTCTGGCTGATAACCTGCGATCCTCCTGTCTCAGCCTCCCAAGTACTGAGATTACAAGCATGTGCCACCATGCCCAGCCTTGTTTTTCTTTTGAAACAGAACCTTGGGCCGGGCATGGTGGCACACGCTTGCCAGCCTCAGCTGGCTTAAGAAACCCTGTTTCCAAATAAAATATAAAATAGGTCTGAAGCCGGGCGTGGTAGTGCACGCTTATAATCCCCGCACTTGGGAGGCTGACACAGGAGGATCGCACAAGTTCCAAGCCAGCCTCAGCTACTTAGTGAGGCTCTCAGCAACTTAGTGAGACCCTGTTTCCAAATAAAATATAAAATAGGTCTGGGAGTATAGCTCAGAGGTAGAAAGCCTCTGGGTTCCACCCCCCAGTACCACACACACACACACACACACACACACACACACACACACCACACACACACACACAAATAAATAAAAAATAAATAAAAAATAAAATAGGTCTGAGAGTATAGCCCAGACTTGGAAGGCCCCTGGGTTCCATCCCCAGTACCACAAAAAAAAAAAAAAAAAGAAAAAAAAAAGAAAGAAAGAAACAGAACCTTGGTAAATTGATGAGAGTCTCAGTACTTGCTGAGGCTGTACTAGAACCTGTGATCCTATCTCAGCCTCCCAATTACTGAGTTTACAGACATGTGCCATCACACCAGCTCTCATATTTATTTATTTATTTATTTATTTATTTATTTATTTATTTATTGGTACTGGGGATGGACCCCAGAGGCATTCTATCTCTGAGCTATACTCCTAGCCCTATTTTTTACTGGTTATTTTGAAACAGGTTCTCACTAAATTAGAAGGCCTCACTAAGTGGCTGAGGTTGGCCACAAAGTCTATCCTCCTGTCTCAGCCTCCCAAATACTGGGATTACAAGCATGCACTACCATGCCCAATAAAATAGGCAAATAATTTAATGACAGTATCTACAAAACTAGTAGATTATGCGTTGCTTAGTTTTTTTTTTTTTTTTTTTTTTTTTTTTTTTTTTTTTTTTTTTTTTTTTGCCGGGCATGGTGGTGCACACTTGTAATCCCAGCATTTGGGAGGCTGAGACCGGAGGATCGCGGTTTGCAAACAGCCTCAGCTACTTAGTGAGGCCCTTTGCAACTCAGTGAGATCCTGTTTCAAAATAAAGAATAAAAAACAGGGCTGGGGATGTAGCTCAGAAGCAGAATGCCCCTGAGTTTTAGCCCCAGTACCAAAAAAAAAAAAAAAAGGGTCAGAGGGTCAGAGGGTCAGAGGTGTAGCTCAATAGTAAAATATCCTGAGTTCAATCCCGGGCACCACAAACACACACAAAAAATCCTCTTTTGTAGCCAGGCCTATAATCCCAGTATCTGGGAGGCTGAAAGAGGATGATCACAGGTTTGAAGCCAACATGTAATAATCTAGCCAGGCCCTATTTCAAAATAAAAAAATAAATAAACTGGGCGTGGTGGCGCATGCTTGTAATCCCAGCATTTGGGAGGCTGAGACCAGAGGATCGCGGTTCGCGGACAGCCTCAGCTACTTAGTGAGGCCCTCTGCAACTCACTGAGACCCGGTATTCAAAATAAAGAATAAAAAATAGGGCAGGAGGTGTAGCTCAGAGGTCGAATGCCCCTGGGTTCCATCCCCAGACCCGCAATAAATAAATAAATAAATAAATAAATAGGTGTAAACCCCAATACCACCAAAAAAAAGAAAAAGTGGGGCCATTACAGAAAAACTGGCTCACATTTTTTTTTTTTTTTTTTTTTTTTAGGTCCTGGGAATGGGAACCAAGCTTTAACTTCTTTCTTTCTTTCTTTCTTTCTTTCTTTATTTATTTATTTATTTTATTTTTTTGTTACTGAGATTGAATCCAGGGGCATTCTACCTCTGAGCTATAGCCCTAGCCCTATTTTTATTTTATTTTATTTTATTTTTAAAACACATCTCACTAGGTTGATGAGACTTACTACTTGCCGAGGTTATCCTACCTACAATCCTCCTATCTCAACTTTTCAAGTACTGGGATTACAAGTATGTACCACCATGCCCTGCTCAAGCTCTTCTTTTTCTTTTCTTTTCTTTTCTTTATTCCTTTGGTGCTGGAAGTTGAACCCAGAGGCATTTTCCTGCAAGCTATACCCCCAGCCCTATTTTTTTATTCTGTGTTTTGAAACAGGTTCTTACTAAGTTACAGAGGGCCCACTAACTAGATGAGGGTATCCTCGAACCCCGATCCTCCTGTCTCAGCCTCTAAATGCTGCAATTACAAGCGCCCGACCCAAGCTCCTTTTTTAAGAGCTCAGTACCAGCTGGGCCTTAGTTCATTGGTAGATTGCTTGCCTAGTATGACCTGGGTTTGATCCTAACACCACCCCAACTAAAAGCAAAAACAAAACAGAACCCTCAGTTTTTCAGAGTTGTTATTATTGGCTGGGCGTGGTGGTACATGCCTGTAATCCAGTATTTGAAAGGCTGAGACAGAAAGATCACAGTTCAAGGACAGCCTCAAAAAGTATTGAGACTCTCATCAACCTACAGAGATGCTGCCTCAAAATAAAAATAAATGGGGGTGGGGGTTGTACCCGTGTGGTGGTGCAAATTTATAATCCCAGCATTTGGGAGGCTGAGATAGGAGGATCCTGGTT
Organism: Muscardinus avellanarius; assembly: GCF_963383645.1. NCBI lineage: Eukaryota > Metazoa > Chordata > Mammalia > Rodentia > Gliridae > Muscardinus > Muscardinus avellanarius. Next base: position 56,615,853 of record NC_137788.1, read on the forward strand.
TGCAGATAGCCTCAGCTAGTTAGTGAGGCCCTTTGCTACTCAGTGAGACCGTGTTTCAAACATAAAGAATTAAAAAATAGGGCTGGGGGTTTCTCTTGGAAGTAGAATGCCCCTGGGTTCCATCCCCAGTACTGCAAAAAAAAAAAAAAAAAAAAAATAGGGTGGGGGTTGTAGCTTGAAGGTAGAATACCCCTGGATTCAATCCCTAGTACCACAAAAAGAATTGTAATGATTATTTATGGACTAATGATCAAAATGTCCAATGCAGTCCTAATTTTTATCAGAATTATTAAACAAAACTTAATATTTTGTTATCAGTCCCTCTCTTACTAAGATAAATTATACTTAAAAATTAGTTCATCTGAGGCCAATCGGGGAGGATCCCAGTTCACAAAAAGACTCAGCTACTTAGGCCCTTTTCAACTCAGTAAGATCTGGTTTCAAAATAAAGAATTAACCGGCCGTGGTGGCATATGCTTGTAATCCTAGCATTTGGGAGGCTGAGACTAGAGGATCTCAGTTCACAGACAGCCTCAGCTACTTAGTAAGGCCCTTGCAACTCAGTGAGAATAAAGAATAAAATAAAGAATAAAAAGTAGGACTGGGGGTGTAGCTGGAAGGTAGAATGCCTCTGATTTCCATCCCACAGTAGCGCAAAAAAACAAAACAAAACAAAGAAAATAAAGAATAAAAAATAGGACTGGTGGTATAGCTTGAATGTAGAATGCCTCTGGTTTTCATACATAGTACTGCAAGAAAGAAAGAAAGAAAGAAAGAAAGAAAGAAAGAAAGAAAGAAAGAAAGAAAGAAAGAAAGAGAGAGAGAAAGAAAGAGTAGGGCTGTGGGTGCAGCTCGGAGGTAGAATGCCTCTGTGTTCCATATCCAGTACCGCAAAAAAAAAAAAAAAAATACATATGAGTATTACACATGAATACTATTGCTAGGCTGAGATGATGCTTGACATTAATTCCACTCTATGCTCCATTTTCATAGTTCTAAGTGTTGAGAAACCTTGATCATGTAAATCAGAGGGTGGGAATACAAGTTTTGTTACAGCAATGTCATTCTTTGAACTTCTTCCAAATTATATTCCAGAAACTTCAAAGTGATCTATAATTTAAATTCATTTTCAGTGGACTCTTCAGTGGGTGTGTATTCTTCCAGAGTCTATGGCCAGCAAAGAGTTCAAAAGCACCTGAGAGAGAGGCTTGCAGAGGCCGGGTGTGGTGGTGCACCCCAGAGATCCCAGGACTTGGGAGGCTGAGACAGTAGGACCAAAAGTTGTGCCAGCCTCAACAAAATAAAAAATAAAATAATGCTGGGGTGTCGATCAGAGGTAAAATGTCCCTGGGTTCAATCGCTAGAACCACAAATAATAAAATAAAATATAAAAGAAAAAAAAAGGTTTTCACAATAGTTGAGAGGCCAAGCGTGATGGCACATGGTTGTAATCCCAGCATTCGGGAAGCTGAGACTGGAGGATCGCGGTCTACTTAGTGACTGGAGGATGGAGCTACTTAGTGAGGCCCTCTGCAACTCAGTGAGACCCTGTTTCAAAATAAAGAATAAAAAATTGGGCAGGGGGTGTAGCTCGGAGGTCAAACGCCTCTGGGTTCTAGCCCCAGACCTGAAAAAAAAAAAAAAAAAGTAAAGAATAGTTGAATAGTTGAGAGATTTATTCTTTTGTTGTTGTTGCAGTACTGGGAGTGGAACATTCTATCTCCAAACTATACCACCAGCCCTAGTTTTTAATTTTTTTTTTTTTTTTTTTTTTGGTGGTACTGGGGGTGGAACCCAGGGGCTTTTCTACCTTCAGGCTATACTCCCAGACCTATTTTATACTTTATTTGGAAACAGGGTCTTACTAAGTTGCTGAGAGCCTCCCTAAGTACCTGAGGCTGGGTTTGAACCTGTGTGATCCTCCTGTCTCAGCCTCCCAAGCGCTGGGATTACAAGCATATGCCACCACGCCTGGCTGGTGTGTTTTTTTTTTTAAGAAAGTATTTTGAACTGAGCATGGTGGCACATGCTTCTAATCCCAGTACTTGGGAGGTTGAGACAGGAGGATCACATGTTCAAGGCCAGCCTGGACAACTTAGTTAGGCTCTCATCCACCTAGTGAGACACTGTTTCTAAATAAGAAATAAAATCAGGCTGGGGGTATAGCGTGGAGGTAAAATGACTGTGGGTTCAATCCCCAGTACCAAAAAAAAAAAAAAATTATTAGACAATCACTAAATTATCCATTATTTTTTTACGTAAAGGCAGTATGAAAGTGTGTGTGTGTGTGTGTGTGTGTGTGTGTGTGTGTCTGTGTGTGTGTGTGTGTCTGTGCATTTGTCTGTGTCTGTGTTAGGTTGTTACTGGGGACTGAACTCAGAGGCAGGCTACCTCTGAGCTATACCCCCAGCCTTATTTATTTATTTATTTATTTATTTATTTATTTATTTATTTATTTTTTGTGGTACTGGGGGTGGAACCCAGGGGCATTCTACCTTTGATCTAGCTCCCAGCCTTATTTTTTATTCTTTATTTTTTGAAATAGGGTCTCACTGAGTTGCAAGGGGCCTAAGTATCTAAGGATGCGCCGGGGCCTGCTGCGCAGCAAAGGGCCAGTGGGTCCCTGCAATCATGTGGTCAGGAAGCTCTTGAAGCTGCCGCTGCCTCAACCCATCTCCCAGCAGATTCCCAGATCCAGTTGACTTCTATTAAAAAACTGGGAGCCGGGCACGCTTGTAATCCCTGCATTAGGGAGGTTGAGACCCGAAGATCACGGTTCGTGGACAGCCTCAGCTACCTAGTGAGGCCCTCCACAACTCAGTGAGACCCTGTTTCAAAATAAAGAATAAAAAATAGGGCAGGGGGTGTAGCTCGGAGGTTGAATGCCCCTGGGTTCCATCCCCAGATCCCTTCCCCCCCAAAAAAAATTGGGTGTGAGTAGATTATCTTTTCAGAGACATTCACCTTCTGGTGGTCAGGATTTCAGCAAATGGGAATCAGTATGGAAAATAAAAGAGGGACTGCCAAGGAAGAGACAGACTGTAATTGATCCGATGTATCTATGTTCATAACTACACAATTCATCCTTCCCAAACTATGGAACCAGCCAAGATGTCCATCAACAGGTGATTACAAAACTATGGAATATGAACACGATGGAGTCTTACCCACCCATAAAGGAGAACAAAATTATGGCATCTATAGGGAAATGTCATAAAAAATAAAAAAGCAAACATTTTCACTAATATACAAAAACTAGGGAGAAATGTATTATAGGAGGAACTCTAGATGAAGAAGGGACCCTACAGAGGAGCAATTAAGGTGACCTATCTGAGGGGATGGGAGGAGGAAGTTGGAAATTCTTTGAAGCACATGAGGTACTGAAACAAACATATCAAAGCTAAACTAATCACTAAATCAAGCCTGGGAAGGAGGAGGGGGAGGGAATGGGATGGGGATTGGATAAGGGCTAATTGGGTGATGTATGCATATATATCTCCACAAGTTTTTTATTCCATTAAGATGTATGACTGCAGGCTGGGCGTGGTGGCGCACGCTTGTAATCCCAGCATTGGGGGGGGGAGGTTGAGACCGGAGGATCGTGGTTCGCGGACAGCCTCAGCTACTTAGGCTCTTTGCAACTCAGCGAGACCCTGTTTCAAAATAAAGAATAAAAAATTGTGCAGGGGGTGTAGCTTGGAGGTCAAATGCCCCTGAGTTCCAGCCCCAGATCCGAAAAAAAAAAAGAAAGAAAGATGTATGACTACTGAGCCGGGCATAGTGGCACAAGCTTGTAATCCCAGCATTTGGGAGGCCAAGACAGAAGGACCATGGTTCACAGACAGCCTCAGCTACTTAGGCCCTCTGCAACTTAGTGAGACCCTGTTTCAAATAAAGAATAAAAAATAGGGCAGGGGGTGTATCTTGGAGGTTGAATGCCACTGAGTTCCATCCCCAGATCTGAAAAAAAATCAATAATCTATGACTACAATGCACCAATAAAAATATATTAAAAAAATAAAAAAAGAGTAGCTTAGGCTGTCCTCGAACCATGATTCCCTATCTCAGCCTCCCAAATGCTGGGATTATAAGCATGCACCACCATGCCCAGCTCTTATTTTTTGTTTTGAAACTGGGTCTTGCTAGATTTCTAAGTTTTGCTACTTGTTTGGGCTGTCCTCAAACCTGTGATCCTCCTGTTTCAGCCTTCCAAATGCTGGAATTGCAGCAGTACCACTATTTTTGGCTCACCTGGAGATATTTTTTTTTTTTTACATTTCTTTTTTTTTTATTAATTTTTTTTAATTGGTGCACTGTATTCATACATCATAGTAGGATACATACTTTTGTAGACAAACATGCACACTTTTCCCAGTCAGCCCCCACCCAATCCCCACCCCATTCTCTCCCTATCCCTCCCTCCCATGCTTGGCTTAGTAGTTGACATCTAGTATTATGGCAATTTATCTAAAATTAAAAATGATAATCTCACATAACAGTTTCATTTGTCTGATACCAGGCTTTTGATGATTTAAAGATAACATTTCAATATTTCTTTTTGCTTTCTTTCTTACCAGAGAATATTTTTTTCTATTTTTTTTAGGTGAAACTATCATATATTTATATATTTATTTTTCAGAAAAAAATCTATCCTAATATGGAATATGGACTCTAGGTACCCAAAATGATCTTGAAAAAGAACAAAGCTAGAAGATATATATTTTCTGATTTCAAACCATATAAAGCTACAATAATTGAAACAGTGTAGTACTATTCTAAAGGCAGATATATAAACCATTGGAGTTAAATAAAAGCCTAGAGCTAAATTCTTCCCTATATTGTCAAGTTATTTTTGACAAGGTTTCCACAAACATTTGGTGGTGGAAATAAAAATCTTTTAACTAAATATTGTTAAAAAATAATAATTACATGGAAAAGAATAAAATTGGACCCTTACCTAATCCCATATACAAATATTAACTCAAAATAGATAATAGACCTAAATATAAATCTTAAGACTATAAACTTTTAGGAGAAAATCTGGGTCATTAAACCTCACAACATTGAAATTGGCAGTGATTTCTTGGTTATGATTTCAATGGCACAGGCAACAGAGGAGTATACAAACTCCCTAAAAAAAAAAAATTGTATATCCAAAGACAATGTAAACAGAGTTAACAGTTACTAATAAAATGGGATAAAATATTTCCAAATGCTATATCTGAAGGTATATTAATATTCCAACTAGAAATCCTAAAAATTAACAACAATAAAGGCAAACAATACCTTTTGGAGATAGGTAAAAGACTAACATAAATAATGAATCTCCACAGATAACCAATCTTAGTTGTCTGTTGGATGGAAAATCTTGTTTCTCTAGTTCTGGAGTGTGTTATCTATTTCTTCTTTGTAGTTAATCTCTTTGAGTATTTTCTCTAGCGCTGGTTTTGAAGACATAAATTCCTTCAGTTTCTGTTTGTCATGGAAGCTTCTTATTTCTCCATCTAATTTGATAGAAAGTTTTGCTGGGTAGGAAATTTTTGGCTGGAAGTTGTTTTCTTTCAGAGTTTGGAATATGTTACTCCAAGCCCTTCTGGCTCTCATAACTTGGTTTGGGAAGTCTGGAGTGATTCTAATTGGTTTGCCTCTGAATGTCAGTTGGCCCTTTGTTTTTGTTGCCTTTAAGATTCTCTGCTTGGCTTCCACATTGGTCATTTTGACAATTATGTGGCGTGGGGATCCTCTTCTCTGATCCTGTCTAAAGGGAGTTCTATA